>NC_141085.1:39140539-39740539 GCF_041138505.1 Cibotium barometz | reverse complement strand
CTGTATGAGCGCTCACTTTTCCCTCACTTGGGAACTTCTGTAGCTCAGACCAAATGGCGGACCTATCAAGACATAACTAGGGTAACACCGTGGGGCCAGCAGCACTTTCGTAACAATGTCCGCTTGGCGATGGTTATTGAAGCTTTGGGTTTGGGTCCCCGATACTATTGCGTGATGAGTTCAAGGCATGGTGGATTTTCTGAGCGGGTCTTCTTACTTGCGTGTTTTCTTCCTCACCAGAAGATATGCATTTATCCCAATTTTGGCTTGCCTCTTAGAGGTCCTTTTATTAGGTCACCTCATTCCAATGAGTTAGGTACTGCAATAATCGACCAAATTATTCCCAGAGATGAGTTACCTTATACGTGTGCTGCTTGTGAGTGCTACTTTTGTGACCATATGATGGACGGGCTTATGGAATTGTAAAAAGTTCTTTTACCTTGCTGTATATGTGTTCCAAGAGTGAATAAAGTTGAAATCTTGTTATTGTCTAGAGTCTTGCTCTCTTGAGACTTTTCTTGGTGGTTAATCTTGCGAAATTACCCCCAGTTTGTGAGATGAGGGCATCTCGCATTTTTCAAGTGGGAGAGAATATAAGATTCCTCCCCAGCCTCTAAAAATGTCCAGCATCTTCCCCTGTAATCAATCCCCTCTTCAAAAATATAAAAGATCTTATTTCTAACTGTTTTAACCTAGAGAGAGAAAATATTCTAGAGAGAGAATATTCATATTTTGAATATTTTTAGATAAAAAAATTTCTCATATTATTACGATGAATTTCCCTGAAACAAAAATTCAAAAAGAACTTTCCAATGTGCAATTGGAATTAATTAGAAATGGGTATAAAGGACCTTAGTCTAAGGGTCTAGATTTTCAGAAATTTTTTATTATGGTCCAATTAAGGTTCCTTTGGGCCAATAATATCAATCCATGTGTGGGAGGAGATAAATCCAATTTTGTAAAAGAAGATACCCAAAAATGAGTAAATGCTCACATAAGGTGAAGAGTTGAATATGTACAAGGTTTATTAGTAAGAAACTATGAGAAATATTAAAAATATGAGATATTTTGGGTATAATGATTCATTTTGACACATATGTAAGGAAGGGGAGTCCCTTCAATGCTCACATAAGGTGAAGAGTTGAAAATGTACAAGGTTTATTAGTAAGAAACTATTAGTAATATTAAAAATATGAGATATTTTGGGTAGAATGATTCATTTTGACACATATGTAAGGAAGAGGAGTCCCTTCAATGCTCACATAAGGTGAAGAGTTGAAAATGTACAAGGTTTATTAGTAAGAAACTATGAGTGATATTAAAAATATGAGATATTTTGGGTATAATGATTCCTTTTTGACACATATGTAAGGAAGGGGGAGAGCCTTTAACGAGGCGCCTACTTCACATGCTTGAATGAGTTTTAAACTCATAAATAATGTGATATTTTATCTCTCCTCTCTCCTCATTCAAGTTTGGTTCCAAAAAGTTAGCTTAATTGACCTAAAAATGGTCAAAAATTAACCAAACTGATTTGGAAAATTCTAGAATCAGTTTGTTTGGTTAGGAGCTCAATTTTTCCTATAAATAGAGACCTCCCCTTTGTTAAAAAAATATAGTGTTTAATGCATTGTTACTCTACTCCACCCAAGCCAAGAACTATGAATTTAATTAATAATTCATTAGTTCTTGACATTTCCCTCTTCCAAAGATTGGTTGGCCACTCTTGTCCAAACAAGAGTTGAACCCTCAAACCATCAAGCCAAAGGAAAGCTTTCAAAGTCATTAGTAAGTTGGTGATTCTTCTTTTCACTTATTTTATGATTATTATGGCTTTAATGGTTCTTATGTTTTATGTCTTCTCTAAAAATGTTATACCTCATTACAAAAAGATATTTCCATCTCTTTTCTAACAAAACCAACCATTCTCTATCCTAGGTGAATGGTTAATTGATTAATGTCAAGTTTTTATAATGATTATTTTATTATAAAAGTGTTACTTATAGCCTAATTGAATTTCATGCATAGAGGTATGCATAAAAGATGAATATTTTATTATAGAAGTGTTACTTTTAGCCTAATTGAATTTCATGCATAGAGGTATGCATAAAAGATGAATATTTTATTATAAAAGTGTTACTTTTAGCCTAATTGAAATTCATGCATAGAGGTATGCATAAAAGATGAATATTTTATTATAGAAGTGTTACTTTTAGCCTAATTGAATTTCATGCATAGAGGTATGCAAAAAAGATGAATATTTTATTATAAAAGTGTTACTTTTAGCCTAATTGAATTTCATGCATAGAGGTAAGCATAAAAGATGAATATTTTATTATAAAAGTGTTACTTTTAGCATAATTGAATTTCATGCATAGAGGTATGCATAAAAGATGAATATTTTATTATAAAAGTGTTACTTTTAGCATATTGAATTTCATGCATAGAGGTATGAAAAAAAAAATTGATTATTTTATTGTAAAACTGTAAAGAAAAAAAATGATTATTTTATTATAAAAATGTTACTTTTATCATATCAAATTTCGTGCATAGAGGTGAAAAAAAAATATTTTATTATAAAAATATTACAGAAAAAAATAATTATTTTATTATAAAAGTGTTACTTTTATCACATTTCAAATTTATGCATAGGAAGATGCATAAAAGATTCAATTTTAATTCAAAGTGTCATTCTCATTTAAAATGAATTTATGCATAGGAAGATGCATAAAAGATTGATTTTTATTTCGAAAGTGTTAGTCTCCTTAAATAGAATTTATGCATAATTAGATGCATAAAGAAATCTTATATCAATATAAGAATTCCCTTGTATTCTATAAAAAGATATGGAAAGGGATAGGATGTGATAAGAGATATATGAGATGTGATAAGATGTGATAAGATGTATATGAGATGAGTTAGGATGTGATAAGATGTATATGAGAAGAGTTAGGATGTGATAAGATGAGTTAGGATGTAATAAGAGGTGTATGAGATGTGATGAGATGTGTTAAGATACTTATGGGATGAGTTAGGATGTGATAAGAGGTGTATGAGATGTGATGAGATGTGATAAGATACTTATGGGATGAGTTAGGATGTGATAAGAGGTGTATGAGATGTGATGAGATGTGATAAGATACTTATGGGATGAGTTAGGATGTGATAAGAAGAGTTAAGATGTGATAAGATACATATGGGATGAGTTAGGATGTGATAAGATGAGTTAAGATGTGATAAGATGTGTATAGGATGAGGTAAGAAGTGTATGTGATGGGATAAGATGTATATGAGATGAGCTCGGATGTGATAAGATGAGTTAGGATGTGATAAGACGTGTATGAGATGTGATAAGAGGTGTATGAGATGTGATAAGATACTTATGGGATGAGTTAGGATGTGATAAGAAGAGGTGTATGAGATGTGATAAGATACTTATGGGATGAGTTAGGATGTGATAAGAAGAGTTAAGATGTGATAAGATACATATGGGATGAGTTAGGATGTGATAAGATGAGTTAAAATGTGATAAGATGTGATAAGATGAGTTAAAATGTGATAAGATGTGTATAGGATGAGGTAAGAAGTGTATGTGATGGGATAAGATATATATGAGATGAGCTAGGATGTGATAAGATGAGTTAGGATGTGATAAGAGGTGTATGAGATGTGGTAAGAGGTGATAAGATGCATATGAGATGAGTTAAGATGTGATCAGATGAGTTAAGATGTGATAAGATGTGTATGGGATGAGATAAGAAGTGTATGTGATGAGATAAGATGTATATGGGTTGTGATAAGGCAAGAATGGATGTGATGTAAAAGAATAGATGTGAAGGCATATGGGGCTATATGAATGGAAATGTGGAAATGGATGTATGTATGTGGATGTGTAGATCTGGAAATGGGAGTGTGGATGTATGAATGTGAAAACGGCGGATGTATACATGTAGATGTAGATGTATGGATGTGAATGAGAATGTGGATGTGGATGTATGCATGGAGATGTTGACATATACATGGAGATGTGGATATATGTATGTAGATGTAGATGTAGATGTATGGATGTGAATGTGATTATGGATGTGGATATATGCATGGAGATGTTGATGTATGCATGCAGATGTGGATGTATACATGTAGATGTAGATGTAGATGTATGGATGTGAATGTGATTATGGATGTGGATATATGCATGGAGATGTTCATGTATGCATGGAGATGTGGATGTACGCATGTAGATGTAGATGTATGGATGTGGATGTATGCATGGAGATGTGGATGTATGGTTATGTATGTGGATGTGGATGTATGAATGAGGATGTGAAAATGGATGTATGCATGGATGTGTATGTAGAATAATGAACGTGAATGCGTATGGAAAATAATGTGTCGTCGATATGAGTAAATGGATGAAGATGAATACACATTGAATGGAATGTGGACTAAGTAATGTGGATTGAGGAGGGATAATGTGGATTGAGGAGGGATAATGTGGAAAGACGAGAGTTCGATATAGAAACTGTATTTTGTGACTGTTTGTAAATGACTGTTTTATGTCAAGAATGTTGGGGAAGCATTTTGACCATCTTGTGGATTAAGGTCATGGAGACCTAACTGATAAAGTTGCAACTGCTGAACGGAGAGTCAATGGAGGATGTCTCGCGTAGCAAGGTCGACCGAGGTCTTGACCAGCCTCGGTTCGATTTAAATGGTGAGCTTCCGGTACAGTGGATGAGGGACCAAGGAAGCGGCCTATGAGTGAAGCGCTAGGTCACCTGCGAAGGATCCTAGAGGGTGCTGACCATACGGTGCTCGGGCTCTGGGTCATCGAAGATACCCACACGTGCGTCGTGGAAGATATTGGAACAAGGAATAAGAGTTGTTTTCTGAAACCGGGCATGGATCTGGTTGATTGACCTTGCTGGTCCTCAACGGCCATGGATCTTTTATATGGATCTATGGGGTTGATCTTGCTGATCTTCCACGGAGATTCCATTCTGTTATGTGAATATATTGCCGGTTACTATGAGCTAGGAACTATGGAAAAGGCCCCTGAGTGAACAGGTGGTGAGCGTTCTGGTTGCCAATGATGCCATAAGTACACCGATGAATGAATGACTGGAAATAAGGATTCAACCAGAGACTTTGAGGATTGTTATCAGCGACATAATGGTTTCATTAAAGGATTGTTTTAAAGTTAGCTGATGCTAAGAAAAAGGCAATTTCATATTGGGTATGTAAGTGGTGTGACTAGTTTTATGTTTGCATGAACTTCCGGCTAGGGGGCCTTGGAACTCTTTTCCTTGGTACCCGGGACAAAACCTAACCAAATTCCAATTGGATCGCATCACTACAGTGGTTGGGAGGTTGGCTGGGAGGTTGGCTAACCCATGGGACTGGATGGGGTTAGGCTGGACTGATGGATCCGTAAACCGAGACTATTTCTGTTATTACGATAGATGAAGTAAATCCCGGATAGTAATTGTTCTATGGATAGGAATCAACGGCTATGCCTCTTGATGGGGAAAAAAGCGTTGATCCCAATGATCCAAGTGCAAGTTTTCTCCTTGATCTGACCGAGTACCTTTATAGGTGCAGTCGGATCAGTTTGATCAGTAATGGTCTTGACTACGTTAGAGTAAAAAGTTATCCTGCTGGAATCGTCCGTGCTTTCCGGGTAAAGGAAGTTTTTCCGGGTTCGGTTTTGGAAAAACCGACGGATTAGTCTCTTGTCCGGATATCCGTGGGGACGAGGCCCCGAGTGTGGGACCCTGCCTCGCGCTCGATGTGCTACTTCCGCTCTGCTAGCATCTCGAATCCGTTGCGCGGTGGGGGACAAGGATCTCACATGCCATCTTGGGACAGTTGGCTCTAAAATGTCCCAGCTCATTGAACTCAAAACACAGAGGGCCTTCTCTGGAAGAAGCAGCATACGAGCGGGGGACAAAAGAGTTGCCTTGTCGCCCTCTCTTGTAGTAGGGGAAATTCTGTTGGGGTTTCTTGTAGGGTTGATCTTTAGGATTTGCCTCAGGGTAAGATCTCTTTTGATGCTTAGGTTTGTCAGTCTTCATTTCTTTCACAAGGGGCTTTGCTCGTATGAGAGCATCCTGTAATGTGCTTGGCCTCATTGTAGTCATAGCTAGGGCATACTTCCGTGTCCTCCATGGAATTTGTCAATGGTAGGAGGATATCCTCAAGGTAGCCTGTACTCGAATCATCTATAGGGAACTCGCATTTTACTTTGAGCATGCTAAGGCACTCATTCATGCGAATCCCACAAGATTTTTCCATGTCGTGCAAAAAGAGAAAGAGCTCCCCCCCAACCACCACTGAACATAAACTTTTGATTTCTATTTCTAGAATGGGGACAGTCATCTTCCTCTTGAATTGCTACATGTGTACCACTCCTTTCTCGGACAACCGACACCGTACCTTTTCCCTAGAACCATGCAGGCCACTGATCCATAGCCTTTGACGGTACACCGTCCTTTCGTCCTTGCTTTGCGCAGCGCCCGTACCCTCACCCCTCAGCTATATAAACCCCCGGGGTGCTCCACAAACGGCACGCATCTCTGTGCTGCGTATGCCCTGTTGTACCATCGTCCGTACCTGTGTAGCGTACTTGCTGTAGTACAGCCACCCCTCTCACACCCCCTCATTTGCCTCTTTTCAGATAAGCTAATTTTCCTCCATCCCCCTCTTGCTAGGAGGTAGTGTCCTTAACTCTTCTCTCCCCCCCGTGTCAATAGACTTACAGCAGCCCTCCCAGCCCCTCTCCACGTTTTTGGTCTTAAGGACATCTCACAATTCCCCCCCATTTGCGTAGACTTTAATAAGGGATTTTTGCCTTTAGATAGAGTTCATACGCTATAGTCTTTTGCTCATACGATGAGCAAACGATCTCAGAATTGAGATCCAACTGAAGTGTTTCGACCGCAGCAGCGAGCCCTACAAGTCGACGTCCAAGATGGCCCCATCCCGAAAACGTCAGAATATTGCCCCAAGAGGAGCACACAACAACAAAATTAGGGAAGACGCTCCTAATGCGGCTCCAACCCTCCCTCTTCAAGCTCCTCAAGGAGATGGTGGCCAGGTTAGATTGGTTGTATTTTAAAGAAAAGTTTTTGTTATAAATATTGCTAGTAAATGTGTATCTTTTCCTTTTTGAAATAATGACATAAAATTATATGAACTTACGAATTGTGTGATGCTGTATTTAATAAATTGCATGGAAATTGTTGTCTTTAAAGAGTGCAAGTTTTCCTGGCTTCAACGCTAACTCCGTTCCGTGCTTGTGTAGCCGAGCGGCATCGTTAGCAAAGCCCGGGAATGGCCCAAGGTATCCCTCGTACCATGGAAAGAATAAGGTTCGCCGATTGAGGCGAGAGGTTATGATGCTACCTAGTTCTGAGGGCCCAGGCTAGTGCGGTAAATAAGCCCACCCTAGTGTGCAGACATCCCTCTGAGGGGCGGGAGGATCGAGCGATGGAGCCTGAGAGGGCGACAGGCCGGCTTGAGTCCTCGCCAACCGACGACGATGAGGTGTATGGTCCCGTAGGGTTTTGCCCATGTAGTGGCTAGAAGGCCGAATTCTAGATCATCGGCAGAATAAAGGAAAAGAATAAGAGAGCCGGTTTGGCTTGTATGGAATTGATTCATGTATCAACTTTTTATATATATATCTTGTCTTTGCCATGATTATTGTGTAAAAAGGTTGTTTTAACAAACCTTGTGAAAAGGACCGTAATTAAGAAACATGTTTATTTATGTCTGACAGTGTGGTAGGATTAATTAGAAAACAAATTGAAGCGTGAGTAGGGTGGAAAGTGGGAGGATGGAATGCCCCGATGGCACCATCCTACGTACGAGTGAACCCGATTAGTCGGGTCGCTTTCCAACAACAGATTAATTGAAAGCCCTACGCTAGATAATTAGGTTCTTGGGCAACTCTATTCTAGAAGACTAGGTCAGCGGCTGTGCCTTGCATGGATGAGGAAAAAAGCATTGCCTCTAGAAATCAAGTCTAGTGATTGCCCAATTTATGATAAATTACTCTATGGGTGATTTGACTTTTAGAAGATCACGCTTCCCCTGTGGGATAGGACTAGGTCTTACCTATGAATCGTATCCTTGAATCTCTACATGGTCAAGGTGTCGATAAATAGGAAATTTTCTCCAAGTTAAGACTTAGTGGACTATCTTAAGTGTTTCTCCTATTTTAGAAGGAGGAACCTTACAATTGGTATCAGAGCCGATCTTAGCTCCTAGGAATTACCATTTAGGGATTGTTTTGCAACAGTGAATGTTTTACCTAACATAATGCTAAATAGTAAAAACATCCTACTAAAACAAATAAGTTGAATTGATGTTTGAATGATTGTAGGAAAAGGAAGATGCCTACTCCAAGTTTTTAGTTTTCCAATGCATCTTCAAGACTGCTAGTCACTCCTCGAATTTCGAGTTCCGCGACACCATGGTGCAGATACTAGAGAAGATGTCCCTCCCTCATTTCTCTCGTATTGAAAGAGGATGGGGTAGAGATTTCTGGAGTCGTGGGCCGAGATATTTCTTCATCCGAGTAGATCGACTTGGGAACCTCACCACCGACCTAAAGCGGATTCGTTGGATTGAAAAGTTAAAGATGATCCGTTTATTTTGGTTCGTCGGTACCCCCAGGGCCGACACTTCCGTGACTATAGATGGGATTCGCATACCTCAAGATCGCTGGGTGTATGACAAAGTGATGCAGATCTTACCTGCTGATAGAGTAGCTGTGTTGGGATCTACCCCAATCCAGAGTCTGCCACCCTTACCATCAGTTTTTAGAGTCTTAGAAACTACAGCGGAACCCCCATATTTCACCTATGTGGACCGCTCTACCCTTATGTCATAGTCAAGCCTAGGAATTTCCCTTGATAGCAAATAAGACTAACTGTATTAGTCTCAGATCTTTGTAATAAAACTTGTCCTTGTAAATATTTGAAAATAAAATAATTTCAATGTTTTACTCTCCAAAAATAAGCGTTGTGCAAATGTGAATCTTGTAATCTTAAAATTGTTTTTACAATGATGGCCAGGACGATCACCCTCCACTTCCCAATGCGCTTTACACTGATACCCAGGAGAAGAAGCTCCTGCTCAAGCAAATGCAACCTCCCTCCTTTAAAGGAGAAGGTTCAAAGGTTGAGAAGGATGCTGAAGTTTGGATTGAGGCGATGGACGATTATTTCTCTGCCGCCGCCGGGTACTGGAGTAGCAAATCAGTCTATGCTTGCACGGTTTCACCTCATCGGAGATGCTAAACTCTGGTGGAAACAGTGGTGCCGTGACAAGGAAGTCACCGAGCATTCTCAAACGTGGGAAGACATCAAGCAGGCATTGAAGGAAAGATATCTTTCCCCATCCCATGAATCCATAAAGATGAATGAGTTTTTTAGTCTTAGGCAGTGCAACTTAACTCTTGAAGACTACTATTCCAAATTTATCACCTCCTCCAAAAACTGGTTCATCCAATCATTATCAAGTGACCTCACTTAATATGTTATCTTTGTTTTCTTGACACCCTCACATTATGCAAACATATGTGCAAAAGCACTAAATGGTATAAACCAACTTAGATGTATGCCCTTAGAACTTGTTGATGGTTTCATTATTGTATGCATATATGTTCTTATGTTATTCTTTCATGCTACAATGATGTATGCCCTTAGAACTTGTTGATGGTTTCATTATTGTATGCATATATGTTCTTATGTTATTCTTTCATGCTACAATGATGTCTGTGCAAGAATAAACCCATTCTTGGCTAGACAATGGTGGTAGTGGGATAGACTCCAGTCTACTAAAATTATCGTTTGCATTAGCCAAAACATACATGGAATTGTAAAAGAATATTCCCTATGTTGCTAAATGGATATGTCCGGGAGGTTCTCCTGGTCGTTGGGGTTCAAACCGTTCGTCAATCTGACGCTCGGTCGTGCATTTATTAAGGTTTAAAGGTCGTCCCTTTTTAACTAAAATGAATGAAATTTGCATATAAGCTTGATCCAGTGTCCGTTTGGATGCTGTAAAATCCTATATTAGGGTAAAATCGCACGTAGATTCTAAATTTGGGCTCAGAATTTAAAGATTCTAAGTAGAAATGACTCAAATAATAAAATCATTGATTTTTATACCATAAAAACTCATAAATTTATCTATTACATGAACATTTCTTTATTAGTGAAGATGGGTATGTTACAAAAGTGTTGGTCTCTATGATCCAAGTTAGTCTTTTCCTTGATCTGACTATGATACTTACAGGATCGATCAGATCAGTTCAATTAGTTAAGGCTCTTGACTACGTTAGAGTAAAAATATCCTAGAGAAATCACCCGTGTTTTCCGGGCGAGGGAAGTTTTTTCGAGTTCGGTTGAACTGAGGGATTAGTCTCTTGTCCAGATATACGCGGGTGAGGCCCCGAGTGAGGGACCCTGCCCCACGCAAGAAGTGCCACTTCCGCTGCTAGCACCCCAGAATTCGTTGCGCGGTGGGGACAGGGATCTTTCAGCTGGTATCAGAGCGAATTTGGCTAAAGTGAATCAACCGAGAAGCCAAAAATGTCAAAAATTTATGAAGTAACAGTAAAAAGTTAGAAATGTGATGAAATTCATACAAATTCATATTCAGATTGAAATTCATAAATTAGTAATTGGGTCTTCAGATGGAAGTACTGCAATTGCATGGAATCCTTGACTTGCTTGAGGCCTAGACATGATGATATTTACCTTAAAATTCTAAGGACCGTGACTACCCGTATATACCAAGAGTATAACTGCAGCTCTTTACTGGCAATATATACGAGTAAATCTAAGACCTTGAAATTATAAGCAAAAATGCTATCCAGATGATGAATTCGAATGTGGTTGATATGATTTTAAAATTCTGGTTGAGGAACTGATGAGTTGAATTGGATTCTAATTGAAAAAAATGATGATTCTTGAATTTTGGTTGAAAAGCGAAAAGCTGAGCAAAACCACAATGAGGATGAATGGGACGAGTCCGTGTGATGATGTTCGTAACTCGAATGACGATAATGACTTCATCAAATCACTATGAGATTAGTGGATTTGTGTTGACAGATTGCTACTATTAACACTTGACCCAGTGGATCAAGTTAAGGGATGACAAATTAAAAACCTGTATAATTGAAATTCCCATGGGGGAATGTTCAGATGGAAATTTGGGTCTAATGGACCATTATTGTGTTAAGAATATGAATGATATGATCTGAAAGAATTGTTATCTCATGACGAGTTCTATATAAGGGATCTTTATCCCAGGATTCTGTTGGGTTCACCAGATTATGAGGAACCCCAGAATCAATTGGATCTTAAGGGAAAGACTTGTCCTCTAGTTTGCGAGATGAGGACATCTCGCGTTTTTTAAGTGGGGTAGGATGTAAGATTCCTCCCTCTAGGTTTTGAGGTGTGCAGGTGTAAGAACCTCCCCTTCTGATCTTATAATTATTCCCCTCTCTGAAATAAAAGAAAGATCCTGTTTTACCCTGTTTTGGCGTGGAGAGAGAGAATGTCTAGAGGGAGGTCCACACATAATTTTGTTGGGCTCCTTCAAACGATAAGGCTAGGTTTAATTAAGGCCATAGCAAGGTAGCATATAGACCACGAGATGTAGCTATCTTGGAAGAATTCTTATCATGAAAAGTGAAAATTCCTACTCCATAGCAATCCTACCCTATGGAGAGATATAAAAGAATGGCTTTAAGGAACTATAGAACCACAGGTGAAACTGGGACATGAACCAAGAGTCAAAACCTCTAAGCGAAGAGGGTAATGCACCTAAATTCATAAAAATCCTAGTGAACCAATTAGGGCATTATGTTAAAAATGATGAATGCAATCATCCCTTTCTTTCATGACAGTGATCCTAGATGGGGGATAGGGTAAAAAATAAGGACTTTTTGTAGCATGTAAGTTTAAAAATGTGGGCTATTTTTTCTTTTGCATGGATGAAAATGGGAGATCATATTGGTAATTTTTTTGTTAATTCAAGGTTGAAGTGTGAAGAATTAGGCTATTTTTTGCAATTTGATTATACATTGTAAATTCCTTGGCAAATATTTAGATGACACTTAAAAATTGTCTACTTGAGTTTATATCAACCTTTCACAACATTCCACACATTTTAATGAGAAGTAAAAACCTCGCCATTTAGATAGATATCTCTCATGTAAAAACAAGCACTTCCACATGGTTTTGAAAGTATCTTTAGATAAATAAGCACCTTCAAGATATTGCTTTTTTTTGCATTTAAAGCAACATCACAAAAGTAAGCTAATTTGTCACCTCAGTAAGAATATAATTGAAAAGAACTTAAGATCTTCCTCATTGCATCCATTTTTAGCATATATAGTAATTATTGAGATGCCAAGCTCAACATGAGCTAACACTCACGAGGAGCATGCATGACCGTTTGTTGACATTTGCATCACTAGGGGGTTCGGTAGCTGGCACGAGATATCTTCGCTAGAGATTCTGCTGGGCTACACCGGCTAGTCCACACCTACCCACTACACCGGCTAGTCCACACCTACCCACTACACTTAGCGTGTTCACATTATGGACCGCTTGTATATACTCTATTATGTGTGTTAGTCACTTGATGTTATTTGTGGTCCTTTTTTGTTGTGTGAAGAAGAAGAATTTTAGCCTCTCACCTTGTGTGTTCTCTTCTAAAGCTTGTGTGAGTGTGTGTTCTCTTCTAAAGCTTGTGTGAGTGTGTGCTTGCAAGAAGAAGAATTTTAACCTCTCACCTTATGTGTTCTCTTCTAAAGCTTGTGTGAGTGTGTGTTCTCTTCTAAAGCTTGTGTGAGTGTGTGCTTGCAAGAAGAAGAATTTTAACCTCTCACCTTGTGTGTTCTCTTCTAAAGCTTGTGTGAGATGTGTGTGTGCTTGCAAGAGCTCAAGCTCTCTTCTCCCCTACATATTTTCATGGTATCAGATCCTGGTACATGCTAAGGGCTGAGCAGCAAGCAAGAGAAACACACGAAGCGGTACTAGGGTAAGGGCTTCATCTACTCTTCCCCCTTTGTGTTGGCTACTACACCCTTGTAGGGAGCTCTTCGAGAGGCACCGGCAAACAAACTCTGATTGAGGGGCTTTCTTCATCATAGGAGCAGAGCTACAATGCAATTATATTATCTATTGGACACCAAATGTTGGGTCGAAATCGCAGTTTGGGCGCGGGACCTCCGTTTTTCAGTTCGCAAAAGTTCACGGCACTGTGGGTAAGTTTCGATTCTCTGTAGAACTTTGTTTTTGGAACTGCAAGAAGGGCGATTGGTTGTGCACACACTGTGTGTACTGCAAAGAGGTCTCAAAGTTGCCATTGGGTGTATGTATACAAATTGGGGTTACTGGTTATGAGACAGTTTGGGTGCAGTATAGTACCGATGCAAAGAATACAACAGTTTGTGGTTGCTAGTTCTTGAGGTCTTCAATCTGTTCATGTACTACATGAACAATGAATTGGTCAATTCTCAAAGTTTAATGGCTTATATCTCAAAATCTCTACGTACAAGTCGAAATAGAATATTTCTTGAAATTTGAACCAAGGATCATCCGAAAATAGTTTGAGTTCCCTCCCTGCAAGAAATTTCACCTCAAATTTCGAGAAGGTTTTTGAGTTCCCTCCCTGCAAGAAACTTTACCTCAAATTTTGAAGGTTTTACATATCAAAGTTTGCAAGTATTGGTACCTTCAAAATCAAGGTTTTTCTTACAAATTAGTTGGACTCTTTACTTCTTTTTACTATTTTGGCACCTTTCTCTTTCCATTCAGATTTTTCTACTAATCAAGAGAAAGGAGGAACACAGAGAGAATCAAGAGGATGGAAGAGCGATCAAGAACAAGAAGGAATAGAGAGAAAAGAGTCATTTACAACCTGCACATCGAGCTTGAACATGAATATGAACCTCTAAGTAAGAGAAATAAACCTAATACTTTGTGTATTGCTTCTAAAGAAATGTTGAGGATGCAAGGGAAGAAAACATAGATTTATGGATTTATGGGAGGTTATATCCAAAAGACCCTTTTACAAACTCCACACCCCCATTTAGGAATATGACATCTCTACTTAACTTTGTTTTGGAGATGGCTATAATGGGATCCTAGGATATACACGTCATTTGGAAGCAACAAGCAATGTTCTTAAATTAGAAAGAGATTTGTTTGAGAAGGAGAATATTCATTTGAAGAAAACCATGGAGCATTGTGTGCAGAAGTTATTAAGAAATAAGGAAACCATTTCAGGGCTTGAAAAACAAATGTCTGAATTAAGACATAAGCAGACCTCATTAGGTCTCTGTAGACGACAAAAAAAAACTAAGGGATATTGAGCAAATGAAGCTAGGAGGTGGTAGCATCAAGAAGAGAATACATGCAATCAAGTAAGCTCCTTTCTATTAACTCGTTTATTGTTTCTATTGTGATATTTTATGAATAGCAATCATTATTACATATGTTCATGTATATCAATTTCTACATTTCAATATGATATCAGATCATTATTGCACCCTAATAAAGAATCAATGACAGAACCTTCTGGCGCACATTTAAGTCTTCTTTTAGATCGCCAGTAAGTAGAAGCACTGATGAACGAGAAGAAATATAAGAAGGTATTCGAAAAGCAAATAGATGACTTTTTCAAAGAGAATCAACTCAATCCACAACAGGACATCCAAGCAATACTTGATGAGGCTGGTATATCACATAGAGGGTACTCAGCCATTTATAAGACTTTGCAGGAAAAGATGAAGGACTCTAGTATAAAAGGATCATTATTGCCAAATCCTTCTTTGGTAAAAAAAAATGCATAAAAAAGTAAACGAAGAGGTACTGCTGGGAATCCCATTTCATATTGAAGATACCTATGCTGCACCAAGATGAGATGTGGTCTACAATAGATACAATAATATTTTCTATACAGAAGGTCGTAAAAGAAGACGATCAGTGTGCAGATCGTAAAATACAACAGATGGAAGTGCGTGTTCACAATGCAGTAACAATGGTCAAGCAAGAACACGAAAAGCCAAGGTGTGGAAATCTCTAAACACTATGTTTAAGTTCTGTGACAAGAAAGTGTGGACGAAGGAGGACCATGAGATATTTCAAACAATGCTAGTAGATGAGTTCAAGAGATCAATGATTAATGCATGGACGGATCAACACATCACCCACTATATGGTATTAGATTGATTATGCATTGAACTAGCTTTTATATTGTATATTGAGAATTATACTAATTAATGTATTATTTTATTCTAATGAAGAAAGTTAAGATCACAGAAGTTACAAAGGCTAGTCATTCACGTGACACAAGGCTCAACACACAAAGGATTGGCAAGCCAGGATGCAGGAGCTCCAAGAATTACGGTTGAAGAAAGCGACACTTTGGGAAATGCATAAGTCAAATGTGAGAGCTTTCAGTTATTTTGTCCCCTCGTTTTAGGTTAGACTTCCGGTGCGAGGCACCGAGCAATTTTTCCCTTTCGATGCGGAGGAGATTGATGTTTTATCCAATGTTTTAAAGGGAGGTCAACGATAGAATTATCATAGCAGTTCTAAGATTTGCTACTACGTCTTTTTCATCATCTTGATTGTAAAGTGGGTTATTTGTCCAAAGTAACTAATATCAAATCTTGTGCAGCTTGGCTATATCAAATCTCCCATTTGATGTTCAAAATCGTGTATATATTGTAGATTCCCTTCTTTCCTCGGTTTGGTTGATGTATATCCATGGTTTAGTTCAATAAATTTTGATGTAGGTCAAATAATTCTAATGGCATACAATGAAGAGTAAGTGGCATGCAATCTCATTTATAGTCTTAGTACTGTGACCTAAATTTACTATATATTTTTTATGTTACTTTTGATACTCCTAATTGCATGTTGTAGTTCACACTAGAGTTTGATCCTTACGATATGGAATCCAAGACTTGTTACTTGGCCAATTTAGGTGAAGAATTCCATGGCATTGTGAGACAGTAAGTCCACACATTCATTATTTATATATCGTACGAGTTGGAGAGAGAGAGAGAGAGAGAGAGAGAGAGAGAGAGAGAGAGAAGGAGAAGTAGTTAGAGAACTTTTAGTATTGACAACAGTGTTGTTTCGTGTAGATCGGTTAGAAAGCTAATAACTGCTCTTGAGGACATAATCCAGGACACACTGCTAGAACACACACAAGGACTGTGAGATGCAGAGTCCCGCAGCAATGGGATGGCCATAGTTGCGTTGCAGGGTGTGCTACAAAGCAAAGTTGCTGTTACACTTAGTTCTCTCGTTGCTCGTAGAAAATGTAGGCATGCTCCCTTTTTTTAATGATATCTTACTTTCCTTCATCATTGTTTGATGGCACATGTCTATTTTTTGGCTTTTTGTAGAATCCACGATTATCAGAATACTCCGATGTGGATTTAGGGCTGTTCAGGGAAGAGGCCATCGAGCATATTATTGTCAACATTCATAGCAGGCCACCTAAGATCCCTATTGCATTTGTGCCCCCTCCATTCATAGCAGGCCACCTAAGATCCCTATTGCGTTTGTGCCCCCTCCACCACGGCCGCGACCACCGCCCCCACGGTAGTACCCCCGAAGTGCAGAGGTGTATAAGACCAAATGTAGCAAATCGTCAGGTGAAAATCGTTGTCTTTATGCCATTGCATGTTTTTGTTGACTTCTTTTATGAAGAGGAGGTCAAAAAAACATTATCAATCTTTATCTGTAAATCAGAGAAATGTTTGGATTTCTTAGGTCAAAATTGGGATGTGAAAGAATTAAATGGGGTTACCTACAAAATCCATAGGAAATCTATTGTCTGTAAATATATGATTGGCTCCTAGAATTTTATTTTGGCCTTTCATTATATGAGATGGCATTATGTCAATGGAAAACTTGTAGCAATTGATCAGGACTTTGAGGATGACATTGAAAATCCATTGATGTTATTAGAGGTATGGTTTGAACATGAGCTCTTGACAGTACTCAATATAAGGTCAAACATCTCATTGCATAAGTTAGAACAAACTTGGCAAATGAGGATGACCTACAAGTGCCTAATGATTGTGTTCAAGTGCAATGACCATAAGGTATGTTATTCAATCTAACCTCGAAAAAGTATTTATTCCAAAACTATGCCATAATCATTATTACTTATATACATTACTTTGATTTTTGGAAATAGGTACCAAGGAGAAAAGAAAGGACTATTCAATGTAAAGACATTACAAGGAAGCAAGTTTTCGTGGTGCAAACAACCATCACATAGAGATAAATGGATAAATGTATTTTTGACAGCATATATTACATCAATCATGAAAACATTTTGTATTTCTGAGAGCAATAGAAACTAAGACAAATATTCTAAATTTTCTTATTGGATATTTAAAACATTGATAGCATGTTCTTATTTTTTCCTACGAAGCGTGCTATTGTGTGTGGGATGATTCTTGTTGTTGGGGCAGTAAGGCTTGTCGTTGCGGGGGGTGCTTGCTCTTCGGGACACTCTTGGGTTGGTTACTCTTCGGGACGCTCTTGGGTTGGTTTCTCTTCCGGACGCTCTTGGGGTGGTTTCTCTTCCCCGGACGCTCTTGGGGTGGTTGCTCTTCCGAACGCTCTTGGGGTGGTTGCTCTTCTAGAATTGAAGCTTGCTGTCGTTTTACGGGGTTGCATCTTCCAAATTGACACCTTCAGATTCATCAGATATTCTGGAAGCTTGACAACAAACCTGTCGACT
The DNA here is from genome assembly GCF_041138505.1 of Cibotium barometz. Classification (NCBI taxonomy): domain Eukaryota; kingdom Viridiplantae; phylum Streptophyta; class Polypodiopsida; order Cyatheales; family Cibotiaceae; genus Cibotium; species Cibotium barometz. Next base: position 39,722,743 of record NC_141085.1, on the reverse strand, counting down.
TGTGGAAAGCACTCACTTGTTTCTGCTATTGGTACGGGCCCTTCTGGACTGTCAAAGATCCATAACCTGTAACATTATGAGGTGCTGTGTAAAATTCATTATAAAAGAAAACTCCTCTCTCTGCCAAAGATCTACTTGATGTTTCTTTGTATAGCTACTCACCAACAATAGATGCATGAAAAACATCAAAGATTTCCACAATACTATCTATAGGCTACTAGTTAACCAAGTTTGAAGGATATATATCTATATAGACGAATACAAGAGAAGCATAAGTATAGAAATGAAACACATTACATAAACATAATGTAAAAACATTTACTTATAGTTTGGTCTATGGAGTGGGATTCCATCAGGCAAATGTTACAGACACAGTTCTAGTGCATGTAGGCATGTTGTATAAGGACTTCCTTAATGCTCCTACCTATGTCAGAGAGTTTGAAGTCTTGAACTCTGCCTTTGTAAAGTGTTGATGAACTCATTCTTTGTTTTTTTTCGCTTCTTAGTCTGGAACATAATCCAACTACAAATAGAGATTGTGGTAGGAATCCACCTTTTATTATCCATATCAAAACTGTTGTATACTATAATAGCTAGAGGAGCAGGGACACCTAGGACATGTGGTTTCCATGGAAGCAAATAGAAAATAAAAGCAGATGCAAGAAGATGGAAGAAGAGATAACCTCCAAAACATGCAAAATTTTTAGAGGGAAATCCATTCATTAAATGAGCTAGGAACTTCTAAGAGAACATTTCAAATTTTTAGAAGAAAAAGGCACTTTTATTAAATGAGCTGAATGAGGGAAATTTTTAGATTGAAAACCATTCATTAAATGAGCTGAGATTTATTAAATGAGCTGACAACACTCTAATTTTCATATACATTAAAGAAATGACATTATAAAGTGTGGTCAAATGCATTTTGTATTTCTTTAATAACAATGTAATCATATAAAGAATGTATGGAAAACATCTAATTATCAAAAGTTCCGTTACGGTGGCTCTCTTCCTATTGGTCGAAAGCCTTTCTCTCTCTAGAGAAAAAAAGCCTTTCTCTCTCTATTCGCCTAATGTGTGGCTCAAACATAGTCACTAACATCTTCTCCTATATCTGCAGCTAGGCCTATCTGTCATTGTACCCAGCATGACATTATTCAAAGGAAACTTGGGGCTTTGATAGTGCACTACATGTCAGGAACATTATACCAAGCTTTTGAAAAAGGGAACCCTTTACAAGAAAGCCATCATAAGTGCATTTCAAGCATTGCAGGATCCATGTCATGACATGCTAACAGATAGCCAAACTCTTCTGAAGACTTTAGTTCTAACTCATCGCTACACACATCTGTTAACCCCATTTATGGTGGTTAACTAGGTGGACGGCTACAACGGGCCCCATCGTATTTTCTTCAAAGAATTCAGAGTCATTATAGGTGATTGGCATCAAAGGTTTTATTAGTTTGAATCACTTTGTAATTTAGTCCGCTCAAGCAATTTTTTGCACATAACTTATGAATTGTTTTTCTCTAATGAGCTGTAAGATTCCTCCCCAGCCCTTTCTTCCCCTATAATCAATCATAAAAGATCTTGTTTCTACCTCTTTTGGCCTAGTCAGAGAAAATGTTCTAGAGAGAGGTAATTCAGTTTTTAGATATCTTTGGATGGAAAAATATCCCTTCTTATTAAACTAAATTCCCCCGAAATAGAAGTTTAAAAAGAAATTCCTAAGGTGCATTAGAAATAAATTATAATGTGCACAAAAGACCTTAGCCTAAGGGTCCTTGTTTTCAAAAAAATTTCGATTAAGGTCCAAACAAAGGTTTGACAGGCCAATGAGATTAATCCAAATTAAGGGAGGAGATAAAATTAAAGAATAAAAGAACCCCCCCTCCCAAAAAAAAAGAGTAAATGCTCACATAAGATGAAGAGTGGACTAAGGACCAAAGAAAAGAATTAAAAAACTGAATTTTGACACCTCAGTGTGGGGATCTCTCCTCATGAAGTAGGCACCTTTTTCTCATCATTACCCCCAATTTTTAATCAATAAAATGAGATATTTTCATCTCTCCTCTCTCCTGTTTCAAATCTAGATCCAAAAAGTAAGCTGAACTGACCCAAAAATGGACAAAAATTGACCAAATTGATCTGGAAAATTCTAGAATCAGTTTTCTTGGTTAGAGGCTCACTTTTTCCTATAAATAGAAGCCTCCCCCTTTGTAAAAGCTTAATGGTGTTTTATGCACTGTTACTCTACTCCTGTCCTGAGTCATCTACATTGAATTTTTTAATAATTCAATTGTTTTTGGCCTAATCCTCTCCAAAGTGAATTGGTGGCCACTATTGCTTCAAACAAGAGTAGAACCCTCAATCCCTCAAGCCAAAGGAGGGCTTACAAACTCCATGTAAGCTAATTTTCTTACTTTGTTTACGAATTTTAATGAAACATCTATGGTTTTCTTGATTTTTATGTTTTGCAAATGATTGAATTAAATTCAAATGCTATGCCTTTGATGAAAAGGCCACCCCCTTCTCTTCTTTACATTCCAACCTTTCTTAATCCTAGAAAGATTAACTAAGTGACTAATTAAACTCTTCTTATTGTTTACTCTCTTGAATTTAGAAAATTGTGTAGATTAGAGTTCTATAATTCTAAATTGGGTTAATTAAGTTAAGTGAAGAAAGATAAAAATGAGAAATGGTTAGCCATACAAAGGAGGTTATGGCAAAATTTTCTAGAATTTTGTGAAAAAGAAAGTTTGTTTTTATGTTATTCCAAAAAAGAGTAATTCCCACCCATTTTGCATCTAAAAGAAATATTATAATTACTCCATGTACATATTCACCTATGAATATGCATGGATATCACTGATATTAATTATCAAATTTGATTTCTATGCATAGAAAGTGCATAAAGGAATTTTTATTTATTATAAAAGTGTTATTCTTATTAAATTTGATTTCTATGCATAGAAAGATGCATAAAGGAAATTTTCTTATTATAAAAGTGTTATTCTTATTAAATTTGATTTTTATGCATAGAAAGATGCATAATGAATCTTTTTTATTATAAAAGTGTTATTCTTATTAAATTTGAATTCTATGCATAGAAAGATGCATAATGGAATTTTTTTTATTTTAAAAGTGTTATTCTCATTAAATTTTATTTCTATGCATAGAAAGATGCATAAAGGATTTTTTTTAAATTATAAAAGTGTTATTCTTATTAAAATTGATTTCTATGCATAGAAAGATGCATAAAGGAAAAAAAATTTATTACAAAAGTGTTATTCTTATTAAAATTGAATTCTATGCATAGAAAGATGCATAATGGATTTTTTTAAAATTATAAAAGTGTTATTCTTATTAAAATTGATTTCTATGCATAGAAAGATGCATAAAGGAAAAAAAATTTATTACAAAAGTGTTATTCTTATTAAAATTGAATTCTATGCATAGAAAGATGCATAATGGATTTTTTTTTAATTATAAAAGTGTTATTCTTATTAAATTTGATTTCTATGCATGGAAAGATGCATAAAGGAATTTTTTTATTATAAAAGCATTATTCTTAATAAAAATTGATTTTTATGCATAAATAGATGCATAAAGAAATTCTTTTTATTTTAAAAGTGTTATTCCTATAAAATTGATTTTATGCATAGAAGGATTTTTTTATATAGAAGTGTTATTCCCATTGAAGTTGATTTTTATGCATAATTAGATGCATAAAGAATTTTTATATCAAAATTAGAATTCTCTCAAAATTCTATGTTTAAATTCTATGAGTATTTGATAAATGAATAATTAAATACTCTAAGAGAGATATTTCTATCGTTTTATATTCACACGAATTGTAAAAAGAAAATTCAGAAAATCTATCGAGATCGAAATATTTAGATAAATGATTAATTTATTCCTCATTGGAATTCGTAACTAATTTAGAAATCAGTTAAGTGAATATTCAAAGAAACAAATTCAGTAAAATAGTAACTGAATTATCAAACCTTTCGAGAAAGATAGTTCAAGAAAAATCTTATCCGACTTGAACCTTGAATCATACTATGACCAAGACCAACCTCTTTCGTCAGTTTCGAGTAAAGAAGGTGTGACTAGTTTAGAAAAATACATTCAAAACTCCCGCCAAATCTAAAACTAAGTTTGAGACCCTTCGAATTGATATGTGGATCAAGGTTATAGAATTTGAGGAATTCTGGTATGAAATTCAGAATTCCGATCAAGAAGTTTTGGGAATACTGATTCAAGAAATACTCCTTGTATTCAAAAGAAAATCAAACTAAAAACTTGCTTAGAAACCCTGTTTTCCTAAAGGATTGTTTTACGCGCGCCAGAATGCTGGAGGGAGCATTTGGTATATGCAACAGCTGGCGGGGAGTGTTCAAAGGACGGCTCATGCGGCAAAGCCTCTTGACCAGCCTCGGTATGGTTGAAAAATGGTACGCTTTTGGTACGATGGGCGAGGGCCGACGAAGCAGTCTCTGAGTGAAGTGCCAGGACACCTAAGGAGGATCCTAGAGGGTTCTGACCAGGAGATGCACGGGCTCGCGGTGCCTATGACACCCATGCGTATGTCGTGGAAGATATGTATGATGGACGAAATGATTATTATAATCGGTTACAGGATCTCGTTTGCTGACCAATTGGTCTCAAACGGAGAGTCCAAAGTGATACTGTTTTTTGAGAAACAAGGGACTGGATGGAATTTTTGAGTTATGACATCTGTAACTAATAACTGTTTGTCAATGAATTATTTTATATGTTAAAGTTTTAAAGAGGAGTATATGTTAAAGTTTTAAAGAGGAGTGTGTTGCTTGCAAATGAGGATCAATACCAATACCAGGATGCAACAAAAACAATACTTAGGGCTCTTGAAAAGAGTTCCACTTTGTAGATGAATGTGGGAGAGGGTTTGATAATAATCCCACATGGGGACTTATGGGAGTCCTAGAATTTTTGTATAAAAGGTGGCTCATTTGAGAGCTTTACACACTTTTGGGCTTAGTTCATGCAAGAGCTCCTTTGAGAGACCTACTCTCCCTCTTCTCCATAGAGGTGAAGACTCTTCTCTCACCCCATCTACATCATTGTATGAGGTTAATCTCTTCATTGAATCATTAGCAATGTCATGAGTCTTTCTCATCCTCTTCTCTAATCATTTTACTCTTATGCATGCTTTTAGTATTTCATTTTTTTGAGTACATGGATTGATTTGAAGCTTTCATGGAAGCTTGATGCTTGAATGTGTGCATGCTTGTAGGAAGATAGGAGTGGAGTGAGGTCTTTCTCTTTGCTTGAGTGCATAGTGATTGTATTCCTCTTGCTTGTATTTGTGAATGAATGGGTGTGTAGGAATGAGGACAAGTTGAGCTTGTGTGTATGCTTAGTCTAGTGTCATGTGATGGTAGCCATGAGCATTCTCTCCTTTTGTGGATAAGCTCTTGTGCACCGGTACGGGTCGAATCCCTAGCTCCGAAAGGGATGCAAATCCCATTGGAGTGAGCTTAGTGTGGATCGTACTCCTCTTACTACAAGAGAGAGAGTTTTCCGTCTCTCCATTGGCGCCGCTGCCGGGGAGAAGACTCAAATCCGGTTGAGAGTGTGTGGAAACCACCACTATTTCCTCTTTTGGTTGCAAAACCATTGAGTGATTAGGTTAAGTTTGGGTGTGTGATCCCGGTGTGAGTGGATAAGGTTAACCATTGAGCGGTTGAGGGTTCTCCCGCATTGTTTTTTTTATGTTTCATTGCTTTTATGTTTTTTCAAGTACCGTTCATTATGCTTACCTTCATTGTTTTTTGTCATTTCATTCTTTCATGCTTTTTGTTAACATGTAATTAGTATAAATAAATAAAAAGAAAAGGGGTGCGTTGCTAAGCTCTCCCATAGCTTATGCAAGCCCCATTGACTCCCAAGCAAGAAAGAAGAGAGATAGAAAGTGTTGGAGGCGACCTTCCTTTTGTTTTGTGTTGTTATTGTGTGGGGAGCCAACGCATCAAGCGTGCTCGAGGAAAAAATGAGGAATATTTATCTATTGCAGCATGACTAACCGATTTGCTTGAAAGAAACCGATTTGCTTGAAAGAAACGGGCAACCAAGGGTGGCCCTAAGAAAGAACTTATAAATCTATATATATATATATATATATATATATATATTTGTGGGCTGCATCAAACATTAGAGTACAAGGGCTGCATCAAACCGACTGCTTTTTCAAAATAAAAACAAATATATATTGATTTAATCATTTCTTTTACAACAAAGAGAAGGCGGCCTTATAAATAAATCTTTATATATATATATATATATATATATATATATATATAGATTTGGATTCTTATTTTTTACAGTGGTTGGAGTGAAACGCTGCATCGGCGGCTGATAAAAGCCTGCAGCAGCAGACGGCTTTTTAAAAAAAAAACAATTATATATATATATATATATATATATATAATCGTTTTTTAAGATTGGCTTAGGCTGGTTGAAGAGCATCGAAGCACAGCTGCGAAGCGAAGTGTAGGCGCCCAGAAGCAGTCGAAGTGTAGGCGCCCAGAAGCAGCGAAGTGAAGGCGCCCAGTCGAAGTGTAGGCGCCCAGAAGCAGTGAGGCTGACCGTGCGGAAGCATAGTGGCAACTGGCCGGCAAGCTGCAGCGTGGAAATAACCCAAAAAAAAAAAAAGGGACGTGGTGGCTGCAGTGGAGGCGGCTGGAGCTGTGGAAAGAGCAGCAGCTGGGCGTCGAGGCGGCCAAGTGAAAGAAAGGAGACGCGGCAGGCAGCGAAGGCTGGTTGGCAATTGAAGAAGCGTTGGCGCAGGCGAAGCCGCTGGTCGCCTGGCTAAGCGAAGGGCGCGCAAGCTTATATATATATATATATATATATATATATATATATATATATATATATATATTATACACGTAACTGTCTGCCAGTAGTGGGCGAAGCAGAGGAAGGCGTCGTCGGCAAGGAGACGCGGCAGGCAGTGAAGGCGTTGTGGTGGTGGCCGGCTTGCAGAAGGAAGCAGGCGAAGGCCAGCTGAAGGAGGAGGACGGCGCATTGAAGACAACCGCGTGCGCCAGCGTCGAATCTGGGAGCGGTGGAGCGCCGGAAAAGGATAAGGTAGGTGGAAATCTTTTTTTTTTATTTTTTATTTTTATTTATTTTTTAAGTTTTTTTTTGTATTTTTAAATATAAAAACAAAAAAAAATATAATATCTTTTAAAAAAAAGGAAAAGGCATTAAAAAAAGACCCAAAAAAAAAAGAGATTAAAAAAGAATTTTTAAAAAAAAAGAATAGTGGAAGAAAGAAAGAAAAAAATAAAAAAAATAAAAAAAAATAAAAAAAATAATAATAAAATTCTTTTTATTTTTTTAGGAGTCCATATTGTGTGCATATTTTTTATTTTTTTCATTTCTGTAATTTTTAGCATATTTAGTGTAATTTGCATTGTTTTAAATTTTTGTAATATATTTTAAAAAAAAACAAAAACAAAAACAACAAAACAAAACAAAAGAAAATAAGCAAAAAGAAAAAAAAGAAGAAAAAAACAATTTTTATTTTGAAATCATTGTTTATCATTTAAAATTTTGCATAATTTAAGTAGCTTGCATTTTTTATTTTTTTTTGTAAATGATGCATAATTAGTATAGTCATATTTTTTTATCTGGCACGAAATTTATTCATTTTCTAAAAAAAAAAAAACAAACAAACAAACAAACAAACAATAAAAACCAACAAAAGGAGGAAAAAACAAACAAAAGAAAATTTTTGATTTTTTGTAGTTCTTCATTTTTTTTAATTTTTTGCATAATTAGTGTAACCTGCATTTTTTTTAATTTTTTTAACTTTGTGCATAGTTAGTATTTTTTTTAGTGTGCTTCATAATTTTTGTGTCAAAAAAAAAACATAAATAACATAAAATCATTTTAAAAAAAATCATAATTAAATAAAAATAAAAAAAATAATAAAAAAAATTAGGATAGATAGTTACACCATACATATTCTTTTTGAGTTGCCTTTAGTGATTAGGTAGGGAAAAATATATATATATATATATACATATATATATATATATTTATCAAAAAAAAAAACAAAAACACACAAAAACCAAAACCAAAACAAAAACAAAAACACATAAAAACCCAAAAACCAAAACAAAATTTGACCTTTTGCACTTACGGTCAGGACGTCTGATAGATTCTGCCATAGGGCCTAGGGCACCTTCTAGAGTGCCTACTCAAGAAAGTGGAACCCAATCGATAGGAAACTTGGCAGATATTGCTGAAACCCTTTCTGAATCCCAATCCGATACCCTTTCCTCCAGAACAAATAGTTCATTGTCCATGGACAATCTAGGGCCATCAACTAGTCATCCCGTAGCCCAAAATAGGACACCCTCAAGATCCTTTAATCCATTTGAGGCTGACACCATGGGGTTAACATTCAATGTGCCACTCCAATATGTCTACACAAATGCTCAAGGAGCTGAGATCTTTAGGGATCCACAACAACGGTATCTTGTTAAGATAGCCGACATATTCTCAGAACTTGATAGAGCACCTCTAGTCAATGACCAGGGTAACATGTACATGGGTGGAGATGGTGTTCGCTATGAAGTCACCTACCATCCAGAAAAGGTAGACAAATTAGGGGAGCTCTCTAAAACAGAGTTTTTAGATTTATCAGAACTTTCCAGAGCAAGGGAGTCTCGAGATGACTGGCTCATCGAGCCGGACATGCCTGGACCATCCAATGCCCAATCCTCAAAGCCATCCATAGATGATTTGCTTCTAGTAGATCTAAATTTGGACAAGGATAGGAAAGGCAAGTGTAAAATGGATCAGGGGGCTGAAAGTCAATGGGAGTTTGTACGACAAATTCCTGTGACTAAGGTTTTACAGGATGACCCACTTCAAGAGGTCTATAAAGATTCGTTAGAGGGATATTATGCCACAACTAAATCGCCAGAGCTGGATCTTCCTCTAGCTTATGTAGTGGTAGTTGAGAAGTGTGCAGGACACATGAACAGAATAGTTGATAAATGGTCAAATGAATATCGAACGTTAGATTGGAAAGAGATTAGGGAACTCACGTGGAAAGGACAACCATTATTTATGGAAGTGTTCTCAACACATACAGCCAAACCAGGAGAGACAGCCTTTCTTGGAGAAACTGTTGCTCCTCCCCTACGAGAGTTCACTAGAGAGGGACCTTTAACATCTAAGTGGACCACTGCTAGTAGCCCAACTCTAGCACCACGATATCGTCCTACACCAAATGTGCGACCACAGGTCACACCACCACAACAACATCTTTCCCACTATGACAATCGGATGAGAGGGGAGCCAACTCGGCCTCCTATAAGTGCACCTCCTGAAATGAGGGTGACAAGATCTTTAGAGGGGTTTGGTGAGGCTGGTAATAGGGCACCCACACCAATTTTGGAAACATGTGGACCATCTTTCCAAAGAGAGGAACAATTCCCACTAAGAGGAAGAGGCCGTAGGCCCTATGATGAGTATTCACGACAAGTAAGGCCATCAACTCTTCAGAAATTGGTAAAGAAATATGAAGGGTCGGGAGATCCATACGATCATGTAGCAGGTTTTAGGCAAGCAGTTCGAGCTGAGCAAGTTGCTGACAAGCATACTCAAATAGAAGGGTTTGGACTCACTCTTGAAGGAAAAGCCCTTGCATGGTTTCAGGCATTAGAGGCTTCAGACAAAACTTCTTTAAGAGTTTTGGAAGAGAGATTCATTGCTGCTTTTTCCTTGATGGGAATTCAACATGACACAGTAGCGCATATCTACTCTTTCAAACAAGGCGAGAATGAGAGTGTTAGAGACTGTGTAAATAGAATGAAGCAGTACATTAATCGTTGCCCAGAAGATGAGAAGCCCGCTCAAAGTCGATTAATTTCTCTCTTCTTAAAAGGCCTCAAAAATTCGACACTGCATACACATCTCTATGCTAAGAAACATACAAGTTTCAATGAGTGTTGCCATGATGCTATGGATTTCACCGATAACTTCAAGTTCCAGGATGGTTCTGGCCCTGAGGTGAAACCTAGAAATCAGTGGGGTGATGATCAAAGTTCAGGGTCTAGCGCACTATTAAATCCAGACCAAATAGCCAACCTAGTGCTAAGGAGATTAGGACAAACCTATCGTCCACCCATGCAGCCACAACAACAGCAGCAGAGAATGAGGAGTGTACTTCCTACAGGTCCTCATCTTTGTGGAGCATGTGGCGGTGACCATAAAACAGAGGACTGTAATACCTTTTCTCCTCTAGTCTCAAACCAACCCACAAAAAAGTGGTGCCAAGCCTGTGCTTGGAACTTTACTCATACCACCCAGGATTGTACTCGCATTGCGAGAATGAGACAGGAACGTGAGCAACCGAGGGGTGGAGTGGCTCCACAAATGTATCAACAATATACAAATTTTGAACGTAAGCCACCGATGACACAAGAACAAGCACGACCTGTTCTTGGTGCTCAACCTCCTGCTCCAGGGACTGCTCCTGTGAGGGTTGTCGACTATGACAATTCAAATATGTGTAGAGAATTGGTAAACCCAGGATATGTGGAGGAAGAATATGTATCATATTCATCCAAAGAAAATGGCTTTGAAAGTACCACATACCCAAACCAAGCACTGGTGGAGATTCAACCAGGGGAACAAAACTCTTTAATGTTGCTAGGCGGCTACCAACCTAGGACTCCAGGCCCCTCAGGTCAATGGCAGCCAAGGAAAGTAGAGGCCAAACCAATGGGCCCCTGTTATGAGTGTGGAGAACCCCATTGGGCTCGTGATTGTCCACATCGCTCAAGGCAAGCATCTAGGTCCAATACAACAGTGCAACAGTTTCCACCAATAGAAAGATATTGTCTGGGGTGTTGTGTCGAACATTTCCCGAAGGATTGTCTGTTGAAACCACATGAGGAAGGCACCTCCCAACCAAAGGTTTCACTTAACCTTGTAGGGGCAATTCCATCACCACCTTCATCTGAGAATGAGGATGTCGTGCCACTTAGAGTCATGACTCGATCACAAACACGAAACGCTGAAATACAAACTGATGAGACACCTCGAACTCGGGATGCAAAGACAAATCTAGTGGACAAGACCCTACAGTCCAGTAGAAAAAAGACCACTAGGAGAAAGAAGAACCGAAACAAGCAAACTAAAAGTGCATCCACTTCTAGTTCTCAGGAGAACTCTAAACAAAACATACGGGATAAAACTTTTACATCCCAAGAAGTGCGTGAGGAACATCAACCTCAACCTGAGCCTAGTGTTAAACAAGATGAGGCTAGTACGACTGAGGTTAGTTCTGGGGGTTCTGTTTTTGTGGATAAAGTGAATGAGACTCTAGAGGCCATCATTGATGCTCATAGAAGTCGCATTGCAGCCTTATCAGAGCTACCCAAGAAGCTTCAAGAATACCCAAACCCTCGTGAGGAGAAGATCAATCTAGCTGTACATCAGCAACTCATTAGGGAAGCTCAGTTGATACTTGAGGGACCACCACCACCTATTCCTCGGGGCCCAACCTCTCTTGAGCCAACATTAGAAACTATACCGGAAGTGTCATCAAGTAGGGAAATGAAAAGTGAGTTCATTTCACAAGCTCAAAGCGAAAGATCGACACCAATTGACACTCCATTGAAAGAAGAAATTCTACCATCACCTAGCCTTGTCATCCCATGCAATGATGAAATTATTGATGCTAATGAGGACATGGCAAATGACATGTGGGCCGCAGTAAATGAGAAAATTAATGAGAACATGTCTTCTGTTAGTTCGCCTCCATTCTCTGCGGTGGATTTTACCAGAGATTCGGAAAACAATTTTGGACACCCAAGCATCCGGGAGGAAGGTCAAACAATTGTTTCTCCTAGAAGTAAGCATACAATGAAAACCTTACCATCCTATCTGGGAGAATATGAGAACTGTTCTCAAACCTTGAGGATACCCTACATGCATAAAAGGGTGACTAAGGAGAAAGATATGAGTATGGTGCAGGCTATTTTGTCAGCACCAGTGGCTTGTACCTTACCTTTGCTTGAATTGATAAAGCTTAAACCTGAGTTGTGGAATGATATTGCCACATGTTTGTCGGAGCAGGTATTGCTACAAAAGGGTCCCCATGAGTGTACAATACACCCTGAGACAAAGCATGTAATGCCAGTTCCTATCAACAAAGTAGGAAAATTTTGTGAGGACGATCAGGGAAATGCTACCCTCCCATTAGAAGTGCGAAAAGTATCTTCAACTGCAATACTTGATAGTGGTGCAGGAGTGGGCATTGTAACAAGGTCTATTTGGGAAAAATGGGGCAAACCAGCTATTAGGAGTACCAGGATGCGTTTGCAGCTAGCAGATGGAAGCTTAGAACATCCCCTTGGGCTGCTTGAGAACATATTGGTCACCACATGTGGGATTGAATATGAGCATACCTTTGCAGTGGTGGATTTTGGAAAGCATCCAAACTATGAAGTGATATTGGGTAGACCATTCATGCGACAATTTCAAATGATTCAAGATTGGGGATACAACTACTTGTACCTCAGACATGATTCTGTCATCACAAGGGTCAACCTAAGGAATCACTCGTATCGTGATGTAACAAGGTCTCCAATAGATGAGTTTGATTCTGCTTCATCTGAGGGCTCAAAAATTACATTGTCAGATGGGCGAGAAGATCTATGGATGTGTGGAGCCTCCTGTAGGGATTTCAACACTGAGAGACTTAAGGGTAATCGAAGTGTATCTGACGAGGCATACATTCCACAACCCTTCCCTGAGCATTTAATTGATCCATTAGAATGGAGTCATGTCCTTGCAACATTATCGACATGTGCTTTACCAAAGCCAATTCAATTTTGTGACTCAGATGGATATGATATTGTTCCTATACGAATGGTACAACCATGTAACCTTCGAGATGATTTGTACTATAGGGATACATCCACAACAGCTATGCATGTCGAGGAAGTCTCAGTAGAGGATTTGACACTCGAATCTGCTAATGATGCTGATAAGAAAGAGACACAAGCTCCAAAACAAATGATGTGGATAATTGATGAGTACTCAAGTGAGGGCCATGGCTGGCATGTTCCAACTAATCTAGTTGCTGCTCAAAGAAGGCCAGGCAAGAAGGATTCATCAATGTGGCTACCCAAAGATGCGTACAAACTTGTACCATCTCTTCCAGTTGCTAAGCCTCTTAAGAAGCACATCATTTCCAAGCCTAAATCTCGAATTGTTACTCGATGGGTCCCAAAACGGGTTCTTAAAGCACAAGGTTACTATGAGGGTACAACAGCAATTTGGCTTCCAAAATGCCATGCTGAGCAAAGGGTAAAAGAGTGTATCCAAAAGATTCCAAAAGCCACCCTTGATTTTCCATATCAGTGGGTACAAAAGAAATCAACACAGACTCTTCAAGAAAGGAAAGGTGGCTGTGATAGCACCTACAAATCCACTTGTGTTGATATTCCTAAAACATGTATTGAAACACCTGTTGACCCGATTTCTCCTTGTTACATAATTCAATCATCAACTGGTGTACCTAAGACTCATCCAACTCCAAAGGAGTCTCATTTGAGCATAGATTCTAGCATTTCAAAGCCTACATCCTCTTATCTTGCTCAAATTAAAAGACAATTGATAAAGTTCCCACCCAAGAAGGACATACCTAAAACCAAAGATAAGGCATTAGCACTACAAATGAAGCTCTTTGGTAGATCAATGTTTGAATAGTGTGGTGCCTTACGCCTTTAGAGAATTATGTTCTTTTTGAGATAATCTCCACCACCAGCGCAAGGGTAAGTTCAACGACTCCACAATAAGATCGACAAGCCAGGGCACTTTTCTCCCATTGGGTTTTTTCCCCTCGGCTATATTTGGTGATTGGCACCACTAACAAATTTTATTCTTTTGTTTTTTCTTTTGTTTGTTAATAAAACTTTGTGCAGAGATCTCAGCTTAAGAAGAGCATCAGATACGCCCCTACAGTCCACCTATCGTGCACACAAATTAGGAAGGGGGGAGATATGCTATGCTTACAAAGATCAAGGAGGAGCAATCTGCACAAAATCAGCAATTAATCAAGGCAAACGAACAACATCAATAGGGCACTACAACAGGTGTATGCAAATCTTAATCTTTATTTCTTTATGTGCTCTTCTCTTTCGCATATATGGTTTGCATGTACACAATATTGGCTGGTTTGAGTTTTGATTAGTAGTTAAAATGTGGTGAGTACATTCTAGAGTCTTAGAAAACTTAGTAAGAGATATTTCTATCCAAAGACAGTGTAGGATATATACCAAGGGAGTATGCCAAGTACTTATGTCTTCAAGGTATATTAGTTATCCCTAGTGGTAGTTATCTCTTAAATATGAGCTAGGTGCTAGGAGTAATAAAAAAATTTATGAAAATATACCCTACAAAAATATATATACAAGGTGAATTACGACATGAAGTGTCTACCGCCATGCGAAGTGCTTGGTAGGACCTGGGGATGTCTCAGCACCTTGGGGCCGATGCCTTGGTTTCCATGGGGTGAACACTATTGTCTAGAAGCTTCAGAAGAAGACCTTTGAGGAATCTATCGCCTTGATAGATGTTGGTAGGACTCGGGGGTACACTATGGGCCCTCAAGACCGATGCCCTCATCTTCAAGGGGTACTCCTTAGGTCATAAAAGAAAGAAAAAGGGTCTGTCGCCCTTGAGATACTTAGCGGTCTTTAGATTCTCTTGGCGGAGGTCTCTGGGCCATTGCTTGGGTCTCATGGGGATAGAAACTTAATCTTTATCACCTTCTACACACATATTTTAAAAAAAAAAAAACAACAAGAGAGAGCTCCAATCACCTTTGCTCATACTTAGGAGTAGGGTTGCCACTTAGGAGTAACTTACATACCGATAGGACAATGAGACTGCGGTCATAACCGGAGGTGTACAACGACACTTGCCTTTGCATAGCATTATCTACTACCTAAGTCTCACTTTGACTAGTTTTTACTCACCTCTTTTAGTATTCATTAAAACTTTAATCAGCCGTGCACTTGTATGCTCACGTGTGTAATTATTATTGCTGATTTTGCTTTTCTTTTCTTTTTATCAATAAAGGACTTTACTCGTATCAATTGTTTTTTGTTGCAGCTCTTGCTACTACCGCGCTCGAGGACGTGCGCAAAATAGGAAGGGGGGAGTGTTGCTTGCAAATGAGGATCAATACCAATACCAGGATGCAACAAAAACAATACTTAGGGCTCTTGAAAAGAGTTCCACTTTGTAGATGAATGTGGGAGAGGGTTTGATAATAATCCCACATGGGGACTTATGGGAGTCCTAGAATTTTTGTATAAAAGGTGGCTCATTTGAGAGCTTTACACACTTTTGGGCTTAGTTCATGCAAGAGCTCCTTTGAGAGACCTACTCTCCCTCTTCTCCATAGAGGTGAAGACTCTTCTCTCACCCCATCTACATCATTGTATGAGGTTAATCTCTTCATTGAATCATTAGCAATGTCATGAGTCTTTCTCATCCTCTTCTCTAATCATTTTACTCTTATGCATGCTTTTAGTATTTCATTTTTTTGAGTACATGGATTGATTTGAAGCTTTCATGGAAGCTTGATGCTTGAATGTGTGCATGCTTGTAGGAAGATAGGAGTGGAGTGAGGTCTTTCTCTTTGCTTGAGTGCATAGTGATTGTATTCCTCTTGCTTGTATTTGTGAATGAATGGGTGTGTAGGAATGAGGACAAGTTGAGCTTGTGTGTATGCTTAGTCTAGTGTCATGTGATGGTAGCCATGAGCATTCTCTCCTTTTGTGGATAAGCTCTTGTGCACCGGTACGGGTCGAATCCCTAGCTCCGAAAGGGATGCAAATCCCATTGGAGTGAGCTTAGTGTGGATCGTACTCCTCTTACTACAAGAGAGAGAGTTTTCCGTCTCTCCAGAGTGTGTGTGTGTCTGTATTCGAAAGCAAAAGTTAAGAAAGGCATTCAATTATGGGTGGGTGAGTAATTATCTGGTTCTACCGATTCCAATGGTTGGGTGGTGGCTAACCCAGTGGAGTTTTAATAATTAAATTGAAATAATAGGAATACGCTTAGAATTCGAGTAGTTAAATAAAAACCTGAAGAATTTCTCAAATGAGTAGATCAATGGCTGTGCTTGACTTCGGTTAGGAAAATGCGTTGATTTCCTCAAATTAAGTTAGTGATAGTTTTCCTTCTATCCGGTTTAATCAGGTGAAGGATAGTTTAGTCTCTTGACCCCGTTAGAAAATTCCTTAAGTTAGTGATAGTTTTCCTTCTATCCGGTTTAATCAGGTGAAGGATAGTTTAGTCTCTTGACCCCGTTAGAAAATTCCTTAAGAAAATCAAAAAGGTAGAATCGTCCTCGTTTTCTGGGCAAGGGAAATTTTCCCGGTTTCGATCATGTCTGGACATTCGTGGGGGCGAGGCCTCGAGTGGGAAACCCTGCCCCACGCAAGAGGAAGCTACTTCCGCTCTGCTGCTAGAGCAACCGGGAAACCGGTGCGCGGAGGGGACAGATGGGGTCTCACATGAGCTACACACAATGTAAACAAGGGATGACCAAGCTAAGTGTAATGCTGACATTGATTTCATATGTATACTAGTGGTCTATCACACACTAGATGATAGATTTACTTAATGGCCACCCGCTGGGTGCTCGGCCACTTAATAAGTTTGTTTAAAGGATAACTCATCTAATGAGAATGGACACTTCCCTTGTGTGAGAATAGAGAGCTCTTTCTTCTTCTTCTTTCCTCTGTCTCTTGTGTGTGAGTGAGAGAGTGAGTGTGAGATTGTGAGGGCTTTCTTCTCCATCTCCATAGCTTCTTGCTCTGTGAGAGGGAGTTGTCCTTGGTCTATCTATCAACATTGTTGGTGACAAGAAATGAAAGCTACCATTTGAGCTAGCTACTACACATAGTGGTGGTTGGAAGGCCTCCCTTGGGAAGCTGAATGCGGGCACAACCTTAAGCCCCACTACATATTAATCGGTGAGTCTAAACCTAAAGCTTGATCTATGGGAGTGTGTGGGTACAATGCATTTCTGTTTGATTGCTTTGGCATTTAGCATTTGGGATTAACATTGTCACCTCCAGCTGGTCATAGTGTGTGGACATTAGCTAGGGTTAGCTGTGTGTGGACACAACACATAATGTGTGTTGTGTATTATGGATTATGGCTTTATGCATTGTGTGAGAAGGGAGATGGCTTCCCTCTATGGTTAGGGTTTGCAATATACATTAGGGTTTGCTTCTGTGTGTGTGTATCCTCTCCCTCTACCTGTTTTTCATCATGGTATCAGAGTCTAGTGCTTCTCTATTAGGGTTTATGAGTGAGTGAGAGAAGAGGGAGAAGAAGCTGTGAAGCTTGCCATTGATGCTGTGAAGCTTGGAGCACACCAATTTCTATCAAATCTGAGAGCTTGTCCTATTGGGTAAGGACTACTAAGCACCCTTGAGCGGATTGCAGGTGATTCAAGCACAAACAAGGCAAGGTTACCCAAAGCAAAAGAAAATTCTGGTTTTTTGCAAGCTTTCCATTGGATCTTGAAAGCAGTGTGTATTGTGAAAATAGATGCAATCTGGCAAAGGAACATGTATGTGACAAGGATTAATGTATTGGCAACTCATGTGCAAGCCCTAAATTGAATTTAGAGCCAAGTTGGTGCATTTATGTGAGAGGAAAATGACTGGTTTGAACCCTTCACAAAAACAGAGAAATGATGCTCATTGTGGATGAAATTAACGCTAGTTTTTTACAAAAATCACTCAATTGGTGGATAGTGTACATGCCTAGGAGTGTTGGGCACCCATATCTTTCTTCAAATAACTTTATGAACTCACCAATTCTCCTCAGGAGGAGCAGGCGGCACAGCATGTCATGAGGAAACAGAGCAGTTTTTCATCTTTTTGCTAAGTGGAGGCCAAAAATCAAGTCTTGTGGTTGATAAATTCTAAACTCTTCTTAGCAATTGTGTGGTACATACACTTGAGAAGGAAGCTATATGATTGGTTGAAGCAATTATGCGTTATGGAGCTGGAAATGAGCTGATTAAACAGGCTGTCTATTGTGATTAGTGAAATAGAGGGTGATTAATCAGTTAATTACTCTCTCATATTAAAGAATTGGTCTAATTCCTTTTACATGGAGTTAGTAGACATCAATGCTAAGCTAATGAATGCCTAGTCTTTCAATTTGGACAAGAATCAAAGGAATTAGAGCCATTTTACTACTGGTCTTTTTTGGTTTTATTGGTTTTTCTCAGAAGGGGATTTGACAAATTTGGTATGTACGCACCTTGGTTGGTGTTGATATGCAACATTGAGCTTGTTTAGGTATCAATGCAAGTTATCCACACTTGATTGAACCACTACATTGCAATTTGAAGCCTTGGAAAGCGTGCCAAAATAGGGTACCTTGGACTGCGTATGGATGCAATCAGTTTGATTTTCTACATCAAAAGTGAAGTTTCTTGAGTACTTTGGAGTATCTGGAACACTTATTAGAGTGTGGTTGAGCTGAGGAAGGCTCGTTTATAGATTTGGATGTGTGCGGAAGGTGCATTTGCATTGAGTAAACATGTCAGACAACCCAGTACAAATTGTGCGTGAAAAGTTGGATAGGAAGAACTTCCAAGCATGTAAGTACAGGATCAAAAGCTTTCTGAAGGGAAAAGGTTTTTGGAACCTTGTTACACGTGCGGAGCCAAAGCGCTGGAACTACCCCGACAACCTACACAGCAAAATAGGTTGTAGCTCATAAAAGCAATGGTCAGAAAGAGCGTACAAAGTTTTGCATTACCTGTCTATATGTATCTCGGATGCTATACTCATACATATACATGATGCTAAGAATCCCAAGGATGCATGGGATACATTGGTAAAGTTGTTTGATACTACAGACACTAGTGCTCGCAAGTCTCAGTTGAGACAACAGATTCATAATGTGAAACGGAAAGGAAGGAGCATCCATTATTATGTACAAGAGATAAAGAAGTATGCAGATGCATTGGCAACAATCAATGCCCCCATGCTTGATGATGATTTGGTAGACATTACCTTGCGTGGTCTTGGCAAAGGAGTATAAGTCTTTTGATACATTTATCTCGGTTCAAAGTACAAGTTTACCAGATTTTGATGAGTTGGTTTCACTCTTGCTTGTTGAGGAAATCAAACTCAGTGACCCTTTTCATGATGCATCTACTAGCCATGATGACAATGGTAGAAATCAAGCTTCAAGGCAGTTAACTTGCAGGTACACACCTTAGCAAAATGGTCTTGCTGAGAGGAAGAATAGAGTCATTTGTGATGTGACCAGGGCGATGCTTAGTGAAAAGAGCATGCCAGACTATTATTGGGCAGAAGTATGTGCCACCGCGATGTATGTACTTATTAATAAGACACCCACAGCAGCCATACATGGAAGTACACCAGAGATGCGGCTTACAGGTTTTAGGCCAGACATTGGACACTTCAAAGTGTTTGGTTGCATAGCTTATGTACATGTGCCTGACGGGAGAAGGCAATGGAAGTTGAGATGGACACTTTGGTTCATAATGAAACATGGGATTTAGTTGCCTTACCCACAAAGCAAAAATGTCATTGGTTGCAAATGGGTTTACAAGGTGAAATGCAAGTCAGATGGTTTTGTTGACCGCCATAAAGCGAGATTAGTAGCTAAGGGTTATGCATAAACCCAAGGCTTGGAATTCAAATTCTTAAATGGATCCCATCACTACAGTGGTTGGGTGGTTGGCTAACCCACGGTAAAATGAGACTCAATTCTATTATGGTACGATAGATGAAGTAAATCCCGGATAAAAATTATTCTATGTAAAAGAATCAATGGTTGTGCCTCTCAATGAGGAAAAAAGCGTTGGTCTCTATGATCCAAGTGCAAGTCTTTTCCTTGATCTGACTAGATACTTACGGGTTCGGTCAGATCAATTCAGTTAGTTAAGGCTCTTGACTACGTTAGAGCAAAAATATCCTAGAGGAATCGCCTGTGCTTTTCGGGCGAGGGAATTTTTTTCGGGTTCGGTTTTGGAAGAACCGAGGGATTGGTCTCTTGTCTGGATATTCGTGGGCGAGGCCCCAAGTGAAGGACCCTGCCACGCGCAAGAAGTGCTACTTCTGCTGTGCTAGCACCCCTGGATTCGTTGCGCGGAGGGGACAGGGATCTTTCAAGTCACGTGCTTGATGATGAACAGTTGATTTCTCCGACTTAAGGCCCAGATGGTACTCCAACCTGAATAAATCCTTGATGTTTAGGAGAAGGTTCTCAAGAACAGAGTTCTCAGAGAATTTTGGTCAAGTGGAAGTTCTACCCTTTAGAGGACACCACTTGGGAGAAAGAAGAAGAGCTCGTAAAGGATTACCCCCACTTTGCGAGATGAGGACATCTCACGTTTTTCAAGTGGGAGAGGATGTAAGGTTCCTCCTCAGCTCTTAAAAGATGTATAAGATCTCATGTCAGCAGTCCCCTGTAATCATCCCCTATTTCAGAATGCAAGAAAATAGTATTTTCCTTTATTTTGGCATAGCTCTCTGGAAGAAATCTGTGAGCTGGGACTGTCTCCCACCCCTAGTGGGAGCGGGTGTCTGGAGGAGTCTATCTCAAGAACTATGAAGCTCTAGTAGTAGTCTGCCAAGTTGTCGCTGGTCCGAGGCCTCCATCAACTGATGTAGTGAATAGTGCTCCTCAAACAATCTTGCATATCTATCTCTGACCCCCTGGTGGGCTCTACATCTACATACAAAGTGATCCTCAGTCTCCACCTCCTCACGACACAATCTGCATATCCGCTCAACTTTGGGAACCCGTGCCGCTCTCCCAGTCTCTATCTCTAGCTGATGTGATGAGACTCGTGGCTGTCCAATAGCAACACAAGAGCTGTGGCATGTATACATCCATGTACTGCGGTCGATGTATAAACCCATAATTTTGGATACAAAGTTTCTCCTTATATTTAAGATGAATTCCCTTGAAACAGAAGTTCAAAAAGAAATTTCCAATGTGCATTAGAAATTAACTGATTATGTGTATAGGAGACCTTAGCCTTGTTGAGATATCGAGCTCATCTAGTGAGGTGGTGGACACTGATGACCCGCCTGGGGTATAGGCCCCACACTTACACCACTGGCATGGTTGGTGAGATCATGGGTATGATATGCGGCCAGTGAGATGACAGGCTATGTGACAGCCATTCTAGAGACTGGCATAGTTATAGCGTCAGCTCATTTAGTTGGGTTCACACTATAGCGAACCTTAGTATGTATTTGATTGAGTACACGGTGTGTTGAGTGTTGTGTGAAGAAGAAGATTTTCAGTCTCTCACCTTGTGTGTTCTCTTTTAGGGTTTTGTGAGTGTGTGTGTGCTTGCAAGAGCTCAAGCTCTCTTCTCCCTTGCATCTTTTCATGGTATCAGGTTTATGCTAAGGGCTGAGCTACAAGCAAGAGAAGCACAGGAAGCGGTACGAGGGTAAGAGCTTCAACTACTCTTCCCTATTTGTGTTGGCAATTACACCCTTGTCGGGAGCTCTACGGGGGGGCACCGACAACCGATCTCTGAATTGAGGAGCTTTCTTCGTGGGAGTAAAGCTATAGGGCAACTATGCTATCTTTTCGGACATTATTTTTTGTGCCGAAATCGCGTTTTGGGCGTGTCAGGACCTCCATTTTTCAGAAAGCAGGTGATTTCAAGCACTGGGGGTAAGTCATCGATTCTCTGCAGAACTCTATTTTAAGAATTGCAGGAAGACAGATTGGCTGTGCAGACACTGTGTGTGCTAAAGAGGTCAACAGTTGCCATTGGGTGTATGTATGCATATTGAGGTCACTGGTTGTGACATTTGAGTGTAGCACAGTACCGATGTAGAAAATACAGCAGTTTGTGCAGGACAAACCAGAGTGCTATTTCTGGTAAATTTGTGTGTCTGGCAAGATGTCAAATGATGGCATAAACCAGATTGTTGCTGAGAAGCTTGATAAGAACAACTTCCATGCTTGGAGGTTCAGGCTGACAAATTTCCTGATGGGAAAGGGCTACTGGGACTATATAGAATGTGAGCATGAAGAGGCACCGGAGATACCAAACATCAATTCGACTGCTCTGCAGATGTGAAAGAGTTCAAGGATTGGAACCAAGGAGCCAGAAAAGTTATGTATTGGCTCTCTATTAGTATACATGACACCATGATTGGGCACATACAAGATGCCAAGTCCCCCAAGGAGGCGTGGGACACCTTGGTAAAACTCTATGAAACAAATACCAAGGCACGAAAGATATAGTTGAAGAATGAACTTCATACTGTGGAGAAAAAGAGTATGTCTGTGAATGACTATGCATTGAAGATAAAGGGTATTGTGGAATCCCTTGCATCTATTGGTATTTCAGTAGATGATAATGATAAGGTGAAAGTCTGTCTACGTGGTCTCGGGCCACAATACAAGGCATTCAAGATGTCTATTTAGACTCGGGAAAACATTCCCAATTTCACAGATTTGGTGTCTATGTTGATTATAGAAGAGAAGAGCTTGAATGAAGACCAATAGTCTTCACAAAACAAAAATAGTTTTCAGAGCAACAGGCCCTCTACATAAGTTCAGGAAGAGGATGAGGTAGAGGAGGCCGTGGACGCGGCCAAGGATGTGGGCAAACAGGTAATCAAAATTGTGGCCAAACAGGTAATCAGAATTGTGGCCAGCAGCACCAACAACAACAGTCCTAGAATTCACAACAACAACAATAACATGCAGGCGGAAGAGGCCAATTCAGAGGCAGGGGGAGTCAAAGAGGTCGTGGAAATTGGCAAAGGTAGTATAATGATACACATGGATGATTTTATTGTGGTAAGCCTGGACATGTGCAGGAAGATTGTTTTATAAGAAGCAGGTTGATATGCAAAATGGGAAATTGCAGCAAAACAACTATGCATCCTCGAGCAGAAACAATAAGGATAATGAAAGATTGTTTGTTATATGCAGCATGTCGTTTTAATGCCATGTCTGAAAATGTTGAAGCAGCACATAAAGATGATGTATGGTACGTTGATTCAGGTGCTTCGAACCACATGACAAGTCATGGGGAGTGGTTCAAGGAGATGAAAAACCATGAAAGACCAGGTTTTGTGGAAATAGGGGATGACACTACTCATCCAATTTCCCATGTTGGAGATGTGCCATTGTCTATGTAGGATGGCAAAGTGAAGTACCTTGCAGATGTACTTCATGTTCCAAACATAACAAAGAATCTGGTTTCAGTTGGCCAGATGATTGAGCAAGGTTTGCAGGTTTGGTTTTATCCTGATGGTTGTTATGTTGAAGACTTTAAAGACAAGTGCAGGTTGGTTGCAAAAGGTAACAGAGTGGGCAGAATGTTTACATTGAATGTAAACATGCCTAAAGTGAGTGCTGCGATGTTTGCAAACGGTTCAGGAATTATTGCTGACACAGACATTTGGCATAAAAGAATTGGACATGTGAATGTGCAGAGAATGAAGTCTATGCAGACTAAAGGAATTGTGACAGGGCTGCCAAAGTTTAAAGTTGAAGGTATGCAAAAAATATGTGAAGCATGCCAATTTGGAAAGCAAACAAAGCATGTATTTCCACGTAACAGAAATGTGAGCAGAAATGCACTAGATGTTGTGCATTTAGATGTATGGGGTCCTACGAAGACCATGTCTATGGGAGGCTACAAGTATTATGTGACATTTATTGATGACCACACAAGGAAAGTGTGGGTATACTTGATGAAGGAGAAGGGTGAGGTGTTCACTCACTTTCAAAATTTCAGAGTTATGGTTGAAAAGCAAACAAGGAAATATGTAAAGTGCCTAAGGTCAGATGGAGGGGGAGAGTACTTCTCCCAATGAGTTCTCTGAATTTTTGAAGAAGAATGGTATTCGGAGACAGTTTACATGCAGATACACTCCGCAACAAAATGGAGTTGCTGAGCAGAAAAACAGGCACATTGCTGAGATTGCGCGAGCATTGATGGAAGAGAAGAATATGCCACATAGCTATTGGGCTGAGGCTGTTTCTACAGCAATTTACATGCAGATACACTCCGTAGCAAAATGGAGTTACTGAGCAAAAAAATAGGCACATTGCTGAGATTGCGCCAGCATTGATGGAAGAGAAGAATATACCACATAGCTATTGGGCTGAGGCTGTGCCACATAGCTATTGGGCTGAGGCTGTGCCACATAGCTATTGGGCTGAGGCTGTTGCTACACAGCAGTTTACATCATGATCAGAACTCCTACTACAGCCATACATGATGTAACTCTAGAAGGAGAGGTTTACTGGTAGAAAACCTGATTTGTCTCATCTGAAAGTCTTTGGATGCATTGCATATGTGCATGTGCCAGATGAGCTGAGAACTAAGCTGGATCCAAAAGCTAAAAAATGTGTGTTTATTGGATATTCCCTTGAGCAAAAGGGATACAGGTGTTATAACCCTACTACATGTGAGTTGGAGATGAGCCTTGATGAGGAGCTTGGGATACCAGCTATGAGAACACCTGGTGTAAAGAAGGCTATGGAAGCCATGAATGCAAAGCTACGAAGACCTGGGAGAGTGAAGAATCCTGTGCAGAGGTTTACCTATATGATGGTTATGTGGCGCATCACTATGCATACATGGTGGCAAAAGTTGTGCAGGTTGTAGAGCCCACATGATGGTTATGTGGCGCATCACTATGCATACATGGCAAAAGTTATGCAGGTTGTAGAGCCCACATGTATTGATGAGGCTGTTGGAAATGTGTGTTGGGAGAAAGCTATGGATGAGGAGATGGATTCACTATATGGAAATGAGACTTGGGATTTAGTGCAATTTCCTGAAGGCAAGAAAGCCATTGGATGCAAGTGGGTGTACAAAGTAAAACATAACAGTGAGGAGGTCTACTTTGCATTATGGACTATTTTATGAAATTGGGACAGAGATATGTGTACATGGGTACACAGATGCATTGACCTTGTTTATGTCAGCACACCGGATCAGGTCGCTGAGCATTGGGTACAGAGAAGCTCTGCAGATTCAGGGCTTCACTTGGTGTACATGAGATGGAGTTGAGCTCGAGGGGGAGTGTTGAGATATCGAGCTCATCTAGTGAGGCGACGGACACTGATGACTCGCCTAGGGTATAGGCCCCACACTTATACCACTGGCATGGTTGGTGAGATCATGGGTGATATGCGGCCACTGGGATGACAGGCTGTGTGACAGCCATTCTAGAGAGACTGGCATAGTTATAGCGCCAACTCATTTAGTTGGGTTCACACTATAGAGAACCCTAGTATGTATTTGGTTGAGTACTTTTTTATAGTGAACTCTTATCTTTGTATATGGTGTGTTGAGTGTTCTGTGAAGAAGAAGAAGATTTTTAGCCTCTCATCTTGTGTGTTCTCTTTTAGGGTTTTGTGAGTGTGTGTGCTTGCAAGAGCTCAAGCTCTCTTCTCCCCTGCATCTTTTCAAGCCTAAGGGTCCACATTTTCAGAATTTTTTTATTAAGGTCCAAATAAGGTTCTAAAGGGCCAATAGGATTAATCCAAGTGTTTCAATAAGAAAAATGTAAAGAATAAAAGAAAATCCCCCAAAAATGAGTAAATGCGCTCACATAAGATGAAGCGTTGACCAAGTACTGGGTTTATTAGTAAAAAAATCAAATTTTGACATCTCAGTAAGGAGGGAAAGGGCTCATGAAGGAGGCACCTTTTTTTCATTACCTTGCATTTTTAATTCAAAAAAATTGGGATATTTTATCTCTCCTCCTTCAAACTAGATCAAAAAGTGAGCCAAACTGGTCCAAAACTTGTCCAAAATGGATCAAACTGAAGCTGGAAGCCTCTAGATCCTAGTTGGACTTAGTTAGTGGCCTCCCTCATCTTTCAATAGATCCTCATTCCTTTGTATTTTCATCTTTGTGTATTTACATGCGAGTATTATCTTCATTTTAGTGTAATTCTATATCCCTCTATTTTGCCTCTACTTTTGGAAGCTTTGGAGCTTCACAAATCTCCATCCTCTCTTGGAGATTACCCTGCCCATCTTGGTGGCCAAGCTTGCTTTGTGGGCTTCACTTCTTTTTGAAAGAATCAAGCCAAAAATCAAGGATAAGCCTTTAATCCATGGTGTGTTTCTATCTTTCTCAATGATAATCTTCTTCCCAACCCCTCTAATGCTTGGGAAGCTTTTTAATCAATGGTTTTTTCTTGAAATCAAGCTGTTTAATGATTCATAATATTTAAATGGTAATGCTAATCTTTATGCTTAATTATAATATTTTCTAATTAGTAAATCTTTCCTTTTGAAAGATTAATCATCTTTATGGTTAGATCCTTGTTAGAAGGATGGATCTTAATGATTCTCTCATTATCTTAATCAAAACTCTAGGCTTGATAAGCTAGAGAAGAAGATTAAATATTTTTATGATTTTAATCTAGTTAAAATTGATGATTAATTCTTTTAAGCTTGTTTATGATTAAGAAAAATCATATTAATTCTTTTAAGCTTGTTTATGATTAAGAAAAATCATATTAATTCATTTTAAGATTGAAAGAGAGTTATGCTTATATTTTTGTAAGTATTTTCATATAGTAATGAGATGAATGGATACTTTAAGAATAATCAAAAGGTTTAAATATAATTATGTTTATAATTATGCTATGTATGCATAATAAAACTTTAGTTTAAAAGAGGAGTTCCTATCACAATTCATAATTATGGGTATTTATTTAAAAGTAGAATTTTGAGAATTCTTAAAAAATGCAACAAAACTATGGTAAAATTTTTTTAAAAATAAATTTAATTTTATGCATAATTTCGCTAATACAAAAAGAGAAATTCCCATCGTATTCTAGGCATAAACATTTTTATGCTAAAAGAATGATTTTTGTTACATTTATGAAAATACTTTTATGGTATTTATGCATATTTGGCTAAATAGAGAAAAGAGAAATTCCCATCATATTCTAGGCATAGATATTTTTATGCTAAAATAACGATTTTTGTCATATTTATGGAAAATACTTTTATAGTATTTATGCATACTTGTTTAAATAGAGAAAAGAAGAATTTTTGTTATATTTATTTTTTCATGCAAAAAAATTTAGATGCAAAAGAGGAATTCCCACAATTTTCTAGATACAAATAATTTAAATATCAAAAGAGGAATTCTTGGCATATTTCAAAACATGGGTATTTTTATTTATTTAAAAGAGAAATTTTCATCGTACTTTAATTAGAAAATGCATAAATTAAATTTGGTGTTAAAAGAGAAGGTTTCGCTATAATTTCATGTAGAAAATTATGGTATATTAATGTTGAGGATCAAAATGGAGAAAAGAATATTTTACGATATTTCTATGCGAATAAATCAATAAAATGATGTATGCATATTCACAAATGGATTATTGGAAAAAGAGTTATCTTTATAAAATTCCATTATTCTCGAATATGTTGCGTGACGAGTGGTGATCAATGCAAGGATGCAACACAAAGATGGAAGCAGGAAAACAAGAGACTTGACATTCTTATTTAGGGCTCTTGTAGAGAGTTCCAAGTTGTAGGTGAGTGTGGGAGTGGGCTTGAGAATAATCCCACATGGGAAGTTTTGGGAGTTTTAGGAGTTTTAGTATAAATAGTGGCTCATTTGAGAGCTCACACACAAAGTTGTAGGTGAGTGTGGCAGTGGGCTTGAGAATAATCCCACATGGGAAGTTTTGGGAGTTTTAGTATAAATAGTGGCTCATTTGAGAGCTCACACACACATTGGGCTAAACTCATGCTTGAGCTCTCTTGAGACTAGCTCTCCCTCTTGTTCATAGAGGTGCAAGCTCTTCTCTCTCCCCATCTACACTATTGTATGAGCAATGCTCTTCTAATTCAATGCAATGAGATGATGTTTTTCTCTCTTCTCATCTCTATTCTCTAGTGTGCATGCTTCTTTGTTTATGCTTGTGGATTCTCTATTAGGCTTTGTATGGTAGTGGATTCAAGCTTAAGCTTCTCCATAGCTTGTAGCTTATCCATGGACAAGGCATTGCTTGAGTAGTGAATGAGAATGCATGTTTATTTCAAGTTCCATCAAGCTTCAAGGTTTGTGTGAATGCTAGGGAAGTAGGTGCTTGAGAATGAAGTGTGCTTTGAGCTTGTGTGCTTATGAGTGAGCTTATGTATGCATTAGCTTAGCTTTCTTCTTGTATTGGATGCATGAATGAGTGGGTTGATGAGTGAATGAGCTATGGCAAGATTGAGCTTGTGTGTGTAAAGTCTATGTCAAGGTAGTGGTGTTCATAGCATTCTCTCCCGAAAGGAATAAGCTTCCATGCACCTAACCGGGTTGAATCCCCTAGCGATGAAAGGAGTGTTTATCATTCCATTGGTGAGCTAGGAGCGTAGTCTACTTGCCCATATTGCATACGTAGGGAGACGACCGTCTTTCCATTGGCGCCGCTGCCGGGGAGACGACCTATGGTTGGTTGAGGAACCTTGGCAGCCATTACAATCTAAACAATCTAAACAATACTAGGAGTAGGATAATTAAGCTCTAGTAGGCGAAGAGTGCTGCTCTTAATCTCCTTCACTTTCAGCTCAGCAAACGCCTCGGGAACGTCGCTATCATCTGCACGGGTGCCTCGCCAGCACCAATCTTGCAGGTGAGCTCATTGATGGGCTTCAGCTGCTGGCCGCTGAAGGTCGCAGGGGAGAGGGAAGCAGTGTAAGCGACCGTCTCTGCCTCACCCGCAGAGCAGAGGAAGCGGAGGCACCGGTGGCGTCAGCAGAGGAAGAGAGAGGCCGGATAAGGCCACAGCAGAGAAAGCGGCACCGATGGTGTCAGCAACAACAAAGGAGGAGAGGCCGGACGTGGCCGCAACAAAGAGACGCAAGCGATAAGGTGCCGAATCACAAGCGATAAGGTGCCGAATCACAAGCGATAAGGTTAGTGTTTTTTTATTTTTTTATTTTTTTATTTTTTTATTTTTGGCTTTGTTTTGGTTAATTTTTAATTTTTTAAAATCTATAATTTCTGCATACTAGGCAATTTTCATGTTTTTTACATTTTTTAAAATAATAATAATAATAATAATAATAATAATAATACAATCTATAAATTATGTATTTTCTCTGGATTCTGTATTTTTTGTATATTCTGTATTTTTTTTAAAATTTTTGTAATTTTTTGCATAATTAGTATAATTAGCATAATTCATATTTTTGTGTAATTATAGAAAAAAAAATCAAAAATAAAAAAATATATATTTACACACATATTCATGTTAATTGCATTTAGTGGTTAGGTAGGGTTTATATATATATATATATATATATATTAATTTTTTTTCTTCCAAAAACTGGACACTGCAACGTGCTAAAAATAGCATATGCATCTACGCTCGGGAACAATACTAGGGGGACGTAACACTAGTGCACCATCTAGGGTAACCACTCAAGGGAGCGGCACTCAATCGGTTGTTGGCAACTTGGAGAGCATTCTCGAGACATCTTCGGAGTCTCAAACAGAGAGCCTCTCAAGAACCGAGAGTGATATTTCAATGGACGTAAACGAGTCATTTGGCATGAATAGACCATCCACACCCATTGGTATGGCAGATTCTGCTAATCCATTTGAAATCCCAGATGGGGAGTTGATTGACAACATGAGACTCCATTTCTTGTATACAAACGCGCATGGCGGTGAGATCTACAAAGATCCAATGAGCCGGTTTGTTGTTAAAATAGCAGACATTCATTCTGTGTTTGAACCAGCACTATGGGTAAACTACCAAGACGATATGTACATGGGTAGAAATGGAGTACGCTACGAGGTCACCAAAAATCCTGAACAAGTGGATGCTTTGGGTGTACTTCAACCTAGCGCTCAAGCAAAGCAGAAGAAGGAGCTTCCATCAGACCCAAATGTGCCAGGAACATCACACAGACTTGGTACGCCCATTTCTTTACTTGAAGAATTGTTTTCCAACAGGAATTGGGAGGATAGAGAAAGAATGGGAAAAGAAAAAGAGACCAAGAAAAACCCATGGGACATAGTAAAAGAAATTCCGGTAGTTAAAATCTATCAAGACGACCCAATTAAAGAGGTGTATAGGGATGTGGTAGAAATCTACTATTATGCAACCACTAAGCACCCAAGCTTAGAGCTTCCAGTCACGCATACAATAACTGTAGAGCATCTAGAAGGTTTTACTAAGCGTGTTCATGATAGATGGGGGAACAACTTTAGAACCCTTGAATGGCCAGAGGTTAGGGAAATGACATGGAAAGGAAGGCCCCTTTTCACTGAGGTGTCTACCTTAGACACGGCACGTCCAGATGAATCTGCCTTTCGAGGAGAAACACTAGCACCACCATGGGCTAGAACCCCAAGTGTACCAGCACCTTCCATTGCTAAAGGACCAGTCTTTCCAACGATTGATCCTACGAGGAGACCCGGGGCTATTAGAGAATCTAGGGGAGAAGAAAGACCACGAGAAAGTGGATATGTACCTCCAAGAGAACCCCATAGACCAAGAGAACTGACATTTGAAGAGCCTAGAGTTAGAGGCCGAGACTCATATAGGAGACATGACGATGAATATTCTAGAAAAGTAAGACCATCTGCGCTGCAAAAGCTTGTCAAGAAGTATAACGGATCCGGTGACCCATATGACCATATAGCAGCTTTTAAGCAAGCTATACATGCAGAGCAAGTCACGGATACGCATACGCAAATCGAAGGATTTGGCTTGACGCTAGAGAGTAAGTCTTTATCATGGTTTTAGACTTTAGAGCTAGAGGCAAAGCGATCTTTCGATGGGCTGGAAAAGATCTTTATAGCTGCGTTTTCAAAAATGGGAATTAAGCACAATGCGGTAGCTCAAATTTACGCTTTTAAGCAAAAAGATCAAGAATCTGTGCGAAATTGCGTAAATAGGCTAAAGCAGTACGTCAATCGATGCCCTGACGATGAGAAGCCAAGCCAAGGAAGAATAATTTCTATCTTCCTTTGAAGGCTTACGAAACAAGACGCTTCACGCTCACTTGTACGCAAAGAAGCATGTCATCTTCAATGAGTGTTGCATAGATGCCATGGATTACGATGACAACTTTGACATGACTGGCATGGGAAACCAAGATAGTCATCCAGACAATAAACGTAGCTCTAGGAAGGGCTCTGACTCTAGTGTGCCATTAGTTAATCCAGATCAGATTGCCGAGATAGTATTGAAAAAGATGGGGCAATACTACAGACCTTCCTACCGACCCCAACCATCATACATGCATATTGTACCTACAGGTCCCTACGTCTGTGGAGGATGTGGAGGTAGCCATAAAACCGAGCAATGCCCAACCTTCTCACCATTGGTTGGCAATCAACCAATAAAGAAGTGGTGCCAGCTTTGTAAATGGAACTACACACATGTGACTTCGGACTGCAATCACATTGCAAGGATACAAAGGGAGCAAGTAGCCAACTCTGCACCTAGACAGCAAGTTGTGAACCATGAGAGAACCTTAGTTGCTCAGGAGCAAGCACGGCCGGTGCTAGGAGCTCAACCTCCTCCACCTGGCATAGCTTCCTTTAGGTATGTGGAATATGAGAATCCTGAATTAGGTATGGAGATGGTTAGCTCTCAACCATACTACATCGAAGTGGAGCATCCTCTTGTCGAACCCTACTTTGAGAACCCAACCGGACCAAGCCGAGTTCATGACTTTTTTGGAGACCCAAGCTCTTTGATGCTTATAGGATCTCAGCCAACCAAGACTCAAGGTTATCCATGACCATATCC
Organism: Cibotium barometz; assembly: GCF_041138505.1. Classification (NCBI taxonomy): domain Eukaryota; kingdom Viridiplantae; phylum Streptophyta; class Polypodiopsida; order Cyatheales; family Cibotiaceae; genus Cibotium; species Cibotium barometz. Next base: position 39,690,871 of record NC_141085.1, on the reverse strand, counting down.
TACAAAGAGACTATACCCCACACAACAAACAGGACCATGCTATGAATGTGGTGGGCCACATTGGGCGAGAGAATGTCCAAACAAGAAACGACCCCTCTTAGCTAACATAGGCACAACATCTACGTTTCCACCTATAGAGAGGTTTTGCCAAGGGTGTAGCATTGATCAAAGGATTGCTTGTTGAAGCCTGCAGATCCGGCAGCACAAAAAGCTAAAGCGCCCCTCAACTATGTTGAAGTGATTCCATCACCCACGACATCTGAGGAGGAGAACGAACTAGTGTCACTAAGAGTAGTGACTAGAGCCCTTACTAGAGCCCAAGCGCAAAAGAATGTCAAAGAGGTTGTTGAGAAACCTTCTGAGATTAAGGTTCTATCCAAAGATGGAAAAGAGAGAAAGAAATCAACTCGACGTAAACCATGCAGCAAGGGGAGTAAGAAGTCGAAGGAGCAGAAGACCTCTGATGGAGGAAACTCTATCCCAAAAGAGCTAGAAGGAATGTTGAAAACGAAACAAATCGGAGAGAAAACTCAAAATGAGCAAAAGGGAAAAGCATCCGAGTCTGAGGAAAGCTCAGGAGGATCAGTCCTTGTGGACAAGGTGTACGAGCCTTTAGATGCAGCGCTTCAAGCGTATAATAGTAGGATCACAGCTCTGACCAAGCTACCTAAGAAGCTGCAAGAATATCCCAACCCTCCTGAAGAGACAATCAACTTGGCTATCCATAAGCAGTTGATTAGGGATACTCAGACTCTATTAGATGGCCCACCACCTATGTACGCAAGAGGACCTGCTTCTCTGAAGCCTAACTTAGAGACGATACCAGAAGCCACGCCAAGCATGGAAAAGGGAAGTGAAGTTGTATCTCTACATTTCCCAGAAATGCCTGAAGGAGATGATTTACCTCATACCAATGCAGACGAGTCAAAACCATTGACTACCGCGGATTTTGGAGATGAAATTCTTGAAATAGAGGAAGCAGTAGCAAGGGAGATGTGGGAAGCGGTGCAAAAACAATTTGAGGATCTAGCATCTTCTGACAAGTCACCACCGTTCTCTATAGTAGAATTTTTGAATCAAAGGGTTCAAGAATTAGATGCTTTATCTCTACCAGATGATGCTCAGACTGTTGTCTCAGCTCGGAGCAACAAGCTCACATGCAAGACACTGCCCTCATATTTAGGACTATACGAAGCACATAGCCAAATCATGCGAGTACCATCAATGACACGACAACCTCATCAGGAACGAGACATAGGGAGTTTGCAAGCTTTAATGTCGGCACTAGTTACGTGTACCATTCCACTCGCAGAGTTCTTAAAGCTGAGGCCAAGATTGTGGGGAGAATTGGCTACACAATTAACTGAGCAAGGATTGTGGAACTAGAACATTCAAGTTAAGGAGTTGTTGAAGGCAAAGGCTTCTGAGCTAATGCTTAAGCAAACAATTTCGGTTCCTGTGAACAAAGTTGGCAAGCATTGTGAAGACGACGAAGGAAATACTACGCTTCCTGTGGAGATCAACAAGATTGAATCTATAGCTATTCTAGATAGCGGAGCAGGGGTGAGTATAGCAACAAAAACTATATGGGAAAACCTGTAATTAGAAGTACAAGGATGAGTTTGCAATTGGCAGACGGAAATCTAGAGAGTCCCATAGGATTGCTTGAGAATGTTATAGTCAAGTCATGTGGCATTGAGTACGGACATACCTTTGCTATCGTAGACTTTGGCAAGTACACAAATTACGAAGTGATCCTAGGATGGCCATTCATGCGCCAATTCAAAATGATTCAAGACTGGGGTTACAATTACTTGTACCTCAGACATGAGAATGTAACCACGAGGGTGAATCTAAAAAACCATGCTTATCGAGATGTGACGCACTCTCCTGTGGGGATGAGTTTGATTCCGCTTCTTCAGAAGCATCGGGAGCAACTATGTCTGAAGGAAGAGCTGATCTATGGATCTGTGGAGCATCTTGTCGAGACTTGCAACTTGGAAATGTTACCATAGACAGAAGTGTGACGGATGAGGCGTATATCCCTATACCTTTTCCTGAGAACTTGATAGATCCCTTAGAATGGAACCATGTTTTAGCTACCATAGACACTTGTGCATTGCCAAGGAAAACACAGTTCTGTGATCCAGATGGGTATGACATTATTCCCGTAAGAATGCTAAGACCGATCTATGCAGAAGAACCTCAAGAAGCCCCTAGGTATGAAGCAAACAAATCATTATTGCTAGGAGATATGGTATCTGTAGAGGAAGTATCCCCTCTTGAGTACAGCTCAGCTGACGAAGGAGATGAGGATAGATGCTTAGAATCCTCTGATGGGAAGGATTCTGATGACGATGCCATAGTCCCTGAATCAGAGTTAGAGAAGATAAGATTGTTGTTAAAGGGCAGAGAGGTCTTGCTGAGTATTCCTAGTGACAAACCGAAACGTAAGTTTTGCAAGAGTCACCGGAAGTTTCGCAAATAGAAAGTCAAGGAAAAGAGACAACAACAACAAAAGGAAAGAGAAGATGTGAATAAAGAAGACTTTATTCCACCTCCAACCTTTGTAGGGAGGAAGAACGAGTACTTGTACTACTTGGGAGCTGATGATTGCATCAAAGACGAGATGAAATGGAGATACAGCTTTCAATTAGTGCAAAAGCTAAATGAGAAGGATAGTGACAACCCAAAGAAGAAGAGGAAAAGGAAACCGAAGCTAAAATCTAAGGCTTTAGTGCATTTAGTCAAGACTGAACAAAGCACCATGACGAGAGTGGAGCGTAAAGCTCTAGTGCAAGAAAGGAAGAGAATGCTAAAAGCAGCATGGTCTTCCATGAGTGATGACTCAAAGGAAGAAGAGGATACCACAAATATCCCCTCAAACTTCAAGAAATTCACCATACAAGATCGGAAAATAGTCTTGCAACAACCTATTACAGAAACCTGAGGAACCAGGAGTTTCCTAGGACGCCAAGAAAATAGACCTGGCAAAACCAAGCGAAGAGCCACGTAACGTGTGGATTGCCACAGACTTAACCCAAGCGGAGGAAGAATTGTTAATCTCTACTCTGAGAGAGTATCGAGACATATTTGCTTGGAGAGTTACAAAGACCTTAAAGAGGTAGATCCAAAGATCTGCCACCAGCATACAATTCCCATGCAAGAAGATGCCAAGCCGTCCAAGCAGCGCCCTTATACGTATAACGATAATGTTGCCAAAAAGATCAAAGAAGAGATTGACAAGCTGTTAGCGGCTGAATTTATTTATGAGATCAAACATACAGAATGGGTTTCACCGATTGTGGTAGTACCTAAGAAGACTGGAAAACTACGAGTATGTGATTGACAAGCTGGATGAATTTATTTATGAGATTGAACATACAGAATGGGTTTCACCGATTGTGGTAGTACCTAAGAAGACTGGAAAACTACGAGTATGTGTCAATCTAAAGAAAGCAAATGCTGCTACTGTCTGGGACCACTATCCACTTCCACTCCACTGATCATGTATTGGAGAGGGTAGCTGGTAAGAAGGCATACAATTTTCTGGATGGATTTTCGGGCTACAACCAGGTATCTATTGATCCCAAGGATCAACACAAAACCGCATTTGCTACAGAATGGGGAGTGTTTGCATATAGAGTCATGCATTTTGGTTTGACTAACGCTCCACCCACCTTTCAGAGGCTGATGAGCCATGCATTCAAAGAATACCTGCAATTATTTCTTGAAATATTCATGGATGACTTGTGTGTGCATTCCATCGACAGAGAAGAACACATAGAGCATCTCAAAAAAATCTTTGAGAAATGCAAAGTGTATCGCATATGCCTTAACCCTGATAAATGCAAGTTTATGGTTAGGCAAGGGAAGATTCTAGGCCACATTATGTCTAGGAATGGTATATCCATGGATGCGGAAAAAATAGCTGTTATTGTTGAGCTACCTAGACCTTACAATGCAAAAGAGGTACAAGTTTTCATGGGTCATTGCGGCTACTATCCTATATTTATCTACATGTACGTTGAAATAGCACGGCCATTATACGCACTCCTTGTTGTATTTGAATGGACAGAGGATTGTGAAGAAGCCTTTGAAAAGCTGAAGAAAGCATTAGTGACGGCACCTATTCTCAGGTCACCGGATTGGGATAATTTATTCCACGTACATATAGATGCTTCGGCTTTTGCAAATTGGCTGTATTTTAGCTCAACCAGGCGAGAACAAAATGGACTTTCCAGTCTCATATGCTAGCCGCTAGTTGAATAGTGTTGAAAAGAATTACACCACCACATAAAGAGAAGGCTTAGTTATGATCTATGCTGTGAAGAAGTTTTGGCATTACCTTTTGGCCAACAAGTTTACATTCTTCGTAGATCATCAAGCTTTGCTTTACCTTGTGAACAAGCCATGTGCAACCGGAAGGATTGTACGCTGGTTTGTTATTCTACTTGAATTTGAATTTGAAGTAGCGATAAAGAAGGAAAAAATGCATCAGCAGGCTGATCATCTTTCCAGGATAACTTCAGGAGAAACACCCATTGGTATAGATGATGATATTCCTGACACTACTCTATTCTTGGTTGAGACAGCACCAAGATGGGCAGAACCCATCATTCAAGTTTTAACGACAGGATTTGTTAACTCCATTAGTCCCACAAATGAAAATATAATGACCTTAGAGCATTGTGCTTCTTATAAGCTTCTTTCTGGGACGATTGTATAAATTGGGAAAAGATGGAATACTCCGTCTATGCCGTGACCCTGATCAATATGATGAGATTATCTCATATGTCCACGTGAGCTTAGGAGGCAGACATGTCTCTGGGAAGGATACAGTTAAAAGAGTTTTGTGGGAAGGATATTGGTGGCCAACACTTCATGCTGATACAGAAGAGTACGTACGGAATTGTAAAATTTGTCAACAAAGGAAACCCATTCCTCATGTGACTCTATTTTATATTTCAACAACACCCAATTGGAGTTCGTACATTGTGGGTCATACGGACGATAAGATGCCTAGGCATAGAAAGAGAGCCATAGAGGTAGAACCATCGAGTTTTCATATTATTGAAGGCCAGCTGTACAAAAGGGGCAAAGATGGAAACCTACGGACTTGTGTTTGTGAGAGTGACTACCTTAGCATATTGACTCATGCACATTCAGGAGTTGGGGGTGGACATTTCTGTGGAGAAACCACTGCCAAACTTATACTATGGTCAGGACTATAGTGGCCTACGCTTTTTCATGATGCAACAGAGTATGTCAAACGATGTGATCAATGTCAAAGAGCCAAACCTCCTACCAAGTATGAGGACATGCCATTGAGACCAATTATGGGGGTTAGAGCTTTTGCCAAATGGGGAATTGATTTTGTGGGACCGATTAAACCACCAGCACGCCATACACATGCTGAGTATATCATTGTAGCCACAGATTATCTTACGAAGTGGGTAGAAGCAAAAGCCATAGTAAAAAACGATGCTAGGACCACTGCAAAGTTTTTATACGAACATGTGTTTATACGCTACGGTTTACCTATTGAGATTGTGAGTGACCAAGGTGTGCATTTTATCAATGAAGTCATTACCTTTCTTTTGGAAGACTTTATGGTCATCCATAAGAGGTCAGCGCCGTATCACCCGCAAGCAAATGGTCAGGCTGAGAGCACAAACAAGACTCTTTGCACTGCGCTTACAAAGATTGTTGAGGGACATAGAACAGATTGGGAATAGAAACTTCACTCAGTTCTATGGGCTTACCGAATTGCTTACAAAACGTCCATAGGCACGACACCTTTCAATCTAGTTTTTGGATTAGACGCTATCCTTCCGATAGAATTTATTGTACCTACACTTCGAGTTGCAAAACAACTTGAGTGGACGGATCATGAATTCTCTACACGGATCGATGAATTGGAGAGGCTAGATGAAGACAGGCTATTGGCAGCCATTGGCATGTATGCTGAAAAACAACGCCAAAAGCATTGGCATGATATGCATGTGAAGAAAGGTCGCTTCATGAGAGGTGATCTAGTGTTGCTTTACACATTGAAGAAACAAAAACGCAAGCTGAAAATGCGAGGACTTGGTCCATTTGTGATCAACGAGCTTAGTGCGAGTGGTGCAGTAAGGTTAGAAACCTTAGATGGAGAGCCAATGACTAACTTCATCAATGGTAGCCGCTTGAAGCGCTATGAAGAACCTCTAACAGATGATATGCTGATACGCATACATGCTAGTCAGACACGTAAAAAAGCTCGAGCTTTGTTACAAAGTCAAGCAAAAGAAGAAGCTAAGGCTAGAGTAGCACTAGCACGAGAGCACCGCAAGGCAGCTATCATGGCCATCCACTTGAATGATGATGAAGACTTTGTAGATCCCTTTCATATTGAAGTAAGGATCCCTACTCAAAGAGCAATCTTTGCAGTGTCTGCACTTATAGATTCGGGAGCCGACTCCAATGTTTTGTCTTATGAAGCGTGGACATCATTAGGCCAACCTTTGCTCACCAATGCATCATTGAACTTCCAGAGTTTCTCTGGTGATGATGAAACCCCAGCCCTGGCAAGTGCTGTATTAATATGTCCATTCAGGATCATTCTATGCACGTGACTTTTTATGTTGCTAACAAGAGCCAAGCAGTAGTGGATGTTGTTCTAGGCAGATCATGGATTAGAACCACCAAATGTGGTATGGACTGGAACTCACGACAATACACCTTGTTGGTAAATTCTACTCACCTTACAGGATCAAGTGCTTCGGCACTCCCATCTTTTCAAAAGGTGGAGACCATCACTACTGTGATAGAGACAACCTCAAAAGATCCAAATCAGGAGGAGTTTTTGAGGGCTTCAAAAATATGGTTCCCATTGTCTGATGCCATGGGGTTTGGTATGATTGAAGTATATACTATTGGTAACACACATGCTTAGACTCATCTAATACTGACCTCATCTAGCTTCTTAAGCAACCAGGTGTGAACATCAGTTTGGCCCTAATTGCAGTTTGTCTCAGTAGAAAACTCGGCTAGGACAGCCCTAACTTGCTTGGATCATAACTTTTGACTCACAACTCCAATTGAGGTGTTCTTACAGCCCAAAAGTTTCTACCAATTCCAAGCTTTCTATTTGTGCAATCGGTTTGTGAAACTGGGTTCTCTATCAAAAGTTACAATTGTTCAAGAAAATGCCAGTTTTGTCTATATATCCAATTAATTGTCTGTACATTTTGGATTTTTTCTTTGATTTTAAGCATGTATCTGCATTTTTCTTTGATTTTTTCTTTGATTTTAAGCATTGTATCTGCATTTTTCATGCCTGGGCTATTGGTATTACACCTGCTTTTCTCATAGGATTGTTAATTATACTAGAATCTGGTGTAGAGCTTGAGGGTAAGGCTTTTATCAGCTCTTCAATGACTTGTAAATCTACCAACGAAAGTTTTGCATCCAAAGCTCTTTTGCCTTTGTCTTTTCTGAATTGTGGTTGTAGTTTTGTCTTCATCAGTCAAAAGCCATGTGGGTTCACATGTCCTCCCCATTGCGAGATCAAGTGGTCTTCTCTCTACTGGCCTATAGCCTTTTCTGCAACCACTTCCTTTCTCACTTCTGGCGCGATTCCACTTTTATTGACTGCATATAAGTTTGCATCTGTGGGTTTCGATGTAACTGTAGCTAACTTCCCAGTAGGCATCCACTTTAACATTGTTTTCCAATAGCTCTTGCTATTATTAGCGATATGTGTATTTTTAGTATAGAAAAGAGTAGAGTTACTTTGTTGCCTCTTTTGATTTCTTTGAGGTTTCACTGCTAGAGGGATCCATTCATCCTTTGTTGACAAGTGATGTATCTTCCTTTTAGGAACCCAAAAACAAGTTTAACTCTTTTTAGGAACCCAAAAACAAGTTTTACTCTTATGCAAAGCTGGATTCACTAAATGTTTTTGTGCCACCCATCGGTATCCATTTACCACTGCATTGGGCATATCTACATTTAGAAGAACTGAGACTACATGAGATTCATTAGTGAAAACCTTATCAGATTCCAAAAAGGTTGCAGCTTCAAGGGAGGAAACAATGTCATCATATCTAGGTCTGGTTCTGCTATACTTATTATAATTTTCCCTTACGTATCTAACATGTAGTGCTTAGGTTCCCTTATTGAGATGGACCATATTGTTGGTATATCATTAGTTCAGATATATAGTGTTCTCCAGAGGGGAGCATCATGCTCATGGTATGATCTTTTCAGTTAGGGTTGTATCTAAACTTGGCCATCCAATTTTGGCTCAATATGATTTCTTCTAACATCTCACCTGCGTTCATAACATAAAAACTACCTTCCAAAAGATCATTTGCAACATGGTAAGAAGCTGTTAATACACCGAGGCATTTGGAATCATAACCATTAAATGAACTCAGAACAAGGTTTGTTTTTTTAAGTTTTGGTTTTCCCATTCTTTCCCATGTTTTGTAGGACATAAGATTTTTATCAGCTCCTGAATCTAGAAGACCCAGGGCTAGAAAAGACTTACTTTGCGTTGGAAAACCCAACCAAAGATAGCCAGGAGCAACATACTCCTCATCATCATCCGGATTGTGCGTCAAGCACTCAGCTTTATTTATATATGTTATGTTTCTTATTTTTTTAGCTTTTTCATCTTAGGCCTTGCCTCCAGTTAGTAGGCCAGTCTTTTATATTCTTTTTCCAGCAGTTTCCTTTGTTGGTCTTTATGTATTTAATTCCACATGGATTCAGTTAGAGGTCCATAGAATTTACACAATTTGCTTCCATTTACAAAGGAATCAAAGGGGATTCCATCTAAGGTTTCCAGCCTTGCTGAACCAGAGGTTGTAAATTCAAAAATTTGAAAAGTTCCCATACCGATTAGTTTCAATTTTTGTTTGTTCTTTTTTATTGCGTACATAAGTATAAGATCACCTTCCTTAAATTTAGGTTTAACCAGCTGTTGTCAAACTAAGTCTTACGACGTAGTTCCTCAACGTAGAGGCCATATGCTGCTCTAAGCCTGGTTTCATCTAGGTACTCTAATTGGAACAACCTATTTTATAATTAGTACTCTAATTGGAACAACCTATTTTATAATTCATGCCCTTCAAGCTTTTCAGCAAGTGCTACCCTTAAAGTGGAATTATGAACTCCATAGGTATGATTGCTTCCAAACCATATACCAAGTGAAATGGTGTCATGCCAATAGTTGTTTTGTGAGCTGATTGATAAGCCCAAAGTGTAGCTGAAAGTTTTTGTTCCCAATCGTTCTGCTTTTCATTGACTATTTTAGTCATAATTGTGCAAAGAATTTTGTTTATGCTCTCAGCATGTCCATTAGCTTGAGGATAACATGATGAATATTTTCGATGCACAATCATGAATTCCCCCAAAAAGAAATTTACTTCATTAATGAAATGTGTTCCCCTATCACTTATTATTTCCAACGGGCATAGCGGGTAATAATATACTCATAGATAAACTTTGTTGTACTACGATCATTAGCTTTTACTGTGGTTTTGGCTTCCGCCCATTTTGAACAATAGTCTGTGGCCACAATGATATATCTAGCCCTTGTAGATTTTGCTTCTGGACTTATAGGGACAATAAAGTCCAAACCCCATTTTTGGAATAAACCAAGAGACATGATAGTAGTAGTCAATGGCATTCTATCTTTGTTATGAGTGATGTCAAACCGTTGGCATTCATCACATCTTTTAACAAATTCTGCAGCATCTCCAAATAGTGTAGGCCACCATAACCCAACCTGAAAGACTTTCTTAGCTGTGACTTCACCTTTGAAATGCCCTTCGGATAAGCTACAATGAGATTCCTCTAAAATAGAAACATATTCAGCCTCTCTGGTACACATCGTCAAAGAATATCATCTTTTCCTAGCCGATAAAGTTGTCTAGAGATAAGTTGGAAAGGTGCTGCTAATCATATCAATTTCCTAACTCTATCTTTGGGCATAGCCTTGTGTACAGGTAATCTGTTGGTCAAGAAGTTTATTATCTTAATGCTCCACTCAGGAATTATATTCACTTGGAACAAGGGAGCATCAAGGAGATCATCATCTACCCCGTAGGAGGTTCTCCATTTGTAATTATGGATAAATGATCAGCATGCACATGGGTATAACCCTTATGTACTGTAACCGTAAAGTCAAACTCCATCAGGATGAGTAACCATCTTGTTATACATCCAATAGTACATGGTTTATTTACCAAGTAAAGGAGAGCTTGGTGGTCAACAAAGAACACAAATTTGTCTGCCAACAAATAGTGTCGTAACTTTTTTATTGCATAGACCGTGGCTAGTCCTTCCCTCTCAGTAGTTATGTAATTTTACTCAGCATTATTAAGCTGTCTACTAGCAAAACTGATAGGAAAATCCATATTATGTTCTCTAGGTTGAGTTAGTATACACCCAATAGCAAATACAGAGAGGCATCAATGTGCACATGGAAGATGACATCCCATTTTGGTGCTCTTAGTATGGGAGCTAATGCCAATGCCTTTTTGAGTTTATTGTAAGATTCTTGAAATTCCTCTGTCCATACAAATATAATCAAAAGTTTGTACAAAGGTCTTGAAATTTTTGTATACATGAAGATAAATATCCTGTAATTGCCGACATGACCCATAAACCTTTGCACTCCCTTAGGATTTGTACGTGGAGGTAATTCAAGGATCACTCTGATTTTACCGTCATTCGTGGAAATACCATTTTTCGAGACTATGTGTTCCAAGATTACTCCATGCTTTACCATGTGAATTGGCATTTCTCTGGATTCAAAGAGATTCTATAGAGTCTACATCTGAGAAACACCTTCCTTAAGCAGCTTAAGTGTTCATTCCAAAGTGATGCTACAACCAAATCATCCATAAAGATTTCAAGAGATTCTCTTAGATAGTCTCGAAAAGCTATACACATTAGCCTTTGGTGGTTAAACCAAAAGGCATAACCTTGTAACCAAAAGTTCCCCATTTAATAATGAAATTTGTCTTATGTTGATCAGTAGGATCAATTTGAACTTGATTGTAGCCTAAGAAACTATTTAAAAAGCTATAAGCCTCCTTTCCAGCTACCCTTTCTAATACATGTTCAGTGAATAGCAAAGCATAATGGTCCTTAACTATGGTGGCATTGACTTTCTTCAGGTCAACACACACTCTGAGTTTTCCATTCTTCTTTGGCACAACCACTATTGGTGAAACTCATTCAGTGTGTTCAATTTCATAAATGAACTTGTCGAGTTCCTCTTGAACTAATTTTGCATAATTTGGATTCATAGGACGAGAACGTTGCCTTACAAGTCGGGCATCATCCATAATAGGAATCATGTGCTTGCAAACTTCAGGTAACACCCCTTTCATATCTATGTATTTCCAGGCAAACACATCTTTGAATTCCTTCAAAAGATCAATAAGATCCTTCTCCTAAGCTCCTGTTAAGTCTGTAGAAATGTAAACCGATTTAGGCTCTTCACTAGGTTTAGCAAGATTAACTCGTTTGAGCGGGTCCTTCATATGAGGGTCCCACACTTTCTTCCTTGGTTATCGTAGCATTTTCACCGTAAACAAAGCGTTCCCCTATGTTATAGTTTTTGCAATACTCAGGGATTTTGGACATGTCACCTCTTCCTGAGTTTTTCGTTTTTCTTCTTTTTCAACTTTTTTCAGAAGCTTATTCTTCTTCTTTTTGGCACTTTGAGTCATCTTTTCGAAGGAGATTGCTTCTAAAGATGTTTCAGAATGATCATTGGCTTCTCTGACTGACTCAAGGGTTTGAATAGGAGTGATCTAATTCAAATCCTCTCCTAGAGTTTGAACTAATTTATCATAGGATTGCACTGCACCCACATATTGTAGGAAATGATTCTCACTTTCAAGATCAGAGTGAGGGCTTGGCCTAATCCTCAAAAAGGTTTGTTCCTAATATTTTCTAGTTTATTTTTTGCTTTTCTTACCTTCTTATAAAGGACTTCTTCAAGTTCACTTCTGCTTGAAGCTTCATCTCACTATATATTTCCTTTACTGATACAAGATTCATCATAAACAAATTAGCGTCCATGTTTTCATCTTTCCAGAATTTGGTTCCAATTTTTTTGGGTAACTACATCCATAGTTGCCAATAATTGCATCCAATTTTCACAGTATGTTGGATCTGGAATGGAGGCTATCTCATGGTTATGATTATTGATCTCCGTTGCAATTTGGTTCAAATTAATGTCAAGGTCTCTATTTATAACGTGTGCTTTTCCAGCAAAAATTTTCTTCTCTAGATGATTAATGTTTCCCTTGCACATAAGACATACACTAGTTATAGTGGATTCCCTTGAATGAGAAGTAGTATCAGAATATAGATCTATTGGAGACCTAGTGAGAATGGGTGATCATTGTGATTAGCCAAATTGACTTTGATCAATTGCTCTTCTTTTCAAAGATAAATGTTATTAGTTCCCAAGTCATGAATCATCAACAACTGTCTCATGAATGGCCTTCCTAAAATAACATCATAGTTAGTTGGTCTTGGGAAATCCATGATAACAAAGGTATGCTTAAAAGTCATGCCACATGTTTCCATGCACATCCGACTTACCTTGCCAAATGGTCATTCGAGAGAACCATCTGCAATTTTGACTAGCGCGCTAGTAGTGGGCTCAAGTTTTGGCTTTCCCCACCTCCCCCCGCATGTCTTAGTGGCTATGCTCACTCCTGCTCCGCCATCAAGTAGTATGGTTGGAATTTTGTATCCCTTATATGAGATCGAGAGTGTGGCGTTCATGTCTTCACTTTCATAATATTGGTATTCTCCTAATTTATTAACAGGAACTTTTGAAAGACTTTCTTCTCAATCTGAATTAGAATTTTCATTGTCATCGCATCATTAGTCTCATCTATCTTTGCCCTAAGGTGTTCACTTAGCCATTTTGTACATCATTCCAAAAGGTAGGCTCACCTTTTTAAAGTTGCCCTAAAGGAATAGTGACTGGAGTAGACAAGATTGTCTGTAACAATTCTACATTCCTTGTGTGTGATGATTTTGTTTTTGGACAAAGTTGCCTTTAGGACATATAGACCTTCCAGTAAAGAGGCCATTATTAGACTTCCTTTCTGTTATTAGACTTCCTTTAGGACATATAGACCTTCCAGTAAAGAGGCCATAATTAGACTTCCTTTCCGTTTCCTGACCTTCACTTCCAAGATACTGAGGAAGAGTTCCCAAAGATTCCACAAGGGAATTAGGGTCTATTCCATATTTCCAAGATTTTGGAAGAGATTTTGCATCAATGATTAAAGGAACCTTAGATCTTTGAGGAGATCTAAGAGTTCTATGTTTCCAAATATCCTTGAGATCTTGGTCAGTTTCTTGTACAAGGAAATCTGAAGGGAGGGATTCTCGCTCCTTTGAAGAGTTAGGTTTCTAGGTTTATAGGGAAGATTCCCTTGCAAGTCATTGTCCTTTGTTAGATGTTCAGTCATCATTATCTCTCCTTTCCCAATCTTAATCTTGATTGATCCAGACTCAGAGTCCAGCACCATCAAGACTTCATCATCCATCTCTGGTATTACCTAGAGTGGTGTGGGAGGAGGACAAGATCGGGGAGTCTTCACTGGCCCCCATACACACTCTCTAATTCCAATTGAGTTTGTTTAACCAAATTTATAGCTTCCTTAAGGCATTGCTTTTCTTCCACTCGACTGGGATATTGCATCAATTGTGTAGGTAGTTTTTTGTTTAACCAAATTTATAGCTTCCTTAAGGCATTGCTTTTCTTCCACTCGACTGGGATATTGCATCAATTGTGTAGGTAGTTTTTGTAAATTCTGTTTCAGACTACCATCAATGGATTTTTTGGTATAATTTAAGCTTTCATCAGGCGGGGATAGAAGGAGATGATTTTGAAGAAGATGATTCAAACCCATCTTGGATTTCAACCTTATCCTTGTTGTTACCAACCAGGATATTTTTTTCTTGTTGTGTTTCCTTCTCTTTTTTGCATTTATACTGGAAGTTATATTTGTTTCAGTCGCTCCCTTTTCTAGGGCTTGCTTGGCTTGAGCTCTTGTTTCAATACTACATTGACCGGAGTCAAGATTGGGTTTTCCATCCTTCCCCAAGAACTCCCAGCATATTTAAGGCTGTTGTTGGTCTAGGAGGACCACTACTAGAAGGTTGGGTGGTACGGTAAGGACAATCTCTGAGTAGATTCTCTATCCCACAACCACTACACCATCTATCCAAGGGAACGGGATTTGTTGCAACTGAGCTATCCTTGTAGACTTTATTCGGATACTCATATTTTATGTGAGGACCAACACATGCATAACAAGAGAGAGGGGCTTGTCTAGTCACATTATTTATGTCTCTTCCTCATGTTGATGCTGCTATATCTATCAAAGATGTATATTCATCAGCAGATGCTACCATAGTGAAGCCTAGGGGGTTTACAAAATACTCAGGAGTCTCAGCATTTCCCCAAGTAATTCTTAAGCAACTTTAGGTACTAAAGTCTAGAGGTTAAATCAACTTTTGCTCCCACTTGGTGAATAGGAGTTACCCTTCGTGGAGCTGGTTGAGGAGGCAATACAGGTGGAGGCATTTCTACAGGTCTAATATTACTCCCCACATGACATTGTGTTAAGGTCACCAACTGGTGGTGCTAGGTAAAGCAAGTGGCCCCTATGAGGAGATGGCAACACCAGAGTTCCCATTGTTGGGTTGGCTTTGAGTGCAGGATTAAATTTATAGCATCAGCTACTAGTATCATGATTACCCATATGAGCACAATAGCCACACCATAGATTCGGACTTGGTTTTAAGTGAGGATATTCCATTGTTGTATGATTGGATTTGCAATATGCACACCAAACCATGTTCCTCTTGGGATAGAGGTGGGGATTTCTCGCCTCTTTTTGGAATGATCTTAAATTTGTCTTTTAACTACTTTAACAATTTTCCAATCAGATCTGGGTCCTCTTTTCTTTCATCATTCTTGCGTCCTCTTGATTTATCACTTCCTGATCCCATTTTGAATGATTCTTTAAATCCATGAATTTCTTTGGGTGGTCCCATAAAGTTGTCATTGTAATCGATGGCATTCAATGCACACTCATTGAAGGTTCTATGCCTTCATGCATACAACATATCATGCAATCTTTCATTTGTAAACCTTTTAAGAAGAGTGGGATCAATTGTGTCTGGCTAGGTTTCTCTTCAAGTTCACACCTACTATAAATATACTTAGGTCTGTTCATATATTCTCGAATCATCTCTTCTTGTTTTGGTTTAAGAGTATTGAGCTAGTTTACTGAGCTCCACTTGGCACTAGTCTTGGTATAATCAATAAAAAAGGATTGCTTCAAATCTTCATAAGTTGCTTTTCCCTTTGGTTCTAAAGTTTTGAACCATTTGGTAGCCTCATGCTCTAGGGTGAATCCAAATGCTCCAATCCTTGTGGGATTGTCATTAACATCCATAGCTTTATAGACTTTCTTAAAGGTTTCTAAATGGCCATGGCCATCTCCATTTCCACTAAATTTGTGCATAGCCTTGGATACACTCCAGACTCTAGAGTTTCGTCTATCATGTTCCCTTTCTTGAGTTCCATGTGGGCAAAGCTACCATAGGAGCTCGAGGTTCCCTAGACATAACTACTCTTGCAACAATAGCTTCTGCCATTCTTATGGCATCATCAGTCGATACCATTCTTAGAGGTGCTGGAGGATTAACTGGAGGTTCTACTGGAACTGGTCTATCTAGTGGTGGAGGAACATGAATCCTCACTGCTACACCTCTCTCGGCACACTATGTGCCGAGAGAGGTCAGTGTAGGTGGGAACATGATGACGCAATCTTACATTTGGATCTGGACTTATTGTTGCATTTATTGGTCTGATCGAGGCTGTAGCCATAGTTGTAAGCATAGGCAAACTTCTTGCTAAATGAATGAGCAAATGAGTGTTCACCCAAAGAAACCGATGGAACCACAATATTGATATAGTCATATAGCATAGGGCCTGTAGGTTTCGCCCTATAAGTTTTTGCTAAAGAATCAGGTACTACAAAGTCATAGGGTGACTGAGGAGTAGTGGGCGGCGGGATTCTTGCATCATGGGTGTTATGGAAAGTGAATTTTGGGAATCCACTTGAAGCTCCAATTTCCCAGGCTCCTTTCAAGAGTACTTCCTCTTCCCCCCTATCTTTGCATTTTCCTCTCATTGATGAGGAACAAGAGAAGGTTCTTTCTCCCCCT
The DNA here is from genome assembly GCF_041138505.1 of Cibotium barometz. Lineage (NCBI taxonomy): Eukaryota > Viridiplantae > Streptophyta > Polypodiopsida > Cyatheales > Cibotiaceae > Cibotium > Cibotium barometz. The sequence continues at coordinate 39,674,599 of NC_141085.1, read as the reverse complement.
GCCTAAGCTCTTCCATGAGTCAACACACTTGATGAGTGTGGCTCAAGATGAGGAACAAGAGAAGGTTCTTTCTCCCCTGCCTAAGCTCTTCCATGAGTACTTCCGCCTCTGGCTCATTACAAAAAATATACTTATTACCCCACACATCCTTATAGAACTTGTTCCCTCAATAGGGATGATATTGAAAACTCTATTTTCAGAGTCCATATATACGTACTTTGCTAGAGATGATACAAGGAATCGTTTAAAATTTGAACCTCCTAGAGATATCTTCTCCCAATCTCTAGGGGATGGTTCACTTAGCGTTTTTCTGACAGGTTCTTCACCTAAGGATGCTCTAAAAAAAGGATTAGTATGGCTGCTTGACATGGCTCTTTCCTTTTCTCCTTGAAGGGGAACTTCTTGAAACCAAGAGTCCCCACTCTCAACAACTGATACGTGGTTTGACTCACTACTTAATTCCTCATGCAATCTTGTTCTTAATCTAACTTCCTTAGATCTAACGATCTCAGTTCCACTGCCTACAGTGGGTGCGTGAGAAGCCCTGTCATATCCTCTGAAAACTGAGAGCTATTTAAGACTCTACTACTTCTCAAGTTCATAGGATAGATGCCCAATTGAGTTAATAGCCAGAGACACTCTAGCTTTTGGAAAGAAGAAATTTGAATATTACTCTTCTCTTATTTCTTCTTCAATTCCTCTCTTTTTTCGGTTTCTATCGGTTTCTATCGGTTTCATCAAACGAGAATGGTAACCTATTTATTAAATTTAGGAAGGGTCTAAAAAGTCCTGAAAAGGCGTTGTTCTTGATTCCCCAAAATAATCTCCAGTATACCAATCCCGAGAATATCCAAAAGTGGATGTAACATATTCAACGCGTTCAACAAACCCCAATATGGAGCACAATTGAATGGACACGAGGTTTTCTTCCCAACCTTGATCCCAAGTGGTTTGTTGATAGCAATCTACGATCAAAGTAGTGCCTCTTAGCTCTACTGTGTATGATCCTAAAATAGATTGCAGTATTCTAAATTGAATGCGTGCAATTCACTAATGCGTACAAGCAATGGATATGTTATCGCATTGTTCATGAGTTAAAGCTTTAGTCTTAAAGTTAACGAAACTATCACGTAAGTTCCTTTCTCGACCAATTTGTTTCCCAATTTTCCAATTTTTGCTTATTGTAAACTGTACTAACTAAAAATAGCAAGTTTTTTGAAGTAGTCAAAATAGACTTAGACACCTGGTGTGTGGATGCTCCTTAAGGTCTAGGACTTGAGCCATATGCTTGGTTCTCAAAATAGATCCTTGAGGAGTGCCCAACAACTAGTTTTAGGAAACCTACCTCTCAAGATGGCTATTTTTGACAGGTCCGTACACAGGCTTTCTAAGGCTGTTCTTAAGATGGGAGTTGACAAGCCCAAACTCCAATGGACGGACTATCATTGTATCAAGCCGTGTCTGAAAATAGATCTTTGAGAGAAAAGATATAGCTTTGTCAGAATTTCTTCTCCATTCTCAAATCCACTTTTCACAGGTATATAAATTTCTTCTCCATTCTCAAATCCACTTTTCACCAGTTATACAAACTTTGAGCTCTCCTCTCTTAAAGAAGCCAAAAATGGGCTCTAACTGGTTAAAAACTAATCCAAAGTGAGCCAAACTTGATACAATAAATATTGAGAGTATAAGGCTTGATGTAGATGCTTCAAATCCAGTTTCTATTCACTTCCTACTAATTTTAGCGTGAACTGCTAAAAATAGGTAGCAATCTTACCATGTTAGAACTGAACCAAATTTGGCGTGAGGGTAGTCCATGTCACTGTCTATGACTATGTGTATTTAGTTTTTGAGAACTTCACCCGAGCAGGAAATTAGAGCCAGGCGTGGACAAGTAGGAAGAATCCCATTTTACACCCGGTCGTCTTCACATAAGTGGTTTAGAACAGAATTCTTTTTGGACAGGATTGTAGACCTCGGCAAGGACATCTCGTTACTTAGGCTTTCTTGGAATAGATATATAGATTACTAATTATATCCGTCGTTGATAAGATGCTTGCATAAGATTTGGGGTTCGTAGAATTGCTAAAAATAGCCAGTTCACTGCCCAGTCAAGTTTGATGTAAGTACTAGTAGGGTTCCTCGCACCTACCAAGTTTCAAGTGATTCAGACTCTTCGTTTGGAAGTTTGGGCTAGGTGTAGACAACTCATGCAAATTAGCCCGTAAATGCTTAATTTTCGGCCATGTACCCTTGCTTAAGTTCGTTTTTGGAGTGGTCCGCAGATGGTGGGTCTACACTTGTTGAAATGAGACTAGATTTGATACGCGATATGTCCAACTACTAATCTTCAATCTTAGCACCTTAGGTCTTCTTTTCCAAAGTCCACCTGCTATTTTTAGCCAAGCATAAACGAGAGAAAGAGCAATATTGCCAATTTTGGCCAATTTCTAAATTTAGCAGTTTGAGGTCATACCTGACACATGCCTAGTACTAGGTCTCTATAACATCAACCAAAAGTCAGAACTCAAAAAGAGTCATTGAGCTGAGAGAAAATGCCAGGCGTGGACAACTTTTGGCCAGGCGTGTGGACAACTCTTCTAAACAGGGTCAACTTGTACAGCTCATAACTTTTGACTCGTAAGTCCGATTCGGACGTTCAAGTAGTCAAAAGTTATCTACTCAAAACGAGATTTCCATTCATGCAAATATTTTCTCATTTTGGGTTGTGCATCAAAAGTTATTATAGTCCAGAGAACTATAACTTTTTAACAATCTTCCACTTGTCCTAATTCGTACCCCTTCCTACCCGATTAGAATCACACTTCCCAACCACGTTGGAATGCTAAAATATAACAAAATAGGCTAGGACTTACTTGAGGATATAACCATAGATTGTGTGGTCGTTAAATAGAGTCTGCAAGTTTGCAAAACAGCCAAGGTATCCAATCTCCTTAGCTTTAGTTGATCCACACCATCCTTGATTCATAGACTTAATTACTATATATTGCAAATCAATCAAATAAGTGAGTAGTCCCAAGAAGATAGATATAGCATATATAGTCGTGTAAGTGCTCATGGAATCACAACAGGGACCTCAAAGGGTATGTTGTAACTTATAGTGCATGTGAGTTGTGAGGAGTTTAGAGCGGTATGTTGTAACTTATAGCGCATGTGAGTTGTGAGGAGTTTAGAGCATGGAAGTCTTACCAATTACACACTAAACACTCACCTTCTTTGTTTTGAAAATTGGAATGCTAGCATGCAACTATACTAATTGGTCTTTATATCATGATCACTGAAGAAGTCCAAGCCACCATGAGGTCGAATTTGACTTGATCCCACCTCCTCTTTCCTCTTGTTTGTAGCCAAAAAAACACCTCCAAAGATGTGCTCAATGGGGCCTAATTGCACCTGTAAGCACCACTAAGATACCAAATGCTTTAAATATATAATGTAGATGAAAAATCCATCTCACTCACCATAAAGGATGTGCATGCATAAATGGAATGGGAAAGGAAAGACAAAGCTCTCTTGGCCAAAGCTACAAACCTTTGGTGAGATAGAGAAGACAAACCTGTACCTAACAATATCTTTACCTTCCATTGTCTCCTCCAGGCCGAATCAACCTTCACACTCCAATGAAAATGTCAAAAGACTTAAGCCTTTAAATGATCCCCACTGTAAAAATATGCAAGCAAAGTATGCATGAGATTGAAGCAATAAGCAAGCACTACAACACAATATCCAAAGAAAACAACCTCAAGCAAATTGCACACAATTCCCCTTCCAAAATGGGTAAAATTTAAGCAAATTCAAGCACTCTATCTTTTTTTTCTTTCTTTGCATAACAAAATAGATAAAATAAAATTACACTACCTTGCAAAACCTTAAGCTAAAATTCAAAGTGATTACATCAATAATAATGAAAAGATGTCTAGATTATGATTGTTTACACCACTAATCTTGATTAGGGATAAAAATAGTGATTTTTTACAGCCCTAATCAGCATGAACCTATAGGGTTGTAGAACTTGATCTCTCGATTCCAACGGTGCTTATGGAATCAAATTCCGAGTTTGGGAGCTCAAGTTATGACCAATTTAGTGCCTGTCTGAAAAATTGATTATTTGATTATCTTCTAATTAGTGCTTAATTAATTCCTATCTCATTTAACAAAATGCATCTAAATGCTTCTATTAATGCTAGGAATGCAATGCCTATGGTTAATTTTATTTATTTTTTGTTAATAGTGAGATTAGAGATTAATTAGATCTGGTTTACTTCACTGTACTACAAAACTTTACGAGAGCCAAAACAAACATTTCGACTCCACTTTTCTTGAAAAATCCAATGAAAATACATCAAATAAACCCTAAATCTACTCCATACATTATCATTGGGAACCTCAAATCAAATAAAAAAGCACAAAATAACCCACTCAAATCCCTGAGTGAACCAACCTTATCCATTTTTTTCCTTCTCCCACTCACTGTATTTTCACACAGTGAGCTCACAGAATGGAAAATACTTGGAAAACTATCAAAAACTACCACACATGCTAGGATAACAACCATAAATCCCTATATCACTAGAATCGTTAACATGAACGAGTAGGGTGATGTTTTGTTTTTCTTTCTTTTCAAAAATTTATAAAAATCGTAAAAATAAGGAGCCATTAATTGTGTCTTGAGCTCATATTACATTCTTTATGCGTGGCACAATCATTTTGGAAGCATCTAGATAAGGATTTTGCACCCAAACTCATCTCACTTGTTGACGACGCAGGAATTTTCCACGTGAAACTGCAAGAGACCATTTCACAACATGAAACGTTTTCTGTAACTTCACGGTGTGAAACGCTCCTGACATCATCACCGCTGCGCGATTAGCACCGTAATTCACGGGATTACCTTGCTAAAAATAGGTAGCCTTATCCTAACACTTCTTCTGACACCACGGGTCTGACAAAATTAAGAATCGTGAATTAGCAGAAAATGTTCATGACGTGAACTGATTCAAAGCATTTCACGACGTGAATTGATTGCATTTCACGGCGTGAAACATTTGCATTTCACGACGTGAACTATTTCAGAGCCTTTCATGGTGTGAACCATTTTTATTTCATGATGTGAACCATTTACATTTCACGACGTGAAATATTTTCCCTTCACGGCGTGAACAATTTTTACAATTTCATGTCTTAATCAAATCTAACTCACGAACCTGGTATTGTCGGATTAATGTTAAGGAAGTTCTTGAGACCAATAAAAATTATAACAAGGTAACGTGGATGTCTGAGTCCAAAGAAAAAAATTAACACGTGAAAGTGTAGAAAATCGTTCACGAGATGTGAACAGTTTTTTGACATTTTATGCCGTGAACTGTTCTCTGCAATCTCACGGCCTCAGAAAACAAGTCAATAGTATCTTACCATAATTAAATTGGGGTAGCAAAATAGCTTATCAAATCATATTCACATGCACTTGAGGTCTGGAAAACTCATGGGAGACGATCTCACTCCTGAGACAATAGTGCATCAAATCAACCAGGATCTTTCTATCAAAAGAGTGTAGGTTTAGGCCACTCAGTAAGCACTCAATTGAGTGTCTTAAGGAATCTAACCACCGTCAAAAGTAGTAGTGAAGAATCCATGGAAGAAGGGCTGCGATACTCTGGGTTTGGGGAAGAGAGAAACCACCCTCCCCCCTACCAGATCCAACGGTATCATTGATATAGCCCGGGGATTTTTTGGTCTCCAAAAAAGTAACAATAAAGAGAGGCGCAATCTGCGACGAGCATGGGTCTGTCAACCAGAGCTGGTGGACTTGCTAGAAGTGGCGACAGATGGAGTCCTGTGGCATAGCTACACAACATCAAACAAAAGGAAATGGAGTCGATGCGAGATTGTTTCTTGGCTAAAGCATTTAAATTCAAGGTGCAAACTACGGGAGAGGCTAACTGATGGATTAGTTATTACCTTGCTTTTTCGGAGAGGAGTCTGACACCACAAGATGCATGATTATATGGTATTATCCTGACCAGCTACTCTGGATGCATGTTGTAAACTGGCAATTGAATATGAAGACAATATGCTAGAATTTCCACAACCAAAAGATGTCAAAATATCTTCGGCAGCAACGACTTCATGAGTTTTGAGTCACTAAGAGATTGGAACTCGGAGTAAGCAAGTTGGGAACATGGCTGTGGATGAACTCAGTAATGCAATATTTGAAAAAATGAAAGTTAAGGATGGAAGAGAAACATTTGGGCATGGACATACCCATCTTTACCCTCGTAGAGAATTGGTGTGGCGCTCTATGTGCATATTCACACTACCACCGAATGTCCACAGCTAAGAGCAAGGCCATTACTCTATTGTGCACACTATATAAAATTAGGGAATCATGACACCTCCATGTACAGATATCCAAGGTTCCAAACAAGAGCACAGTTTTGCCGGCACACCTAGAGCTCCATTGGCCATACTAGCACCACTTGTGCAAATCACTGCAGCTGAAAGACAGCCAAACTCTTTCTATTTACCTAGGGGGATGTTTCAGGCACAGGACACTTCACCTCTACCGCCACCGGTTCTACCACCACAACCACCACAGGCTAAAATCAATTAAGTATTGATTGAAGAGCCATCAAAAGAAATGGATATGGAGCGTGAAGTAGAACTCAGTGGTGGTGAGTACTATGAGAAAGCTGTGGAGATTGCACCAGAATTCTATGTCTTATAGAATAACACGTCAATACCTGTGTTTCAACCCGTGTGGTATAATGGAAGGGTAAGGACATAAACTCAAACATGAGGAGAGGAAATGTTTTGGTTGTGGTGGACTGCATCAAATCCTTGAGTGTACAAACAAGAATGTGGTTCACATGCACCAACCCCAATAATTGACTGCTCCACCCAATAACATGCCAGTACTTACTTGTACTAAATGTGGGATTGATCATTTGATCAAAGATTTTTCATACCCCGCGAGTGGTTTGACTTCCACTTTTAAGCATGCCACTGTCCATACCATTAGTGTGTAACATGGAAACATCACGCCAGACACGAGCCTAGGCCCAATTGGGAGACAAAGGAAAGAACCCAACAGATGCAACCACTTCCAGAATTGGCAGGAGGATGGTGAAAAAAGTGGGTAAGGGGTGACACTAGGGTCACAATCCAAGATGGATCTAAAGAAGATACGATCGACACACCAGATCCACTCAATCAAGAGAAGAGAGGGATCAAGCGGTCAAACCAAAAGAGCCTGCTGACCAAGAGATGCAAGGGAAAGACCATCAACCCCTAAAGGAGTCGGTGAATACCCAAATGCTAAAGAGGAGATAAGGAAGCTCAAAGAAACAAGGGCCCTAGTCGAAGAGTGTCAACTTCACAAAGCCAAGTTAAGGGGGCTAATCGGGTCAGGGATATATGTATCCAAGAAACGAACCAACAAGGGAAAGGGAATTGGACATACCTACTCCAATTCTAGAAGAGATGTAAGATGAATCTCAGGGAAACACGATGTTAAGAATGTTTGAGGAAGATGTTAAGAATGTTTGAGGAAGATGTGCAGGATGAGTCCATCCATTCATTCCATAGGGATGGATACGAGACACACACATGGAAGGAACTCTCAATTGCCAGAGAACCCAAAGACATAGGCAACCTCGCAGGCTGTATTTTCCACTTCCATGCAAATGCCATTAGGACAACTGCTATGCAATTCACCAACATTATAGGAATGGGTAGAGGGCATACTAAGGCCACAGCCGACACTACAGAGGATGTTCAGTTACCTTTGGCAGCAGAAAGAACCTTAAAACACACAAGGGAAGGAACAACCAGAGTTGTCAAGATGCCGGTTAATCAATTGGGACATTATTACGACAGTGATGACACTAATGCTATGATCCCAAATCATCATAAACAGATACCAGGCATTGGCTATCCTGTGGATGGTGGGGTGGGAGTTAGCATCATCACAAAACGGTGTTGGGAAAACTCGGGAAAACTCGGTTTGAAAAGAGCAGATCTTATTGTTAAAATGGCAGACAGAACATCTTCAAGGCCCATTGGGCTTTTAGAAAATATGAGACTCAAACTCTTTATGTTTCGCAACCATCATACATTTATAGTAATGGAATTTATGTGCCAACTAGACTCATATGACATAATATTGGGGGGAGACCCTTCATGAGGGAATCCAAATTGGTGCACGATTGGGCATTAGACCATGTGTGTTTGAAGGGATTCGCAAATTCTAAAGATAGATCTGAGAACATGGAGAGCACACCCCATGGAAGGGGAACTATCCATGCAAATATGCCAGCCCATGGCGGAAATTTCCAAAGAGGAAGAGGAAATGGAAATGTATGCATCACTTCCTCCTCCGGATTTCAGTGAAAACTAGATGCATGTGCTAGCTACCATAGATGTGATGCAACGCCGAGGAACCCAATATGTGGAATCTGGCACTGCTCCCACTACCTCTGTCTGTATGGTCAATTGGCAAACCATTGATGAGGAATCAGAAGAGGAGGTCTCTAGCATAGAAGGGACTGGATCACAAGGCCGTACCAGTGCCCAATGCCTTAGAAGGTGGCAAAAGCAGAAATGATATATCGCTCGATGAAATGCCCTACTACGAAGAAAACCCACGGATGCCCAGTGGGGCTGAGATGCCACGAAGCTACTAAGGTACACAATGAGTTTTCTAAGGATTGGGGTGAGGAATTGAGTAAGATATCCCTTGAAGGGAAACATAGGAAGTCATCCTTCAAGAACAGGAAACGCCTAAGCTTACGAAAGCTGGGTGCCGAAAACAAAACAAAGCTTTGGCAGAAGCTGAGCGAGAGGCCAGAAAAGTTATGGCTAAAAGAAAAAATGAGAATGAGGATAAACTAGACCTGCTTTTAGTACCATACCATTTCAAAACCTACACAATTGATGAACAAAAGGTGGTGATGGCAAAGAGAGTTAAGGAAGATGGGTTGTCCACATCATAACGATGGCCCCAACTGAAGTCAAGGAAGTTGATATCGCAAGACTAGGGGAGGAAGATGGGTTGTCCACATCATAACGATGGCCCACAACTGAAGTCAAGGAAGTTGATATTGCAGGACTAGGGGAGGAAGATGGGTTGTCCACATCATAACGATGGCCCACCAACTGAAGTCAAGGAAGTTGATATTGCAGGACTAGGGGAGGAAGCCAAACCTATTTATATCACTAAGGACTTGTCTCTGGTTGAAGAAAATGAGCTTGTTGCTCTCCTTAAAGAGTTTAAGGATTGTTTTGCCTGGAACTACAAAGAGATGAAGGGTGTACCACCTGAGATGGTGCAACATACAATCCCAATCATGGACGGATCAAGACCAACCAGGTAAAAATCATACCAGATGAATCCTAAATATGCGACAATTGTAAAGGAGGAAATTGATAAACTCATTGTTGTGGATTTCATCTATGAGATAGAACATACGGATTGGTGTCACCAATCGTAATAGTGCCAAAGAAAAATGGGAAACCTAGGGTATGTGTTGATCTTAAAAAGGTCAATGCAGTTACTAGGAAGGATTGCCCTATAACGGAACACGTTTTGGAGAGAGTAGCTAGTGAAGAAGCTTATAGCTTCTTGGACAGATTTTCAGGCTACAATCAAGTGTCTATAGCACCCGAAGACCAGCATAAGACAGCCTTCGGGGGAAATTTGCTTACAAAGTCATGCCTTTCGGTCTCACCAATAACCCAGCAAAATTTCAACGATTAATGTGCACAGCCTTCAAAGACTACTTGCATAAGTGGTTGGAGGTATTCATTGATGATCTGTGCACACTCTCGATGGAGAAACCATCTGACTTTCTTAAGGAAGGTGTTTGAACGATGTTGATTGTATTGAATATCCTTAAACCCTTTAAACTGCCAATTTTGGGTCAAACACGGTGTGATATTGGGACACATTGTCTCTAAGAATGGTATATCCACAAATGATAGCAAGGTCAGGTTGATGTGGAGCTACCACCACCCACTAATTACAAAGGTGTGCAGAGATTTATGGGCCACATTGGGTATTACCACCGCTTCATAATATTCTATGCTGAAATTGCTAGGCCATTACATAAGCTACTCATTGTCTTTGAATGGAGTGAAGAATGCCAGGAATCATATGATAGATTGAAGCAAATGCTAGCTAGCGCGCCAATTCTAAGACCACCTAATTGGGACCTTATATTTCATGTGCATGTATGTAAGATTAGCTGACCTTAGAGGATTGTAGAGGATCTTGGAGGACAAGTTTTTGAGACTAGGGACAATTGGAGGATTTAGGAGGTAGATTTCAGCCATTTCTGCAGCAGCTAGAGAGGCTTTTGGTCAGCTGGATGTCAGATGGATGTCAGCTAAGGTTATTAGGAGAGGCTTTTGGTCAGCTGGATGTCAGCTGGATGTCAGCTAAGGTTATTAGGAGAGGCTTTTGGTCAGCTGGATGTCAACTGGATGTCAGCTAAGGTTATTAGGAGAGGCTTTTGGTCAGCTGCTGTGGATGTCAGCTAAGGTTATTAGGAGAGGCTTGTAGTTGGATAATCGGAGCTGAGATGAGAGGATAGCTGAAGCCATCAGCTAAATGAGATGAGAGGATAGCTGAAGCCATCAGCTAAATGAGATAGGGAGGATAGCTAAAGCCATCAGCTAAATGAGATAGGGAGGTTGGGAGGGTGTTGAAGTGTCCCACTGAGCCAGCTGGAGGGTTGGGGACAATAGCAGAGCTGATTGGTGCCCTTGGAGCTGGGATTTTAGCATCCCCCAGTTCTAATCCTGTTGTGTCTTCTTCTTGTGTGCCTGATGGTGGTGTAGTAGATGCCATCACCCACCACACAACATGTTTTGGAAAAACTTTGGACAATCCAAAAAGTTTTCACAAAAAAAGCAAAAAAATTCAAAATTTTCCAAACTTGTTGGGGCCTCTATAGGACCTTCTAACATTCCATATTCATATGCACCACTATGATCTGGGCGTGTATTAGAGGCCTATTTAGACGATAGTGTATCTATCAAGCTAGATGCGTACTCAAGACCTCTTCGGTCAGAAGTTGTCTGGGGCCTCTATAGGACCTTCTAACATTCCATATTCATATGCACCACTATGATCTGGGCGTGTATTAGAGGCCTATTTAGACGATAGTGTATCTATCAAGCTAGATGCGTACTAACCTACACTGGACTCAAGACCTCTTCGGTCAGAAGTTGTCTGGGGCCTCTATAGGACCTTCTAACATTCCATATTCATATGCACCACTATGATCTGGGCGTGTATTAGAGGCCTATTTAGACGATAGTGCATCTATCAAGCTAGATGCGTACTAACCTACACTGGACTCAAGACCTCTTCGGTCAGAACTTGTCTGGGGCCTCTATAGGACCTTCTAACATTTCAAAATTTTCTAAACTTGTCTGGGGCCTCTATAGGACCTTCTAACATTCCATATTCATATGCACCACTATGATCTGGGCGTGTATTAGAGGCCTATTTAGACGATAGTGCATCTATCAAGCTAGATGCGTACTAACCTACACTGGACTCAAGACCTCTTCGGTCAGAACCTAGTTTAGCATTGTACAAGGACCTGTACTAGGGGCAGTGATACATCATCAGATTTTGAGTTAATGGAAGGATTCCTAGTCCCAAGAAGTGAGAACCCTAACCAAGCCTCATCAACCATCATGTTTATGCTACATTCCTAGCATTGAAGAATTCCACCTAGAAGGAGGGAGCCCAAAAGAAATATATCCATCATAGGACATAGGTAGTTCATCAATAGATACTATTTGATGCACACTTTCAAAGGCAACATGTAGACTGCTCCCTCTAGGCTGAACATGAATAAGATCAAAAACACTCGAGCAATGCAAAGAGGATGACTGATCCACCATGTTATCTCTCTTCACAGTTTCCTCTTCATCAAGCATTATCAAGTTCATAGTATGCAACCTAACCTTATAAAATGCTTGAACATCTACATCCACCAGCACATATCCCTCGGTCCCATCAACAAGAGTTTGAGCTTCAATCTTAATACCTTATGCACCCAAAGTTATTGGGTGCAGAGTGAACCTCTTGCTAGAGAGTGCAAAGTGTTCTTGTATTTTCGATTGAGATATCTTATTATATCTCTGGCTTGAACGTATAACAAGCTTTGTTCCCACCTGTGGACCATAGATGGTCATACACCTAGTCATTATAGATATCAAAAAAGCAGGTTAGAAACCAAGAGCAAGAAGGAAAATGGCTAGATGATGCCAAGGGGAAATGCATGTACGCCAATAGACAATGGCTAGATGATGCCAAGGGGAAATGCATGTACGCCAATAGACAATGTGTATACCTGAGCTCATAAGATATAATATTTTAGTGTAATCAATTCTTGATTTTCAAGGCATCGGAAATAACCACCTTTAATTATATCAGGGCTAGAAAGAATTTATTATGACAATTGTCAATAAAGATAATATTGTATATTAGGTAACCACCTCTAATATATATTTCATAAATGTAATATATATGTATTATTTATTTATATATTACATTTATAGGTATTTTTTTCGAGAAATTCTTTTTTTTTATTTTTTCGAGAATACATTTATAGGTATTATGTTTGTTCAATATATATAAACCTTATTAATATGTATTTATATAATTACATTATATTAATATACTCAATATATATATCTAATTATATTATCTTTAAAAAATAATAAATATTTACACGTATATGATATGTGTGTGTGTGTGTGTGTGTGTGTGTGTGTGTGTGTAATTATATTATGTAATTATACATTTATGTTTTTGCATTATATATATAATTAAATTATATTAATATAATGAAAAAATATTCAAATCTAAAATATTTAAATAATGTTTTCAAGCTAGAAAATTTGTGTAGTATGTCGAGAATGATAGATGTTTAAAGAAAAAAGTGCGATCAAAAAATTCAAAGAAATTATATAGTAGGTTTTTTCCAATGGCTAAAATTACTATATAGAGAACGTGGCCCCAATGGTTATTAAAATAGATCTAAAATTACTATATAGAGAACGTGGCCCCAACTATATAGAGAACGTGGCCCCAACTATATAGAGAACGTGGCCCCAATATACAGAATATGAATCTTAAAAACAATGGGCAAGAAATAATGCTCCAAAACCCCCAGAATGAATGCGACGGCTTTATCCCTAACCACCCAAGAGTTATGACGACACTTAGGGGACCGGCCGACCAAAAATCAAGTGCACAGTCTAAGATATGATTTCAATTTCAATGTGTCTCTTTTCCTCTCTCTTTCTCTTATTCTCTTTTCTCAAAACCCTACATTTCCTCTCTCTTCCTCTTCCTCTTTGTATTGTGGCCACCCCTTCTCAAGCAATGGGAGAGTACTCCAAAAATCGAATCGAGCTTGCCACTCTCTCCTCCACTATTAGCACAACCTCACAATGGCTCCAAAAAGGTAAGCTCATCATTGACCTTTACCCTTACAGATCTCTTGCTTGCTAACTTTGGCTATGGTGACAAGAATATATGCTGAATCTCTTACTTGTGATGGCCGAAATGGCCAAGGTATTCACAAAAAAAAGGGGGCGGCACGGGCTGCCTCCGCCCCCTTTTTTTATGAATACCCCTCCGCCCCCTTTTTTTTATGAATACCATTTCGGCCATGGCAGGCAAGAGATTCAACATGTATTGTTTGGGTTGTGTTGCATGATGGCCATGGTTTCTATAAAAAAAGGGAGCTAGAAGTGGCCCGCGTGGCACAGGATGCTTCCAGCCCCCTTTTTTTATAGAAACCATTGCCATCATGGCCATGGTTCTGAATGCTTCAATGGTTTGATTATGTGCAAGCCCTTGTTGATTATGCTCAGTAGTATGGCCCTTGCTTTTTGCCATGTTTGCCATGGCCAAAATGGCCATGGTCATCATAAAAAAAAGGGGGCGGAGGCAGCGAGCATCGACACGGGCTGCCTCTGCCCCCCTTTTTTTATGATGACCATGGCCATTTTGGCTATGGAAAGCACGACCTCGGCCATTTTGGATTGGTCTACATGTTGCCTTTCATTACCATGGTCATCATGGCCATGATTTCCATTTAAAAAAGGGGGCTGGAAGCGGCCTATGCCGCACAGGCCACTTCCAGCCCCTCTTTTTTTATAGAAATCATGGCCATGGTAATGAAGGCTTATATCTAAGGAGAGTTTGTTAATGTTGATCATGCTATATATGCTTGTTTTGTTGCACAATGAGGTCATTGCCATGGCCATGACGGTCATGTAATCTATAAAAAAAAGGGGGCTCGAGGGTTTGTTAATGTTGATGACATAATGTTGATCATGCTATATATGCTTGTTTTGTTGCATAATAAGCTCATTGCCATGGCCATGTAATCTTAAAAAAAGGGCTGGAAGCGGCCCATGCCGACGTGGGCCACTTCTAGCCCCTTTTTTATATAGATACAATGGCCATCATTGCCATGCTAATGAGCACATTATTTGAGGAAATGTTAATCATGAGGCACAATTGCAATATTGATTATGTTTATATTTTGACAGAAGCCTATATGTGCCATAATATTGGGTATTAAATATAGTCCAAATATGATACCCAGCCTAGGCCATTGCATACCATGGCCTCATTGATGGGTTGTGTGGTTCTTGAGGGGTCTTGCATATGTTTGGGTAGACACAAACTTTTGTTTTAATATGAAAAAGTGTGAGCTTGTATGGTTAATCATTTATCATTTGAGTGTAAGAAAAGCATTGGATGCATGTGCATGACAAATGTGTCCAAAAGGAGAGATCTAATTGGTAATCCACCTAAGTCGAGTAAGAGAGGAAGGGGAGGGAGATCAAAGAGGGTTGAAAAAGGAGAGTGGAGTAGATACACAAGAAGATAAGGGGTTGGAAATAGATGATAGGGTTGTTGATGTACTTGCTAACGAGGGCTATGATAGGGAGAAGGAAGATGACTTAGTTAGGAGGGAGCGTGAGATGCAAATAGTTCCATTTGCTATGAGCTAGAGAATTTGAAGGAAGAGGATCTCAAGGATGAGAATAGTTTGTTGATGCAGCAGGGGGAAGATATATTGCAAAAGACTAGAATGTTCTCATGTTCTATGTGTCCACCCATTCCTTTATGTAGATTGATTCCATATGAAAAAGTGAGAGGTCTTCGGTGATGATATTTCTGGGTTGAAATTTTCTTTTGGGCATGAGGGATATGTTCTAGAGAAGGGGATGTTTATAGTGTCAATGTGGTCTTTGGATAGAGAGGAACAACTAGTTGATGATGATATTCAACAAGGGTGGGATTCGGTTGGAGGGAGGTGAACCAAGCCTTCAAGGACAAGATAGATGCTTGTCTTGATCTCACTAGTCTAGCTAGCCATATGTTTTTTGTCTGGGAGGGAAACCATCGTACTGTGACTGACTAAAGAAATAAGGGAGAAATTCTCGACCGTCATAGAGACGCATGTTTGTGTACTCTCCATAGTGATTGATCCCACTGCGGCGGTTAGCGAGATTTCACTTTTGTCATGTCTCCAAAGAACGAATTTTACATGATTTATCTCATATGTTTCATTTATCACTTGTTTTGATTTGGTTCTTTCAACAATTACTCTAAATATACCATTATGTGTGTAGCTTGAACACCCATGCTCTTTGATCAACACATCAAACATATGTAAGGTTGATCAACAAGCCTACTTGCAAGAGCTGCCAGAGGAGGATCTTAAGCTTATTTCTCAGATTTGTAAGAGGTTAACAAAAGGTGAAGAACCTTGGTTTCCTCTAACAAGAATGTACTTAGGATATTTGGTGTACAATGTGAGTTACAATATACTTCTTCCTTGATTTCTAGCTATGTAGACTTGCCCTTTGTTGGGTTATGTTTTACAAGAATTGTTGTGCATCGTTAATGCTCATGACGATAATAGGTGCAATTAACAAAATATTTGCATAAGAAGCTTCACGTCCTACAGGCCGCTCTCTCTGAAAAAAGTTGCTACGTCCACAAAGACAAAACTCATGAGAAAATATAGTGATAGGATGGGGAAGGTATGGATTACTATTGTTACAAATGATGATATTCTATTATATTTCTATGTGTGGGGATCTTGTTTGATTTCTTTATCTTTTTTTGAGTTGCTTAATATATCTGACCCCATCCTTGGGGACGAGTGGTGGAAGGTCTTGGATCTAAAGTGCAATAATGATAGCTATGCCACTTTGGAGAAGTTTAACCTTATTGCAATTGCAGATGTGCCTGTGGCAACAAAATCTATGTGGTTGGCACTTTTGGAGGCCAACAAAACTACCAGGTCTATGTTTGGTTTGCCAAGAGGCGACCATGATTACCGAGGGTATGTGATCAAAACTACGTAGTGGTGATAATGTTGAATGTATCCATTTGGGTAAAGCTATTGCTTGTAGTGTTTCATGCTTGTTCTTTTTAGTTTTAATATGGATTGCGGGGGAGGTGGTTTTGGAGAAGATCCTACAAAGAGCAGAGGAGGTTGTCAGTGTGACGACATACTAGATGCTCTTGTTTTGCTTGCTGATTGTTTGTCATTGAGGGAGTTTTATGGAGAGGTTATGTTGGAAAAAGGTAGACAACTATTTGGTATGGTGAAGCGGGTAGAGAGCAAGGACAACAGTGGAGGAGTTGAAAGAGCTTAGAAAACTGGATTTGTTACAGAGATGGTTCCCCAAAGAGTTGTCTTCAAGTTAGTTCTTAGCTTTGCCATGATGCCCTCTAATTTTATATGTGTTCTTTTGGTGTCTTGTTGAAAGGTTGGATTTACTTTTTCCTTTCTTGTTCTTGTTATTTCATTGTTAGCTTGTTGATTGTTATTTGTGTTTTGAGTAGGTTTCTTGCTATGTTGAAGCACTTGGGTGTCTTTTCATCTATTCCACTAATTGCTAGACAATGGCTAGTGATTGACAATATTGACACCACCATGAGGTGTCTCACTAAGTGGGAGTTAGACCACTGCCCATGGTGGATAGATATGCACAAGGGGGAGCTACTTGAGAGAGAGAAGAAGATGTATGAGGACTTTAAGAAGAGTTTTGCACGTGTTGGTGTCGAGGAGAATAGATTTCAGCCATCAGGTAATAATTTTGTTTTGTTTTGTGTTTCGTATTAATGGTGTTTCTTCATTAGTACTTATGTTTGGTTATGGTGTTTCTTCATTAGTACTTATGTTTGGTTATGGTGTTTTTTGTGCATTAAGAATGCACTACAAAGAAGAAGGATAAGGAGGTGATCAAGGAGAGTGCCGATGAGGTCGAGTTAGAGAATAGCATGAACAATGATATGGGTCAGTTTATTCCTAATTATGGATGGTTTTGCTTTCTTGGAGGAATAGCTAGTTCTTTTACTTGCATGTTGCACTTCGCTCTTACATTGGGTGTTTTTTGTGGGTGTTTATGTAGATGTTGGTCGAGGTGTTGTCATACAAACAGAACTATTTCTTTTGTGTTTTTACCTCCACCTCCCAATGGGTTAGTTGCTCGAGGTCGAGATCATAGATGTATGGTAGTTCAGGGGGACTACATTACCATTGGGAGGGATTCCTCTCTAGGTCTCAAGAACCCAGTCTATACAGAGATCCATGAACATGTTCTAGAGCATGTTGGTGCGGGTGTACGGGCAGAGAAGAAAGGTAGACCTGTTCTCTTGGGCATCGGATTTAGTTTTTCCTCATCTTCCATTTGGTGGTGTACATGTTGGTGGTGCGCAGACACTCCTCCTTGGGATATGTTGACAAAGGATCATGTTAGGTATGACTGTGCATTGGCTTCTTCTTCACTATCGGACTTCGGATGGCTGGTAGACCTGTCTCTTGGGCATCGGATTTAGTTTTTCTTCATCTTCCATTCGGTGGTGTACATGTTGGTGGTGCAGGCACTCCTCCTTGGGATATGTTGACAAAGGATCACGTTAGGTACGACTGTGCATTGGCTTCTTCTTCACTATCGGACTCCGAATGGCTCTTGATTGTTGCATCTTCTTCGGATATTGCTATTGAGAAACTATTCTTAATTTATCTTTTCTTAACTGTTGCTTGAATTGGAAATAAGTTTTGTAGTGTTGCTTTGTTTGGCTGGTTTGGAGATTGGGTTGATTAATAGATATAATCGAGTTTCTGGCTTGGAAATTTTGCATCAAGTAACCGTGGTTCATCACTCGCCTTACGGTTATGTATATATTGCCGGCATGAGGACCGAGGTTTGTTGCTTTGCCTATTGTAATGATTCTTTCAAATGATAGGAATATAGATTAATGCTTGTTTTGATCAAACAACCTTCCCGACATGAATGACTCTTCTTTCAGTGCTTGACATCTATGCTGTTCTTTGTGCGTTGACTTGGTATGGATCCTCCCTTGTATGTCCTGGATAGCACACTACTTTTTTAGAGTCTCCACATGAGGCCCTTGGATACTTTGGCATATCATCACATGCATGTTGGCAATCAAGCTCTGAGCGAAGAAGGTTTAGATTTGCGTGGTGCCTTGGAGATGAGCTCCACTTTTGTGGGGTGCTACTTGGAGCTTCTGTGCCAGCCTTGAGGCACAGTCTTAGAGTTGGGATGTGGGACTGCACCCATTCTTAGAGCATGCCTTGCTACTGGGCAGATGTGCATGGTGCTTGACAGTGACGAGAGGGTCCTGAGAGACTACATGTCATCTATCCTTGCACCTCAGGAGAGGGTGATTGGTGCCAGCGCTAGCCGACAACAGCATCAAGGCAATGCTATGGTTGATCCTCTATCTGGGGAGAGCCCTTACGACTAGTGAGCACCTTCCCTTTTTGACTTTGTAACAATGACTTTGGATGCACTATGCTCTATGGCTGTAGTTGACCATTTGGGTCATCTATTTTGCTTTTGTGTGCTTTTATTTATTTTGGCATTTGTGATGGACTTTGGATATGTATTTTGGCATTTTTTTGGGCCTTGCCTTGTTATGTGATGTGGCCTTGGTTTTAAAAGGATCTCTATCTCTTTTTTGCCTTCCCATGCGGCGTGCATACTAGTTTAAGTTAGTGCATCTTCCATGCATTTTTGATGAATTGTTTCATGTTTTTTTAAAGTCCTTTGCCAGTGTATGTTGAGGCTATGGCTAGACAAATTATGGGGGATGCAAGATATGAGCAGCAGAGTCGAGATCATCACCGACAACGGTCCATTTTTGTGGACGATGATTTTAGCTCTGAGTAGTAGCACTGTGTGGTAATGTAGCTTTTGTGTTTGAGAGTGTTCTTTTTCCTCCGTTGTTTTACACGTTGTAACCTATATGAACTAAATTTCTCTCTCTCTCTCTCTCTCTCTCTCTCTCTCTCTCTCTCTCTCTCTCACACACACACACACACACACACACACACACACACAAACACACACACACACACACACACACACACACACACACGTGCACACACACACACACGTACACACACACACACACACACACGTGCACACACACACACACGTACACACACGTACACACATACAAAAGTCTGCCAATCGTTTTCATATGAGATACAATGGGCCAAATGCAATTTACATTATGTTTAAAATGACAGGGTTTGCTCGAACTTTGTCTCTCTCGTTCCCTCCCACTTGTTGTTTGGTATGCCTCCACACATGCAAGCACCGGAGGCACCGGCTAGCTCATGTTTGTAGAGTCCTCATTGAGAAGTAGCTATGGTTGAGTAGATTGAGCATTCGCTATCATCCTTGTACTCACAAGAAGGTGGCCTAGGAGGCCATGCAATTTTAGAGATGGCTTGGATTAGATTCGGCACACTAGTACCAAATAGTTACATGTTACGCTAGATTATTATCTCATTAACTGCGGTCCACATATGGAGTACGTAGACTTTACTCTTGGGTAGCCTATCCTAATATTGTGAGGCCCGAATGGGGCTTTATTCTTGGTCACCTTGTCTTGACATTGTGGGCCCCAAATGGGGACAACATGAGTTTAGATGGCCATGGGAGGTGGGGTGCTTATGTAGCAATTTCTAGTTCATCTTTACGGGCTGAGTCCAAGTCTACACCGCAACAGTGGCATCGACTATGACTGTGGACCTACATGGTCATGTCATGGTCGCCTCATGTCGTATACGAGCCTATATAGATACACAGCTAGCCACTTCTCCACACATTTCATCAATCATCAGTGCAAGTTTACTCCCTAGCTTCTACTAGCATAAACTCTCCATCTTAGCAATTCCAGATCAACCATCGAATCCTAGGGGAAATGAGTGGACAAATCTTCTATGAAAGTGTGAAATGTAACCTAGGGGAAATACTAACATAACTAGGGGAAATGAGGGGAAATACTAACATAACTAGGGGAAATGTAACCTAGGGGAAATGAGGGGAAATACTAACATAACTAGGTTTACAAAAGTAGCCTTAATATATTCATGTCTACACTTTAATCGGTATGTTGATGGTTAAATCCTAAGGGAAATGAGTGGACAAATCTTCTATGTGAAATTGATTGCACCACACAACTATTTTTTTCCCATATGGATAGCATATCTTCTCTCAAGGAGCATAGGATTTAGGAATCTTGGTGCATGCTCATGTTTTTATTTTTTTGAAAGAAACATGTTGAGGATAACCACTACAAGGCACATTAAATAGAATCATACACTTCTTCACTACAAGGCATATGAAATGTAACCTAGGGGAAATGAGGGGAAATACTAGCATAACTAGGTTTACAAAAAGTAACCTTGATATATTCATGTCTACACTTTAATTGGTATGTTGATGGTTAATTCCTAAGGGAAATGAGTGGACAAATCTTCAATGAAAGTGTGAAATTAATTGCACCACACAACTATTTTTTTCCCATATGGATAACATATCTTCTCTCAAGGAGCATAGGATTTTGGAATCTTGGTGCATGCTCATGTTTTTATTTTTTTGAAAGAGACATGTTGAGGATAACCACTACAAAGACAATTAAATAGAATCATACACACAACTTCTTCACATGAATGATACATGTTCTATCTTCCTTACCAAGCATTGACAATGAGAACATACTTTGCAATGCACTTATTGTGGCATGATCTTGCTCTTGTTGATAAGGACAAAACATTTATCGTTTTGCTCTTTAGTGAATAGTTGCATAATTGTCATAAGGCTAAAGTTACATAAGATGAGTGGCTTAACCACCAAATAAAAAATGTAATACTCTTGTGATGATTCTGTTCTCATTTAAAAGGACATGATACTTATCTATTGAGTTCTTTAAAAAAAGCACAAATAAAGAACAATGTACTTAGAATCATACAATATCTCATTGTGTATGATCTTGCAAAGATTTATTAAAATATAATCTTAAGATGTACATTATGTTTGTATGGTACAATATTGTCACATGGGAACCTCATTATTGAAAAAGAATAGTCTAAATTTTAAACTCTCATGCATGTGCGCACGTGTGCATGCATGAGCGTGCATGTGCACACACACACACACACACGCACACACATGCTTATGCATGTGTGATGAGTTTTTTAAGAGTTATCCTTTAAAAAATTTCCTAATATAATTAAAGAACGTATCTTCATAAGCTCATAAATATACATTTGCTAATATTAGTGAGGAACAACGTGTGAATTCAACATGTGAATTACACCACTTACACTAACACCATTTATTAGGACTTGTTTCGCTAGCGAAACAGGTCTAAAGGCATCCCTCTCTCTCTCTCTCTCTCTCTCTCTCTCTCTCTCTCTCTCTCATAATGCAACACAATCCCCCTTTGTGCCAATTGAGTCCAGTATTATCTCCTTGCTCTCTTGTATCTATAGTGAAGTCTTGATGTGGGAGGCCCTCCTTGTGCAATGGGTAGACACTAAATAATCCTAATGAATATTTTAGTTTCCAAATACTACATTTATAATATTGATGCATAGATGATATCCTTGAATAAGGTTGCCCCTTTACATAAAGTACATGGTTAAGGGTGTCATTTTTCCTTTTTTGGAATAAAGATGAGATAGTGTTGTTTTTCCTTTTTGGAATAAATAATTTATGTAGTATCTAGTGATAATATCCACATCCTAAAATTGTATATAGCACATCCATATACAAAAATGAGTGCCTTGAATACCGGGCTACATGTCCATGCACATGTTGAGATAGTGTTTTATCCTCTAGTGCTAGGTTTACCATAGGTTCCCTTAAGATGATAGGGTTGGGGGGGTTGAAATTTGTGTGTGCATACTATAATATAATGTTTGATACATATATTTGTTGAATACTATGATTACTATATCATCACTTTCGAATGCATGCAAATATATGTTTAATACATATATTTATTGAATACTATGACTAGTATATCATCATTTTCAAATGTATACAATCTAGTAGTATTATAAATTTAGAATAATAATTATATATTTATTCTTAAAACACTTATCATAACAATACATATTTATTTTTAATAACCACTTATCATAGCAATACAACAATATATTAATGTAACTAGTTTATCTTGTAGGTTAAATTAGCACTAATGTATATTATCTTGATTAGTAGAGGAGTTGCGAAGGAAACAACGAGGGAATAAGTAGGAGTAGGTCATAGGTTGATGGAAGAAAGGAATATAAGAGAACCGACAAGATTAAACAATGGATATAAGTAAGCTATGAGGTCATTACAAAGGTGGCATGAGGGTTGCAGAGGAATCTGAAGAGATGATGGCAAGCGCTTAAATTGTAAAGTGTGTGCTCCCATTTAACTGGAATAATGTTTATAATAATGCAAGATTCTTATTTTGTACAAATGTATTCTTGATTTAGGTCTATAATTGGAAAAATAACTTTTAAACCCATTTTTATGGATTGGAATTTAAGAAATAAATGGTGTTTTTGGTAGGCCAAAGAAACGCTACTCACTTTTTTATGTCAAAATGGTGTTTTTGGTAGGCCAAAGAAATGCTACTCACTTTTTTATGTCAAAATGGTGTTTTTGGTAGGCCAAAGAAACGCTACTCCTATTTTTCTATCAAAATGGTGTTTTTGGTAGGCCAAAGAAACACTACTCTTGTTTTTTTGTAAATAAATTGTGATTTTAAAACTAAACACCTAAAATTGTAGTCCTCTAAACTTTGTCCAAGTAAAAACTTCAACCAATCTTAGCTGAATACACTAAAGGAAGAGAATGTCGACAAACATAAAAAGTACACACTTGCTTCACATCAACACGGGAGCTTTCGACAACGGCAATTTCATCAACTCTAAGTCATGGTTTAATGCACATTATGTCTTGGAGCTTTTGACAACATCAATTTCATAAATGTAAGGCAATTGGCATGGTTTGATGCTCATTCTTGGGGTCATAAGAGTGTCCCCTCAATTGTACATGAAGGTTGGGATTATCTAAAATTGGCAAGATGATGGTAGGTGGGTGGGTGTGAAAAACAAATCGGGGCGTAGTGTATTTTGCATCGTTGAAATTTGAAATACTTGCAACGTTTCAAAACTTCTAAATTCCTTCAAACTATTTAAAATTAGTAACAAACACCTCCAATTTTGAGAGATGAAGGTTTCTCACCATTTGGGTGAAAAGTATTTTCCCCACACTAGAGGTGGGATTCAAGTTGCCAAACCTTTTCAAAGTTTTTTCCCCACACTAGAGGTGTAATGTTACAATCGAAGGTTTCAAAATTACCAAATTTTGGGGCGGGGGGTCATCAGCTGGAAAAAAACTTAATGTTACAGACCAACATTGGAACCGCTTTTTTCACTTTAAAAAAAATGGAAAAATCCTAAGATTCTTGCTTTCATCTTGCCCACCCAAATGCATGGACATGGAATCTCTCTCGTCCATCTCCCCGCTCACATGTTTTTAGTCAAAAAAATCCGCTTCCAGCCCTACAAAATGTGTAAAGCCCCTGATACATAGACATGTTTTTAGTCAAAAAAATCCGCTTCCAGCCCTACAAAATGTGTAAAGCCCCTAATACATGGACATACCTCACCAAGATCCTCTTGTCTGTCCTTTGAAGCTCAATACTTGGGAGCGTCTTTAGGGCGTTTTCTTCATCAAATGACGGGATTTATAATATATAGTGCTGGGGCCCATTAAGTAAGTGTGCACAAATAATAGGTATATCAATATCAATATGTTTTTTGTAATGATATATTTCTAAACAATATTGTTCAGTGAGACCAATTTTTAAATCTCACAACTTAGTGCCTTAAATTTGGCAGTTTTCTCAAGAATTAAATGATTTCAATAATAAGTTGAGAAAATAAAATAAAATGTGCACGTAAAAACCAAAAATGTTCGTAACTTTGTTGGATAAAAAACCAGAAAGCCCGGGACACGTGGCGGGTTTGCAGTGAGTCTTTTGTCCTAAATATCTGACGCCGTGAAAAAAAATAAACCGTTAGGACTGCTTTTTTTTTTTTTTTTTGGCCGCACCCACGCGTCCGGCTGCAGTTGATTTTGGGTGCGGTAGAAGTTAACCCCATCTGGCGCGGATCGAGGGTAAGCTAAACAGCTTCTCTTGGAATGCTAAGTTGGGGTTAACGGTTCTGGCCCATTGCTAAATGATGTTTAGAAGAGGCCCACTGTTGATTTGATTAGGAAGGTTGGATTTAAGAACGCCCGCTCTTCGAATGCTAAACAGAGGTGGATTTTAATCCTTGCTTTTTGCCACAGTCTGTCAAGGGTTCTTCAAATCTGAGAATTTTAGGGTTATGGTTTAGCAGAGTGGCCTCTCTTAGGGTTGGGTTTAGCATCGGTTGGGTTAGGGTTTAGCATTCTCAGAGATTTGGGCTCGCAAGTTGGGCAAAGGGTTTAGCAGGCTGTCATTTTTAGGGGTAGGGTGACAGCTGCTGCTTCTTAACATACAGATTACGAAATGGACTACCGTTCCTTGTGGCCGTTGTTTGAAGGGTTTTTTCAGTGCGGATGTGCTGAATTTAGGGTTAGGGTTGGGGGGGAGCCTGGCATTTGTTGACAGACTGTGAATATTAAGCAAAGACAAACTTACGTTGAGGACAACCCCATTAAACGAGATAAGGAATTAGGGTTGAGCACAGTGAGTCATGTAGCTTTTTTCTGCTATTTAGGTTTTCTGTGTTTTCTTTTGGCATGCAGTAAGTTTGGATCCTAATATTTTGGGCATTTTTCTGATACTGGATATGTGGCGTTTGCAGGTTGTACTGCATGCAGTTGAGCTTGATGAAACTATCAGGTTGTACTGCATGCAGTTGAGCTTGATTCTAGATCTTGGCTTAAACTAGAGGGTATTAGGTTGTCCTAATACCCGATGAAACTAGATCTTGGGTTAAACCTGATGAAACTATCAGGTTGTATTGCATGCAGTTGAGCTTGATGAAACTATCATTCTAGATCTTGGCTTATACAAGAGGGTATTAGGTTGGCCTTTCAAAGGTTCCTACACTTCAGATCCAGATCTGCACTCTGCAGTATCTTGAATCTGAAGTTTTCTCTACATACCTCTCAATGCATCTTGAATGATGTTCTCTCCAGCATCATCATCTGCATACATGATCATCATCGTAGTCGTCGTCATCATCATCATCTTGAAAGACATTCCAACGTCATGATACGTCATTATACATCATCATCAACGCCATGATACAGTAGCGATCAGCAGCATCAACCTTCAAGTTGGATCCTTTAAGGGCAGATGTGATTGTTGGCTTGGCCAGCACGGAAGGTCACCCAGAACAAGGTAAATGCTCTTTTATATATATGTAGATTGCAAAAAAATTTCAGGTAGTCAGTTGAAGGCAAAATTGCATAACGAGTAACATCAATGAGGTCAATGGGGTATCTCTAGTATGGCAGCCACACAAGGGGCAACTAATCCACCCTTGCTATGATTTCTTTTATCAGGATCTGAAGAAGGACGTCCATCATTGCTTCTCTGAGATTGAATAGTACACACACACTTAACGATCTGAGTAGTCTAGCTGGACTGGGCACAGCCAGGCAGCGGCAGAACTTATCCAACCCATGGGTGGTGTAGATGAGCTCTGCCTGTGCTGTCTGCCCTGTTCCTGCTGCTGTCCACCCTGCCGACAATGGTGTGAACGTGCAGACCCCAATGGAGGGAGAGAGAAAGAAAGATTATGTCACAGTCTACTAGAGACCTAAAGGGTTATGCAACCCAAAAGATGTTACATGTAATCCATTTGTAAATTGGATGGCAAGACAACATGAAAACAAAAAGAGCAGGGCCTAGGTACTTTGTAGGTCCCTGTGTATACAATGTAGTAAACAGAAACAAAAATCTAATGTGTCCTTTATGGAGTATAGGGTGGTGATATGCACCGTGTGTGGTGGTGCTTCCTTTGGTGTTGAAGAATATTTCGGATCTGGAGCTGATGGGTGGAGGACCTTGATCCCTGAGGGCGAGGGCATCTGGATCTCTGTAATATGTAGGTAGGCAGCCTGATTTCTGGTAACTTCATAGGTGCAAGTTGCCAAAACCTCCAGGGTTCAATTACTGGGACTCAGTCTGCTGTCTGTTTCCCATCTACTCTGTGTCTTGTGAGGGCCTGGGTGGGCAGTGGGTACTTGGGGTCTGTCTGATGGGGGCTAAAGAAATCTGTGATAAGAGGCCTGGGTGGGGTCCTAACATCCTGTCCTCTGTGCATATGTGCGCGAGTGTGCGCGTGAGAGAGAGAGAGAGAGAGAGAGAGAGAGAGAGAGAGAGATTCTAATTTTTGCTTTTTCTGCCCCTGGTTGCAGGGTCAAATATTTCCGTGCTAAGTATTGGGCAAGAGAAAGTAGGCAGATTTACTATTAATTCAGCAGTAATGACTCCGAGTGTAGATAGAGCGGTCAAGACTCGCTTCCCGCTCCCAGTTCCAGATGGGGTTCTGGGAGGTGGAAGGACTGGGTCAGGCGGCATTTGCACCAGGCCGCCTGGGTGTAGACGCATATTTGTCCAGACAGACACTGGAAGTGTACTTGGAATTGAGCTTGATCAGACAGATAATGTGCAAACAGTCAAGAAAAAGATGCAGACCATTCTTAACGTACCGACGGAGCAGACAACCCTAGCGTGTGGGGGCACTGTCCTCAAAAGTGATCTAAGTGAGGTGAGGAATGACTCCCCTCTACTCCTCACAAGAGAACTGCAGCGAAGTCTATCAACTCCTTGTTTTTTCCACCCCTCAGATACACATGTACAGTTGGATTGTGGGCAGCCAGTCGAAGTTGTTGGGGGACTGAGATGCTGTCCAAAAATGAAGAGAATAATCAAGGACATTGCTAAGGCTTTAGAGTGTGGAGTCGAGCCAATAGCAGTAAGCGGGGGCCTTGGAGGAGCCTATTACTTCAGGAATTGCAGAGGTGAGAGTGTGGCTGTAGTGAAACCTACTGATGAAGAGCCGTTTGCTCCTAACAATCCAAAAGGTTTTGTAGGAAAGACCTTGGGGCAACCCGGGCTCAAAAGGGCAGTCAGAGTTGGTGAAACTGGAGTTAGGGAGGTTGCTGCTTACCTTCTTGATCATGATCATTTTGCAAGTGTCCCTCCCACTGTGTTGGTAAAGGTTTCCCATCATGTTTTTCATGTTAATGCTGGTGTGCACAAGGAGCCCGGCAAAGCTTGTCCTCCTGTTGCCAAATTAGCATCATGCCAGCAGTTTGTCCCCCATGATTATGATGCAAGTGATCATGGCACTTCCCGCTTCTCTGTGTCAGCAGTGCACCGGATTGGCATTTTGGATGTGAGAATCTTCAACACGGACAGACATGCAGGGAACATTCTTATCAGGAAAGTAAGGCCTAATGACAGCCAAGGGGCTTGGGGCCACTCTAGTCTCCATGTGAATGAAACCTTAGAGCTCATTCCTATAGATCATGGACTGTGTTTGCCAGAAGGATTAGAGGATCCCTACTTTGAGTGGCTACACTGGCCTCAAGCGTCAGTGCCGTTTTCAGAGGAGGAGCTTGAGTACATAGCAAAGCTGGATGAGATGAAGGATGCAGACAAGCTTCGGGTGGAGCTACCTATGCTGCGAGAGGCTTGCCACAGGATGCTTATTCTTTGTACAACAGTTCTAAAGAAAGCAGCTGCAGCTGGTCTTTCCCTTGCAGAAATTGGGGAGATGATGAGCAGGGATGAGATTGAGGAAGGGAGCCAACTTGAGCTGCTCTGCTTGCAGGCTAAGAGAGAGCTGTCGGGTAGTAGCTCCATAGATGATGATGCGTTTTCTGATCTTTCTTTGGGGGAAGCAAATGATGAGTTACCTGAGCAGTTCGAATTTGAGATGGATGAACTCAATGGGGATGAAGATACCACAGATGGAAGTGAATTGTTCTCTGTGCCTACTTTAACTCTACCTAGCAGGACTTCCTGGTTATCATCTCTGCAGCACAATGTGTCTCTGAGAGATTCTCAGAACGAGCATGATGTTTCACTCAAAGCACTATTTAAAGCCACTTCTTTAGAGGAGGATCCGGTATCAGCAGCTAACACAACGTCACCTGGGAGGGCAAGCTGTTTGAGCAGGAGGGTGCTGGCAGAGTCTCCTAAAAGCATTCGGCTGGTTGGCAATCCTCAAACAGTTGGTAGCGTCAGGACAAAACAGGCTTTTCGCTCGCCCAAGAAAGAGGCGATCAAGATGGTAGCAGAGCTTTACTCAAAAGCAAGCACTCCTTCTTGCAAGATTGATGTTGCATCACCCGGGGCCATGTCTTATAGAAGTGTTAGCTTTCATCATCATAAGCAGAGATATGCACACCACCCTGAAAGGAAGGGTTTCTTCAGGGGTGTACCCCTCACGCCGGCACCCAAAGTCAGAGGAAAGGCCTTTGCCTTTGGAACTACTAATCAATTTTCACTAGGAGACATGAATGATGAGGAGTGGACGTGCTTCATGGCTGTTTTCAATGAGCTCTTGGAGCAAGCAGTAGCAAGCAGGTGTAATCAGAATGTAAGCTACAGGCAGAGGCTTGGGACCTCTTGCCAGTTTTGAGATGCCTTCTGCCCACCTTCTGTCTTGAATCTCTGTTGCAGTCAGATTTTAGGATGTCTGTGTCCAGGATGTTTTCGATAGCTAGGTGCCAGAATGGAGTTTGGGTATGCTGGTTGTATAGAGAGAGAGAGAACATTCACATCTTGTAAAATTGTATATTCTTTATTGACAGTTCCAAATGTTCCCCTGGTGGAGGAAATTGTGTACACATGCTTCTCGTTTATGTTAACATGATGTGTACTATACCTTCAAAGTTAATCATCAACTTCTTTTTGGTCACCATTTTGCTAGTTTAGTTGTTTTAATGGGCGTTTTTGTAGAGCAAATCATAACTTCTATGTTCAGATTCCAGAGGTACACTTAATGATGGGAACCAACAGAGCATGGCAAAATGTCTCAAGTCTCATCTATCAAGTTCGTGAGTCAGTTCTGTCAATTAAAGAGGGAGGTGTTATTAGATGGGCTTTACAGACATAATCCCTGCCTGCGAACATCGGAGATCTCATCCACCAGTCCTTCATGGGCAGGGCATCTCCTCTGTCCAACCCCTAACTGTTTGATGGACCCAGGGGACATCTGGTGTAATGGGCTTGGGATATTGGTGCTAGAAAAAAGCAGCATTATGGTGTGTTTTTACTGGCTACAATTAAAGAAAATTGGCCAAAGATTTTGGTAGCCCTTATGTTACGGAATTGGCTTTTCATACATTCTAGTTATAAAACCAGCCAATAGTATACCTTTGAGCAACCCTCCTACCTTCCATACTTGGATTTTTGCAATGGCATATCCTTCTACTTCTTGTTAGATGGAGCTAGTGGTGTTTCAAATATTGACGTGTCAAAGGCGGAGGCAATCTTATCCAAACTAAAGGAGGTTGAGCAACAGAGCACCGGGGCTTTAAAAGATCTTGGTTATCTTGCATGCTTCTACAATGACTAAGGATCAGTGCTAAAAAGGAACGGCATTCTATAAGGATCAGTGCTAGAAAAAAACGGCATTCTAGTGTACCAGCTAGGATTAAGAAAATCTTGTTGTGAGATATTAAGAAGCCCTTATTTTAAGGAATGGATTTTCATATATTTTAGTTATAAAACCGACATATAGTAGAAATTTCAAAAACAAAAATTGCATAGATTTAAGAATTGTCCTTAGTTTGATTGGTTTAAAAATATGTTCGTTTGGAGCACTCTGGTAAGGATGTGTGTAAAGGAGGACTTATTCCCCTTGTGCATGGTTAAGAGACTGAAAAAAAAGTAGTAGGGTAAAAATACCCCAAGTATAATCTATATAGAGTTGGAATGTACAAGGGTTACAAGTACAGTCCTAATGTGAGAGAGAGAAGAGAGATGATCAACACACTATTTAGCATTCACAATGAAAAGTTAACACTAGCCTTATCCATCATCAATGTCATCCACAAGTACTCGTGGAAGCTTTCTAATAACATGTAGCAAGCCAATGAGTAGAAAGCAAGTTACTCAAGTACTATTGCTAAGAGGATGAGCTATAAAGCAGGCTTAAGCTGTGCAGGTGACAAATTTGCAACAAGAAATTAGCTTGAATCCAGCTCATTACCGCGTTCTAGTCGAGGAGGAGTACAATGGTCAAGCAATAGCAATGTCAAGCTAGGGGAGTCCAAGGTGGGCTGGAGTAGTTGATTATCTTTTGTTTGTGTGACGCCTCAAGCCTGTGCATTCACCCCCCAAGTAGGCAAAGGGCGTGGCCCTATGGGGAACTCTAAAGTGGAACTTGAAGTAACTACCAGACACTTGTGTGTGTATATATATATACTAGTACTCAGCCCACGCGTTGCTATGGTATGTAAAAGACATTAAGAAGTGAAACGCAGGAATGGAAGCCGGAATACAAAGGGTCAATCGAAATATAAAGGGTCAATCAGAATACAAAAGGTCAATTGGAATACAGAGGGTCAATCGAAGGGTTTTTTTCCTCTTATTTTTTAGAAATCGAGGATTCCTTTTTTCTCTCTTCTCCTTGTGCCTTGGTTGTCCATGGTTAATATATGTAATGTGTATATATATATATACATATATATATATATATATATATATATATATATATATATATATGTATGTATGTATGTATGTATGTATGTATGTATGTATGTATGTATATATGTATGTATATATATATGAGTAGTAGTAGGAGTTGTTGTTTTAACATCATAGCCAAGCCACACATGGTCGACCACATATATGATCCATATGAGGGCACTTATATATATATGTGTGTGTGTGTGTTTGTGTCGAGCAAGAGATATATATATATATATAGATAGATAGATGTGTGTGTGGGGAGCAAGTTAGAGATATATATATAGGTAGATAGAGAGAGAGAGAGAGAGAGAGAGAGAGAGAGAGAGAGAGAGAGAAAGGTGAGGAGGAGGAAGAGCAGGAGTTGTTTTAACACAACCACCGGACCATATAAGAACGACGTTCGATGGTGACCGAATTTTGGAAGTGTGTAGGGGGCACCCTCTCTACACACTTGCAAAGTTTTATCACCATCAAACGTCATTGAGGTGAGATATGGTACTCGGTTTCCTCAAAGAGGACCTAAACGCCCAAAATGTGGGTTTTTACGACTCCGTCGTGTTCGAAAGATGTGCGATGCCAATGTCTAATGCAAAGCTAAGGAAAATCAAAGCTTTTGTATGTTCCATGCGAGCGTGAAACCGGAGTCCTTTTTTGAGATGACAATTTTATCTAATCATGTGTTTAATATAAACAAACGCTTCGAATCCAAGTAAATGTCCATTCTTTTTCTTTTTATGATCCATTATCTCAAGACTTCAATTAAATCCATTTATTAATGAGCCAATTAATTTACACGTGTGTACTCTATGAAAATACATATTTGCTCTTTAAGGTGGGAGTAAAAGGATGTATTTTTCTCACAAAATTTGAATGCTTAATTAAGGAATTAATCAATGTAGTTAAGTGATTTAACACTATCTCACATTAACACATATATTTTAATTCTTGAATTATGTGAGGCTTTTGTGCATAGGAAACATGGACAAATGTGTAGTGTGTATACACATGGTGAATTGGTGTAGTTTTGTGTCATGAAATTTACACAAATGTGCATTGAATTTGATGTGGTTTTATGTTATGGATTTGACTCATGATATTTAATGGAAATCTTGAGTTGATTGGGGCAAGGGGGGGGGGATCTCTTGTAAATCACTTGGGATTTTTTGGACATTAAAAAAAGGGATTAAGCTTAACATTAAAAGCTTGGTTGAGTAGGTGGGAGACACATTTCACCATAGTGCACTATCAGAGGAGTACAAGATTTGTATAAATGTTTCTTAGAGGTTGTATGTTCACATGGTGGCAAGACTTGAAAAGTAAATATATTGGAAGCTTTCAAAACTATGTTTATGAAGCTTTTGTGAGAGAGCTTGAAAAGACTAGCCTTATGAGACTATGGACTTTCCATGAATGCAGGCTATTCCTAAGTTCTCCGACCTCCGTAGGCTTTTTGTGTGTCTATTCTTTTTTCAAGCACTTCCTTGGGATTATCAGAATGAAATGTGGTGGAATACTATTAGATCCTTTGAGAATGCATTATACTTTGCTTATATGTATGATGATATAGTGGCAGCTTGTCTCGCGGAAGGACAGACCTTATGACCAGCGAAGTGGAATGAAGAAGAAAAGAAAAAAGAAAAAACAATCACTGAGTGTTCATATCAAGCAACCTTCTTGCCCTCATGAAAAAAGAAAAAAGAATTATTGATGTCAAACAACCTTCTTACCCTTATGCAAGGAATTATAGAATAGTGGCAAACCACTTATCTTGGATCATGGAAGTTCCAATAGGAGAGGCAAAAGAGGCCAAGAGGAGTGCCCATCCCTCTTGTTTGAACCCTTTCTCTACTTTCAATCCTCTATGGCAACCCTTCCAATGGCAATAGTTAAGCTAGAAAGCTTATACCACTCTCTACTTCACTCTAGCTCAATCACTCTCTCCCTCAAGTTATCAAGAAATGGTTAAGCTAGAAAGCTTGAACCACTCTTAACTTCACTCTAGCTTAATCATTCTCTCACTCAAGCTATCAAGCATGCACACTTAACATATCACAAGCACTCACACAAGTATGCATACCACAAGCAATCAAGAAGGTAAGAGATCAAGAGAAGAAGAAAGCTTTGCATAAAAGAAGTGGTTGCTCTCTCTATTCACATTATTAAAAGTTGAATATATACAAGGGACTTCACCTGTCGACTACCCATGGGTGCCATAGCCTATCTCTACTTATACATACAATCCTTATGGCTGGACATTTATTACATCGATTGGGCCTCTTGGCCATATATAAGGAGAGGGAGAGCTTGAATTCCTTGCAAAAGCAAACACACACAAGAGAGAGCAAGACATAAGAGAGAGTTAGATGACTACATTTTCTTCTATCTTCTTCTTTTCTCTAGAACCATAAACTAAAAGAGATAAGAGTACATACTATAAGGGAAAGTACTCTCCTACTTTTTATAACGTACAAGGTCGATCCATAGTGTGAACCCGAATATATGAGCTGGTGCTATAACTATGCCATACTCTAGTAATCCAAATGTGGCTGTTACACAACCAGCCACTCCCACGGGTAGCATATTAACCATATTCTCACCAACCATGCCAATGGCATAAGTGAGGAAGCTATCACTCAGGTGGGTCATCAATGTCCATAGCACTAGTTGAGCTCGATATCTCATCACTCCCCCTTGAGCTAGACACCGCCACTACACTCCAAGTAAGCTCCTAAACCTATGGAGCTTCTCTGTACCCAATGCCTTCGTGAAGATATCAACCACTTGATCCTTTGTGCTGACATATACTAAATCCACACCACTGTCATGGGAGTGAGATTTTTGAAATATTTTACTATCCAATTTTTGTAAAAAGAAAGCTTGTAGAGCAAGCTTAGGCTAAAAATAGCCATGTAATCTATTTTTGATGGAATAAAATACTATAACAATACTCAAGCGGGGATGCTTTTGGCACACGCTTGGAGGGATAGTTGGGACACATTATGGTGTTTATCTTCAGGTTTTTCTAATTTGGCTGCACGCACTTCTCGAGGTCTGCATTTTCCTATTTCACTGGTATTAGAGCTGGCGTACACTCTATCAAAAGGTGTGTTTGTTGGGCACTCAACGGCCTGAGACCAAGGGTCATGTGTGCGAAGTGCATGCACACAGCAACTACGTAGGAATCAAGGTGGTGGCACGAGACGTGAGAATCCATCACGTACATCACACCGTCGGTAGAGCCACGCGTGTTAGAGTGAGCATTGGTTACAACACCTGAACAGTCCCTACATTTGGGCCCAGCAGAACCGATGGTGTCGTGCAGCGTTAGCCGCAAACCAGCCACAAGGCACAACACGTCAAAGGACACGATGGACGATGTCGGTACACCATAGTGGGAGCGATGCACTATGCGAGTGTCTCCTTAGAAACAAGAACATAAAGCATAGCGATTTCTCCCTTATACCTAGCTGCCAGGCCGTGAGAACAATATGTGGGATTAAAGGAAGGACTGTGTGGCAGCACCTGGTGAGCCGTGGGAGAAGAAAGAAGAGGAAAGAGAAAAGAGAGAAGAAGAAGAAGAAGAAGAGGAGAGAAAAAGAAAGAGAAGAGAAGAAGAAGAAGAGAGAGAGAAGGAAGAGAAAAAGAAGAAGAAGAAAAGAGTGAAGGATACGAAGAAGAAGAGGAGAGAGAAGAAAAAGAAGAAGAAGAGGAGAGAGAAAGAAAAAGAAGAAGAAGAAAAGAAAGAAATAAAGAGAGAAATTTATTTATTTTATTTTTTAAAAGGATGATTATTGTTATACTTACATTGTTTAGACTTAATTGTTTTAGACATTTTCTCAGCTTTTTGCAAGAACTCTTGACTTAAGCTATACCACGAGATCATGTTTTTTTGATGATTACTATCTTTACTTACACACGATAAGTCTTCATCTTTATCTATTACAATTTCAGTTATTCACAAACTGTTTTAAATTCTCTATTTCTCTTAACCTTCTCATTTTGCAGCCAATAATACATCAAGGTAAGACTCTCTTACTTTTGGATTTTATTTTTATGTCATCAAGTTTTATTTAATATTTGTTATTTAAGTTTATGTCACTTGGACTCAATATGATCGATGATGATGAAGAACAAGACTACCACGATGACTAGTCCAACTCTTAGGGTAACATATTCATTTGATTATACCTACAACAAATTTTATTTAAGACATTTTGTAAATTTCAAGGAGAGTTCTTATGCATCAAAAGTAGAACTTCTTGGAGGAACTAGCCCTTCCATCTTGAACTATGCTTTATGAAATTTTCACTATGAATTAATCTTGTGGTATGGGACATGAGATTAATCCTGTGTGAAGTATTTCAATGCATACTTGTCTCTAGATTTGTGTGGGATAATGTCTAGTGGTATGGGACACTAGAATTTATTACACATAGAAGTTCTTGATACAATGTCTCTTTTACATGTCTATGATGAATACTTAGTGATATTTATCTATGAAATGGATAACTTATCACAAATTGAGTGTTGGTTGTGAGTGAATCCAATCAACAGTGACGTGTGATGCATGTAAGGAATATGTGAGCTTGATTGTGAGTGAATCTGATCAACTCTTCTGAATTAGTTCTTTGGAGGGTGACCCTAGTTGGTTGTGAGTGAATCCATCCAGCTGTGAGTGAATCCATCCAGCTGTGACACGTGTGAGACGTGTGGTATATTCTGTGAATACGTGCGATGCGCATGAAAACATTGTGAGTGAATCCAATACAGGAGTTTGATTGTGAGTGAATCCGATCAACTCTAAGACATGTGTGACGCATGTAAGGATTATGGAAGTTTGATTGTGAGTGAATACGATCAACTCTAAGACACGTGTGATGCGTGTAAAGGTTTTGTGAGTTTGATTGTGAGTGAACCCGATCAATTGTGAGTGAATCCAATCAATTGTGAATGAATCCGATCAACTCTAAGGCACGTGCAACCCATGTGAGGACATTGGGAGTGAATCCAATTAATTATTGAGAGTGAATCCAATTAATTATTGTGAGTAAATCCAATGTGGGAGTGAATCCACTTAAATATGTAATGACATTGTCAGTGAATCCAATGTGAAAACGATTATTGTGTTGATCACTCATGTATACTGATAGTTACAACCAAGGATGGTTGTCTCCTAATCGGGAGGATTGTCACGGGAGTGAGATTTTTGAAATATTTAACTATCCAATTTTTGTAAAAAGAAAGCTTGTAGAGCAAGCTTAGCCTAAAAATAGCCATGTAATCTATTTTTGATGGAATAAAATACTACAAAAATACTCAAGCAGGTTTGCTATTGGCACACACTTGGGGGGGGGGCAGTTCGGACCCAATCTGGTGTTTCTCTTTAGTTTTTTGTATTTTGGTTGCACGCTCTTCTCGAGCTCTGTGTGAAATGGGAAAGTACATGAGACGTCAGGAAGCGTGCCCACAAAAAACATAGACGCGAGAGAACACTAGATTGGGTCCCAACTGCCTCCCCAAGCATGTGGCCAAAGCATCCCCGCGCTATGGAGTATTTTTATAGTATTTTATTCCATCAAAAATAGATTACATGGCTATTTTAGCCCAAGCTTGCTCTACAAGCTTTTCACAAAAATTGGATAGTAAAATATTTCAAAAATCTCACTCTCGTGATAGTCCTCTCAGTTTAAGAGAACCGTCCTTGGTTCTAACGATCAGCACACATGAGTGATCAAACACATTAATAGTTTCCACATTCACTCACAATGTCGTTACATATTTAAGTGGATTCACTCCCACATTGGATTCACCCACAATAATTAATTGGATTCACTCCCACATTGGATTCACTCTGGATTCACTCCCAATGTCCTCACACGCATTGCATGTGCCTTAGAGTTGATCGGATTCACTCACAAAAATCAAACTCACGGAACCTTTGCACGCATCACATGTTGATCGGATTCACTCAAAATAAAACTCCCATAATCTTTACATGCATCACACATGTCTTATAGTTGATCGGATTAACTCACAATCAAACTACTACATTCGATTCACTGACAATGTTTTCATACGCGTCACACGTATTCACAGAGTATACCACATGTCTCACAGCTGGTTGGATTCACTCACAACCAACTAGGGTCATCCTCTAAAGAACTTGGTTGGTGCATTGGTTAGGCCAAATGGCATAACACGATAAGCATACACCCCACCTTCTATAACAAATGTTGTTTTAGCTTGGTCCTCAGGTGCAATGGAAATCTGATTATAGCGTGAGTATCCATCTAAAAAGCTATAAGCTTCCTTGACTATAACTCACTCTAGCACATATTTAGAATAAGGCAACTGAAGGGTTAGTGTTCCCTACGGGTGGCATTCACCTTCTTGAGATCCACACACACTCTTAAGTTTTCCATTTTTCTTAGGCACAACCATAATAGGTGAAACCCACTTTGAGTGTTCGATCTCATAAATGAATCCACATTCAATAAGCTTGTCAATTTCTTCCTTGATAATTTTGGCATATTTAGGATTCATTGGATAGGATCGTGCTGGACTTGTCTAACATTTGGTACCATTGGGATGGTGTTTGTATAACACTGGTAGGCACTCCCTTTATGTCATGGTAAGTCCACATAAAGAAGTCCTTATACTCCTTGAGGAGAGCTACAAATTCAGCCTCCTTGATCAACCTTCCAATTTAATTCTTTGAACTTCACTTAAATAGGGAGAGCCTCTTGCCTCTCACATAAATTTGACGAGAATCCTAACCACACAGCTTGCACGGATTAACTTAAATATGGAAGAAGATATATGCATTGCATTATTGTTAAAAAGTTTTCCCCATGAGGACTATGGCAACATAGTCACTAACCTCACCAACTTGCCTTCTCCCCAACACTAGTTAACATTCACTGCAGCTCTTTTGGAAGAGGAAAAGAAGATCAAAAGGTAAAACACCTTGTCTACATTCCAAGATGAAGCCTACTTTAGTGGTTCATTAAAGAAAAAGGGTTCTTTCAAAGGACCATACAAAGGACTCACTAACAAGGAGTTTCCAAAAAAATCATGTGATTTCTATGGGGAAAACCTAATCATGTTGAGAAAGATTATTTTTACAGGAACAAGATTTAAAAGGCCTATCTTGCACAAGGAGATTCAAGTGAAGAAGAAGTCAAGCAAGAAGAGGTCTCATATGAGGCCAACTATGTTGAAGATGATTGGGCCTTATAGATCAACAAGGACCAGTCCTACCTATTGACTACTCCCATATTCTAAGAATAAATGTATGCATTGTAAGCATAACTAGCCACTCACATGGTCATACCAGCATGGTCATTGTAATTGGCATTGTAAAGCCAAAGAGGTCGTCATAACTAGCATTATAAACCTAACTGGGAGATCCTAATGGGTCTAGCATTGCCATCATAACATCATCATTACCATGAATGTTTTGTTGAGGGAGTGTTGAAATATGCACCAAAATACTCATGTATTTACCTTAGGGGATAATGGGGCATATGGTCTAGACTTGATCAAAGGTTACTTATATTCACTGGCTCAGTAGAATGTTACTAGAGAATCTCTACTTTTGCAAGTGGTCAAACTCATTTCCAATTAGCCCACCTTATTTCTAGGAAAGCTAGAATCATGGGAGAGAGAATAGTGGTGTGGAGAGATTCAAGGAGGAATCTACGGGACAGGAAAAAATCATGAAGAGATTTATGGATTTGATGAGTAGCTATTCTTGATTAGCTCATTATAATCACTCTTGTACTTGCCTATTTAAAGAGGCACACTAATGCAAAAGACACGCTTTCATTCTCCATCATTAACTTATGCTAAATTTTATGTGTTTA
Source organism: Cibotium barometz (assembly GCF_041138505.1). NCBI lineage: Eukaryota > Viridiplantae > Streptophyta > Polypodiopsida > Cyatheales > Cibotiaceae > Cibotium > Cibotium barometz. The sequence continues at coordinate 39,635,626 of NC_141085.1, read as the reverse complement.
AGCTAATCTCATTTTACTTAGCACAATCTCTCATCATTACGCTCAACCATGTTGTTCATTGATCATTATGAGCTACCATGAATGCCAACATCATACACCATAGGGGGACGCAAGTTAGTGTTTGATAATGCAAAATGTAACCCCACAAGTGAGACTAGAGAAGTCTATGATGAGCTTACAAAGGTCAAGGAAGTAGACTTGGCTGAACCAGGAGAAGATAAATGATTAATGTTAAGGTTAATCCTAAATGATTTAAGTAATGATCCCTCCCAAAATTAGATTTGCATGAGAATAAATATGGAACAAATTTTGAAAATGTGGAACAAATCTAATTCCGAGAGTTGATACTACAGACAGCTCCAATAGCTGACTTAAAGGGCCGACTCCGAGAGTTTGACTCTGATATAGCTGATTCAGCTAGCTGATGTAGATAAATAGAATTGATTCAACTAGTTGATGCAGATAGATGACTCTAAGAATTGATTTAGCTAGTTGACTCCGACAGTTGACTCAGGTAGTTGGCACATGCAAGCTGACTCAGGCAGCTTTGGCACAAGTAGTCTGACTCTCAGATAGCTGACTCCGATATCTGATTCAAAGAAAGTAAACCACACCAAAAAGTAAACCTGCAAAAAAAGGTAAACCTAGCCAAAAAGTAAACCTGGCCAAGAAAGTTGGTGTCAGCAGCACAAGAGGTTGCTAGCTGTCAGCAAAATAAGTCACTGGGCAGTCAGCATAACAGCCAATAGCAGCAGGTTATTGACAGAAGGTCATTGACTGTCAGTAGCAATAGGTCATTGGTAGTCAAGAGGTCATGTAATATCAACAACAGTAAGTTGTCTCACCGGATTGTCAGTAGCAGGTTGTCGACCGTCAGTAGGTCATTGGCTATCAGAGTAGGTCATTGACTGTCAATAGCAATAGGTTATTATGGTAGTCAGTAGGTCATAGATTGTTAGCAGAGTAGGTCGTCGGATTGTCAGTAGTAGGCAGGTTATCTGACTGATTCAGGAAGTTATCTCGAGTCAGCAGGTTGTCTGACTGATTCCACATTTGGATTGTACCTTGATGCTAATACTAATATGCTTGATCTCATATGTTGACTGAAGCACAACACCAATCTAAAGACCAAGTAGTGCCAAGGATAAATCTTAGACTCATGGTCCAGTTTCTCAGGCCAGTCAAGGGTGCCACTTGGGTAGGACAACAACAAGGAAGAAGGACCAAATAGACCATACATTCCAGATGGTCTACATCATAGGTGACTAGAACATGTACTTGATCTAGAGTACCAACTAGGAAATGTTCCAAACATAAACAACACATAACAAAACACAACACAACATATATATTGGCCTTTTATAAGCCCACACACATACTCGCTTATCTTGGTGATGTAGACCATACATTCCAGATGGTCTACATCATAGGTGACTAGAACAAGTACTTGATCTAGGGTACCAACTAAGAAATGTTCCAAACACAAACAACACATAACAAAATAGACCACAACATATATATTGGCCTTTTATAAGCCCACACACATACTCGCTTATCTTGGTGAGTTCTAGAGCCCAAGCTGACTCTCCACACTTCATGTGACACTGCGTGCTCATATAGGCCACAAATACAAAACATATAACATTTTTTGCACAAATTTATCGAAGCCATGATATTCTTTGATTCTAGGAAGGTCTTAACAGGGGAATGTGTCCATTGCCATGTAACAGTTGAGATTAATGCTTCAATTAAGCTGGATTAAAAAAAAGCCCCAAAAATTGATTTGTACCTTCTTTTTGATCTCTGCAAATATATACTCTTTTTATAAAAATAGTAGCAACAACCAGGCGGAGTACGACGATAGTTGTGCTCTAGGCAACCAATGCTCAGCCCTTAACACTAGTTCTGTAAATTGGACACTAAAGTGTCCTGAGGACACTAAAGTGTCCTGAAAGTTAGCATTTTTCTTGAATTTTTGTGGGCAATCTATTAAGAGTTTTGAAATGTTTAACATCCCCACAGATGCTCCTCAAGACCCCAAAAAAAATTGAGATTTTTTAAATTACACTTTTCTTAGCTTTTGCAAGGTAATATTTTAATTTTCTTAGACACATGCTGATAAAACGCATGATTTTTGCTGTTTTCAAAATAGTAGTAATTTGTACATAACTTTTAGAAGGGACATAGTTTGATCATGAAACTTGGCTTGATGGAAAGCCCATGATGTAAACTAAATCTTGGAATCATCAAACGATAATTATTGGATAAATTTTTGACTCGCTAATATTGAAATGATTTTTTTATACAGGTGGAGCATGAATTTTTCTCCTTCCATATGCAAGCTAATAATGTAAAACTTGAGGTGCACCCATGTTATATAGGGTAAATACTACTTTGTTTTGAATTTTCCAAAACTTTAGAGCCACTTTTTGGGCCTCTTCTCATACATGGCCTTTTGCGCAACCTATTTTTAATACGTAAAATGTCTAATTATGAGCCTAATTTTGATTTTCACCAAAGGAGAAAGCTGTGTAAGTGCATTATTTGTTGTAACTATAGGTGTAGACTACTTGTGCAAGCATAGTTATGATTAGTTTTTGAAAAAAGATGATCAAATTTTGTATTTTTGTTTTTTACAGTTTTTTTAGAACTAGGCGATAAGAACCTACTTAAGTGGAGGCTAAGTTAGTGTTATACACATCAAATTATGGCTTATTTATCTCATCTCAAGCATGAAAACCAATAATCAACATTCTCATTGATAGGGCTACAATTTTTTTTAGTGGCGTGATTAAGTTTTGATAATACGCGTTACTTTTGCTGATTTTATACAACTTTTTTGGAAAAAATCTAGGAAAGGAAAATGATTTTTTTGGTGAACTTCTACCTCCTTGGACTGATGTATGCTATCAAAATATCTTGGGAAAAATGCTATTGATATCATTGGATTTTTTTTTTGAGAGAATGATGCTTGCATATTTGGAAAAATCCTGAAAAATCCTGAAAAATGTTCATTTTCAAGACATATGCTACTTTGTTGCTTATGTACTTCCAAATAAAAAGGCATTTTATATGTTTAGCATTTTTTACATAAGCATAGGGTTATGTTCTACATGCCCAATGAAGCATTTTGGTTTTTAAAGCCTACATTAGGAGTTTGATTTTTTTTCGCAACCCCCAAAAAAGGACACTCAAGTGTCCTGTTTTGGTACCAAACTAGTGTTAATAGGCGACAACAGAGGTGCAGATGAGCAACCAATGGTTGGATCTGCACATCACCTATTGTCGCGTGTTGGGTAGCGCTGGATAACCAGCCGTCGGTGACCAGGCATAGTGTGGACAGTAACAAAGGTGTGCGCCTTATTAAGTGGGTGAGAAGATGGCTGCACGCGTAGCCGGTGTGGGCAGACATGAGATTATACGAACAGAAGTTGGGGGCTCTTGTAGCAAATGGCAGACACAGTATACGATCACTTTGGAGGTGGGTACAAGGCTATGCACAGAGAAGGCGGCACACGTGTAGATTATTGGGCAACCCAGACTGTTGAAGATGCGCACAACAAGTGATTTGCTGAATCGAGGGGGGCGGCATTGTTATATGCGGGCTATGGCCAGCTGAAATGTGATCCCAAAAACTCCTAGCTTCATTAGTGCTTGAGTGTCAGCAACCCTAATTTGCTCGCCCAAGACTCCAGGTATGGCGCGATCGATAGCTACTGTGAGAGGAATGGCCACCTGGGATTTTGAGAGGCGTGGGGCGCTTGTTGACGGCGGGCTGAGGTGCTCGAAAAAGGAAAATAGATACAAAAAGGATAATAGCTAGAAAACTCTCAAAATTTCTAAGTCTACTCTAGAAAGCTCTGAAATAGAAGTCTCCTATGCTCTTGATACCATTGATACCATGTTAAATTTTAACGGCGGGGAAAGAGAAGTGATCCATTCGTAATGAAAATAGACTTGATTGTATTGTTACAAACGATCTTGTACAACACAGGGCTTATGGCTTATGTAGCCATGAGAGGTACACTCAATGTGATAGGATATATTTTTGGGATGACATTAATGCTTATGGCATTTGATGGTGGATTACATCTTTGATCTTAGACTAAAAGATATCCTATGCAAATTAATTAAAAAGGCTAGGGACTACAAGTTGGGCTTATTGCCAACAATTTTTCCCAGCATTTTTTGGTGATTATACTAACTCGTATACCACCGTCAAGGACTCCCATTACTGTGATGCCCTTGGCGCGGCGGTGACTAGTAGTAATGTGTTGGATTCATCACCTTCAAAGTATTGACCAATGTATTCGATAGAATTTTGACCATGGATTTGGCGTGCTCATCCTCTACTTGGGTTCTTGGATCTTCTATGACTTTAGTAACGAAATTCCTAAAACATAATAAAACTAACATAAGTAAAAATAAGTTTTGAAAAAACAAAGAGGTTGGTGGTTTTTGCAAATGGTGGTAGTCCCATATTCAGTTATCCTTTTAAAAGAGCTTTCAATTGTTTGAAGAGTTTGGGATCTCCACATAAGCATGTAGTCATCATCATTAGGAAAAATAAGGACTACAAAAAGGGCCTTGTAAGGATTAGCTTAAGTTGCTAATTTTTTAGGTTTAGAATTCTAAACTTGGCTCCATGGTAGGGGACAAGCTAATGAATACCCTATTAGTAATTCCTATATTCTCTCCTATTGTTACTCTAGGGTCCACTAACTTTTTGAAAAAGTTACCACTATTTCTAGAGTCCATTCTCATTTTTGAAATTTTTATGTGTGAGATTCCTTGGACCACTTGCCTTTTTTATGTGATCCCACACCTCTCTCTTCCCTAAATTTGAAAAACACGGGTATAAGGGACCCTAAAATTAGGGTTTTTTTAACACTCATCATGCTGGAGTATAGCCACCAAGGGTGCCTACACATTGGACTGTCCCACCAAGATGCAACATGGACTGCCCACCAAGATGCAACCTGGACTGTCCACCAATGTGGACTGTCCACCACAAAGTGTGACTGGTGAGTCAACAGAGGTGCCAAGCATGGATCATTTAGTGGAGATGCACCACCACACAAGGAGGTGCATTGAAGACTCCAACGGCACCAACTGACACTCCACTGCATCTCCACCGCGTGACTGACACTCCACCACATCTCGACCGATTGACACTCCACCACATCTCTAGAGATAGGAGATTCCACCAAAGGCTATGTTGCCACCCAAGGCATCCACTAAGGATAGGAGATGCCACCATCTTGACCTCAGGCATATATGGCCCTCATCCCACCTTAGAGGATTGCTATCCTCGACATAATCCTCTCACCTTGGAGGACATCCTTATGCTCTTCCCTCATACCACTTGTACCTCTGTCATACTCAGCTTGTACCTCTGTGTTTGTCATCATTCTTATGCGGTGTCATCCTCTTCACTGTGACCTCTTGCTGAGTGTGCATAGTACAGTGAAGGACATGTATCAGTGTTCTTTGAGTAGTGCAAGTGATTTCGTTCCTTCCACAGTGTCGTCTCTTTCGTCTCTTTATGTTGTGTTTGCTATATGTAGGTCTCGTGTGTCACGCTGTGAGTTTATGTGATACGCTATGAGCATAGAGGAGGACTCTAGACATATTGTCCAAAGGAGAGCTATCGCATAGTGTATCGGGAAACCAACCCTGCTATACAGGTACACTAAAATTTGGCACTCCCAACAACGGGACTCTCCAAACTGGGAGTCTTGATAGCTCACCTTTTCTTTCACGTTGCGTCCTTTTTGTTGTATCCTCTTCCCATGTATTGTGTCATCTTTCCATGTTGCATCCTCTCTGCATGCCCAATATGTTGGAATTATTAGAATTATTTGGCATTTATAGATTTATTTGATGGATATTTATTTTATGTGCAAGCAAGACTACATATTTTGAGCTTATATTGTGAATGTCAGTGTAGATCAGTGTAGCAGGGTTAGTGTGCGGGATGTGCATGGATCCAATGGGCTTGCATTAACAAAAATTTATTGACGCATGGCATGTGGCGATTATTTATGATCGGCAATGGTAGTGATATTTTATGTGTACAGTAGTGTGCAACATTTTGATATACATTAGTTCTATTTCATAAGAGAACCTTAGAGTGTTCACACTTTTGTATTTAGGTTGGGGCTTGCATCGATAGAAATTTATTGACGCATGGTGCGTGGCGATTATTTATGATCGGCAATGGCAAATGATATTTTATGTGCACATTAGTGTGCAACATTTTCATATACATTAGTTCTATTTGAGTGAACCTTAGAGTGTTCACACTTTTGTATTTAGGCAAGTTATACAAGCCCAAAGTGGAGATCCATATTTTTGACAATATGTATTTTTGGCTCTTGCTTTTTGTACAAGGAAATATTTAAATACACCATGAAGAGGACGTGAGCCACTCTCATGGTGGGGGAGATTTAACCCATTCTTGTGTGCATGCATAAGCTTTCATCTATTTTGAGCCACTCTCATGGTGGGGGAGATTTAACCCATTCTTGTGTGCATGCATAAGCTTTCATCTATTTTGAGCTTTGAGTATTCTTTCATGTTTATTTTTATGGAAGGCCTAAATGTGAGCTTCTAGCACAATACACGCTCCCATGTAGTCTAGTTAGCCCATCTAAGTGTCCTCTCTCAATACACGGCCATAGTCAGAGGTTCAACTATGTATCACCTAGGGATCCTCTTCCACCTCTTCCTATGGTGGCTAACCTTGGTAACCTCACCCTCGGCAATGCAAGAGGCGAAGCCAAACCTCTTGGTCTAGCCAACCCTCCTGGTCCAACCAACCCTTCTGGCGTAGAACCTCTCCACAGTGCTGGGCCGAGTCAACGTTAAGCTTCCCACCTTCAAAGGATAATCCACTAAGGATGTGGATGACCACATCGGACGGTTCATCTCCATTTGTAAGAGCCAAGGTCTTGAGCGGGAGGATGCCTTTTTGGTGCTCTTTTCATCCACTCTCCAAGGTTCTGCACAGCAGGGACAAGTGGTTCAGTGAGTTCCCAATCGACCACTTTACAGACTAGACCACTCTGAAGGACACATTTCTCCAGACCTTCCATCCTGGTGTGGGCCGACTCTCCCGAATCTTCCATCTCAAGCCCACACCACCAGCAGTCTCAATAGGGAATCCTCCATCTCAAGGACATCCTTCTTCCATAGGACACCCTATGTCCATTTGCCAACCTTCCTCTCCCACTCTTGGAGTGTCCATAACAACCCCCAAACCTACCCATGAGGATCCACCATCCACCATAGTGGTCACCGTATCACAAAATAAGGCCATGCCTGAAGAGCAACAAGGGGATGATTGTGATGATAAAGCTCTGCCAGTTCCCCACACAGTCATAGATCAGTCCTTCTTGTAGGCCTTCAAGGACCTCCACAACCAACCTTCTTGTAGGCCTTCAAGGACCTCCACAACCAACCTTCGGTATCGGACAACTCACCTACCCCTTTCCTTCCACATTATAAACTAGAGCTCACACCCTTCTCTGTGGAGGATTTACTCAAGGGAAATACCATGTCAGTGAACCTCTTTGACCTACTCTAGATTAGCCCAAACATCCAACAATGTCTCAATACACTATTGGAGCAACTCAATAGTATGCCCACCAATTCTAGTGGTGGGCAGTATGGTGGGTTTCCCCTTCCCTCCGGTGTTGCACGTTGCATGGGTATTAGCCGTGCCAATCCCTCTCTTACAGACTACTAGAGCCCCCACCTCTCTATGGAGATTCACGTTGCATGGGTATTAGCCGTGCCAATCCCTCTCTTATAGACTACTAGAGCCCCCACCTCTCTATGGAGATTCATGTTACCACACTTTCTCGGGAAATTGTCGACGGTGGCTCTGGGGTGAACCTCATGCCGGAATTCACATTCCATGTAGTAGGCCTCAAGGTGACACAGCGAGCCAACTTCTGTGTTCGGATGGCCGACCAACGGGAGGTGACCCCTATCGGCCTAGTGGAAGGAGTCACTGTTTTCATCCAAGGGATTCCATTCTTACTTGACTTTGTGGTGATCCGGCTTCTTGAAATTAGGGGGGCCTACTCTTTACTCATTGGTTGTATATGGTTGAGGAGTACTAGTGTTCTACACGATTGGGGCTCCGACCGATTGTGGATTCCTCAAGAGCATGGCCCACAGGAACACAAATTGGAGGAAGGTCTAGATCATGGAATCCATGGTGCCACATTAGGCCCCATTTCTTCTTCCAACTCTTCAACAACCACTTCTTGGCCAACGGGGCAGAAGAAGGCCTTGTTCCCCATGGTGATGAGTCGAAACTCCTTGACTGGTCCAAACAGCAGAAAGCCTCACATCCTACTGCCAGAATATGCAGTGGAGATGAAGACAAGATCTGAAAACACTAGAGGATCAATTGCACAGCAGAAAAACGCAGAAATGAAGAGAGAGAGAGAGAGAGAGAGAGAGAGAGAGAGAGAGAGAGAGAGAGAGAGAAGCGTATAACTCTGCTATATACACAAGAGAAAATCCCGGGACCAAGATGAGAAGTGTGGGGGGGTGAGGGGACATTTTATATTGCCCCAGATGACCAATCAGCCTACTGAAAAGCAGCCGACTGAAAAGCAGCCGACAACCCTCAAGTATGCCCACGACTTGCTCCCTCTAGTCGGCCAGTAAAGCAGACCATGTCGGCCAGCACATAGGGAAGAAATCGAGGGCAGCAGAGCAATCATATAGCCCACCACACCAAGGGAAAAATATGGAGAGTGGGGAAAAAATGAGAAAACACCTAAATTGGGTGGGCACACCCACAACAGAGACCCTGGTGTAAATATACAGACATGAGATGACTGCTAAGACCCCCTCTCAGCTCTCCTGGATATGGAACCAACCCCAGTGAGCTGGAGTGCCACCGGAGCATAGCCTGAGGTAGAGACTTCGTGAAGAGCTCCTAGATGTGGAACCAACCCCAGTGAGCTGGAGTGCCGCCGGAGCATAGCCTGAGGTAGAGACTTCGTGAAGAGGTCCACCGCACTGTCCTCCGTCGAACAGAACTCTTGCAAGATGTCATCAGCACAACAATCTTCGTGAGGAGGTCCACCTGAAGAAGTCCACCGCACTGTCCTCCGTCGACTAGCAAGATGTCATCAGCACAACAATCTTTTCACGAACAAAATGCCTCTTGATGACCGCGGGTTCCATCAGTGGAAACCCAATCCTGCCAAGTAACCTTTGCAACCTCACCACCTTGCAAAAGCAGCACCACAAGTAGCCCGGTACTCTGCCTCTGTCGAGATGACAAGGAAATAGTTGGTTGCCTCTTACTGCTCCATGAAACTGTTCTTGAGCCAAGGGAAAAACTGTAGCCTGATGTCAAGGTCCTTGTGTCTGGCTCTCCTCCCCAAACTGAGTCACTCCAACTTTGGAGTCAGACTCCGTCCATCAATCCCCCCTCCTGTGTAAAAGAGTCCAAGATCCTTCGCATGCTGCAAAAACCACAAGATACGCAATCTTGCCTCCCAAAAAGTCCTCTGCAAACATGAGCTCAACAGCCTCTCAGGAAGCTCCAATCCAATATGGTATGCATCAACCAAGATAATGAACCATTCTGCTTTTGAGTCAAGAAGGCATCATACTGCTCACAAGGATCAACAACTGTCATGGTGGGATGCCAAGTCCTGGAAACCTGCTGAAGACCACTCAAGGCCTTCGAAAACTTGTAAACTACCCCCTTTGAATCCAGAACCACAAAGCCTGGAGAATGTGCAACATCCACCTCCTCCTGCAACAAGTAATCAACTGCCACCTACCTGGCCTTCTGATAGGTCCCGCAGAAAGAGCTTCCTCAACTACAAGAGTTTCTCTGTCCCGAATGCTCTACGAGACATCAGAGCATAGGTTACATGTAAAGTTTCCTCTAACTGAGACGAACACAAGAACTACCAACATCTGTACTGGTTCCTGCCAATTGCTGCCATCATCTTGCAAGCCATCCACCATTTGGTCTGGGAAAGCCTGCACCTGCAGCGTATCCACACTTAAGTGGCCATTACGAGACTACCACTCTTCACAAAACTGAGGACCTGGGAGAGAGAGTGCTGAAAGTTTGTAAACTCCATTCTCCACTCTGCCTTCCCAAACTACCTGGCCTGTTGCTTTGTCCCGAAGAGCAACAAAATGCTCATCAAACTCCACCCATATGCCAGCCTTGCAAACCTGATGCACTGACGATAGATGAAAACCAAGTGATGGAGCATACAACACTTGGGAGGAATGCTTCCCCCCTCTGCCATCAGGAATGATCTCCATCTGGCCCTCACTATGAGCTGGGATAGTGGATGTATCCCCAATAAGGATGTGACCAGAATACTTGCAAAGATCCTGTAAAGCCGTGCGGGAAGGAGTCATGTGCGTGGAAGCACCACTGTCTAGAATCCACTCCTGAGTATCCATAGCGGAGAGTCCTCCAACCTCCTCCCTGCATGAAGAAAATGAAACACTGGTGTCCATAACCTCCAGGTGCACAAAAGCTGGAGTCTTGATGGTTGCTGCTGAGGATTCTGCACCCTTCTCGGTGCTCCGCTTAGGACACTTCCTCCAATAGTGGCCTTTCTCGCCACAATCATTACAGGTCCTCTCGGCCTTCAATTTCTCTTGGTCTGAGTCGAGCATCTTCTCAGAAGACTTCTCCGATGAAGACTTCCCTTTGCCCTTGTTGTTTAGGAGAGTGAGGAGAAATGAGAAAACACCTAAATCGGGCGAGCATACCCACAACAGAGGCCCTGGTGTAAATATACAGACAGGAGATGACTGCTAACACCTACATGGTGGAAGTCAATACAGAGACCCCCCAAGAAGGCGGGCCAAACGAGCCCACCCAGGCCCCCAACGTGAAAGGACCCATCTCCGATCGAGCCAAGAATCGCACAGGAAGAAGAAATTTCCTTCGGCCTCCACACCTCTGCCCAACTTCCACTGTCAATGGTTCCACCACCCTTCCAACCCTCACTTCCTCGCCGACATCAACATTCCTACTGGCACCCTTCCCTTGTCCAGTCTACTTCACAGCTAAGCAAGCTTAGTTACACTTCTGCTCCGCACAATCTATTCCATGGTCACCTTAATTCATCTCGGTTGTCCTCAACCTTATCTCCTCTTCATCCCACACCACAAGGGCTACCCAAAAACGGGAATCTCCTTCCCCTTTTGCACATGCCATCACCGTCGCCCTTGATCCTTGCCAGGCATACTTACCTATCTCATGGCTATCTTCCCGCCCATTTTACAACCTCTAGCACCATTGGCCGCTTTGGTAGGCAAGTGCCACCTCCTATCTCTAACGGCCATGCCTATAACCCTCGTCCCATTCTAGTTTCGAACAACCACCACACACAAACAACTCCTATCACCCCACCATGGTGGAGTCTTTCCTTTCACTCCAAGCCACCATTCAACACCCGATCACTAGCTCTGCGAGTCGAGCATGCCAATGTGTACGAATCCAGCCACAAGATCAACTCCCATAGTACCGCAACGCAAGCCCCACCCACCTTGGCAAGCCAGTTTCCCTCTTAGTCTCTCAACAAAAAAAAGGAAAAAAAGAAGAAGAAGAAAAAAAGGTCCATCCACTATGCCCTTTGGTTCGTCCGTCACCCCCCTTCCCCATTAGTAGGTCTCGTCCACTAACCCCCTGCCATCCCCGCTCCTTTCACCATCCTTGCTGACATCCCTCCCCAATTTTGGGAGGCCCAGTGGTCTGTCCGCTTCCACCCTATAGCATCATCGATTATTACACCATGTTCTACCGCTTCGTCCCCTTGTCCCACCTTTGAGTCTCCCTTGTTTCATTCCATGACATTCTCTAACTTTCCCTCCAAAGGAGGTCCTTTTTACCTTCCTCTGTGGTGGTCTCTGGCGGACGTCCTTTTCAATCGTTGGCGGCGTACATCCTCTAACTTGGATGCCCCCCCCCCCCCCCCCCCCCCCCCCCCCCCCCCTCTGGAGGACATCCTTCTCACCGACTTCTTGGCGGACATCCTTTTCACTGGGGCCACCTCTTGGCGGATGTCTTGCTCACCATCCTCTCTAGAGAGAGGACGTCCTCTTATAACTCTAACCTTACCTTCTTGGCGGCCATCCTTGTACCCTCCACCCTTGGCGGCCAGAGCTCAGCGGCCATCCTCTCCACCCTCACGGACGTCCTCACCCCCTCTTGGTGGACATACTCTTCCCTCTTTGGCAGACATCCTCACGGCCCGCCAAAGACATCCTCGCGGCCCTCACCCATCAACCCTTGCGAACATACTCTTCTCTATTCAGCTGCTCTTCTTCCCAACTGCCCCTTACCACCAAGTGTCTGATTGCCAACTGCTCATGCTCTTTTTCCATGATGCTCGTGAGCTATGGAGCATCATACCAGCCTACTGGGTTCCTTAATTCTTCTCTGATCACCTCCTATCCCTCAGCCGCCTCAGTGAAGCTTTCGGCTTTCGCCATGAATGTGAAGGGCGTCCTTCAGAAGGAGGGCTCAAGTAAAAGATCCTCCAAGAGCCTCTCCTCGTTATCCTTATCATATGCTTACGTCCTTCTTTGGGAAATGCAACATTGGCATTCCTGGGCTTCATGGCATCAACATTACCTCTCGCGTGCATACACATGTATGCCATTATGTCAACTTGGTTGGACTTCATCAACATCCCTCTTCTACACACGGGCTTAGTATTTCAGTCCTATCTTAAGCAAGTAGATCCAGAGCACCTATGGAGAGGTGACACGAACAAATTACCTCATTGAAATGTTTGATTGGTTTTTTCGATACACATTGAGTAGAAGCTTATTAAAAGAGAAAGCAAAGGCATCTCAAATTGCAAAAGCAGTCCAACTCCGCATGAAGGAGATAATAAGGCTAAATGGAACCAAAGTAGTGGGTCAACACTCCATGCCTCATGGCCTGCTACAATGGTTAGAAATGGTAAATTTCGGGTGAAACAACATTAACTTGTAATGGACATTAATTTTTTTTAAGTTTCACACGAAATTGTCATTTTTAAAAATTTGACCTACTATTCAAGTGTCTATAATAAGACTCTATGGCCTCATTTTTGTCATTTCACTTTCACTCTCCTCACTTTCTCACCAAGAATATTGCACGCAAAGTACCTCCTTGCCCTGCTAATGTTGCTACTGGTACTAAAAAACATCATCACGATCCTGATAGCACGGAATCGTCACTGACAGAGCAAGCAAGAGTGGAAGAAGGGTCCTCCACCATGGGAAGAACAAAATATTCCACCTCCATGAGGGCAACGTGCTGGGAAGACCCTCCCTACCAATATGGGTCCCCTTCCAACACGAGAGGAAGTCCAACAAGCAGGAGGAGGCCGAGGAGGCTCTACAAGTGAGGGGAGCGCGCCTGGCGTTTTATATTTACAAGCACCTCCATACCAGCAAAAGAACCTCCACCACAACCTTGCCGTGGCCGCCCCAAGGGACCTGACTAGAAGAAGGCTCCTTGTCCTCGAAGGCCTCAAAACCCGAATGTACCTCCACGTGCACCAACAAGAAGGAGGAGAAAATATGGAGTCAAGGCACTCTAAGAGATACACAGATTTCAAAAATCTGTGGATCTCCTTATTCCCAAGGCACCTTTCACATGTCTTGTAAAAGAAATCATGTATAGTTACTCTCAAGACTATCATGTGTAAAACCTTGCCTTGGGAGCTTTATAAGAAGCTACATAATCTTTTTTCGTGACCTTTTTTGAGGATGCAAACCTCTGTGCTATCCATGCCAAGAGGGTTACTATAATGATGAAGGATCTTAAATTAGCTAGACTTTTGCGTCGTCAAGACTTGTAATCAACAGTGGTGCTATGTAAGAATTTATCTTATCTTGTCTCATTTTAAGCTTGTATAGTCATGGATTTTTGTTTTGGGACACATTTTGAAATACATTTATTAATGTACCATGTGCAAAATTGAACTAGATTACACCAATTTTCTTACCACAAGTTATAAAACACATAAGTGTAATTTTTTGTAAATTCTTCTAAAGAGTTTACATATTTACAAATTTCTTTTGCTCAATTGAATTGCAAAATTGAATTCTGAATTTAACAAAACTTAAAAAAATGATTTTTTTTCTCAAAGAATCCATAACATTTTTTTAAACTCTCTGTAGGCCTTCCAAGCCCTCCCCTAAGCCTCGGGGAGGGGCGTTGAGGGGGGTGGCCCAGAAGGCCCTAGGCTAGCATGGGGCATAGACAGGCAAGCCAGGTCACCCTGTGCTGGCCTGGGGCCTTCTGAGTCCACCCAGCCCCCCCGGAGGCTGGGGGGGCTTGGAAAGCTCAGATAGGCTTGAAAAAAATATTTTGGAGTGTTTATTTTTTTTGGGAATTGATTTAAAAAATAATTATAAAAATTCAATAAATTAGTACAAACTCAACTATAAAGTTGAGCTCACTCCATTCAACTGTAAATTCATAATCAATTGCACAGTTAAAAAATTCACTTCATGTAAAATTCAACTACAAAAATTAAAATTGGCCCCAACAAGTTTTTTCAGTCTTTTGATTGTTTCTTTTGAGGCCCTGTGCCTTCTCTTGTTGAGGGAAAGAGTGCCCAACATGATGGAATCTACAATACACTTAGCATCTCTCTCTCCTACACTTTCGGCAATGGCTGTATTCACAAGGACCTTAGGAGCGTAGCCTCCTTGAAAGGTTGCAAAAACGGCTGACTTACTGATGAGGATAAATTTCTCTACTTTCTTGGAGACACTAGACAAGGATAAATTTCTCTACTTTCTTGCAAAAACGGCTGACTTACTGATGAGGATAAATTTCTCTACTTTCTTGGAGACACTAGACAAGTATAACACTTTAGATAAGGCCTTGAGAGAAAAAAGTTAGAATTCTTCCATAGGGCTAAAAGTATTGTGGACAACCACAATGTCTTTAGTTGGAATACGGCCCATGTAATGGGCCAATGTTGAATTAGTTCCAAAGGAATCCCTTGCGCCGCCCTTACAATGTACCCAAGCATCCAACTCCATGACATGCTGCATACAAACCACATTTTAGTAATCAATTATGCCATGAATAAGAGTAAAAAACTAGGGATTATTAAATTACCAAGTGTACTTCATCAGATGCTATCACATCTGGCTTCTTAATTGAGGACTTGTGCTCCTCCAATTTTTGAGGAGGCGAATGCACCAAGCTAACTTGGGACAAGCTAGCTTGTACTTCTTTAAATTCCTCCTTGGACACCTGACCCTTCTCAGCCTCTTGTATTTGCTCTTGAATAAATTGGACACTCTCTAATACCATAGCATCAATTGGTACAAGTTGCTCCATTATGTATTGAGAGGATCTGTTATCAAGTGGACAATCTAGCTCGATGGCAAGGAGAGACAAGCACTCATCTTGCTTTACTTTAAACATTTTTTCTAAGTCCTTCAAGAAGAGAAAATCCTCTCCATATACCACTACGAAGGTGAGCATACTTAGTGTTAACTCGAGCATCTCTGGTGCTACCCTATCTCATTGGCCTCATCCGCGGGTGCATCCACAGCCGCCATTTCTCCCTCCACTGATGACCCTTTTCCATTGGCCCGTGAGGTTGTACCTTTAGCTTTTTTTGCCTCTTCGTGTTGTTCTCGAAGAAGTTCTTGAAGAAGAACCAAGGCTAGAGCTTGCTTTGCCACTTGATCAAGGAGCTCAGGCTTTGGATATACCTCATTGCCCTTAACTAAATCAGCCAGGGCAACGTTACCAACTTCAACTTCATTGTTGGACTCTTGTTTATTCAATATAAGAATAAATGTTGATATCCATGATAAAAAGTTGGTGCTTATGTTTTCCTTACCAAGGGCAGCCATTTCATGAGTGGAGAGAACCTTGAAGTGCCCATCTTCTTACATGGCTTGTTGGTACCACGCAATCTCTTAGGATAGTTTGCATCGGTTTTGTTGATGTAGCATAGAAGTGCACAAGGGAACTAGAGAGTGTTATTGTTAGGGATGATTACAACAAAGGGCTTTATGTATGTTTCTATGTACTCCAAGGTCTGCTTGTAGTCCTGTTCGGAGAGAAGGATAATTGCTTTGAAGTCAATTATGCGAGAGAAAATGTGAAATAGCTCTTGTTGGCCAGCCCACTCAGTCCTCTCTAGGAATGCAAGAAAGTTCTCATACACCATGGAATGATCCATTAGGATCGTGATGCGAGTGCAAACTAAGCTATAGAGAATGTATGCTACCAAAGTGCACTCAAGTGGTAGTGATACAAATGACAATGAGGGAGGTTCCCTATTTATAGAAAAAATTAGGGTTTGAAATCGACAATTTCACACTTAACGAAAAAGGGTTGACCGCCCAAAATACTTTATTAAACGTAGTCATTTTAATTAAAATACTTAATCCAAGTAATATATTGAATCAAAAGTATCCAAATAATAATTTTGTACAAACTTATCCAAATTGAACTTATCTTGATCATTCAAGCTTGATCCAAATAGTCTGTGCCATTCAAATTGAACTTATCTTGATCATTCAAGCTTGATCCAAATAGTCTGTGCCATTCATTACATATCGACCAAATCATGAACCATGAAAGAATCCTAATTGCAATTCCACACCCCTGTCCTTCCAAGAATCACGAACCATGAAAGACTTCTCCATACGTCTCCTAATCTACACAAACACATATGAGCAAACATCATCAGAGCATGGATGGTTAAGAAAAACCAACTAAAAAGTTAATGAGGAGAAAGCTAATACCTTTGATGTTCTATCTTGAAGCTTGCATCTTGCACTTTCTCAAATCCCATGATTAGTAGGTGTTCTCGAATGTTTGCTAAGATCCATTCTTTGCTAGCGTTGACAAGGTCAATGGTGCCATTGGGTAGTCTGAACGGTAGTTCTATGGGTGAATCAACACCCTCACATGACTGCAATGGTATCCACTCCACCTTTTTCTTCATCCATCGCTCATATAAAAGAATCGGATGTATAAATTTGAGCATGGTTTCAAGTATTAAAGTGTGATACTTGAAATCACAACTCTGTAAGAATATACATCTCTCTTATGCATCCCTTCCACTATATCCCATGCATTTCCAAATAAACCATTCATCTGCTCAGATTGCAATTTCTTGCAAATGAACATTGTTGGAGTGGCTTTTGGCAAGAGCTTACAAAACATGTACACAAAAAGATGAATGGGAGCATACCAACTAAGACCTACTGATTGAGAGGGCTTTGTAAATTTTAAAGAGGATTGAATATCACTACTCATATTTTGTTAAAGGCATCTACACTCCATTTATTTGGGATTGGCCACTCAATATTTCCTAATGAGGAAAATGGAAGCTTTTCAAGTCTTCCATAATCTGTAGGCCTAGACGAAACTATGTAAGAGTGTGTGAAAAGGAATATTCTACTACCAAGAAGTGTCCTAGGGTTCTTGTTGGAAAATAAAACCTCACCTATGGTGGAATGGAAAGCATTGAAGGTCCCTGTTATGCTCTTCAATGGTTGTTCCTCTATGTAACTTGATGGGAATATGTCTACATACACAAAACCACCAAAAAAAGAAATGAACAACAAGGGTATAATGTTGCCATATATATATAGGCAGTGATGTGTGTGAACACACTTAGGACCGTCGGGGCACTTTTTCCCTCTTTAGGAGGTTTTTTCCCCCGGCTTGTATATACGCCCATCCTTCTAGGGCTAACTTATCTTTTGTACATTGACACAATCTAATACACTTTGTGTTGTGTGCATTCTTGCTTCTTCTTCTCCAAACTTTGTGTGCTTTCCTGCAACCCTAATTCCAACAATTGGTATCAGAGCAGGCATCGGCTCCCAGGGCTACGTCGCCAGAGCACCCTCCGACTCACGTTCTCCGATTAAGGTGAGCTTTCACGAGCGCTTCCAGGTCCCTATACTCTGCTTGGGATATTCTAGCTAGTTAGGAACGAGGCAAAAATCGCTTACCTGCGTAAAGAGCTGGAATTGAAGATTATGCAAGAAGATGATGACATGAATGTTTTTCTTGCTGAGATTAAAGATCTCAAAGAATAGTTGATTTCTGCAGGTGAGATTATTCCTGATCATTCTCTTGTGCAGACTGTTCTTGATGCTTTACTTGAGACATATCAGACTTTTGCTTCCACGTGGAGACTTCTTAATGAGGACAGACCTAATGCTGTCAAGTATGATACTTTAGTCAACAAGCTCTTGCAAGAAGCGCAGTCCAGGCAAAACAGGGCTAGGCAGCGTGCAGTTGATCAGGCATTTATTGCTGCCCAGCAGCAGAGAAGAAGTGGTAAGGCAGCCCCTTCCAATGTTTCTTCTCCTATTAGTAAGTTTGCAACTTCTTCTCCTTCCACAGGTAGCAACAATAAGTCTGAGAAGGCTCTTGATAAAGGCAAGAAAAAGACCAGGTGCAACTATTGTAAGGCAAATGATCATGTCATTAAGAATTGCCCTAAGCTAAAGGCTAAAGAGGCAAAGAAGAAAGAGTTAAATGCAACCACAATAGCGGATGCTTCTACAAATGCAGATTCTGCAAATGTTGTGCAGGATACAGAATGGGCATTTAGCGTGTATTGCCAGTATGACCCATCTGTACATGATGCATGTTTGGCAGTTTCTGTTGACTCTAATGTATGGTATTTTGACAGTGGTGCTACAAAGCACATTACCTCGCATCGTGATATGTTCACTTGTCTTGAGGCTGTCTCTAATGGGAATACTGTCACATGTGCCAATAATGCTTCTTACCCAGTGAAGGGCGTTGGTAAAATTATGCTTACTGCTACAAATGGCAGCGCTTTCACACTTTTAGATGCTTTGTATGTGCCAGGGATAAAGAAGAATCTATTGTCTGTCTCTGCGCTTGCTAGACTTGGATTTGTAGTCAAATTTGTGGATGACAGATGTACTGTTCATGATTTGACTTCTGGTGATACGATTATTGTATCTGGCACCTTGTTTCGTGGGCTGTATAGGCTCAATTCTTATGACAAGTGTGTGGAAGATTCAGCAAATGCAGTTGCTGATCAAAAGGCAGTTTTAGATGCAAAACTATGGCATGCTCGTTTTGTTCATCTGAACTTTGCTAGTTTGCTGCGTTTGCAGAAATTTGATATGGTTGCTTCATTGCCCCCTCTTGAGGCACCATTGAAACATGTTTATGAAGGCTGTATTTTGGACAAAATGCAGCGTTCTGTGTTTCCAAAGGATGGTTCTATGCGAGCCACTCGCAAATTGCAACTTGTACATAGTGATGTATGTGGGCCTATGCAAACTCCATCATTTGGTAAACACTTGTACTTCGTGACTTTCATTGATGATTACTCGAGGCATGCATGGGTATATCCACTGAAGGCAAAGTCCGAAGTTGTGCTTCAGACAGTTTTTTCTTATGGTTGAAAATGTATCCAATTGTATTGTGGGCAGAGAAAAGATCTTATGATTCAGCAGATGTAGTGCAAGGAATTCATATCCTTCTTCCAAAAACACCTCACCAGTTTCACCAAGCATAACTTCATATAATAGATGGAAAGCTCAATAGTTTAAAAATTGTGTTTCTAACTAGCTGATGTGGTGGTTTCAATAGTAGTTGATTTTACCATACTAAGAATTATTCTTTTAAGGAGCAGAAAAAAATTTAGTCCATGCACTGGTATTGAAATCAGGTGACTATCTTGGTGCATGTATCATATCTTTGGTTGCCTTTAGGTGATCTTAAGAAAAGAATGCATTTATATATCTCCTATCGTAAGATGCACGACACATTGTTCATGCAACATTTCTTTCTCTTGCATGACAAGTGGCTTAAAGATCAAGGTCTTAAATTAAAACAACATTGGGTGTGGTCCGATAGAGCTGCCTCACAATTTAAGGCAAAGCACCCATTCTATTTTGTTTCACGGTACTTTTGCATCATTGGCCTAGAAATGACTTTGAATTTTTCAACTTCAGGTAACGGGAAAGGAGAGCATGATGAAGCCGAGGTAGTGATTAAGAGAACACTTACATATGAATAGCTAAACCCAGATGGTTGGACATTAAAGTTGTGTTAATGTGCTGAGTTTTCTAAGATCCAAGTTTAGTAGTGGAGATCATAGCAACGGGTCATCTAAGTATAGAGTCTTTAGGAGATCAAGGAGGGTGAAGGATAGAGAGCTGTTACATGGGATTGCAAATGTTTTATCAATTCACACTCTTCCCATTCTGGGAATGGTGGATACTCCAGTAGTAGTACAAACAAATGTGCTTTGATGTGTAGACTACTTTCTTGCTTCTGTGACTTTTGTTTGTGATTACCTGGGTTGCTTTTCCCCTTCCCTTGCTACCCTTTGTGGGCAGAGGTGTTATTGGAAACAAGGGCCCCCTCTTGGGTAAAGGAGGAAGAAGGGTAAAACTGATCAGGCAACCAAGCGAAGCATGGGAGTTGGCACTCACACTCATATAGGTTAGGCATATGTCCTAAACTAATGGTATGTGTGACAAAAGTAAAGAAACTAGGTGGTAACTTGTTCAATAATGTGATGACCTGGTCTTCTTGAGACTTGGTGGAGCCAGTGGTGGCGTGCTTCGCACGAAGGCGCCGATATTCAGCAACCTTGACTTTCACGTCATCCCCCCTTTAATAGAAAAATTTTAGATTTGATCCTCAAGATCAATGAGACACGTAAACCCATATGCACGTCCCTATGGTGGTGCGGCACGGTCGGTAATGGCTACATCCCAATGCTAGTAGCGAGAAAAAACATAGGTTGGGTGGGAGGGTTTTGTGCTGTGGTTGTGCAATATTTGAAAACACACTAGGAGCAGGAATAGAGGGTGAACCAGAAGAGAAAATAGTGTTACCTCCTGGTACACCAATAGTCTGGGAGCGTATGATTCTCCTAGTACCTCCTCTATTTGGGTTCACATTTATCCAAGGATCGAGGGTAGTTGTTGGATCAATGTTGAACTTGTGTTGCAGAAGAAGACACCCAGGTAGTGTTAGGCACATAAGCACTCAAAGGTACATACAAACCTGACATGGTGGAGTTGATGATGACGATGGATCTCTGGACAACCAAGGTGGTACCTATCCTCCCTGAGAGACTGTCCCAAACCAAAGTCCAGGCTGTCCGCTAGACTGCATAGTAGGGATCTCCAGATGAGGTTGGATACTAGGGTCTAGCACTGGAACATTAGCTCTCCCCCTTTGGAGGGTGAGTAGGTGTAGATAGGCTGGTCATCTCCCAATGCAAGACCTCAAATGGGGCTTTCCAATGAGTAAGAAGTCACACCCTCCATGTGGTCCAGATCTAAGTAAGGAGAATCAAATGGGGCTTTCCAAAGTGTAAGAAGTCACATCCTCCATGTGGTCCAGATCTAAGTAAGGAGAATCAACTTCAGGTAACAAAGGCTAGTCCTCCACCAAAGTCATGGGTAGACGATCCATGCTATGTGGTCTCAAGGTAGCTCTGATACCATGTGAGGGAAAAATGACGAAAGGACTAGATGTGTAAGAAATTAGAGAAAATTAGCATAGCATGAAATGGATGAATGAGTGTATGTATAATGATGAAGTAACCCAGTACAAGAGGCCCTCTGATGTGAGTTGACTCTGAGTAGTAGACCAGCAAGGAAAAAAGACAAAGTCAAAGCAAGACGCTCGGTTGGTGAGACAAAGGCTCGCGTCGAGGATGGCGGTGGCAAGCCGAGTGTGTAGAGATCGAAGATGATCTACATAGGTTAGCTGAGTTGCTGCTATGCGCAGGAGAGGTAGAGCTGATAATTGGTGTGGTACGTTGCTGTGAGGATTGGTTGATGATCATGATGGATGCTGTTAGTTATCCGGGTTACTATTGTAGAAGGATGTGTAGGAGGTATAGTCCATTATGTGAGATGTTGGTTGATGATGATGTGTATGCGATGATAACGTTGGTTTGATACAGTCGGGCAGTAGATGTCATATGATGCGCAGGCAATGTTGAGTTGGTGTAGATGATCAAAGCACCAACTGATGTGAGTGTGTGTTGATGGTTTTTTAAAGATAATATAATGGCGCCTTTAATAGTGCCCTTTTGGGACATGTAAATATATAATGATTGAATTAGAGTGAGTCAAGTAGACTCTTGATGTAGCCGTTGTTGACGTCAAAATCATCAGAGGGGTATGAAAGAATTACTTTGACTTGAAAGGTTAATTAAAAAGTTCTTCACTTATTGAGAGAAGTGGGGGAATTTCATGGCGAAGAGATTTTTGATAAAATGGTTTGTTGTTGCTGGTGATGTTTAAATGGGTGTCAGGGAGGCTGGCACCTATAAAGAGAGGTCCAGACGATGGCTTGTACCATTGACCAAGCTTTCGCCCAACCATGGCCCCCCTCACCCAGAGATGTACATAGAAGGATTTCAATTACAAGGCTATAATGCATACAAAATTGCATTTTTCACTAGTGGGCGATTATCTATGAAACTGCCATAGTAGTATATCCATTATGTGAGATGTTGGTTGATGATGATGTGTATGCGATGATAACGTTGGTTTGATACAGTCGGGCACGGGCAGTAGCCAATTGAAAAACAAATGGTAAAACAATGAGCTTACCCATTATTGATGTGACTAGCTTTGATGACAATACTTGACCTTACATCTAAGTATTGAAACCATGTAGCTTGCAAAATTCTCTTTAGTGTGTGTGACCTAGAGATATGAATGAAGCATGATTAGGGATCATTCTCAAATAGTTTTTTCTTTTCTTTTCTTTTCTAGTTTACCAATGGAAGAGTTTGAGGGATACAAGTCTCCTTGTAAATAGATTCTATATTCTTCTTCACGTGACCTTTCTTTTTGATGGCTTGGAGCTACTATAGTTTTTTGTAGATGCACTAGCAAGTGAAACCTCTTTGTAGTACATGTGCCCAAGCGATGGTAAGGCCCAAGAGTCCTAGAAAACAACAAAAAAAGAACAACAAAGTAGAAGAGAAGGGCAAGAAAGTGGCAGGACTTAGCACCAATGTAAGTCTACTCCTAAGAAGTCAACACCTCTCCCCACTCCCCCACTCCCCCACCTCCATAGAAGCCCTAGCCTTATGCACGCCACCTCCATAGAAGCCAAAGGTAGGTAAAAAAAGGCATGAATCAACCATGCTTCATTTGATAGGAGAGTCCCAACCCTAAGGGTCAAAAAGAGGGTGTACAAGATGAATTTGACCCATCTAATCCATGGGGTGAGGAGAGCTTTGACCAGAGCCCACCAAAGCTTAAAAATAAATCTTGGAGCCCTTGAAAGGTAATACAAATTTCCAAGAGCCCCAAGAAGCCAACAATATCCATAGAAGGACCTCCAAGAAAAAAGAGAAGACGGAGATCAAGCACCAAGGCACTAAGAAAGATCAGGTTCTACCAAAAGGCCATTTGTCAGAGGGTGCCATTCCAATAACTAGTGTGTGAGATCACTTAGGACTACATATTTGGCATGAGGTACACACCAAAGGTAATAAAGGCCCTACAAGAAGTATCCAAGAAAATTCTCAGAGGATACAAACTTATTTTCCATATGACATCTACTGCCCGACTGTATCAAACCAACGTTATCATCGCAATAGTGTTACCTCCTGGTACACCAATAGTCTGGGAGCGTATGATTCTCCTAGTACCTCCTCTATTTGGGTTCACATTTATCCAAGGATCGAGGGTAGTTGTTGGATCAATGTTGAACTTGTGTTGCAGAAGAAGACACCCAGGTAGTGTTAGGCACATAAGCACTCAAAGGTACATACAAACCTGACATGGTGGAGTTGATGATGACGATGGATCTCTGGACAACCAAGGTGGTACCTATCCTCCCTGAGAGACTGTCCCAAACCAAAGTCCAGGCTGTCCGCTAGACTGCATAGTAGGGATCTCCAGATGAGGTTGGATACTAGGGTCTAGCACTGGAACATTAGCTCTCCCCCTTTGGAGGGTGAGTAGGTGTAGATAGGCTGGTCATCTCCCAATGCAAGACCTCAAATGGGGCTTTCCAATGAGTAAGAAGTCACACCCTCCATGTGGTCCAGATCTAAGTAAGGAGAATCAAATGGGGCTTTCCAAAGTGTAAGAAGTCACATCCTCCATGTGGTCCAGATCTAAGTAAGGAGAATCAACTTCAGGTAACAAAGGCTAGTCCTCCACCAAAGTCATGGGTAGACGATCCATGCTATGTGGTCTCAAGGTAGCTCTGATACCATGTGAGGGAAAAATGACGAAAGGACTAGATGTGTAAGAAATTAGAGAAAATTAGCATAGCATGAAATGGATGAATGAGTGTATGTATAATGATGAAGTAACCCAGTACAAGAGGCCCTCTGATGTGAGTTGACTCTGAGTAGTAGACCAGCAAGGAAAAAAGACAAAGTCAAAGCAAGACGCTCGGTTGGTGAGACAAAGGCTCGCGTCGAGGATGGTGGTGGCAAGCCGAGTGTGTAGAGATCGAAGATGATTTACATAGGTTAGCTGAGTTGCTGCTATGCGCAGGAGAGGTAGAGCTGATAATTGGTGTGGTACGTTGCTGTGAGGATTGGTTGATGATCATGATGGATGCTGTTAGTTATCCGGGTTACTATTGTAGAAGGATGTGTAGGAGGTATAGTCCATTATGTGAGATGTTGGTTGATGATGATGTGTATGCGATGATAACGTTGGTTTGATACAGTCGGCGGGCAGTAGCCAACGGGCAGTAGCCAATTGAAAAACAAATGGTAAAACAATGAGCTTACCCATTATTGATGTGACTAGCTTTGATGACAATACTTGACCTTACATCTAAGTATTGAAACCATGTAGCTTGCAAAATTCTCTTTAGTGTGTGTGACCTAGAGATATGAATGAAGCATGATTAGGGATCATTCTCAAATAGTTTTTTCTTTTCTTTTCTTTTCTAGTTTACCAATGGAAGAGTTTGAGGGATACAAGTCTCCTTGTAAATAGATTCTATATTCTTCTTCACGTGACCTTTCTTTTTTATGGCTTGGAGCTACTATAGTTTTTTGTAGATGCACTAGCAAGTGAAACCTCTTTGTAGTACATGTGCCCAAGCGATGGTAAGGCCCAAGAGTCCTAGAAAACAACAAAAAAAGAACAACAAAGTAGAAGAGAAGGGCAAGAAAGTGGCAGGACTTAGCACCAATGTAAGTCCACTCCTAAGAAGTCAACACCTCTCCCCACTCCCCCACTCCCCCACCTCCATAGAAGCCCTAGCCTTATGCACGCCACCTCCATAGAAGCCAAAGGTAGGTAAAAAAAGGCATGAATCAACCATGCTTCATTTGATAGGAGAGTCCCAACCCTAAGGGTCAAAAAGAGGGTGTACAAGATGAATTTGACCCATCTAATCCATGGGGTGAGGAGAGCTTTGACCAGAGCCCACCAAAGCTTAAAAATAAATCTTGGAGCCCTTGAAAGGTAATACAAATTTCCAAGAGCCCCAAGAAGCCAACAATATCCATAGAAGGACCTCCAAGAAAAAAGAGAAGACGGAGATCAAGCACCAAGGCACTAAGAAAGATCAGGTTCTACCAAAAGGCCATTTGTCAGAGGGTGCCATTCCAATAACTAGTGTGTGAGATCACTTAGGACTACATATTTGGCATGAGGTACACACCAAAGGTAATAAAGGCCCTACAAGAAGTATCCAAGAAAATTCTCAGAGGATACAAACTTATTTTCCATATGACATCTACTGCCCGACTGTATCAAACCAACGTTATCATCGCAATAGTGTTACCTCCTGGTACACCAATAGTCTGGGAGCGTATGATTCTCCTAGTACCTCCTCTATTTGGGTTCACATTTATCCAAGGATCGAGGGTAGTTGTTGGATCAATGTTGAACTTGTGTTGCAGAAGAAGACACCCAGGTAGTGTTAGGCACATAAGCACTCAAAGGTACATACAAACCTGACATGGTGGAGTTGATGATGACGATGGATCTCTGGACAACCAAGGTGGTACCTATCCTCCCTGAGAGACTGTCCCAAACCAAAGTCCAGGCTGTCCGCTAGACTGCATAGTAGGGATCTCCAGATGAGGTTGGATACTAGGGTCTAGCACTGGAACATTAGCTCTCCCCCTTTGGAGGGTGAGTAGGTGTAGATAGGCTGGTCATCTCCCAATGCAAGACCTCAAATGGGGCTTTCCAATGAGTAAGAAGTCACACCCTCCATGTGGTCCAGATCTAAGTAAGGAGAATCAAATGGGGCTTTCCAAAGTGTAAGAAGTCACATCCTCCATGTGGTCCAGATCTAAGTAAGGAGAATCAACTTCAGGTAACAAAGGCTAGTCCTCCACCAAAGTCATGGGTAGACGATCCATGCTATGTGGTCTCAAGGTAGCTCTGATACCATGTGAGGGAAAAATGACGAAAGGACTAGATGTGTAAGAAATTAGAGAAAATTAGCATAGCATGAAATGGATGAATGAGTGTATGTATAATGATGAAGTAACCCAGTACAAGAGGCCCTCTGATGTGAGTTGACTCTGAGTAGTAGACCAGCAAGGAAAAAAGACAAAGTCAAAGCAAGACGCTCGGTTGGTGAGACAAAGGCTCGCGTCGAGGATGGTGGTGGCAAGCCGAGTGTGTAGAGATCGAAGATGATTTACATAGGTTAGCTGAGTTGCTGCTATGCGCAGGAGAGGTAGAGCTGATAATTGGTGTGGTACGTTGCTGTGAGGATTGGTTGATGATCATGATGGATGCTGTTAGTTATCCGGGTTACTATTGTAGAAGGATGTGTAGGAGGTATAGTCCATTATGTGAGATGTTGGTTGATGATGATGTGTATGCGATGATAACGTTGGTTTGATACAGTCGGCGGGCAGTAGCCAACGGGCAGTAGCCAATTGAAAAACAAATGGTAAAACAATGAGCTTACCCATTATTGATGTGACTAGCTTTGATGACAATACTTGACCTTACATCTAAGTATTGAAACCATGTAGCTTGCAAAATTCTCTTTAGTGTGTGTGACCTAGAGATATGAATGAAGCATGATTAGGGATCATTCTCAAATAGTTTTTTCTTTTCTTTTCTTTTCTAGTTTACCAATGGAAGAGTTTGAGGGATACAAGTCTCCTTGTAAATAGATTCTATATTCTTCTTCACGTGACCTTTCTTTTTGATGGCTTGGAGCTACTATAGTTTTTTGTAGATGCACTAGCAAGTGAAACCTCTTTGTAGTACATGTGCCCAAGCGATGGTAAGGCCCAAGAGTCCTAGAAAACAACAAAAAAAGAACAACAAAGTAGAAGAGAAGGGCAAGAAAGTGGCAGGACTTAGCACCAATGTAAGTCCACTCCTAAGAAGTCAACACCTCTCCCCACTCCCCCACTCCCCCACCTCCATAGAAGCCCTAGCCTTATGCACGCCACCTCCATAGAAGCCAAAGGTAGGTAAAAAAAGGCATGAATCAACCATGCTTCATTTGATAAAATAACCATCCATGGGGTGAGGAGAGCTTTGACCAGAGCCCACCAAAGCTTAAAAATAAATCTTGGAGCCCTTGAAAGGTAATACAAATTTCCAAGAGCCCCAAGAAGCCAACAATATCCATAGAAGGACCTCCAAGAAAAAAGAGAAGACGGAGATCAAGCACCAAGGCACTAAGAAAGATCAGGTTCTACCAAAAGGCCGTTTGTCAGAGGGTGCCATTCCAATAACTAGTGTGTGAGATCACTTAGGACTACATATTTGGCATGAGGTACACACCAAAGGTAATAGAGGCCCTACAAGAAGTATCCAAGAAAATTCTCAGAGGATACAAACTTATTTTCCATAGGGTAACAATCCAAGAGAAGGACATGCAACTAGTGAGGAAAATCCATGGTGATCATAGCCTTGGATAAGCCAAATGGTACTATATAATCTCTTGTAAACCCCAGCACGCAATCGGTAAATTTTCTTATGAAATGAATGTGTTTTCTATTATTTTTTATTTGTTTATCATCTTTAAAAATAATTTCATTGGTAAAACATGTTATAAGGGGGTTGCACACTTTTGAGGGGGGAATTTGATATTATGTATTTGAAATTAGATGTGCAAGGAAACCATGTACATGGCTAGATAACAAATTTTATGTTGTGAGAATTTAAAAACAATCCCCCCACCACCCCCACCAAAAACCAAAAGGTCGAGAAATCCCTTTAATGCCTTGGAGGAGGGCCTTTTAAAAAAAAATTCTAATGCCCATGAGGCATATAGAGGGTCTCTCCTTAGTCCCCACCACCTAGCATGTGGGGGGGGGGGGCTCCCCTTGGTGCCCACTAGGCATGTAGGGGACATCCCCTTAGTGTCTTGGAGGGGGGCTTTTTAAAACAATTTCTAATGCCCACCAAGCATTAGAAATGTAGGGGGGATCTCCTTGGGGAGTCCTCGGGCCAAACCATGTATAAAATAAATGGTCAGATCCCTCGCCGAGACTGATAGGGCACAACTAGGGGTAGCTCCTAGGTCACACCATGTTGGCCGAGGAGTCTAGCCACTTTTTTGTGCATGGTTTGGATTGGGACCCCCGACTGATAGGGCACAACCAGGGGTAGCTCCTAGTCACACCATGTTGGCCGGGGAGTCTAGCCACTTTTTTGTGCATGGTTTGGATTGGGACCTTCTAAGCACCAACAAGGGGAGGCTCCTTGTAGGTCTAATGCGCATTAGAAGTAAAAACAAAAGCCCTATGCCCTAATCAGGATAAAATTTCAGCCTTCAAGAAGGTTAAATTTCAAGTTGAATTACACGTGTCATTAGAGATGATAGATGTAAATGGGAATTAGAAGTAAAGGCCCAAGCCCTAATTAGAAGAATATTTTAGCCTTCAAGAAGACTAAATCACATGTTTCATTTGAGATGGCATATTTGGGCACATTGCATTATTATGTGGGCATACAATTTATGCAATGTGATGATGGTATTATAGTTAAATTACATGCAAAGACTACTTACATGGTTTGGTCTTGAATATTTTAAGCCATTGCTATACCATTAGAGATAAGTGCCATGCTCAACCTCCAAGATGTATGTGAACCATTGGATGCATCACTTTATCAAGTTGTTGGGTGCCTCATCTATTTATATAGACAATTGTGGAGGGGGTTTTATTTTTACTTCTAATTCCCACCCTCCCCTTGGTGCTAGGGAGGCTTCAAGCTAAACCATTGATTAAGAAATGGCTAGATCCCCTTTGAACATGGCATGTGACCAAGGGCCTTCAAATAACTATCTGACTAGGAGTGGGGGGGCTTTTTTTAAACTTCTAATGCCTACCAGGATTGCAAGATTCTTTCCCTTTTGGTGCCTAGGAGTCCTTAGGGAAAACCATGCATAAAAATAATGGCTAGATCCCCCCACCCTCCTCCCCCCTGCATGCTTGGTGTGGCATTAGAAGTTTTTAAAAAAAGGCCCCCCAGTCCCACCGATTTGTGAGGGTGGGGGGTGTCACTCCTAATACTACCCCATCAGGCATGCAAGGTTCCTCTGCCTACTCGAGAGGGCCCATGTATGGCTACAAATTATTTCCATTGTATCACCTGGCCCCTGGTCCCCCTCAAAGGTTGCGGACCTTTGTGCAAAATCACCATTAACAAAGCAAGTTTGTTTCAAAGAGGGAATTCATTATATACATGGAGTTACAATGAACCTAGATTTTTCACATAGGCGTCTTGCCTTTTGCATATTCAAGGACTTTGTTTAGGTCATCTCCTAGGAGAGAAGGTCTTCCTATGGTTTGAAACACTTCCCTAGGGGCAAAACCATAAATTCTGAGCTATTTGGAATGGGACTCACAAAAATCCTTCAATAGAAATTTGGGATAACTGAGAGAACCCTAGAGTTTATGGAACCTAATTAAATATTGAGTTTATATTGAATCAAACCCTAGAGTTTCCAAAACCTAATTAAATATTGAGTATATATTGAATCAAACCCTTCTTTAAATCAAACTCTTCTTTGAATCTAATGGTAGCCAACATCTATGAATCTAATGGCATCCAACATCCTCTAGCCTTATTCCATCACCTATACTCTAGACTCATACACATAGGGTTTATCGATAGATGTGGTATGGCATTATCCATTGAGTCAATGCAAGCATTTTACTTTAGGATATCACATTTATGCACACTTTTCTACATGCCTAGTATTTCACTTTAGGATATCACCTTAGGAGATTTCACTTTCTACATGCCTAGGATTTCACTTTAGGATATCACCTTTATGCACACCTTCTTTCACCATTCTACTCCAAGAACACTATCCAAATCTTTCTCACATATTCTTGCATAACCACATTGCCTTTGTTCTATGCATATTAGCACCTCTAAAACATGCTACAAAGATATGAAGTGGAATAAACCATGATAGCTTGAGCCTCTTATAAATCCTTCCAGCCTTCATGGATTTCTGAATATCGAAGAGTATTGAATGAGGCTAATGTACAATCAGTAAGAGAAGCAAGACTAGGAATAGGCATCTAGACTTTCAAGTCTACCATATGTATGGCTTCGAATGTCAAGATAAGGATTCCAATAGCCTTCCACTCAATACTTGATGCGCACACATTTGATATCATGTCAACAACACCATAAGATAAGGAAAATAGACATAAACTTGCAAACTATAATAGTGAAGATCAATGAAAAGAAGCTTACAATGAGCTTAGAATAATGAGCTTAGAATGTAGGCTGCTAGGGTAGATGGATCCAAATTCATGTCCCTAGCCATGCACACATGTTGCACCTTGGATAACCACCCATCACGTCATCCTATTCTGAACTTGAGAATATTTTCTTTCCAATGGTATTGTACCAAGCCTCTTCTTTGTTTCTTCACCCTGTGAGGGTTGCATATGTTGAGATATCAAGCTCAACTAGTGCTACAAACAATTATGACCCACTCGGGTGATAGCATTTACACTTATGCCATGAACATGATTGGTGAGATTATGGGTGAGATATATTGCGAATGGTTTATAGGCTATGTGAGCAGCCACTTTGGTGTACTAGAGTTATGGCATAGTTATAGCACCAATTGATGTAGTAAGATCCGTTATGTGGTACACACTATGGATGGACCCTTATATGTTATAATATGAGAGTACTTTCCCTTATAATATGTACTCTTATCTCTTTATATTATGGTTGTCAAGAAGAGGAGAATAGAATAGAAGAAAATTCAAGCATCCATCTCTCTTGTGTGCTTGTCTACTTATGTATGTGTATGTTTTCTTGCAAGGAGCTCCTCTCCCCTGTATTCTTCTCATGGTATCAAAGTGTTACTTTTTGTGTGGTGAAGATCTCATGAGGTAAGCAAAGGAAGTGATATGTGGGTAAGAATAACTTCGTCTCTTTCTCTCTCTCTTTGATTTGGAGGTGTATTGCCACATCTTGAGGAACCCTTTGTGGGGCAAAGAAAATGAGCATTATACTATGTAAGTCTAGTCCTATGATTCTAGAATTTGAATTCAAAGTCATTTCAAGTCCTGTTTTAGCTTTATGAGTTTTTTGCAAGCACTCTTTGTGAAAGTGTCACTTTTTTATTGTGCATGTCCAATTTTTGGTTTGGTGCAAAGTTGTAGCAGAGAAGTTTGGTTATAGGATATTATGTACAAAGAATTTGAGATCTACAAGTTATTTGTAGGTTTGAAGTGCAGAAGATTTTACAAGCACCATTTGGTAAGTTGTTATAGGTAAAGATGTTTGACATCTTGTCACAAATTGTGAGCGAGAAGTTGAATGAGAATAGTTTATAGGCGTAGAAATTTAGCATGACCAACTTACTTATAGGAAAGGAGTTTATCATAGGTGATGAAAGGAGGAAAAGATTGTTGAAGAAAATTTCACCCTAGAGCCAATGTGCAGGCACATTAAGCATGGCATGAAAGAGCTAGAAAGGTGTTACATTGGTTGTTTATTAGTGTGAAAGAATATATGATTACACATATACAGGATGCATAAATGCCTAAGGAGGCTTGGGAAACCTTGGTGAAGATGTACAATGTAAACACTCAAGCTCGGAAGATGCAACTAAAGCAGGAAAGCTGCATAATGTGACCAAAGGGAAGTAGAGTATAAATGATTACTTGGTGAAGGTTAAAGGGCTTATAGTAGATACACTTGCTTCTATTAGATCAATGATGATATGGTATCCATAACCTTCAATGATCTTGGTAAGAAATACAGTCAGTTTTAGTCCTTTATTGGACTTCGAGAGAATTTTCTATTTTTTAAGGATTTGATTGCTCTTCTCATTCATGAGGAGATGAATATTAGAGGAGGTTTATCCTCTGAAAATTCGCATGAGTAAGCCTTTTACTTAAATACAAGTAAAGGTAGAGGAAAATTTCATCTAAAGATTTGGAAACCAAAATCCGAAACAAAACAATAATAAGAAAAATGACCTCATATAAGTGGAATAGGCCACGCTAGAGACCAGGGTACATTGCAAAGGATTGCTATAAAACACATAATAATATCAAAAGTGTATAAGCTTTTATAAGCACTATTTTGTAAGTTTTTATACATGTAATCGTGTTAGATACTCTATCACAAATTGTGTGAGAGAAGATGGATAAGGATGATTTTCAGGCTCGAAAATTTAGGATGACCAATTTTCTTATGAGAAAAGAATATTGGGAGTTCATCATAAGTGATGAAAAGGAGCCAGAGATTACTGAAGAAAATCCCAACTTGCAACAAATGCAAGCATATAAAGCATGCCATGAAAGAGCGAGAAAGGTGATGTATTTGTTGTTTATCATTGTGATAGACTCTATGATTATGCATATAGAGGATACAAATATGCCCAAGGAGGCTTGGGACACCTTGGTGAAGAATGTACAGTACAACACTCAAGCTTGAAAGATGCAGCTAAAGTAGAAATTGCATAATATGACCAGAGGGAATATGAGTATAAATAATAACTCGGTGTAGTTTAATGGGCTTGTAAAGGCCCTTGCCTCTATTGATGACATTGATATATGGTATTGGTGACCTTGAATGGCTTAGTGAGGAATACAATTAGTTTTGAACTTCTTCAAGAGAACTTTTCTAATTCTTAGGGATTGATTGCTCTCCTCATATAAGAGGAGATGAATCTTGGGGGAGCTTCATCCTCCAGAAATTAACATGATCAGGTCTGCTACTCAGACATAGGTAGAGGTAGAGAAAAATCGTCATCTAGAGGATGCAGTGCTGGTCGATTAAGAAATCTAAACCAAAGGTAACAATAACAATAAGAGAACTAGTCTCCTACAGTTGAGGCCACTCTAGAGAGAGGGGGAGCTAGAGGTCGAATTGGTTGGCAAAGAAATAAAAATATAAATATCATGGAGTACTATCACTTTGGCAATCACGCACATCGTAAAGGAATGCTATAAAAACTAGAATGATATTAAAAGTGGAAAGTTATATAGCAAGGTAACTATGCATCATCACATGTAACCAAGGTGATGACAGAAGTGAGCAGCTGTTTTATGATGCAACACATGCTCAGTTCCATATAGGAGATATGTCAGGATTGGGAGATATTTGGTATGTGTATTTTGGCACCTCTAGCCACTTGACCAATCATGGTGAGTGGTTTAGAGATATGTAGAAAATGAAAAAATGAGGATATGTGAAAACAAGCGATGATACTATGCACCCCATTACGTACATTGGTAAAGTGCCATTGTCTATACAAGATAGAAAAATGAAGTACCTATTATATATACTTTATGTTTCTAATATTAAAAAAAACAATGATTTTTTGTTGAATAGATGGTTGAGCATGTTGAGATATCGAGCTCGTCTAGTGATGAGGCGGTGGACACTGATAGGGGATAGGCCCCACAATTACACCACTGGCATGGTTGGTGAGATCATGGCAGTCCTTGGACTAGGAGAGTCCTCATCTACTGGGTCTGTTGATAGACTATGGAGTGGCAGGCTGCGTCATAATACCAGTCTTGCAAATGTGATTAGTACATCACGTAAAGGAAAAGAGAAAGTGGTTGAGCCCCTTGGTATGCATGACATTTCTGTAGGGTATTCTCATGTTGATGGAGAGTCTAGTGGCTCAGAGATGAGCCTTGATGAGGAGCTTGGGATCCCAGCTATGAGAACACCTGGTGTAAAGAAGGCTATGGAAGCCATGAATGAAAAGCTGCGAAGATCTGGGAGAGTGAAAAACCCCGTGCAGAGGTTTACCTATGATGATTATGTGGCACATCACTATGCATATATGGCAAAGGTTGTGCAGGTTGTAGAGCCCACATGCATTGATGAGGCTGTTGGAAATGTGTGTTGGGAGAAAGCTATGGATGAGGAGATGGATGCACTATATGGAAATGAGACTTGGGATTTAGTGCAATTGCCTGAAGGCAAGAAAGCCATTGGATGCAAGTGGGTGTACAAAGTAAAACATAACAGTGATGGAAGCATAAACAGGTATAAGGCTAGATTGGTAGCCAAAGAGTATGCGCAGACATATGGCATTGATTATGAGGAAACTTTCAGCCCAATTGCCAAGATGGCAACAGTGAGAGTTGTGATAGCAGTGGCTGCGTCAAAGCAATGGTCTTTATATCAGATGGATGTAAAGAATGCATTCTTGCATGGGGATTTGCAGGAAGAGGTGTATATGTTGCAGCCACCTGGTTATGAGGATGTGAGTCACCCCGAGCATGTTTGCAGGTTGAAGAAAGCCTTGTATGGCTTAAAACAAGCACCAAGAGCATGGTCTGACAAGATTTCTGAATATCTTGTCACTATTGGCTTTCATGTAGCCAATGCAGATTTCTCGCTGTATGTGAGACATGGTGATAGAGGGGTTGTGCATGTTGTCATCTATGTAGATGACTTGATCATTACGGGGGACCATGATGCAGAGATCTTTGATGTAAAGATTTTGCTTAGACAGAAGTTTGAGATGAAGGATCTGGGGGAGCTCAGATATTTCTTGGGCATTGAGGTGATTAGGTCACCACATGGTATTGGAATATTGCAGAGACAGTATGGCTTGGACATGTTGTCCAAGTATGGTATGACAGGCTCTAAGCCTATTTTCGTGCCATTGGATCAGAATGGCAACTTGAGTGCAGATTCAGGAGAGATTTTAGAGGATCCTACTATGTATAGGCGCATAGTAGGAAGTTTGATCTACATGACGATCACCAGACCAGATTTGAGCTATGCTATTGGGTTGGTGAGTCAGTTTATGCATGTTCCACGAAAATCGCATTTGGATGCAGTGAGACGCATACTGAGGTATGTGAGGTCTACTTTGCATTGTGGACTGTTTTATGAAACTGGGACAGAGATATGTGTACATGGGTACACAGATGCTGATTGGGCTGGTAGTATCTCAAATAGAATATCTACTAGTGGCTTCATGTTTTCATTGGGGAGTGCTGCTGTGACTTGGAGCAGCAAGAAGCAGCCTACGGTTGCTCTATCTAGTACAGAGGCTGAGTACAGACGAGCTGCTATGGCAGCATGTGAGGTAGCTTGGTTGAGAAAGCTACTTGCAGATTTGGGTCTATTAGTGGATAGACAAGTTGTCATTTTTTGTGATAACATTAACAGTATATAGTTGGCCAGGAACCTAGTTTTTCATGCTCGCACGAAGCATATAGAGGTCCACTACCATTTTGTCAGAGAGAAGGTCTTGGCAGGAGACCTTGACCTTGTTTATGTCAGCACACAGGATCAGGTAGCTGACATCTTCACCAAAGCATTGGGTACAGAGAAGCTCCGCAAATTCAGGGCTTCGCTTGGTGTACATGAGATGGAGTTGAGCTTGAGGGGGAGTGTTGATATATCGAGCTCGTCTAGTGAGACGGTGGACACTGATGACCCGCCTGGGGGATAGGCCCCACACTTACACCACTGGCATAGTTGGTGAGATCATGGGTGATATGCGGCCAGTGGGATGATAGGCTGTGTGACAGCCATTCTAGAGACTGGCATAGTTGGTGAGATCATGTGGGTGATATGCGGCCAGTGGGATGACAGGCTGTGTGACAGCCATTCTAGAGACTGGTATAGTTATAGCGCCAGCTCATTTAGTTGGGTTCACACTATAGAGAACTCTTGTATGTATTTGGTTGAGTACCTTTCATATTGTGTGTACTCTTATCTTGTATATGATGTGTTGAGTGTTGAGTGAAGAAGAAGAAGATTTTCAGTCTCTCACCTTGTGTATTCTCTATTAGGGTTTTGTGAGTGTGTGTGTGCTTGCAAGAGCTCAAGCTCTCTTCCCCCCTGCATCTTTTCAGAGCAAGGTCTACAAGTGAGACTCCATTCTTAAGGGCACTTTGTGGAAGAGTTCAAAAATTAGTGCTGCTTGGTTGTGCAAAGGGTAATAGAAATGGTATAATGTTTACTTTGGATGTTAAAATGCTTGAGGTAAATGCAGCATGTTTGCGTATGGGATAGGCATCATCACAGATATTGACATATGATACAAACACATTAGTTATGTGAATTTACAACGGCGGTGGCTAAAGTCAATGCAGGCTCAAAATATTGTTGCAAGTTTACTAAAGTTTAAATATGTGAAGCATGCCAACTTGGTAAGTAGGCAAAACATGTTTTCCCACATGAAAAGCATGTAATTGTAAGGCCATTGGATGTTATAAATTCTGATATATGGGGACCAAGGGGACTAACCAAGGCTACATCAATGTGAGGTTTCTGGTTATAAGTTGCAAGTACTATGTTGATGATCACACTAGGAAAGTATGGATTTACTTTCATGAAGGAGAAAGGTGAGGTTTTTGCTCACTTTCAGAGATATAAAGCCTTTGTCAAGAAGGAAAAAGGTATGTATATTTAAAGCTTGGTTGAGAAGGGAAAAGGTATGTAGATCAAATGATTTAGCTCGGATGATATGATAAAATATTTCTTGAAGTCTAAAAAGAATATATTAGGATCTTGAATATAAGTTTACAGGCATAAAACCATATGTATCTTGAAAGTGTAGATGTATTGCATATGTGCATGTTTTTGATAAAGTGAGAACCAAGTTAGATCCAAAGGTAGAGAAATGCATCTTTATTGGTTATGCTTTGGAGTAGAAGGGTTATAGATGCTATAACCCTACCACTGTGTCAAAATGTAAGTATGTAGAGCTGTTGTCTGTGGTAGGGTTATAGATGCTATAACCCTACCACTGTGTCAAAATGTAAGTATGTAGAGCTGTTGTCTTTGATGAGAAGGGTAGTTGGTATGTCCCACTGAAGGCAATTGAAGATGTAGATGTAAGAAGTAATGATAATGTCCCACATGTAGAGTATTAGTAGTAACATGTGCTTAGTGGACCTAGAGAGTCCTTTAATAGTGAATCGAATGGTGAGGTAGGTTGAGGATAGATGCAAGGAATATAGACGCATCATCTTGTGGTACTACAAGGGCTAGTACACATATATCACACAAAGGGAAGAAAAAGGTAGATCAACCTTTGTGCCTGATCTGTCTCAATAGTTCACTCTTATGTGAATGATCTGTCTCAATAGGCCACTCTAATGTGGATGGTGACTCTAGGAGCTCCAAGCAGAGCCTTGATGGTGACTCTAGTAGCTCTAAGCAGAGCCTTGATGAGGACCAGGGTTGTTTTGAGAACATCGGATAGTGATACTCTTGGTGCACAGAGGACCATGGTTGCTTTGAGAACATTAGATAGTGATATCCTATTGGGGCAGGTTGAGATATAATGGATATATAGCCCATCATTATGCTTACAGGTTGAGATATGATGGATATATAGCCCATCACTATGCTTACATGGTTGAAAAAATACAAGAGATAGAATACACTTGTTTTGAGAAAGCACTTTTAAATCAGATATGGGAAGATCCCATGGATAAGGAGATAGCAAAAGTGGATACAAATGTCACATGGAAATTAGTGCCTTTACTTAAGGATAAGAAGGTAATTTGATGTAAGTGGGTGCACAAGGTCAAGCACAACTCAAATGGATCTCTGAACAGGTATAAAGCAAGACTGGTTGTTACAAAGGGTATGCAGCACAGACATATGGCATTGACTATGAGGAGACATTCAGCTCGGTTGCAAGAATGGTAACCATGAGAGGTGTCATTGCTATGGCTAGTGAAGGGTTAGCCTTTACATCAAATGAATGTAAAGAATGCATTCTCTTACATGATTATTTGCAACAAGAAGTTTACATGATATAGCCACCAAGTTATAAGAGTGATGCTTATCCAGATTTTATGTGTAGGAGGTTACACAAAGCCTTGTATGGCTTGAAGTAGGATCCTAAAACATGGTCAAATAAGATCGAGGAGTATCTTGTTACCATTAGATTTTAGAATATTCAATGCAGACTTTTCACTTTATGTGAAAAAGATAGATAAAGAGATCAAGATATTAGTCATTTATTTGGATGATTTGATTATCATTGGTGATAGTGATGCTAACGTACATGTGCTAACGTACATGATGTCAAGATGCTTTTGAAGTAGAAGTTTGAGATGAAATATTGGGTGATGAACTGCAATATTTTCTTAGTATAGAGGTGATGACATCACTTGATAGAATTTTTCCATTACAGAGGTAATTTGACTTGGACATTTTGTCCAAGTATTGTATAACATGTTATAAGCCTATTTCAGTGCCATTGGAGAGCAGAACACTAAGCTTTCCATAGATACAGGTGAGATTTTGGAGGATCCCACTATGTATATGCACATAGTGGGTAGCTTAATCTACATGACCATTACTAGGGTAGAATTAAGCTATGTTTTTGGACTTGTGAGTCCATTTATGCACATCCCCAAGAAGCCACACTTAGATGTGCTAGATGGATTCTCAGATACATGAAGTCTCCTATTTATTATGGTTTTTTCTATGATATTGGTAGATAGATATAACAAAATGGGTATACAGATATAGTCACGTGGGTATAAAAAAGGTTGATTGGATTGGTAGTGTCTCAAATAAGAGATCTACCAGCAGCTTTATGTTCTCTTTTGGGAGTGCTTGGTGATGGTGAGTTGAAGCAACAAGAGTTGACTTGTCTAGTACAGAGGCATAGTATTGGGTTGCTTTTATAAGCTACTTA
Source organism: Cibotium barometz (assembly GCF_041138505.1). Taxonomy (NCBI): domain Eukaryota; kingdom Viridiplantae; phylum Streptophyta; class Polypodiopsida; order Cyatheales; family Cibotiaceae; genus Cibotium; species Cibotium barometz. The sequence goes on along the minus strand of NC_141085.1, from coordinate 39,596,511 downwards.
GTGATGTGGGTGAGCCTGTAGATAGGGCCATTATCATTTATTGTGACAATATAAGTAGCATACAACTATGGCTAATAACCAAGTCTATCATGCTGCTAGGACAAAGCATATTGAGGTTGTATTATCATTTTATAAGGGATAAGGTTTTAGTAGGTGATGTGGATTTTGTATATATCAACACAAAGGATCACGTATTCATGAAAGCATTGGGTTCAGAAGCTCCAAAAGTTTAGGAGCTTACTTGGAATATAGTGTGTGGATTTGAGCTCAAGTGGGAGTGTGGAATATTGACGAGCTCAACTAGTGTTGTGAACATTAATGACCTACTTGGGTGATACCTTCCACATTTATGCCACTAGTTGGGTTGGTGAGATCATGGGTGATATGCCAATAATGTACTAGATTTATGGCATAGTTATAGCGTCCGCTCATGTAGTCAAGTTCACACTATGGACCGACCTTTGCATGTTACAGTAGAAAGAGTACTTTTCCTTATAGTATGTGCTCTTATCTCTTTATGTTATGGTTGTAGATGAGAAGAGAATAGAAGAAAATTTAGCCATCCATCTCTTATATGTGCTTGTCTACTCTTGCATGTGTGTGCTTACTTGCAAGGAGCTCAAGCTCATCCTCTCCCTCGCATTCTTCTTAGCATAGTCACCCAATCATGAATATTGAAGTTCATAAGCTTCCACACACTCTCTTCTCTTACAATATGTAGGATGCATAAAGATATGGTATTAGGGGTCCTTCTAGAGCTTAGGTGTCACGATCGGTATTGAATCTGCATCGTCAGATTCTAAAGTGAACTAAGGGTGAACTAGGGTTAAGTGAACAAAGGCTGAACTAACATGAAAATTATTTGATAAAAAAATGAACTAGGAGTGAACTCAAAGTGAACTAGAGGAATAAACTTTAGGTGAACTAGGGGATTGAAAGATTAGTTTCTTATCAAAATAAAGTTTTTTTAGCGATCCTAAGTTTTTGCTAGAAAGTATGACATAGTGGTTAGACATTTCAATTCCTAAATGTAGATTCTGAGTTCAAATCCTCTTTTGAACTTTCTCAAAAGTCTTCTAAGTCCTAAACCCATCCCCCTTCCCCCTACTAGTTCACCCTCAAGATCGTTTCCCCGTAGTTCACTCCTAGTTCAATTCCGACAGCAAAAAATCAACCGTCCAAAATTGTCGCAATCGCAATGCATCTTTCCAACCATAGATCCCTCTTGAAACATGGTGTGTCACATAGTCATGAGGGTAACGAACCTACAAACCAGCCTACTGCTCGGTACAAACCCACATCAAACCCCTATAGTCCACTAGGCTCAGCTGGCCCTGCCATGTACACCACCATCAACCCTTCCATTAGCGCCACAAAGGAGGGTAGCTCAATGACTGCAGCAATAGCATAATAGTAGAGGCAAGCTAGCCTAATGCCAAAGTAGTGTAGCAAGCAACATGCAATAACAATGTGCAGAAGGAGCAAGTGCAGCTAGGTGAAGAAAGTGCAGCAAGACAAGGTAAAAGAAAGGGGAAGGGGAAAAGAGGGAGAAGAAGGAGAAGAGGAGGAGGAGGAGAAGAAGATGATGAGGACGAAGAAGGAGAAGAGGAGGAGAAGAACGAAAAGGAGAGCTGGAAAAACATAAGAAGAAGAGAAAGGAGAAGAAGACTAAGGAGTATGGAATGGTCGCTGCTAGGAGGCCATTTTCCAAGAGGTGGCCGATCACACCAGCCGGGAGGAGCTGGTTACTAGAAAATGGCAACCTGACGGCCATTCTTGGCCGTTATGGCCTCACCTCAACAACTAGAACACAAATTTCTATGGAATGCAATCATGGTGTGACACCTCAACAGCTGGAATATGTGGATGGCAATAGGAGGAGGTCATTGTTCACTTGCTACATGAGAAACACCTTCCCCATGGCCATGACATGGAAAGAAAGAAAAAGCAGAGAAGAACACAAAAGGGAAGGAAAAAAAGAAAGAAAGAAACAGAATCTTGCCAGCCATGCCTACAAAATTCCACTATCCATCTTTTTTTTTTGATTTCTCAAAGTCTCGGCCCTTCAGTCTCAAGGCAAGTAATGAATTCAGTCTGAATGTTGCCATATATATATGCAGTGATGTGTGTGAACACACTTAGGACCGTCAGGGCACTTTTTCCCTCTTTAGGAGGTTTTTTCTCCCGGCTTGTATATACGCCCATAATTCTAGGGCTAACTTATCTTTTGTACATTGACACAATCTAATACATTGTGTGTTGTGTGCATTCTTGCTTCTTCTTCTCCAAGATTTGTGTGCTTTCATGCAACCCTAATTCCAACAATTGGTATTAGAGCAAGCATCGGCTCCCAGGGCTATGCTGCCAGCACCCTCCGACTCATGTTCTCCGATTGAGGTGAGCTTTCACGAGCGAGGTGAGCTTTCACGAGCGCTTGCAAGTCCCTATACTCTGCAACGGCCCGTAGGGCTTAGCGTTCTCAAAAATTGCATCTAAGGTCGTTTCGGGCTCCGTTTTTGCATTACAAGTTCTGTACAGGTGTTTTCGTCATTTTGTGCAGAAATTTCGACAGTGCAGTTTTTTGTAAAACAGGCATACGTATTCTATTGTGGACCGTGCTACATAGCACGAGTTGTTTTCTGTTCAGTCTTTGCTTCATTACATGTAGCTTTTGCATCAGTTTCAGTCAGTGGCCATGGCTGATAAATGATGTATTTGGCATGTTGTCTGCTGCTGATGACAAACTGGATGGAGACAGCAACTATCCACTTTGGGCATACATGATGCAGCATGTTTTGGTTGCAAAAGGAGTGTGGAACATTGTGCAAGGTATGGATGTATGTCCAAGTTCTGTGGATGTAGGATCTGTTGAGGATGTTGTAGGTTCTAGCAGCTCTACTGTTGCTGCTGTTTTACCCACTGCTGAACAAGCTCGTTGGAATGGTAAAGATGCGCAGGCTCATGCCTTGATTGCACTTTCTATCAAACGTAACATCACTCCACATATTCGTTCAGCTAAAACAGCAAAACAGGCTTGGGATATTCTAGCTGGTTTGTATGCAGGTCGTAACGAGGCAAAAATCTCTTACCTGCGTAAAGAGCTAGAATCGAAGATTATGCAAGAAGATGATGACATGAATGTTTTTCTTGCTGAGATTAAAGATCTCAAGGAACAGTTGATTTTTGCAGGTGAGATTATTCCTTATCATTCTCTTGTGCAGACTAATCTTGATGCTTTACCTGAGTCATATCAGACTTTTACTTCCACGTGGAGACTTGTTACTGAGGACAGACTTGATGTTGTCAAGTATGATACTTTAGTCTCAACAAGCTCTTGCAAGAAGCACAGTCCAGGAAAAACAGGGCTAGGCAGCGTGCAGTTGATCAGGCATTTGTTGCTGCCCAGCAAAGAAGAAGTGGTAAAAGGCAGCCCCTTCCACTGTTTCTTCTCCTATTAATAGGTCTGCAACTTCTTCTCCTTCCATAGGTAGCAACAATAGGTCTGAGAAGGCTCTTGATAAAGGCAAGAAAAAGATCAGGTGCAACTATTGTCCTAAGCTAAAGGCTAAAGAGGCAAAGAAGAAAGAGTCAAATGCAGCCACAATAGCAGATGCTTCTACAAATGCAGATTCTGCAAATGTTGTGCAGGATACAGAATGGGCGTTTAGCGTGTATTGCCAGTTTGATCCATTTGTACATGATGCATGTTTGGCAGTTTCTGTTGACTCTGATGTATGGTATTTTGACAGTGGTGCTACAAAGCACATTACCTCGCATCGTGATATATTCACTTGTCTCTTGAGGCTGTCCCTAATGGGAATACTGTCACATGTGCCAATAATGCTTCTTACCCAGTGAAGGGCGTTGGTAAAATTATGCTTTTACTGCTGCAAATGGCAGTGCTTTCACACTTTCAGATGCTTTGTATGTGCCAAGGATAAAGAAGAATCTATTGTCTGTCTCTGCGCTTGCTAGACTTGGACTTGTAGTCAAATTTGTGGATGACAGATGTACTGTTCATGATTTGACTTCTGGTGATTCTGGCACCTTGTTTCGTGGGCTGTATAGGCTCAATTCTTATGACAAGTGTGTGGAAGATTTAGCAAATGCAGTTTTTTATGAAAAGACAGTTTCAGATGCACAACTATGGCATGCTCGTTTTGGTCATCTGAACTTTGCTAGTTTGCTCTGCGTCTGCAGAAATTTGATATGGTTGCTTCATTGCCCCCTCTTGATGCACCATTGAAACATGTTTGTGAAGGCTGTATTTTGGGCAAAATGCAGCGTTCTGCGTTTCCAAAGGATGTTTCTGTGCGAGCCACTCGCAAATTGCAACTTGTACATAGTGATGTATGTGGGCCTATGCAAACTCCATCATTTGGTAAACACTTGTACTTCGTGACTTTCATTGATGATTACTCAAGGCATGCATGGGTATATCCACTGAAGGCAAAGTCCGAAGTGTTTTTGTGCTTCAAACAGTTTTTGCTTATGGTTGAAAATGTATCCAATTGTACTGTGGGCACTCTCGGTTCTGATCGAGGGGGGGAGTACATGTCTAAAGAGTTTGATGCATTTTTGGCTAGTCGTGGGATAAAACACCAATGTACAGTGCCATATACCCCTCAGCAAAATGGTGTTGTTGAGAGGAAAAACAGGTCACTTATGGAAATGGCACGATGTATGGTCAAGAGCCAAGATTTGCCACATGCGTTTTGGCTTGAGGCTGTCATGTGTGCTGCATATGTACTCACTCAACAGGTATCCCACTAAGGCCTTGCAGTTTGTTACTCCATACGAAGCTTGGCATGGTAGAAAGCCTTCTATTGGTCACTTGCGTGTCTTTGGTTGCTTGGCCTATGCTTTAGTGCCTATGTGCAACAACGTAGAAAATTGGATGATAAGGCTGTCAAATGCATTTTTGTTGGTTACAGTGCTGAGAGCAAGGGTTACAGATTGTATCATCCGCAGTCAAAGCGTATCTTGATTAGTCGAGATGTTGTTTTTGTGGAAGATGCTGTGCAGCCTTTGTTATCGTGTACCAAAGAGACAGGTTTGATACGTTGTTGCCTCTGTTTTACAGGTGGGAATTCAAATGTAAGTCCTAATGAGGCAAATATTCAGCCTATGCAGATTTCAAACGACATCATAGATCAGTCTATTTTTGATGCAGATTTATAGGATGTAATTTATGAGGATAGGGCTGAAAATGAGCAGGCTAGAGGTATGCCTAAATGGCTGGTGCAAACCTTGCGTGATAGTAAAATTGATGCACCTATTTCTAGTCGTACTCGTTCTTCAGGTTTTCAGCATGCCTCTTATGCATCAGATTGTTATGCTTTGGCTGTGTCTAGTATGTGTGAAGAGAAAGAACCTCTTTCATTTGATGAGGCACAAAAATCAAAAAATTGGTTGGCTGCAATGCAAAGTGAAAATGATGCTATAATGAAGAATGGTACATGGTCTTTGTGTGATTTACCTATGGGTAAAAAAGGCCATTGGTGGGTGTAAGTGGGTTTTTAAGTTGAAACGAAAGCCAGATGGCAGTGTTGATCGCTATAAGGCTAGACTTGTTGCAAAGGGTTATGCTCAAGAAAAGGGCATTGATTTTGATGAGACCTTTGCTCCCACTTGTCGTATGACTACCATTCGTAGCATTTGTGCATTGGCAGCTCATAATGGTTGGAATGTACATTAGTTGGACATAAAGACTGCGTTCTTGAATGGAGATTTGCATGAGGAGGTGTATGTAATGCAACCTCGTGGTTTTGTTCAAAGAGGGCAGGAAAACAAAGTGTGCAGGTTGAAAAAGGCTTTATATGGTTTAAAGCAAGCTCCACGAGCTTGGTATGAAAAGATACATGCATATTTGACTGCACATGGTTTTCAGAATAGTCCAACAGAAAGCACTTTGTATGTTAAACGTGTGGATGATGTACATCTAATCATTGCTCTCTATGTCGATGACATGCTACTCACAGGACCAAATGAGAGTCATATTGCTGATTTTAAGGCTGATTTGAATGCCTCTTTTGAGATGTGAGATTTGGAGCATTTCCATCATTATTTGGGGATACAATTTAAGTAGTGTGATGGAGGTATTGCTTTGTGTCAGACAAAGTATATTGAGACATTGTTGCGGAGATTTGGCCTTGAAGACTGCAAGCCTATTGCTACTCCAATGGAGACAGGTTTGAAGTTGAGTCTTCATGATGCTAGAGATCACTTTGATGTCACACTCTATCAGACAGCTGTTGGTTGCCTCATTTATGTATGCATTACGAGACCGGACATTCAGTTTGCAGTCTCACAGGTGAGCAGGTTTATGCATAGCCCAGGATCTCAGCATTGGAAGGTAGTTAAACACATCTTTCGCTACTTGAGTGGCACCATACATCTTGGGTTGTTTTATCCCAAGGGGAGATCGTTTCCGCCAGATTTACATGCTTTTTCGAACTCAGATCGGGGGCTGGAGATCACTTTGATGTCACACTCTATCAGACAGCTGTTGGTTGCCTCATTTATGTATGCATTACGAGACCGGACATTCAGTTTGCAGTCTCACAGGTGAGCAGGTTTATGCATAGCCCAGGATCTCAGCATTGGAAGGTAGTTAAACACATCTTTCGCTACTTGAGTGGCACCATACATCTTGGGTTGTTTTATCCCAAGGGGGGATCGTTTCCGCCAGATTTACATGCTTTTTCGAACTCAGATCGAGGGCTGGTTGCTATGACACAAGAGTGTCTACAAGTGGTTTTTGTTTCATGCTCTCGGTAGCTCATGCATATCTTGGTTGAGCAAGAAGCAACCTACTGTGGCCACTTCTAGTTGTGAAGCTGAGTATAGGGCAGCTTTCACAGCTACGGTTGAGTGTGTGTGGCTCAGACGGCTTATGGTGGCTGACTTGGGTGTTGGAGGACAAGAGTCTGCCACCTCTATCTACACTGACAGTCAAAGCACATTGGCAGTTGCGAGAAACCCAATTTTTCATGCTCGCACAAAGCACATTGAGGTGCATTATCACTATGTCAGGGAGAGACTCTCAGCAGAGCAGGCAGGAGAGATCAGCTTGGCCTATGTGCCAACACATGACAACCTCGCCGATCTTTTCACAAAGGCGCTTCCTCGTGAGAAGTTCGAAGCTTTCCGCAAAGCTTTGGGCTTGCTCCCCTTTGTGGACTGATCTACTTCGGGCATGGCACTTCCCTATACATAAGTGCCAGCTCTCGTTCACACCATCACTCCCAGGGGAGATTTGTTGCCATATATATAGGCAGTGATGTGTGTGAACACACTTAGGACCGCCGGGGTACTTTTTTCCTCTTTAGGAGGTTTTTTCCCCCAGCTTGTATATACGCCCATAATTCTAGGGCTAACTTATCTTTTGTACATTGACACAATCTAATACATTGTGTGTTGTGTGCATTCTTGCTTCTTCTTCTCCAAGCTTTGTGTGCTTTCCTGCAACCCTAATTCCAACACTAAATTCACTAGGATAGGTGAGTAATGAATTCATTGAGATTCCCACAGTGAGCCATGAAAACTACACTCTCAATTCCAGAAGTGCAGGGCAAAATATCCAAGAAATCGAGCAAGTGAAACCTTCCCAAGCACATCAAACTACCGGTGTCCTAGAATTCAAAGAGCCTAGGCAATTGAGCTTCATAGTGCATCAAAACTGCATCTTCTTCATGCCCAACCCAACACCTTCAGAACATTGCCGACCTCATGGGGTTACAATTTTTTCCATCAGCACCTCACCAAGCTCAACATAAGTGGTCAACCAATATGTTTTATTCTTCCCTGCATCATCACAACTCAATGTTTTCTATTCTTACACCACTATCCCCCCTCCACACTTGGTCCTAAGCAGCACCATTCTTCCGCCTCCGAGGCTTGCTTCTCTTCACCCTGTTTTCACTGCTATCTCCCTTCATAGCGTCCTTGTTTATGCTTGAGTCAATCCACTTCTCAGTTGAGTAATTCACATGACATTTGTGCACTAACTTCAAATTAAAGACATAACCCCTGCACAAGGAACGTAGGTACATGAAAAATATCAGAAGCAACTTCACTAAACATGCGTCGAAGAAGAGGCTCAAAGTTCTCCTTGCTCACAATTTTCCAAGACCATGAGGATAACTTGGTTTCCGCATAAGTACTACAAAATGTGTATCAATGTTATATCTCTAGATGTATATCTCTGGATGGGGAAGTGTGTATGCACCATACCTTTGCCACCATCGACATACTTCCAGGTATATCTTTGAATGGGGAATCCATAGTGGGATGAAAGCTTGGTCCATAATATGAGCCATCGCTTGGATATTCCATTGAAAGGGGTAAGCACAACTGCCAATTGTTCTCAATGATACCATTTGAATTGAAAGCAATTTGCTAGCAATAACCTCTTCATGTACCTCTTAATCTTCTCTCAAGAACGTTGAGATGAAAAAATGTCAAAGAAAGTATAAATAAGAGTCAAAGAAGGTAGAAGAGTTGGAGCTATCACATGGATGAGAACACACACAAGCACACCATCACATACATAACACGTTTAATAATCACTAAGGATTTTTCTCCTCACTAACATATCTTACAAGAAAACATACTCACAATCACCAGCACCTGCACCAAAGCCTCATCATCATCAACAACTATCCAAGCACGTCTATAGATGGGGGAGCTATGGTGGACACAAGCCTCCTCCATGGTATGACCCATTGTTTGGATCTATAGGAACCTCCAACTCCTTGCTCTCTTCTTTGTCTACTTCTTCAACTATAAGAATCACAACAAAAACCTCGCCACTAAAGATACAATAATAAGCAACGAAGATGCCTTATCTCTAGTACCACCATCATATGTGGAACCATATCCTACTACGCAAAAGAATTCGAGACCACCATCGATAATAGCCAATTGAATGCAGGTAGTCCTGGTGCAAGAACCAACAAAGCAAAGGCACATGCCTCTTTTAGCACTTTCCCTTTGTTTATAGACCTTATAACCACTTTTACGACTTGAGAGATGAGGCCTTGCATTAAGCATCTCAATGCCACCACTACACCATATTATGCAACCTCGACAAGCTTCCTACCTCAAGGACTTGAACCTACTGGATTGGTTGCTTGCCTACCCCTAAACCTGACATGTTAGATATTTCATTGTATGGTTGATTGGGCACACCCGAGATACCGTTATATCATGTTGGTAGTTAGTATCATGGGTGATAACCACATTAATAGTGATGGGCTAGTGTTATTGGTATATGCATTTGGGGCCATACTAGTGTTATTAGTATTATGAGTGATTTATCATGTATTAAATATCGAGCTAGTGTATTGGTGTTATGTGTTTTTACCTATGAGTGTAATCATGTTAGGATTAATTATTAAGGAATCCAATTAGTTATTGTAACCAATGTGATTGATGCTTGTGAGTAATAGGTGTTGAGCAATGCCACGATACGGATTGAGATGTGAGTTATAGGTCTTGTTAGGTGTTGTGAGTGTAGTGTGAGGGTACCGATTGAGGTATCACATGGATAATGGTATGTGCATCATGTACGAGTGCTGATCATGGTGTCGCATAGAGTATCTATAGCAATGTGCCAATTTTCATATTTAATTAACGTCTTATTTTGGTGTGGATGGGTGTTATATTTGTAATGGCAATTTATAGCAGATTGTAGATGTCTAGGAGATTAAATTTATTGTAAAGTGCACAAGAAACTAAGGTTTTTTTATTATTATAAAGAAGACCCGAATTCGGATGATGGAGTAGGCTACTATTGACTCAACTGGTCTATTTTTAGAATAAAGTTATAATAAATATTCTAGAAGGGGAGGGGAGCCACTGTGGGGGGGACAAATTGGACCCAATGATGTGGTGTGGGTTGTTTTTCTTTGTTTTTAATCTTCAATTTCTATTGGCTGATTATGTTAGCAGAGGTTGAGACTTGTGACATTAGTATCAAAGCACGCTATTGTAATAATCATGGTGTAAATAAGCTTGACAATGTTACGGGTCCAAATGCGGCGAAGACCTTGGCATGAGAAGCAAACAGCGATCTCAGTCCAGACTAATACAAGCAGTGCAACCAAGGTGGCTACTCAATCAAGCATCTCTCACCCGTCCATAGCTATCATCAGAAGCGATATCAAAGCTACGATAGCCTGCGGAGGCTCACAAAGTCATGGTTGGAAGGCAGGGTTTCTCTGTGTGCAAAGTCAGGGTTTCTCTCTGTGTGCAGAGGGAGGGAAGTTGTCTATAGGGCTTCTTGGTAAAACCTGTGATAGCGGAAGGGAGCACATGACCTGCAGAGAAGTGATCTAACCTTTGGAATGGTTTTATCGTAAACTAGGTCAAGCGAAACCTCGCTCAGACACAGATCACCAGTAGGCTTCTAACAATAGTATAGCTTCTTTATACAATGATGGGAGTGCACCAACACAGAAGCACCTTGCTTTACTCTAAAATGCAAGAGACTGAAAGCTTGAGTTCCTTCTTGGAAGCAAAAATACACACACCTTAGAAAGTAAGACACGAGAGAGAGAAATGGCTGAATTTTCTTCTATGTTCTTCTTTTCTCTACATCCATAAACTAAAGAAATAAGAGTACATACTATAAAAGAAAGTACTCTCCTACTATGATATACAATGGTCAGTCCACCGACTATATGAGCTGACACTATAACTATGCTATACTCTAGAAATCTAAATGTGGCTATGATACAACCTGCCATCCATTGGTTGGTAGCATATCAACCCCCATCTTAGCATATCAACCACGTAATCTCACCAATCGTGCCAATTGCATAAGTGCGGAAGGTATCACCTCGACGGGTCATCAATGTCTACAACACTATTTGAGCTCGATATCTCAACACATCATAACTGCCAGGGTCTTCCATGCACTCTTTGTGGTTGCTCTGGGTGACCCCTGGCATGACGTTAGGCTTCTGGGATATGTTCTTGTTATCTCCTTTAAAGCAACTCATTTGACCCACATTCAAAAAGAAAGAATTTGAATGTGGAAGAAAGCTTGGAGAAGGTACATTTAGAATAGTGGTACAAAGCTACCTTCTCAAAGAAACCGCAAGGAAAGTAATAAAGAAGACTAACAAACATGGAGTTGAAGTTTGGATGAATGAGAGAGTGTGTAGAGCGTACCCCAAAGCTTACACTAATTACATCTATGGTTTTTTGTTAGAAATTCAAAGGGAAAGAATATTAGCTTGTTTGGTAGCCAATTCAGTCTCACAAATGGATCGGCTCCATATATGTTTCATCATTAGCTTTAATCATAATCATCCTAGCCGTGGCCATTGTTGCCATTATTCTAGTCATGATCATCATCATGCTGGATGTGAGGTTATCATTGTCATGTGAACAACAACACCACTCCTCTCTCATTTTTTATTCTCATATCATTGGACAATTACTAATCAAGCTTTCAATTGAACCAAGAAATGTATAACCTTCATCAAGGATGGGCAATACCTTCCCTGTATCAACATCATGTTTTTGGTTATATTCATAGGGATCAAGTATCTTAAGAAATTTGAAGCTACATTTGATTCAACCAGAAATATAGTATGCGAAGTTCTTACAAGACACGATCAAGGTAATGGCCAAGGAGATCAAGACAACATAAAGTGAAGCTATTCAAAGGACTGCTAAGTGTAGATTAAGTGAAGAGGAAGAGCACGCTCATAATTCTTGCTTGCTAGTGTGCTTGGCAATATACAAGGGATAAAAAGTACTCTCTTCTAAAACTAAATCTTGCTTTTCTCTTAAATAGAGCTAACTAAAAATAGCATTTTTACACTACACTTTGAGCTTGTTTTTCAACACTCCCCCTCAAGATTAAGTTGACAAGACGTTCATGTCTTCAACTCCAAGTAGTCACCGAAACTTTTCAAACTTCTCTCTTGCCAATGCCTTGGTGAATTTGATCTTCAATCTTCACAAATCTTAGATCAACTTGACCTTGTAGAACTTTTTCAAGCATTGGCAATACCTATAGGTAGCATTTTGTGTCAAAGATTAGTTATTTGTTGAAAAATTGGTAGATAGTGATGTATTTGGTATGCTTTCTACTAAGGATAAGCTTGACAGGACTAACTACTACCCATTGTGGTTTTATATGATGCACCATTTCTTAAGGCACATCTGAGGCAAGTCCTCTCTTACCAGCACAACAGTATAATACAGGTACTTTGGATGGTGATACAAAGCAAAGGATATAAACTCTACAACTAGAATTGTAACATCCATAATCATAGGAAACCACAATGTAAACCTAATGTGAAATCCACAACCAAAAACTAAGAAGAAGGTGAAGATACGCTCACTAGTCGTATAGAATATCTCCCGCACGCGTGTCAATCTCATCATTAGCAGCATGTGAACTACTAGACTTTGCATGTCTTCCTTGCTTCCTAACAAGAGGCAGGGACTGCACATATGATGCAATAAGTCTCTAATTAATGTCCCATCAAGGCACACACGCGGCCTGTCTTCAAACATGCCTTAAGAATAGGCGCAGTACCACATCCCAACTCAAGGTAAATACCACCATGACGGCATAATAACTCAAGAAAGCAAGCCATAAATGTAATGCTCTTCTCCAAGGCTCCACGAATATCCTCCCCGGTAGGCTCCTTTTACTACGTGAAACCTCAAGCAAATGGTAGTAGGCCATTGAATCCAAAGGCCACATATATAGAGCCTCAAAGAGTGGTAAACTCTCCAAGTAAAACAAAGGAGGCACCATCCCTCGTCTACAAACCACAAAGAGCATAGACAAAGCATACTGCAAATCAAGAAAGACAAACGCTCAAACCAAAGACAATATCTCATTCGTGCATTAAGCACAGAGTTGCAAGTGAAACTAGCAACAAATGGTACCTCTGTTTGGAATTCACCACTCTCATGGTGACCATATGGGAAGTGATGTATGACAACAATCCACTGCCATACCTCCAGATCTGATATACGGCAGTATCAATCCACCCAACCAATAGTCTCCCCTACAATCCAATGCAAAAACAATCATTACATTAAAATCCTTTTCAAATCAAAAAATTCAAACCAATTAGATAGGTAGAATGTTCATGGAATATCTCCCATGGATGCCATAATCAGCAACCACCCTTAATCAGAGAGTGTTGACGTAGTCAATGAAACTCCATATCGCACATGGTCCTCTGTGATAGTGTCCCAAGGAGGCCTAGACATGGCACTGTGTAGAACACCTCTGAAAGGGGAGGTCTAGAAACACAAAATCCGCTGCCCAAGACACAGACCTCCCCTTCCTACCAAACCCTCGACCCTCTCCAAGCATGCTTTTCTTACCTCCATCCATTGATTCATTAGCCTTCTCCAAAAAATCACCCTGAGCTACGCTTTCGAAACTTGTGCATGGAGCTCATTCTCCCTCTCTAACACATTACCCTTCTCTAGGTCTATCCACCATGGACAATTTTTGATCTCCCACTTCAAGAGTCCATGCATGGGTGGAGGGTACATACTAGTGGCGCATTTGCATTCATCAACCACTGCTTTACTCTAACTGGCATAGTGTGCAAATGACCCTTATCTTTCAAGAAAACAAAGTATATGTATATATTTACATGCACACAAATTACATTAGGCTTCTTCTACTTGTGGAAATAAACTAAGAACACGATAAGATTCTATTGTACTCCCCATAAAGAATATATTCACACAAGACGTTACCTATAGACTAATCTTTGGGACATCATCTGAATCAAATTAAACTTCTTTAGTGCGGTCGCATCACCCTTTCTATCCTTTTTCTCTCCACGAGTGTCCAAAGGAAACAAGTGTTTCCTCTTTTCAATCTCCACCTCTTCATAGTAGTTGCACAATAAACAATCTTCGAGAACGACAACACCACTAGGAGCTTCTTGAAAATCTCTCAACAAATCTTGAACTCTCTGTAATATTTTTTCCAGAGTCACTTTTCTCCGAAGCCAACTACACAACAAAAACAAATATGTAAACAATCCACATCTTAAAACGAGAATGCATGAATAGAAAATGCAGGAGTCCAATACAAAAGTGTGCCATGATCCAAGCCAAAGTGCAATAGAAGGCTACAACTTACTATCTGTATATGTGATCTCCTCAATCAAGGTCAAACATACATTTAGTGGTCATGTTCGCCTCTAACAAAGACAACCAATAGATTTTAGACTCGATGGAAATATCACACAGGGCAAGCAGATTTAACTTCTCCAATGTTGAATAGCTATCTGCTCCCCATTTCAAAGACCATACTTTGGATTGCCACTCATCACCATGCTTAGGGTGAGAATCTAACACAAACAAAAAAGATAGCACATAGACACGAAAAAAAGCTCTTTATTTTAAAGGTTTGCAATCTGACATTTCCAACCACACATTAATCATGCTTTCCTTGGAAACTCTCCAAAAAGGTAGTGACAACCTTTTTTACCTTTCCAATTGTATCAACATATCTTGAGGCCAATTCATCAGTCTCCTTTTCCTCCAATTTTTTAATCTTGGCATGAGACAATGTCAATCTTTCTTGCTCGAGCTTCTCATTCATCGATTGTGTGATTTGAACCTAAAACATCAACAAAGAATTCAAGTATGTAACAAAGATGAAAACCTTGCAATTAATAAATAATGGCATCATAGCAACAACTCACATTGTACACAAGCTTTCCAAGATATCTGCCGAGTAAGAGGGTACCATGGCTCTGCACACTTAGTGTATTTCCTTGTAATTTGAACTATCAATCTCCTATCTATATCAGGCAAATCCTTTAAGTAGTCCTCAAGATTTGCAGCACAAACGTTTGCACAATTCACTATCTCATCTCGCAATGTTGTCCCGACCAAAGCATGTGTATTCAAACCAGAAACAAAACAAAATTGTCTCATTGAAGACCAAGACCCAAAAATAAAAATTTGACAAAAGTTTCTTTTGTCATCTTATCCATCACCCATACATATATCACTCTTGTCGGATCTATGATGGTGCACAAAACACGATGATGCATTGCCCTTGTATTTGAAAATCTCTCTTTTATTGCAGCCTTCATAACCATTGTACGGTGGTTCCCTTCCCAAACATAAAACATCCTCCCTGCAATTATATGTAATTATGGGATTCTCTAAATATCCTCCTCAAACTATCTTGCCAAATAGGATCCCAGTCTGCCATTATCTCCTCACTAATCATTGTGCTCTCTCTAGCATATGTCCACATGGAAACTATGAAGGCACCCTTTTCCCGCACATACCCGACACATACCCCTCTTTACCAAAAGCTTCCTTCAATCCCGACACATCATCTCTCAATCCCCTCACCTTTGCATGTGGAATAGTGGAACCATTAGACATTGAAAACAATTGAAAAGCCTAGTTTTTTGCATTATATCTTCTCTCCTATCCATATAGATTTTATTCTCATCCTTATCATCATCTGGAAGAGGAATCTTGGATCTCATAACATAAGGAAAAGTTGCATATTAGCCTCTTTTGATGCCAGCTCGTTGTCTATCTGATGACTACTACTTGCAACCAAACCATCAACAATATGGCTTTCAATCTCTTCATCCACATCCTATACTTCCTAGGAATCTATCTCAACCACTCTAATAATCTCCTCCAAACTCTCTGAGGGTAGATGATCATGGTCTGTATTCCTTGCCCCTCTTGCCTTTTCCCACGCTTGCCTCCACCTACCCTGGATGATAGACAAAACTCAAATATTATAAAAAAATTCGAATTTGAAATTAGAATGTAACATGGGATACATCTCAAGTAAATGTACATCAAAGCATTCCGATCTTATAGCATTAAACACAAACATCAATACACATTAGAGCATCAACACTTGTAACTCCTTAATTTAATGCCAAACAAACCACATGTAGTTCATATGCATGCTTTTAACTAAGTTCATACCTTTCAATATATCAAGCATAAATAAGTTGAACAATGTCGCTCAGCTTTAGGATATGTCCTTCTGAATAGACACCACCTCATGAGGATAAAGCTTGGTGTTTGGTAAACCATTCTAGAGTTGTGCACATTCTCCAACCAATAAAACAAGAGAATGACTCAAACATGTCATGTCTTCACCATTGTAATCTTTGTGCATACACAAAACACCTCAAGAAATCAACAAGAAAATGGTGAACCATGGGTTTCTTCAATATAATCTCTTACTAAAATGTGTTACGATTTCTCAAATCATATAAATATTCCTTACATATATTTAATTCTCTTTTCTTCTTTAAATATGATGTGCATTGTACATTGTACCATTGAGATCCTCACAAGATCCAATCTATCCCCACAGGATCCTCTATTTCCAAAATGCCAAATTTAATTACAATTTACTTGGGACGAGGCCCTTTTGATGAGTTTGGGTTTTTGATAGCATGCGAATGCACCACGACATATCATCAAATAGGGTCAAAAGGTTAGGACACATGAACATTGATTTCGTGATCCTCTCTTGGATCCCATCCAGTTTAAACTTTTCCAAGAGAACTCTAGCCTTAGTTATCTTGGTGTACTTGAATGTCAAGTTTCCAAGCACATCCTTGGTAAGCTGATTTGGACACCATAGCTAATAAAAGGAGAGAGGGTAAAAGTAATCAGAGGTGTTGTGGATCCTGGAGATACTACCCTTCATGATGCTTCTTTGCCTCAAAGAAAAACTGAGTTGCACATACACACATATTTTGCTCTCACAAGCCTCTTTCTTGCTGGCATTAGTGTGTTAGAAAATCCTCTAGAAAATCCTCTCCGGCATCCAACCATGTAGATCTAGCCTAATGAGTTGATCCACTTTCCTTCTACAGATAGGGTCAGGCCATCAAGGCCAGTTCTTTGACGTGGAAATTGAGCTGACCCAACCATGCAGCTCTCCCCACTTTGGAGATCTGCATAGACCCCTTCTTTAAATATGATGTGCTAAAAGTATGCCATAAATGATACATGGCTAGTTTTATGGCTTGATTCATGGCCATGTTAAAGACATGGCCGTGGGATGCCGCATCAGTGTGGCCTCCCACCACAACCATGTTTTTAGTTGCATGAGTGTCTTTGACATGGCCATGAATCAAGGCACTGATGTTAGCACTAGAAGAGCCATCGTCCTCTTCATGGTCAATGCACAAGATATCCTGCACCATAAGATGTCCCCCGGTCGTCCAATCCTACTGCCCCCCCCTCCTCACCTACTATTGCGTGTCTTCAACTCTTCCCCATCTACTCGGCCATGGTCTTCTTTAATGCACTCGATAACCTCCTCTTCTCATGGAGCCTCTCGTACCTTCCTGTCTCCCACCAACGCTTTGCTCTGTGCTAACCACCTTGCTTTCAATGCAATCTTTGCTTATACTATTGTGGGTCAAAAAATCACCCAATATGTAGTTAACTCGATTTTTGCAATCATACTGGGGGCTCTGCTATTGGGCGTTCATGCAGGCTCTGAGACTGGCCAGAAGGAACCACTAAAAAGCAATACATTCTGGGGTTTGTTATCACCATAGGCCAGAGTTGAACCCACCATCATGTGCTAAGAAGTTGAGTCTTTGTTGGTGAAAGGGCCGAGTTTGGACATGGTCATGCAACTAAAAACATGGCCATTTAAGACAGCACTGATGTAGCACTGGAAGAGCCATCATCCTCTTCACGGTCAATGCACAGGATCCTGCACCACCACAAGATGTGTGCCATTGAACCCACTATCCATGAGCTGAGAAGGTGTCTTTGTTTGATGATGCAGATGTCCTTGGAGGAGAGGCTACAGTTCTAATTTGGCATGAGGTCCATCCACAGGCCCTCAAGAAGCGGATAGGCGAGATTACACCGGGAAACATTTCCCCTTCAAGAGTCCATGCATGGGAGGCAGCTCTGCCTAGCAAACCCCTCTCACATCTCCTCATCATACTGACCCACGGGAGGCCACTAAGTTTGAAGTCCAATTCAAGGGCTCGTTAAGAAGTCCAATTCAAGGGCATGCCCCAAAAAGTACTCGTCTTAATCCATTCAAAACCCAAAGCTTGGGCTTTGTGTGGGCTTGCTACTACATGGCCATGCAACAAAAACGACCATGTCCACACAAAGCCCAAGCGCAGCAAAAAGCCAGCATATTATTCAAGCCATTCAATAGGAAAACGCACAAAGAAAATAGCAAATAGAGGACTCAAATTGATTGAAACCTCCCTTGTGGAGGCCGCACCAGCACGCCCTCCTGCGCGCATAAGGTGAATTTGTTTAAAAAAAATTTGAAAACATGGAACGTGCACCTGGCGTGGGGGCTTCTGCGTGCGTAGCATGTTGGAGGAGGTTATATGGCTTGTGGTTAAGGTTTGAAAATCGATGGAGAGGAAGCTTGAGTGATGACCACAAATTTTGTTTTGAAAAAAAAAACACAATAAAAATTTGGCTAATCCTCATTTTTAAAGCTTTTGTTTAAACTTTTTTTAAAGCCTTTTGAAAGCTTTCCTTGAAGCATTTTTAAAAGCATATTATATTATAATAAATTTTTGAAGCTGTTTTTAAAGCATACATACATATATATATTGTATTATTATTTTTTGAAGGTCTATTTTTTATATCTTGTTTTTATGCTTTTTTTAAAAGAGTTTTTTAGAAGTTTTATTTAAAGCTCATATAAATAAATATAACACACACACACACACACACACATATTTATACATACACACATATATACCTACATACATACATTTATCATATATACATATAATATAAATACATATATATATATATATACACACACACACACACACACACACACACACACACACACATATATCTATGATCGTATATATTTAGAAAAACAGCATAAAAAATTGGCTACTCATTATTTGGCTGCTCATGTATGATTTTTGGGAGTTTTCTTCTTTGGTATTAACTTTCCTTTGTCAGTATATATCTTCTCCCATATTTTTTGTGATGATGTAAATGTAATCACGTATGGTGGAGGTGCCTACAAAAATGTATTACCAATAATGACAAACATTGAGGTTTACACCAACCCTTTGTTTACACACATAGACAAATAAACACACATACACATAAATCCACTCCCTCACACACATGCACACATATAAACTGATACACACACACACACACACACACACACACACACACACACAAATAACCACACACACACACACACACACACAAATAACCATACTCTCACATTTCTCTAATCCCACTCAACATAGTCACGTACACTTTGAGACCAGAAAAATAAATAACATTGCCAGTCCAATTTCTTTGGCGTGAGTGCATGGAGCATCGTACTACTGATTGGTCCAATGTACTTTGTCCCAAAACGGGTTGAATAAAGAACTTTCGGTGTGAATTGGTATATATGTGTCACTTAAAAAATATATTTCATAATCAATTACATTGAATACAGGCGGCCGTTATTATTAAGGATCAATTATTTACCATCATTTTGTGTTACAATTTTTTGGCACTATATCTTTGAATATTATTTTTGGAATTTTATTGTGTTCAGTTCTACCAATTATACAATTTATATTTTTGGTTTTTGCATAAGTGTTTGAACAACTTACATAAGAAAACAACTTAATAGATTTTGTTCTTGACCTATATTTTCATGTTTTTTCCGCATTCTCCTCTAGTCTCAGTGACCTGTTCAGTGTTTTTCTTTTATTCTTGTGTCCTTGTTCTTGTAGTTTCCTTTGAGAACAATGAGCAGAAACATCACTATTTATGGGCCTTTGTCTAGATAGAAACTTTCACTAGTTTTTAAAGGCACATGGAAGGAGCTTGAGCTTAATCTTTTAAAGGAATATTTTGATTTGCAGAAAAAACCAATGGCATTAAAACCATTCTCTCTGAGTCATGATCTTGTAAAGCTAGAGCTAGTAATTCTTTTTGATAGAGAAAAAGATTTCGTGCTAGATGGTGAAATTCACCAGTTTTACAAGGTTTTTATTGACAGTGGTGCGAATGTAACACCAGTTACTGTGGAGGATGATAAAAAAGTTGTTGGTGGCAAGATTAAAAGTTTCTTCAGCATGATTGAACTTCTACCCTTGAACAACAGTTTGCATGTGGCTTTGCACAGTGTAAAAAATATTGAGAGGGTGGTGGAGCTTCCAACATCGTATGATGGTTACATTCCTTATGAGCTACCTCCTTGTGGTATAAAGTCTGCAATATCTGGTATGGAACAAAACAATGATTGTCACTCTTGGGTGGAGTATGTCACATGCAGTTGTGATTGTTTTGATGGTGCCATACATTTGAGTAGATGCTCTGGCCATTTACGTTGCATGAATATTGACTGCTCTTACTACTCTAGGTTGCATTATCAAAATGAAGCACAATGGAAAGGAAGACTAAAACGGAGTTATCTTGTAGGATTGTTTGGTCCAGAGTTTGGAAACATTTCATGTAAGCATTGTGCACAAATGCCAAAGTGCGTCTCCACATGTCCTACTGTAATTTATTTTACTGTCTCCCAAGAGACCACATGACTATACTACTCGATGTGCTATACACCTTGGTAATCATAATCATCCTTATGAGGTGGGTCTACACATGAGTGTTAAACAAGAGATTGAGGAGAAGGTGTTGTCTCTTACTGCAATGAATCCCTTTACAACAACAAAATAATTGGAGACAGTTGTGGCTCAAGATGTCATTTTAAACGTGCCGATGGGGGATATGAAACTTGGTAGTTCAAAGATTGGTGAAGATGAGTTTGCAGAGCTGCTTGAGTATGTCACTCCATTTTCAAACAAAAGGATGATAGAAAGATGCTTGGAGTATGCCAAAGAGCCAAAAGCATTACATCATAGGGTCTTGAGGCAGTTTTGGATTTAAAAAATAGATGCAGATATCCATTTATCCATAGTGTGCTTTTCCCAGGACAAGTGAATGTCCATAATCAGCCACATGTATTTAAAATGTCAACTAAATGTCTTAGAATTGGTCTTGACTTGGTCAATAGGATGAGACAAGGGGAAAATCAACAGGATATGTGGATGCATTTTGACCACCTCACAGAGTCCCTGGTTGGCCAACTATGTCTATTCATGTGTATGACTCTTATGTCCATGAGCTTTTGACAATAGCTACATGTGAGTTTAAAGTAGTGGATAGATATGTGGATAGATATGCACAAATAGAGTTTTAGAAGATGCTGAATCATGTGGTGCAAGAGAATGGCTATGAGAAACCAGAATTTCGGGGATTCACGACAAACGAGGCCAAATTGGGTTGTAGTTTGTGCTGTTTACTTTGGAGGGGCAAATAAAGGGTGCCAAAGAAGGAAAAAACTTGCATTTTTCATTGGGAGCAGAGCATGGTGCGTCATACACAAAAATGTATAAGGCTCCCTTTTCATGAGGATCATAAGTCTTTATGTGGGAAATGGAGAAATTCATTGTTTGAGGTAGCGGCTAAGAATTGCATAAATGAAATCAAGAAATTTTGGCGGTCAAGGCACGCAATACAAGGAGAGCCTCTGGCATTAGAAACATGGTTGTCTTGGTGGGATATCTGGGCATTCCACTAGGGATCCTGGTTTGTGACTCAAGATGAGTCCGGTATTCTTGTTCCCACAACTAACCTCTCGCAAGCTCAACATGCAAGCATGAGAGTGAGTGTCAGTTATTATAAGAGAAAGCTTTCACTCTATGAGGCAACATGTGCATACATGGCAATGGCAGTTCTGCAAAGTGTTAAATAGAGTGCATACTTGAAAGGGACACACACAAGAAATGGACTAGGGAAAAAGAAATGGCAGACAAATTTTACAATCGTGGAGCAGGCACTTCTTCAAGTAAGAGATTGGTTGATCTAGCACACTCATCCATGCAAGATATGGGGATAAATTCTCCTAAGATGCAACGTGTAAATATACATCGGAGTAGTGTTAGCAAAAAAACACTGGTACATGCAGATTCAGGTGTGTCATCTTAGAAGAAGACAACCATAGGCTAGAATATGTGACTGTTACAGTTAACAAGCAACAAAGGTGCCCCGATAGGTGCACAAGGAGGGGAAACACATGAACATATCAAAACAAAAGTGCCGAAAAGAATGTGGGCTATTCGAAGGAGTACAGAGTCATGGAAGAAAATGACTTGCTTTGGGCATTAGCCAAGACAAAGTGGAAGATGTGGAATATACATCAATAAGGGAGATGGAGATAAAAATGTTGGAGTGCCTGCACCATGCTTCTGGGGGTCGACAAAAATACCCAACGGTGTTGCAAGGGGGTTTGTATGGTTTTGTAACTCGGCTCCCACTCACTCTTAGGATGTTGATGAAAGCCATGTGATTGTCACACCTGGTCCAACTCTTGGGGTGTGGCCAGTGGATGAGGGGACATGTTTGGAGGCTATGGAGATGCAAATGCTCCTAGCAAATGGATTTGTGCTTCAAAGTGGAGGATCACCTCTACAAACAGCTCAAGCCAACGCAAATGTAGTAAACATTCCAAGTGATTTTCGTCCAAAATAAAAGGAATTCAAGATTGTTAAGTGGAGAGCCCGATTGACTAAGGAGTTTCGTGAGTGTAGAATACCATATTAGAGAGTTTGGAAAAATCCCAATTCCCATTTTGCAAGATCAAAAAATTGGGGGCATGATAAGCTCTTTTAAGATTTTGTTATTAAAACCCCCTCATGTAACATATCATTGGAAAGCTCTTGAAGAGTAGGTTCTAAATCCATATTCTCCAATAACTTTGTCATTGGTATGCTTAAGATACACCAAAAAGTAGATCGAAAAGCAAATTCCCAAAGTAATGGGATTTTCCCAAACTCCCTAATATGGTCTTGTAGAGAAGGGAAGGACCTTGGTTGCATAGGATATTTGCAAGGTCATTATATTGTGCAATGAATCCCATATCTTCTACGTTAGTACCGAGGGGTCTAGAGCAATGCATGTGAGCTACTCGGTGTCAATAGAGCAAACTTTCCGCATTGCATGTGTGAATGTTTTCAAAAACTTAGAGGGCAAGCACCTAGCATACATACCATGCAAGCAATTGAACTTCATTTACTTGAAGGTTATGGGATTGGATTCAATAGCTCACGATCTCATGCACCAGGCAGCACTATCTAAGGTGGAGTTATTTCAAGCACTTAGTGGTGGCAGATGATGCCATGTGGCAACATAATCTGCAGATGTTGTTGATGTGGCCTTTTTGATGGCTTATGTGATGGTTCTTTTTGTAACTAGCCTCGACTTGGAGACACTTCGATCGCTGGAGTATAGCATCTTTTGTAGTGGAAGGGGCCATTATTAGGATTAAATGGTGTTGTTTTTAACCAGAATGCAATTTTGTGTTGGCGTGTGCTTGTTTGGAATGTGATGCTATTCTTTGGAGTTGTTTCAAGAAGTTAGTGGTGGCAGACGGATGTGCCAACATAATTTGTGTATGTTGTTGATGTGGCTTTTTTGATGGCTTATACGATGGTCCTTTTTGTTATTATCCTGGACTTGGGTGCACTTTGCTTTGCGGGAATATAACATCTTTGAAGTTACCATGTTTTGTGGTGGGAGGGGTCATTAGTTAGATTACATGCTATTGTTTTTAACCTGAATGAAATTTCGTACTGGGCAAATGCTTGTTTGGAATGTGATGCTATTCTTTTCTATGTGAAGATTGTTTGACAGGATTTGCTCGGCTTTCCCTTCACTCGAAAAAACCCGCTCGGGAGATCTTGGCTAATTTGAGAGGCATAAACCCTTGCCTCCACCTTTAAGGGTTCAATCTTGCCTCTTGGGTATACATACGTGGATTTTGTTGGCATCCACAAGATCACACATGCAGCTATGGAGGATGAAATATCATCATCATGGTGGAGTGTGCAAAAGAGAGAGAGAGAGAGAGAGAGAAGCAATAGAGCTCAAGTATGAGGGAGAGAGAGAGAGAGAGAGAGAGAGAAGCAATAGAGCTCAAGTATGAGGGAGAGACTGCACAACTTCTCATTGTGTTAGAATGAAGGACCCAAGTACATTTTATAGGCACCAAGGCCCTCACTAAGGCCTTTATCTTTTGACTCTAAATAAGAGTTGTTCACATCGAGTGTGTTCACACTACTAAGGATGACTCTAGACTAACTCCAAAATATCGAACAAACCCCCCTTTGGAGTGATGGTGGAGTTGCATACATTACCTTCAATAGTCTTGTACACCAACACAAGCAAAGACACAAGACGTATTCCCCACTTTAAACCCAGAGGCCAGTAAGTGTGGCTCAAAGGCCACTGAGCGTGTCACAAAAGGCTCAAAGGCTCAGCAACAAGCATGGCTCATGGCTTAACAAGAATGGTCTTGGCAAAAGACTCAGAGGTCAGGTCCTGCCTCGGGTGGCAAAGACAACCTACATTGGCATACCAAAACACCCCCCCTTGCCTAAAGTTGGGGAAAAAAGGGCATGATGGAGAGAAGCCTTTTATAGAAATAAGGCATTAGAAAATCAGAAAAGATCCAAAAATAAATAACTCAGATTTTGGGGGAGTTCTCTGAACTCTACAAAATAGGAAACCAAAAGGTAGATAAAAAAGGAAATCATGAAGTTTAAGAACTTTTTCTTGAGCATATATAGGGAAAAATCTTTTTTGCGACGTTGTTTCCAAGCCAAAGTGACTTGGGCCGTCATTTTAGGCACACGGGGCAAGGCAGCACCTGGGAGAGCTCAAATTGTGAGTTGTAGAGTGGAAATCGCGGGCATCCATTGATGTAGCATATTTGACTTGATGCAGGGGGCTAGATTTAAAGAGAGCCCCAATCGGTTGGCGGACGTAGAAGCTTCACTTTGATGATTACAACCATGTTTGAAGCGCATATGAACCTCCTCTTAAGCTGATTAAGGTTGCGTATCTGGATTAGACTGAAGGCTGCACGTGTGAAACGACCAAATGCGGCAGGTCAGCAGCCGTCGGAAGAAGGCGTAGGGCAGAAACGCAGGCCAGAGAGGGGGGGGGCCATGGAGGAGAAACTCGAAGGAGAGGCTCGGGGTGAAGAGGTCCAGGCACGGCAGACTGTGTTGCATGTGAAGGAGCATCCGTGTGGCCGTAGCCTACTACTGGTGCTTGCTCACAAGAGCCTTAGCACTACGGCGGTTAGAGGCTGCTCTTGTGTGTGCGTGTGTGGAGATTATAAAGTTGCCAGCCGCATGGGATATGATATGAAAGGGAAAAAAGAATGTAGATATGAAAAGCATGGAAAAATTAAGAGACAGTCTCATACCATGTTGGCATCCATAGAAGCACACATGGAGCTATGGGGAGGATGAAATATCATCATCATCATAGTGGAGAGTGTAAAAGAGAGAGAGAGAGAGAGAGAAAGAGAGAGAGAGAGAGATTGCGAAACTAAAATGATACTCATCGTGTTAGAAAGGACTCAAGTACATGCTTTATAGGCCCCACGGCCTTTGTCTTTTGACCCTAAATAAGAGGGTGTTCACACCACTAAGGACACTAGACTCCAAATTAACTGTGAAATATCCAACATATTTGACTCTGACCCCCATATGACTTGTGGTTTCAAACTAGCTAGGCTAGGCTTGGGCATGAACGCTCTGCTGTCTAGGGTTGTTTTATTTTTTGTAAGATTTTTTTAAAAATCCATACTTTTTATTAGAAAAAAAACCAAAAGTAGGTCATTCTACTTCCAAAAGCAAAAGTAAGGGATCGAAAAATTTTCAACAACTTTTTAAGCTTTTAATTTTCATCGAATCCCTCTCATCCACCTTCTTCTCTAACATTTCACTTCTGAATCCCACTACATTGATACTTTATCCTCATCATCATGGCGGAAGTACAAATTAACACCATTGAAAAGCTTGAAAAGAACAACCATCAAGCTTGGAGATTTAAAATCAAAATATTCCTTCAATCTTATAATATATGGGGTATACACACTGGAGCCGACACAATGCCAAACATGCCTCTAGAGCTACTAGGAGGTAGTAGAAAAGAAGCCGAAGAGTGAGATGATCAATTTCGCGAGACTCAACAAAATCTACAAAGGCAGTATGAAATTGATGTCAAAACATGGATTTAAAGTAGAAGAATCTCTTCCATCTCTTCATCTTCAATTGGCTCACCAATCATGACTTCCAGCTCTTCATCTTCAATTGGCTCACCAATCATGACCGATTGATCACCTATATCGTTGATCTTTGCAACATAGTCAAAAAAATTTCCATCGAACGGAAAAAAAAATCCGTCGAGAGAATCCAAATTCTTATCAAAGAAAAATTTTTCCATCGAAAATTCCATCGATGGAATTTTTTCCATCAACGGAACAAATTTTTTGTCGTTTGAGAATTTGGATTCTAGAATCCAAATTTTATCGACGAAAATTTTTTCCGTCAAAATAAGAATTTGGATTCCAAAATTCAAATTCCCGTCGAGAATTAAAATTTCCGTCGTCAGATTGAAATTTTTAACGATGAAAATTTGGATTCCAAAATCCAAGTGGATTCTAAAATTCAAATTCTCATCGACGGATTTTTTTTCCCATTGACAGTTTTTTTTTCATCAACAAAAATTTTATGATCGACGAACTAAATTTTGTGTTCAATAAAAGTGAAATTTTTGTTTATTATGGATCAAAATTTCTCTTTTTCGGATGGAAATTTCACTGTCTCATGATAGAAACGTCAATCTTTTGGATTTCAGAATCCACTTTGTCAATAATGTGGATTCTAGAATCCAAATTTCCATCAATTTTTCAAAACGACAATTGTTGTCATTTTCATGGTTCAAAATCTAACTGTGATAAACTAAAAATTATGTTTTTGCAAAGACTATAACTCAATCGAATTATTAGATCAAAATAAAGTAAACTAATAAATTATAGTACTCACTACCATCTAAAATTTAACCATTTGGATTGTTGGTTTTCTATCTGAATCTAGAAAAATCATTTCTTTCAAACAATAATCCTCTTCTATGGCCATGGACTCCATATACCTTCTTATCTTAACATCAAATATATGCTCTAATTTAATGATTGGAATGAAGTGCAATGATTGGGATGAAGTTAGTTAAATTCTTATAGATGAAAAAGCACATTTTTGTAATTCTAAGTAAAGAATATATTATAGATTACATAGACATCCGTGAATTATTAGTAGTTTAAAGAATATTAGATTTTGTCATTGATCTTGTTTTTTCCATTTTGTTATTTGACATGAAAAGTGAAAAAAAAAATCATCTTTAAATTAGCAAAATACAACAAGCAAGAAGAGATAAATGGAATTACAACACTCAAAGTAAATTGATTAGAATGAGTGAAGTACAAGTGAAGTAACATGGTAAGGTCACTTACACACACTCATAAGAGCGTGTATATATGCTCGAGGAAAAATTCCTCCTAAAGAGGGAAAACGTGACCCAACCCATTATTAGCCTAGTCCACACATCACTACCATATAAATGGCTATAAACCCCCATGTAAATGATGTGAAAATGTGTTTGCTCAGAAGAACTCGCTCGAAGGACGATAGAACTTTACAAGACACTAAGGTTCATTTTTGTAAAGGAAGACCCAAATTTGGATGAAGAAAGCTACTACTGGCTCCATGGGTCTATTTTTGGAATAAAAAGATATAAATACTCTATATGGGTAAGATTAGACATAATGTTGTGTTTTGAGTTCTTCTTCTTTGTTTGTGCTCTTTGATTTTTGTTGGTTAATTCTGTTTGCACCCAAATTGAGACTTACATCATACGACAGCTTTCCTGACTACATCTTTGACCATCCACACATCTCCAACAAGGAACAGGTAAAATCTTCACCATCTAACTTGGTGACATGAGGATGCGATTACCATTAGGAAGGGGGGTACAGTATAACCACTCTCTAGTTAACATGAACCTACTGTAAGAAGGCGCTGCTAGCATGTTAAGATATCAAGCTCAACTAGTGCTACGGGCGGACATTGATGACCCGCCTGGGTGATAGCTATCACTCGCCTAGGTGATAGCTTCCGCATCTACACCACTGGCATGGTTGGTGAGATTATGGGTGATATGCGGCCAGTGGGATGGTAGGTTGTGTGACAGCCATTGGATTACTAGAGACTGACATAGTTATAGTGCCAACTCATTTAGTCGAGTTCACATTATGGACCGACCCTTGTATGTTGTAGTCGTTGAGTACTAACCCATATAGTGTGTGACAGCCATTGGATTACTAGAGACTAACATAGTTATAGTGCCAACTCATTTAGTCGAGTTCACATTATGGACCGACCCTTGTATGTTATAGTCGTTAAGAGTACTAACCCATATAGTGTGTGTACTCTTAATCTTTATGTTATGTTGGTTGAGTAGAGAAGAAGAAGATAGAAAAAAAATCAGCTATCCATCTCTCTCTTGTGTCTTACTCTCTCTTGGGTGTGTGTCTTTGCTTACTAGGGTTTGAAGCTCTCCCTCTCCCCAACATTCTCTTTATGGTATTAGAGCCTGGTTCGTGTGAGAGCTAAGGAGGTAAGCAAGAGGCAAGAACAAGCAAGGAAGCGGTACTACACGTGTAAGAGCACCATCATCTCTTTCCCTTTCTTGGTTTAGGTACAACACCCCCTCAGTAGCTCTGGGAGCTACACATCTCCGATTGAGGAGCTGTCTTCCGAAGCAGAGCTATAGGGCAGGTATACTGTCCTATTGGATAGATTCTTATTGGACATAATTTTTTCAGCTAGATTCGCGTTTCGAGCACGTTACGGGGGGGTCCCGTTTCGTCACTCTAGGGTATTTTCAACAGTTCTCTAGAAGTTCTAGTAGAGAACCGTTTTTACTCGAAATCTGGTTATTGCAATGCAGCAGTGCATTTTGGAAGTGCAGACGGGATTTGCACATGTATTGTTGATACTGGGTGTATGTACATGTACTCTGGTCACATTTGGTGACACACAGGCTGTGATGGAGTACCGCTGCTGCACAACAGTTACAGGAGATACTGCTATATTACAGGTTGTATACAGAAGCTGTCTGTTTGCAGTTTATTTGATTGCTGTGCAGGAAAACATGTTTGATGGAATTAATTAGATTGTTAGTGAGAAGCTAGATAAGAATAACTTCCATGCCTAGAAGTTCAGAATGACCAATTTCCTAATGGGGTAAAGGATTTTGGGATTATGTAGAAGGAGACAATGAGGAGCCTCCAGAGTTATCTGAGAAGAATGCCACTCCCACACAGATATAAAGGCATTCAAGGATTGGAATCAGGGTGTGCAAGAAAAGTCATGTACTGGCTTTCAATTAGTGTCACAGACATTATGATAGGACACATACAAGATGCCAACACTCCAGCAGTTGCATGGCAAAATTTGGTTCAGATATTCCAGACTACCTTAAAGGCAAGGAAGTTGCAGTTAGAGCAAGAGTTGCATACTATGGAAAAGAAAAGCATGTCTATCAATGAATATTCCTTAAAGATCAAGGGCATTGTTGAATCCCTTGGGTCTATCAATGTATCAGTGGAGGATGATGATTTGGTGAGTGTCTGTCGTCTGAATGGGCTTGGCAAAGAGTACAAGCCATTCAAGACCTCCATTGCAGTTAGGGAGAATATTCCCAACTTTCGGGACTTGATATCTATGTTGATCATAGAAGAAAAGGCTTTAGGTGAGGATTCTTCTTCACAAAGCAAGAACACATCAGAACAGGCCTTCTACTCTAATTCAGGTAGAGGCTGTGGTCGATGCCAAGGTGGTGGCTGACAAGGAAATTAGAATTCTAGACAACAAGAGTTCAATGATTCACAACAGCAATCATACACAGGTGAAAGAGGCCAGTCTAGAGGCAGGGGGAGCCAAAGAGGCTAAGGTGGTTGGCAAAGAAATCAAAATGTAAATAGCATAGAGTGCTATTATTGTGGCAAACCAGGACACATGGCAAAGGACTGCTACAAAAAGCAGAGTGACATTAAAAGTGGGAAGTTGCAGCAAGGCAACTATGCATCATCTAGCAAACATGGTTCTATAACTAGGAATGTGTTAGGATCTCAAGATATATGGTATATGGATCCTGGCACCTCTAACCACATGACTAGTCATGCTGAGTGGTTTAGAGATATGCAGAAAATGAAAAAACCAGGTTATGCAGAAATAGGTGATGATACTACGCATCCCATTGTGCACGTTGGTAAAGTGCCATTGTCTATGCAGCATGGCAAAATGAAGTACTTGGCTGATGTACTTCATATTCTGAATATTACAAAGAACCTGGTTTCTTTCGGACAGATGGTTGAGCAGGGTCTGCAAGTGAGATTTAATCCTCAAGGATGTTTTGTGGAAGACTTCAAAAATAAGTGTTGCTTGGTTACAAAGGGTAACAGAAATGGCAGGATGTTTACTTTAGATGTGAACATGCCTGAGATAAAGGTGGCCATGTTTGTGCATAGAACAGGTGTCATTGCAGATATTGACATATGTACAGCGACTAAAGTCTATGGAAGCCCAAAATATTATTGTAGGTTTGCCAAAGTTTAAGGTTGACGGTATGCATAAGGTATGTGAAGTATGCCAACTTGGTAATAAGTAGGACAAACATGCTTTCCCACATGAAAAGCATGTCAGTGCAAGGCCATTAGATGTCATACATTCAGATGTAAGGGGACCGACCAAGACTGCAACAATTGCAGGTTGCAAATACTATGTTACATTCATTGATGACCACACTAGGAAAGTGTGGGTTTATTTCATGAAGGAGAAAAGTGAGGTGTTTGCTCACTTTCAAAGATTTAAAGCCTTGGTCAAGAAGGAAAAATGCATGCAAATAAAATGCCTAAGATCATATGGTGGGGGAGAATATTTCTCCAATGAGTTCAGCAATTTCCCGAGAAAGCAGGAAATCAAGAGGTAGTTTACATGCAGGTACACTCTGCAAAAACAGAATGGTGTTGCAGAAAGGAAAAACATGCACATTGCAGAAGTGGCACGTGGCTTGATGGCTAAAAAGAATATGCCACATCACTTTTGGGTAGAAGCAGTAGCAATTGCTGTGTACATTATGAACATGACACTCATTGTGCAACTGTTTATGGTATGACTCATGAACAGAAGTTTACAGGCATAAGACCGGATGTGTCTCACTTGAAAGTGTTTGGGTGTATTGCATATGTACATGTTCCTGATGATGAAGTGAGAATAAAGTTGGATCCAAAGGCAGATAAATGCATCTTCATTGGTTATGCTATGGAGCAGAAAAAGGTTATAGATGCTATAACCCTACCACTTGTGAGTAAGCAGAGATGTTATCTTCAATGAGATGAGTAGTTGGTATGCACCAGTAGTAGCGAAGGCAACAGAAGATGCAGATGTAAGAAGTGCTGATGTTACACCACATGTAGAGCAGCAATCTCACAGGTGCTGAGTGGACTTGGGGAGTCCTCGAGTAGTGGATCCAATGTTAGCCCATGGTCAGCCCATGGTCAGGCAGGCTGAGGAATGATGCAGGTACACATGTATCACGGAAAGGGAAGGAAAAGGTAGATCAACCTTTTGTGCTGATCCGCAGCAGGTCATTCATATGTGGATGGTGACTCTAGTGGCTCTGAGCAGAGCCTTGATGAGGAGCTTAACATTTTGTCTGTGGTTACTCGTAGTGTAAGGAGAACCAGGGTTGTTTTGAGGACACCTGCTGCTGGCAGTGATCCAGGTGTACGTAGGTCTACGAGGGTTAGATGCCCTGTTTGGCAGGTTGAGATATGATGGATATACAGCCCATCATTATGCTTACATGGTAAAAGCAATATAGGAGGTTGAGCCCATTTTCTTTGAGTAGGCAATTGGAAATAAGAAATGGGAAGATGCCATGGATAAGGAGACGGCAGCATTTGATGCAATGCAACATGGGAGTTAGTTCCTTTGCCTAAGAAAAAGAAGACAATTGGATGTAAGTGGGTGTATAAAGTCAAGCACAATGTTGATGGTTCAGTGAGAGCAGGTACAAGGCAAGATTGGTTGCCAAGGGCTATGCGCAGACTTATGGCATAGACTATGAGGAGACATTCAGCCCGTTTGCAAGAATGGCAACCATGAGAGCTGTCATTGCTATGGTTTTGTAGAGCAGCGAAGGGTTGGTCTTTACATCAAATGGATGTAAAGAATTCTTTCTTGCATGGTGATTTACAAGAATAAGTGTACATGATGCAGCCACCAGGTTATGAGAGTGATGCACATCCAGATTTTGTGTGTAGGTTACGCAAAGCCTTGTATGGATTGAAGTAGGCACCCAAATCATGGTCAAACAAGATTTTGTGTGTAGGTTACGCAAAGCCTTGTATGGATTGAAGTAGGCACCCAAATCATGGTCAAACAAGATCGGGGAGTATCGTGTTACCATTGGATTACAGATATCCAATGCAAATTTTTCACTATATGTGAAAAAGATAGATAGAGGGATCATGCTATTAGTCATCTATGTGGATGGCTTGATTATCACTGGTGATAGTGATGCAGATTACATGATGTCAGGATGCTTTTGAAGCATAAGTTTGAGATGAAGGATTTTTTGAGAGAAGAATTATGCATTGGTCAAGGGCAGTGTCTACTCCACAATTATAACAACTTTTATGCATGTTAGTTACATGATACCCATTAGGGTTTGAAGATTCAAGCTTAGTGAAAGTGAGTAATTGGTTGTGGTTAAATACTCAAACAAATAAGGTTTATCATCTTTGGCTCAAGAAAGAGAGGGCATGGCTCATAGTGTTGCCAATGCCTCTTACAAAAGTAATGCCAAAAAATGCTTAAAATCATGACAACCAATAAGGTAGAGCATTTAGGGATGCTATGCTCAACCTTACAACTCATCTTAGACGATAAAAGTGCAGAATATGCAGCGGAATGAAATGCGTTGGGCTTGGAAAGTGAGAACATATGGCTTATGGCATGCCTATGCCACTTACAAACAAGGGCCTCAAGGGTAATACACATAAACATTGAAGATGAACACTTAGTGTACATGTGTTCAACTTTAAAACCACTCAAAAATCTGAGTTTGATGATGAAAAAACCAGAATTCTTCAACCTCTTTGGCTCATGAGATGAAGACAATTGGTTCATGGTAGCACCATTTCTCCTTGGAAGAAACGGGTTGACGATGAAGACTTGAATGTGGCACTTATGGTGTGTGCCCGGCCTCCAATGTTGATGAAGAAGAGCCTCCTTAATGTAGATGACTTCCTCCTTTGATGGTTAAGACCACCTTAGTGTTAAGCGACACTTTGGTTGATGATTAATATCACCATTAGTGTGTATAAAACACAATTAGTGCTAAAAAGCACATTTTTAGTGTAAAATAACACTTATTTTGGTGATTAGTTCACCATTAGTGTTTAATAATACTATTAGTGTTTAAGAACACTTTCTCTTTATTGGATTAACATAGTAATGTTAAACAACATAATTAGTGCTTAGAAGCACACTTAATTACTTTCAAAGCTTAAAAATTGATGTTGATGTTGATGTTGAAGCTTGACGGGCATGAGGCTTATGGCTACCTCATGTGGATGGAATCTCTTCCAAACCAAGAGAAATCTCAGCAACAAACATTTACTTCATCATATGATTGATTAGAGCAAAGAGGGAGATGATATAAGCAAGAAAAAACCTCCAAAAATCAAGCTTTAATGGAGAGCTTGAGGGGAAGAAAAAATGGCGCCTGGTCTTTTGCTTCCAGCCGACGCTACAGTGGATGAAATGCTCTCATATTTGAGCAGAAGACCCTCCACTCATTGGGCTACAATAGCCCTAAGAGAGCATAGCCTATTGTGGTCTACAACCGGGCTATGACTGTACGACCAGCAGGCGCAACAGAAACTGCAGGCGACTCCTTCCGTGGGCAATGCCGTCGCAGCGCCAGGAGAAATCATGCAATTAGTCGTACGAATGGTAACGCCCGGGTGTTCTCTCTATCTCCCATGAATAAAGTTTTGAGAGAAATGGCTTCTACAGGCTGCTGTAGCTCCTCCACCATGAAAAGGTTGAGCTCCACACAAGAAAGATAAGAGAAAAATGAAGATTTTTGACCTAATCTACACCACAAGTGGTTCAAATCACCTAGGCTCTAGATACCATGTTGAGAAAACGCGGTGCTCATGCTAGATCAAGTGTGCGGAGAGGAGAGACACAAAATACAAGAATAATATATTGCTTATTAAGTTGTTTATGCATACAACTAGGCCTTGCTTCACCTTTAAACAGGTGAACAAGTGGACCTCAAGTCCATTCACACTCACACCCTTCTCTCACCCTTCTACATAACCTTAGTCTCTTAATAGGATTTGGGTGAGCTGTGGTATTTCGTGGTGGGCATAGAGGTGGTGAGATCACCTCATGGCATTTTGCTATTTTGCAGAGGCAGTATGGCTTGGGAGATGTTGTCCAAGTATGGTATGATAGGCTGTAAGCCTATTTCAATGCTATTGGAGTAGAACAGAAAGCTTTCCGCAGATACAGGTGAGCTTTTGGAGGACCCCACTACATACAGGCACATAGTGGGTAGTTTGATCTACATGACCACTACAAGGCTGGACTTGAGCTATGCTGTTGGACTTGTGAGTCAGTTTATGGAGGCCCCTAGGAAGCCACACTTGGATGCCACTAGGCAGATCCTCAGGTACATAAAGTCCATAGTTGATTATAGATTTTTCTATGAGGTTGGTACTACAGAGATACAGTTGCATGGATACACAGAGATACAGTTGCATGGATACACAGATGCTGATTGGGTTGGTAGTATTGCAGACAGAAGATCTACCAATGGTTTTATATTCTCATTTGAGAGTGCTGCTGTGAATTGGAGCAATAAGAAGCAGCCAACAGTTGCTTTGTCGAGTACAGAGGTATAGTACAGGGGTGCTGCTATGGCAGCTTGTGAGGTAGCTTGGTTTTAGAAGCTACTTATTAGTGACATGGAACTGGATAGGGCAGTTGTCATATATTGTGAAAACATGAGCAGCATACAGTTGGCCAGTAACTCAGTATATCATGCTATAATAAAACACATTGAGGTGCATTATCACTTTTTGAGGGAGAAGGTTCTAGCAGGAGATGTAGATCTAGTATATGTCAACACATAGGATCAGGTGGCTGACATCTTCACGAAGGCATTGGGCACAGAGAAGCTCCACATGTTTAGAAGCTTACTTGGAGTGCAGTGTGTAGAGTTGAGCTCGAGGGGGAGTGTTGAGATATCGAGCTCAACTAGTGCTACGGCAGACATTGATCACCCACCTGGGTGATAGCTTCCCCATCTACACCACTGGCATGGTTGGTGAGATTATGGGTGATATGCGGCCAGTGGGATGACAGGTTGTGTGACAGCCATTTTGGATTACTAGAGATTAGCATAGTTATAGCGCCAGCTCATTTAGTTGGGTTCACATTATGGACCGACCCTTGTATGTTGTGGTAGTTGAGTACTAACCCGTGTATAGTGTGCTCTTAATCTTTATGTTATGTTGGTTGAGTAGAGAAGAAGAAGATAGAAAAAAAAATCAGCTATCCATCTCTCTTGTGTGTGTGTGCTTGCTTGCTTGGGTTTGAAGCTCTCCCTCTCCCCCACATTCTCTTTATAGCACACCACAACTAAGAAGTTGCATCTTGCGGCACTAAGGAAAAGCTCTCAATAACACTTGTTTTAGCAAAGGTAAGGTAAGCTCTTGACTTGAACATAAGGATTCAAAATAACACAAGAAATAGAGTAGGGAGAAGAGGGAAGAGCTCACAAGTATTCTATTACAAGAAGAATGGTTATGTATTGCTTAATGTTTAAAGTTACATCTTGCAGCTCTAAGGCAAAACTCCCAACAACACTTGTTTCAGCAAAGGTAAGGTAAGCTCTTGACTTGAACACAAGGATTCAAAATAACACAAGAAAGAGAGTAGGTAGTAGAAGATGGAAGAGAGCACACAAGTATCCCATTACAAGGAGAATGGTTGTGTATAGCTTAATGTTTTAAAATTACCTTATATGTTCACACTTGGTCGGCTATGACTTAAAAATAGTCCATGGTAACTGTGTCTAGCCCTAAGCCCCTTACCAAGTATATACACAAAATCATAGATTTTCCCACTTGGAATTAAGCACAGAGTAAGGTCGCTTCATATATTCCAATGGCGTCTTATAAAAGATATGTTTTCATTAAGAGAATGTAAGAACAAGGTGAGATGGTGAAAATCCTTACAAGAGTAGAGAATAGGAGAGGTTGTCTTAAGCATAAAGTAAGACTGCTTCATATATTCTAACACCGTCTTACAAAAGATACGTTTTTATCAAAAGAAGGTACGACGATGAAGATCCTTACAAGAGTAGAGGACAAGAGAGGCTATCTTAATAAGCATAGAGTAAGGTTGCATACTATATTCTAGCACCATCTTATAAAAGATATGTTTCTGTTAGAAGAAGGTAAGATGGTGAAGTAGTTTACAAGAGTATAGAGGACAACATGCAGCATGTTAAATGTTGTGAAGAGGAATCCTAAACATGGCATGCACCTGTGGCAATAAGGAGTTAGTTCTATATCTTTACCTGCTGTACTACATGTCATTGGCCATTTTCATGGTGGGAATCAAAAGCTATATCTATATCTTTACCTGCTACTACTTACATGTCATTGGCAATCTGCATGGTGGGAATCAAAAGCTATATTTATATCATCTATTCCCATAAGGTAATACCTTCCAAAAAATCTAAGTTCTACCTTATGAAGGACCTTTATAATCCTTTGGTGAACTTTAAAGAGAGGTCCAAGGTTTAAACAAGACATTAGTAACATGGAAAAAAAGTATCACGGGTGGATTTTATAAAAATCCATT
Organism: Cibotium barometz; assembly: GCF_041138505.1. Classification (NCBI taxonomy): domain Eukaryota; kingdom Viridiplantae; phylum Streptophyta; class Polypodiopsida; order Cyatheales; family Cibotiaceae; genus Cibotium; species Cibotium barometz. The sequence continues at coordinate 39,559,627 of NC_141085.1, read as the reverse complement.
ATACCCAAATACCTATAAAGTTTTAGAAATACTTTGTAAAAATTAAGGAATTGGGATACAAGCAAGGCTAGGGTATAAATGTGTGTGTGTGTGTGGGTAAATGCATGGTAAGAGTAATCACTTTTGTTCACTCTCAAGGGAAATAGCACATCCACCGCAAGGGGGTAAGGTCGGAGGGGTGGGGTATCTCGATCGAGATAATCATAGCATTCATAGCATGATGTGTCTCCCCTAAGCCGAAATCCCAATTTCTTGATCAAGATCCCAAACGGCACCACACCAATAGGACCAGGAATGATCACACATCTTGATGATTGAGACCCATGTCATTGCCACATGTCACCACCACACTCGATCTCAAATGAGATATGTAGTTGATTAAGGTTCACATCATTGACTGTCATAAGGGATCTCAGTCGACATACATGTAACTACCACTTGGATCTAGATTGATATATATTCTCTCATGCTATACGCTGTCACCCATGCCCCCTCATGACATAAACCATGTACTACAATGCTATACAATGCACCCATGCCCCCTTATGACATCAACCATGTACCTTGATCAAGATATCCACATGTGATCTCATTGATGTCCATTTATCTTGATTGAGATACTCATATATGATCCCAGACATCCATTTTTCTTGATCCAAATAGCCGCATGTGATCTTAGCTATCCATTTATCTCGATCAAAATACCCATTGTTAACCATATATTGGTTAACACATTCATACAACAACTATGTCCGCACACTTATGTAATGGACACCGGCACTATATATTGTAAATCTCGTCATTTGATGAGCGAAATGCCCTAAAGAAACTCCCAAGTATTGAGCTTCGAAGGATAGATAAGAGGATCTTGGTCAATTGTTCAAACCATAGAGAAAAGCCTTGTAGCTATCCTGGGTCACTTACTCCCGACTAGTGGGAAAAGGCTTGGAACTATAAAAGCCAATTTCTCTTGTTTGTAACTCATTCTCCCATATGTGCAATAGAAGTGGAGTATTCTCTCTCTCCCTCTCTCTTGTAACTCTAATCTAGCATGTGTGGTGTGCTTAGGGTTAGGGTTTGGGAGTAATTAGTGCTAATCACTTGTTTTCTCATGCTTCCCTCTTGCTTCTCCTCTCTCTCTCTCTCTCTCTCTCTCTCTCTCTCTCTCTCTCTCTCTCTCTCTCTCGATTGATTGATTAGGACTATCAATACGATCCCCTCTTCGGTAGAGATCCCGCATGATCTTTGCGGGAGAGCTTGCATCACCCGCCGTTGGATTAGAGCAATCGCCTCGGGGGGTGACAAGGAATGTGGGAGGTCAGCGAGATGACAAGTGTCTACGGTGCAATGCTCGACGAGCCTAGCTCGACGAGCTAGCTCGAGCTCTCGGTGGATAGGCAACTTCCCACCACAATGACAGGTTAAGGTAGGGTTTCACATCTTTGGTGCCACTGTTGGGGAGCGCCAATCCGCTACTTATCTACACCATCTTTAATTTGAATCCAACGGAGTCTCCATAGCCCTAAAACCGTTAAGATCTTTGGTATACGATTTTTTTTATTTTTTGATGTTTTGCATGGTTTTTGTTGTGATTCATGTATAGCTTTCTGTTTAGAGTAGGATTACTACTTGTTTGAGTGAAAAAACTTGAGATTTGGGTGATTAAAGAGCCTAATCAAGAGGGTTTTGCTTAAACCTATACTATTTTTCTTAATTTTTAAGTTAATCTTGTTTCTTTTGCTTAATTCCTTTGCATAGGTAGATTAGCATTGTTAAATAGAACCCTAATCCATTAAAAAATCCTCCAAAAAAATCATAAACTATCTCTTAATTGTTAAGGCTCACCCTAACCCTCCTTGAAACACATCCAAAAAGAGATTACCTGGTGAACCGCAATTGTCGGTAGGATCTTTCCAATAGCCAAGCTCGTAACCCTCGAGGTCTCCAAGCTCTACAACTCCTTGAGAAGCAATTCCATTGCGTCTCCCGTAAGCGTTATCACACCGTCGCGTTGCACTACAGGTCCTCGTCCCTCCTCTCACCACCTCACTTCACTCACACACACTCACTAGCATGCATTAGGGAGAGAGATTAGCAAGAGGATTAGCAAGAGCAAGACTCAATTGCACAATGGGAGAGTATGTTGTATTATGAGAGAAATTCACTTATATACATGGCCATAAGTGTTTACACTCACTTATATACATGGCCATAAGTGTTCACACTCACTTAAACTATGGCCGGTCGGGCACTTTAGGCTCATAAGATGCTAATGCTATTACAATGACTACTCTCATAATATATCCATGAAGTACATCACTTAGGACTTCATCCTAACTTGCTACCACACGCTCATAAAGCGGGAATCGCCATAAATACTCCGTTCACAACATTACAGCCGCGCGCCCGTCCAAGTTGTAGCTTTGGACACTATTGCTTGATATCTTGAATGTATGACCCTTTGGTGTATCTGCCGTGACTTCTTGATGTGATTAGTGGACTTAAAAGAGAGCAAAAAACCAAAAAATTAAGACTAATCGCTTGTAATTAGACTAATTGGAGTGGCATTAGTGTTCTAAAACTTGTCTTGACCCAAATCCATGTTTAGTCCACTCCCATTAGGCTGTAATTAGTAACATTTAGCACTAATTTAGTCTCTTTTATCTAATTTTTTCTCTTTTGAGTGGGTTAATTACATACGTAATTAGTGAGATTATTTAGAGATAATCACATCTTTGGATTAGCCTAAACATTGCTAATCCACCTATCAAATCTCCATGCTTAAACTCTTGGGAGTAATAAGAGAGCAAAGAAGAGGATTAAGGAGTGATAAACAATGGGATAAAGAAGATTAGTCATCAGTTAAGTTAGAGTGCCTCTAAATTAGTCGAAATCCACTAATTTACAGGTAGCCTCTAACTTTAGTCTTTTCCCACCTATCTAGCATTAATGAGGGAGTCTTAGTTGTCTCCCACACACTTCCCTTCAAATTTGAAAGTCAAATTCGAATTTCAAAATCCAAATTCAAATTTTAACTTGCCACGGTCATTCACACCTAAGGCCACGAGCATACGTTCTAAGCGTATGGATGTACAAAACCCAAAAAAATAAAAATAAATAAAAATTTTACCACATACATCCTAACATACGCCCGTAGCAACCTTAGCTACACGGGCGTACCAAGCTATGTCGAAAAAAATAAAAAAATTTACCACGGGCGTACCATCCTAAGTGTATGTCTGTATTACCAACCTTAGCCACACATGCGTACCAACCTAAGTGTATGGCCGTACCAACCTAAGCATACGACCATACGACCATACCATTCTCGAAAAAAATTTATTTTTTTTCGTCTCACGAGCGTACCATCCTAAGCGTACGCCCATTACCAACATTAGCCACGGGCGTACCAACCTTAGCCACGTGCGTACAAACATACCATTTCCGAAAAAAAAATTTTAAAAATATCAAAATTTCCAAATCTTTAGAGGTGCTTTTGGTCTACCTCCCCGACTCACCAGGATTGTTTTTACATGCATAAAACGCCTTAAAAGACCACTTTTAACCTTAAATATGTATTCACGTGCAAGACAAAAGTGAGCTAAAACTCCTACTTCAGGCTCGGCACGCACCGTTGAAGCTTTTCTAAGCTTCCCGCACACCATGGACACCTTTCGGTCATGGTTACATGTCCCCAATGCCCCAATTCCATTCGGCCGCACCCCAGCCCCAATTGAACATTCACATGTGGTCGCCATGCCACACATGTTTGGCCATGAGGGCGAAACGATTTTTGAAGAGCCCTCATCTAGTGGGGCCCCTCCATACATGCACCCCGGAGTGGATAGACGCCCCACACATACTCACGTACCTTCTTCTCTATCCACCATGGATCTATTCCCACCCCCCACCCTTGCACCACCTCCCCTTGTGCCACAACTTGACATTCCGAGCTTAGCCAAGCTCTAGGAAGGGGAGTGTCACAAACATCACATACAAAACCTATGTGGGCGAAAATTTTCAAACTTCTGTCGAAATTCCACGGAGTTGGAGACCCCGTATACCACATCGAGGTCTTTAACCAAATTTGTCAGGCATTTTAAATTTTTGATGATGCAACCAAAGTCCATCTCCTTGGAATCAACCTTGAAGGCAAGGCCGTGAAGGCAAGGCCGTGCAATGGTTTCAATCCTTGGACCCTCTGCACAAAGGCGCTTTCAAAGCAATCAGAGAGGCCTTCATTCTTGCCTTTGCACCCTACGGACCCAAATGGAGCCCCATCATCCAATTGTTCCTATTGGAACAAAAACCAAAGGAAACATTATGCAACTACATCACACACATTAGGTACCTTGATTCACGTTGCAAAGAGAGGGAAAAATTGGGTGACAAGCACTTAATGGATCATTTCCTCTTGGGGTTACACAATCCCAGACTACACGACCACATGTTGGTCGTCAAGGATCCCTCCACCTTTGATCGGGCCTACAAACGGGCGATCTTTCCCGATGATAACATGCGAGAAAGCTATTCCACGCAATTGGCCACTACCCCAATAACAACCCAAAGCTCATTTGTAACATTATCTTCCTCTTCTCCCGGGCCCCAATCCTTACTAGTGGCACCACCCCACACTAACTACTCACACACAGTGCCACCATGACCTTCTCCAGTGTGCCAATCTCTCCATTCCAACCGTTGTCTCTCCAGGCAAACCCTATTGCTCATGGAAAGATTCAAACCAAGTCCATTGCTAAACATGTGGAGCCCATGCGTTCCGCCATCCCCCCGAGGCACCTAACACCTCATTTCCCTTTTCTAGTGCCTCACATAGACGCTAAACCACTTGTGCACACTATAGGTACAGCCACACGACGAAACCACATCTTCTGTGTTTCCTCTGCCATGGACCCCATAGAGCAGCTGAATGCCCTCAAAAGAAACGCATGCCAATGACACCACAATGTCATGGGGCTGTGGAATCGACCATTACTTCCAAGATTGCCCTTTGCAACAATCAATTTCTCACTCCACAGTTGAGCGTTCAACATGGAAGATTTCGACTGTCCCATTGAATGTCGTCATACAGTTACATGCCAAGCTAAAGAAGGCCACATCCCAAAAGAAACAATGCTTTAAGCACGTTGGCGGAGAAGATCGGGTTAGCATCCGCACTGGCTCAACACACAAAGACCACATTATCCTCCCCCGGGAGCGATGATCATGCCAAACTGCCACTCCCCATGCAGCCCACCAAAAACTCACCAAACAAGAAAAAGAGTTGGCCACATATCCCAATGCTGTCCTTGAGAAGCAACGTCTTCAGGAGGCCTAAGCACTGGTGGAGCAATACCAAGCTCAACTTGAACCGCCACCCGTTTTTGTAACCTTTAACCTAGTGCCTGAGTGCATGTCGTCCCCCATTGAACCTAAACTTTCGCCACCAGGTAAGGCAGGAGCCCCCGTAAGCTCAAGGCTGAGGAAGATATGTTCACCAACATGATGTTGACAAATGATGACTTTTCCCTTCATGCGCCTCCTCATCCTCCAATGCCTATTCCACAAACAACCAAGCCCAAATCCCACGTTCACATGATACGAAAAGTGACACAGAGTCCAACAGCGACTCACGAGGTCCGCACACCAAATTTGTTGAGGTGTTTTATCCTCCTACGGCCATCAAATCTCAACCTCCACCCCTGTCAAATAAGGACCAAATTGAACTTCCATATACTATTGCTGGTCCACCCTATGATTAAGGCCTCACCCCTCAAGAGCTCCTACTCATCAACGCGACCTGGCCGACCTCTCTGCCTTCCTCCCAAGTCCAAACGCCATTGGAACCTTATTAGAAGGGTAGTCCAAATTTATGGAATGACCTTCGGGATTGGATGGAATGCAAACTACAGGCTTCTATGGTGGAGGAGGGCGCTACCTTAGATTCCTCGAATAAATCTTAGCCCCATCATCGATACTTACTCCATCACCACAACCCAAAACCCAAAGGTGCACCCACAATTTGCGTAAATGCGTTGGGCCACTACTTGAGGGTGATGACACCAATGCAACCTTGCCCATTTCCTATAATAGACATGTGGTCAAAGGCATCCTAGATAGAGGTGCTGGTGTAAGCATCCTCACACAAACATGCTGGGAAAACTGGGGCCATCCCACCACATTGATTGGCCACAATCTTTTGCCATGGGAAACATGGGTCTCTCTGGGCAAACCATCTCTTAAAACTACCCATGCCAAAGTTCAATTTCCAGGTGGACAATGCATACAAAGCCTTGGGTCCTTTACACAAACTGTACATATTGTATCTAACCCATTGGCTTGTAAGTTCTATGTGGTTCCCATAGGTGAGATAAAAGAAGTAGTTGTCAGAGGAAGCTGGATCCAGAACGCTACAAGTACAATCAACTCCACTGACAACACAACTACCCTTTCCTAAAGCTTCCCCAGGGTAAGGTAACAATGATCCTCTAGGACGGGGAGTGCATCAAATCTGATCCTGTGCCCCCACCAACTGCTTCCACAAAGGGTATTATCACACCCCCCATAATAATTGGTATGTCTTCCACTGCCCCTCAACTACCACCAGAACTCAACCCACCAAGAATATGGATTGGACTCCCGACCGCAAATGGTCTACAACGGTGGCAAGCCCACATCTATCCTATGGTCCACACCAGCCTCATATTCTTGACGGCATGGAAAGCTCTTGGAAAACCCACATTAACAAAATAAAACACTTACATTCAAATATCACACAAAATGCGTCTAATGAGTGTTAGGTATTTCATTCCTAAAATTTCTATAAGAAATAACCAGTTGGAGTGCAGATTTCATGTTATCAATGCAGGAGCACTCCAAGGCCGGATCATAATTGGAAAAGAGTGGATTGATACCACTCACTGCCAAATCAATTAGCGCGAAGAAATGGCCACCAAGGAAATCAATGGCCAAAAGGCCACAGTTCTCGTGTCCCGAAGAGGAAATCATACACACAACCTCACCCCCGACTGCCCTGATCCCTCATGCCCCATCCTCATCACCACTGATAGTCTCCGCTATGTCCACACCCCATGCCTCACCAAGCCGGTCGATCGACCATTGTCGACACCATCCACCAATGACAATCAAGCCTCGTCGCGTCGACATTGCCCATCAACTCTATAACCTCGACCACCACACTACAAGAACCCAGACCTCATATCTTTATCATGACAATCAATGGTGGGTGCCCAAGAATCTTCTATGATGGCTACATAGAGCTATGGATCTCCAAACGGCCATCTCTAAAACCCAAGTGCAAAAAGCCAACTAAGCCAACAAAAACCAACCCTAAGCCAAAGCTTCAATGTTGGCTCTCCTCGATCGCCTGTTACGAGCATAAGGCTACTATGAAGGCAACACTCGCCTCTAGCTATCCAATAATGCCACATGTGCTCATCCCCCACATCAACTCTCTAGGAAGCTGTGACAAAAGGCCCCACGGCTGCCGATTAGGTAACCCCAAGCACAACGAAGCCAACAATGTTGGGTGCCTACCTATGTGCTCAAAGCTCAAGGCTTCCATGAAGGTAACACACACCTGTGGCTCCCAAAGCCACAATCCAAAGCCTCTCCTCCATGTCGACAACCACATCATAGCTCAAAGCCTCATTGACAAAAGACTTGGAAATCTCAACAACCACGGAGCTTCATCACTTGGCAGCGTTGGGTTCCCAAATGTCTCTTAGAAACCCAAGGCTTCCATGATGGCAAATCCATCATTTGGCTCCCACGAAAAAACCCTCAACAGTTCGCCCAAACCACACCAACCAAGCCAGTACCTATCCAATCGGACAAAGATGGTTTGGAAACCAAAAAGCTAAATTTTCCCACTCCTTTTCCCCAAACAGAGCCTCCTTCATGAAGGTCCCCCCCGCTCCTCGACTTTGTCACCAAACCAAGGGGCAGTGCTACAAATGGCTGAGCTTATCCAACCACTCAAAGATAAACTCAAATGTAAGCTTACAAATCTAGCCATAGGGGCCACTCAATACAAAACCCTCTTTAGGGGTGTTGATCACTAAATCCATGTATATTTAAAAAAAAAGTTTGTAGGTGATTAGGACCATGAGCACACAATTTTCCCTCTCCCATGCACAACACGTGCAAATCTCACTGGGCTCTGTCTTATGCGCACACACCGCACAAAGCTTCATTATCACAGCCATCCAGGTACATCTCTAGATGGGGGGACCATGGTGGGCGCGCCTAGTCAACGGTACGACCCATCGGCTGGATCTTCTAAATCACCCCCGCTTCACCCCAATAACTATGCTTCATGCCTATTCCATTCGACTCATAACTTCTTCTGCTCAACACCTATGGATCCTTGCCATCAACTACCACTCCTATCAACACAGGATCCCAGAGCTCTAATGTCGAAAGAAGACAAAGCACCAAAAGCAAAAGAGAGAACACCGCAACCTGATGACTCAACATCCATAGGAACCAAGATACCCAATGGTGTCTTGACAAAGATGCTAGAGCTTCACGTACCTCGCCATTGACTACAACATCTTGGAGCGCACACAGTCTTCATGCGAGTTGCCTCCTTGTCCCTCCGGAATTCCCCCCTCGCCACTTGCTTACTAACACCATTGTTTTCCTAACTCCTCTTTAATCATACCACCTACCACTGGGATACTGGTCATTAAGTATTCCATGCTAGTATACTCATTCAAGTACTTTGCCTCTCCTGTAATGAGGATGTCCCTCCGCAAAGGCGACAAAAAAGAAAAACACCAAAAACAAAATAAAGAGTACTACTGGGCACATACAAAAAAGCAAACTCATCAGAGCCCATCAGACTAGCTGGCTACTTAATCGCCAGTACTCCACTAACTTCTTTTCATCTTACTAACTCCCCCACCCCCTCTCATTTCCAGAGAGACAGCTCTCTCTCTTTCTTGAGTGATTAGGGCTACCAATGTGATCCTCTTCGGTGGAGATCCCACACGATCTTCGCTAGAGAGCTTGCATCACCCGTTGGATTAGAGCAACCGCCTCTCGGGGGTGACGAATGCGAGAGGTCGGCGATGACGAGCGGCTACGGTGGAGCTCTTAAGCCTAGCTTGAGATCGACGAATAGGCAACTTCCCACGACACATTAGGCTAGGGTTTCCTTAACACTCACATGTTATCTCAGTCGTCTATTTATCTCATCAAGATACCTACATGTGATCTTAGTCATCCAATTATCTCAATCGACACTACCCAACGAATCACAACCGTTCACATATTTCAACCCTAAAACTACGGGCAAATGTGGGCCGTTTATTTTATTGACCCTAAAACTCGTGACACGTGACATTAATCGAGATTTTATTTTATTTTTTCCCTCATTGTCTTCCATCATTTTCCCTCTTGTATTGAAGCATTGATAGTGGTGATTGAGAGCTATATTAGTGGTGCTTTAGAACTTTCATTAGAATTGAATCACACGAGGATGGCCCTCTGAGGAGGGGCGCGAGTCTATTGTAGACCTCATCGGCATGCCTTTGTTTCAAGTCTAATAGGTTGTATGGGACCTCCATAGACGTAATATAATCTCTCTCTCTACTCTAGCATCAAGGGACACTTACTTCATAGTCCTCTCTTGTTTGTCCACTGGTATGGAGCCATATGCTTCAGCTTTTATCTTTGTGTTTGCATGGCATGCCTTTGTTTCAGGTCTAATAGGTTATATCCGACCTCCATAGACATAATATGATCTCTCTCTCTCTCTCTCTCTCTCTCTCTCTCTCTCTCTCTCTCTACCATTAAAGACCTCTTTGGCCTTCACCAAATAGCTACGATGACCACTCCCATGTCCCAGTAGGATCAATGGGAGAAGAGATCATGGATGTCACAACCCCTTGGTCTTGAGCATGGGTGGAGTTCTCAATTGAAGAATATATTCTCTAGTTTTAAATGGACTAAACAATTTAATTCATCATAGCACCCATAAATAGTGATGTTCACGAAAAAAAAAGGATATTCTATAGTTTTAAATTGATCAAACGATTTAATGCATGGCAGCAATCATAAATAGTAATGTTTATCAAAACTTGACTAGTGAACCTCCCAAGTGCAAGGTCTAAGAGAATACTTGCCAACCACATTAAGGTGTACAATAGGGACGGTTGAGATTTATTTCAACAAATCAAGGATTGGTGGATCAAGCGTAAGAGTTGTATGGCTAAGGTATTCTAGATGGACCCAGAGCTCACTGTTCTCAGAGTACCTATGCACTGCTTGTTTGTGATCAAGTTTTCCTACAACTGTGGTGATGCTATGGAACGAATTAAGCGTGTAATCTTCCTTCTCGCGCACAGCTTCTTTCCCTCCCTGCTATGCAAAAAAAAAAAAAGCCCTTTCTCTCTACACCACCAAAGAGAGACAAAAGGGCATGCTACAGGTCGCAGAGAGAGCGAGAGAGAGAGAGAGAGAGAGAGAGAGAAGGGGGCTAGCTTGCTGGAATGAGAGGGAGTGACTGCTTTTTTTTTTTTTTGGCCATTTGCATGCTATTTCTGCCGCCTAACAGCAAAGAGAGATTGATTTCTGCTATTTTTGCTTGAAGGGCGCGGAGAGATTTGTTGGGTGTGTTGCTCTTTGCAAGAAGACGAGGGAATCGAGGTAACGATTGGACATCTGCAAGAGACCCTCAATATATATATATATAACATTTGTTAATTATCCCAACTACTTAATCTATTTCACAATATTACCAACTTTCTACTTTCTGCTATAGGATTATTGCATCCATTGAATGTTATCCTATAGCACCCACTGAATGTTCTATGGGAGAGTATTGTTATGGATTGCCAAAGTCAAGAGAATGATGATATTTGGACCTTTTTCAAGATACCAAGAATATCAACCATTGGTTGGATCGTTCAGATCACTGGAGGATATATAATGCCTTCCATGACAGTTTATGGAAACCATGTATACGGTTACCCCAGAGCAACCTATATTGAAGGATTTACCAAGGGTGGAAGAGCCAAAACAGATTGAGTTTCATTATGTGAGAAAAAGAGGAAAGACAACGGTCAAAAGGTTCCTCTTGGACACGCGGTTGAATCTATCATGGCACACCCCGCTGGGCTGACCCTATTTCAAATGCTTTGCTCCCTTTCAATTCGAACCAAGGTTCAAGAAATTATTTTTACTGAGCCTTACATCAATCCTTTTCATCATGAATTGAAGAGGAAATTCTAATTTTAAACAAGCTTTTTCTTTATACTTAAATCTAAATATAGCTAAATCTTGAAATTTTTGAGGTGTTTTTCCTTCCCTCAATTTGAGAAGGTTTTTTTAGAAATTGAACAAGTTCTAGGTTAAGCCAAACCTATCTTTTCCCAAACCTTGATTCAAACATGCCATTAAAACCAGGCGTTCCAACAATCCAACCCTATTTATAGATGCTATAATGAATTAAATTGTTTACCGCTTAAAGCAACCCCAACAAGGAAATAGTAAAATCTTTTTTATGCAAAAGTCCCCTTTCGAGGGGATGTAGCAGAGCTGGGGGCTACACCACTCACACTCACAACCCTGCGGTGTGAGGGCTCGAACCCACTTGGGTAGGATGGATCGTGATGAACTGAGCCACTTGCTAACACAGTAAAATCAGTTGGAAGAAGCATGTTTGAAAGTAGAGCAAAAGTGCAAGAGATACGTGTACGCAACCCCTTCTCTTTCGAACCTTGACATGCAACCCTTGTAGCACACTCTCTTTTGCCATGGCTAGGCCTTCTCTCTCTCTCTCTCTCTCTCTCTCTCTCTCTCTCTCTCTCGATCCATTCTACGAGCCAGACGTCCCCGACCTAGAGCATCAAGACCCTCCACCACACAGAGACAGATCCGTGAGGTTCTCCGCCAACATGTCACGCTCCCATCACAGAGGCCTGACATTCACTCCACCATCAGATCGGTTCTGGCCGAGGCAGGTATCGTCATTAGCTAATCACATCATATCTCACTCTACACAGGATCATCTGCTGATCACATGTACTGTCAGATGTTTTCATTTTACTTTTTCGTTCAGTTTTCCTATGGCTCAGTATATCCATGGTACCATTGTATTACTTTGGGTCTCATAAGCCCTTGGGGTCTTCCGTAGACGTTAATATAACTTCCGAAGATGCTGTATTGTAGAGACCACTTTATGAGCATCTCAGGGGATGGGTTTATACATCGACCGCGGTACATGGATGTATACATGCCACACAGCTCTCACGTTGTTATTGGACAGATACGAGTCTCATCACATCAGCTCAAGATAGAGGCTCGGAGAGCGGCACGGGTTCCCAGAGCTGAGCAGATATGCAGATTGTGCCGCGAGGAGGTGAAGACTGAGGATCACTTTGTATGTAGATGTAGAGCCCACCAGGGGGTCAGAGATAGATTTGCAGGATTATTTGAGGAGCACTCTTCACTACATCAGTTGATGGAGGCCTCGGACCAGCGACAGCTTGGCAGACTACTACTAGAGCTTCATAGTTCTCGAGAGAGACTCCTCCAAACACCCGCTCCCACTAGGGGTGGGAGACAGTCCCAGCTCACAGATTTCTTCCAGAGAGCTATACCAGTGCCAACTGATGTACCACGTGGGGTGACCGCACAGAGAGCAGAGGAATTGAGAGCCAGGAGGAGACCTAGACAGACTGGACATAGAGCACCCCGACTCCGTCACCGAAAGATAGCAGCTATCCGAATGAGACACCAGATGGAGACACAGATGAGGCTAGCTCGCTTTCATTCAGACTCAGGGTACATGTTCATGCCATTCACAGCCTCAGCATCGGCGATGTATGATATCTTATATCCCTCTTATGGCACTGGATGGAGTTAGACATAGATCTGCATAGCATGCTTGTACTACCCCTTCAGCATATAGAGATGCATCTTGCCTTAGCACTCCATCCACATCCCCACCCCCCTTATATTGTTTGTATATGGGCTCCACCGATCCATGATGATTCACGGTTGTATCCAGACACATGCACACTTTTTCTTTTGTTTCTTTTCTTCCGATGACCGAAAGAACACAGTTGTATTATTTTTTGTCTCATAGGCCGACTTTGGCCTCTCGCAGACGTTAATATATCTTTCTTTCTTTCTTTCTTTCTCTCTCAAACTCCTTGAAGATGAAAAGGCCTTCTTGTAGGGCTCATAGGTGCAAGCGTGCACCGGTCTCTTGAATGATGGAAACATCTTGAGCCCAAATTCATCTTTAGTGACCAACCCAAAAAAACCGTATATCATCAGCCCCTGACCCTACATAGACAATACCAAGCAGCCACCACCATGGTTTTGCTTGGGACGTGCCATCCTGACATGTAGTCCTTAGTTGGTACAGAGCCAGAAGAAGGTTTGTGCTGCTAGGTAGGGTTTGATCCTGAATTTAGAGTTCTTTTAAAAAAAATGAGACCAATGCAATCCACTATCACCAAATGTTCCTCATTGTGCATGAAAAGAGAGTCTACACTTAACCCCCCCCCCAAAAAAAAAAACACACACAATTCACCTACACATGTACATATCTCTATGTATCTATGTATCTCTCACATTATGTCACGTACACATAGATGGTGTCCAGGTATGAACTTCACCCCTTACTGGCTGCCACTCAGGGCAAGGAGATTGTGCCACATTTTTGTTAAGTGAATTAGCCAGTGAGCTGTGCTGCAGTTTTTCAACAAGGCTATCAATATGCATTAAACAAGTCCCGGATCCACAAAGCTAATCATATTGTGTCGTGCATACCTAAGTTAACTTGGGAAAATTGCTCTCCTTATTTAAGATGTCTATAAAACATCATTGTGCCTTGGGAAAACTGTTTTGCATTACCAAAATGCAGTTACTATGGCCCTGCAAATGTGATACGTGTTCAGTGCTCTTTGCTTCAAAAAAGAGTTGTGCAGCTAGGAATGCAGGACTGGCCGTACTCAAACTTTAAGATGCTTGATGACCGTGTGAACGTCTTTATCACCACGACCACTGCAATTCAACACAACTCTCGTCCCAGGCTTCAAAGTCGGGCACAACTTCTCCAAAAATGCTACTGCATGAGATGTCTCCAAAGCTGGTATGATCCCCTCAAGCTTTGATAGCCTTTCAAATGCTGCACCCAAAAAGAAACCCTTTAACCCTCTTTAAAATATATCCAACTTAATAAATTCATGTTAAGAAAACTGTCAAATTATGCATAACTTCAATGAATTACCTACAGCTACATGCTCTTTTAATGAGATGGACAAGTTGCAATAATACCCACGAGTGCTGCAAAATGACCACAAATGCTTGCATGACATGCATTAGCTGAAACACTTCATTGCATGTGTCATGCTAGGAATACTGACTAGGGTGAGGGTTTAGCAAGGAATCAGCCCATGCTGTTAGCCTTTTTTTATGGAGGAACAAAGAGGCTGTGTGTGTAAGACATACAGTAAATAGAAACAGTAAGCTCCAAATGACAAGTGGCTACTTTAATTGACAAGTGTTAAGCTAATTTGACAAGTATAACGTGAAATAACAAGTGTAGGGACACTTGTCTCATTCTAGCTGCCACATGTCCTTTTCTAGATGCCACATGTCTTAATTTAAGAGGTGATTCTTCCATAACCTTCTATGCTAAAAATATCTTAACTAAAAAAGAATTTGACAGGTGCTTTAGAAACTCTTGATCCTTGCGAAGATCCGGAGGTTTTGACGCGACTCTCCTAGATTCTAGGAGTTGCATGCTTGAGGTCCAAGAAGGCTTCATTGTAAAGATTCACGTGTTCATAGTTTGGTCAAATGATTTGAGCATCTGGTTTTGCCTTCGAAACTACTCATCACTCATCTGGGCGATTTGGTCAATTTGACCACCCGAGTGCTAACGGGTCTCGCTGCTTCTTACTTTTCCATGTAATAGCACCACTTCCAAAGGAAAACATAAACTCGCTAGTAGATCTTATGTCCAAGATCCTACTAGTCCAATCTACATCAATGTATGTCACGTAGCGTGCAACGCATGTGAGGCTCCATCGGGCTTTGAGTACGCATGCCAGAGTACGAGGTAACGAGTAAGTCCGAGGTTCAAGGGTGAGTCGTCCAAGCAGTTAGAGTACTGGGGCCGATCGACTAGTGTGAGTAGGCATGCCACTATATATAGCTTGGCGGGATGGGTGCATGCTCATTCTACTCTACGGTTGGGAGGTGATCAAGAGCCTTGCCTTCTCTATCTCCGCGTAGCCGAAGAGCTATCATGTAGCCGGCAGCATTAGAGTATCCATACACTATCTGGGCATCTGGTCTATGACCACCTGACCGAAAACTTCGGGTGTTCTAGCCAATGGCCACCCGTAAATAGAAATGAGCATTCTAGCTTAATTAGCCACTCCAAAGATATACAAATCACAATTCATGCTCCATGAGCTATTTGATAATTACCAACTCATGTATGGAACACTTTTGAGCAAGGCAATGATCAATTTGAAGAACAAAGTAGGCAGCTGGTTTCAATTCCCTGGCATATCCACACGGAATATACATATTCTTGGCATTTTCATAGGGCTTTTTGATGACAGCCCGTGTATATGAATCATTCATGGTTGTATGTGGATAAATCTCGAGCCTGTGCTCCCCCAAAGCTTGTACATGATATTTTTCTCCGTGGGTAATAAAATACTCCAAAGGGGGAGTCGGCCCATTCCGCCCTCTATGTGGTGTCAAGTGTACAAATCTCTCTTTTATAGTTTTGTGGAATTAAGTGGCATATGTTTAAGGCTATGGTCAATTTAAGTACATTAATGGTCAATTGTTTTGCAAGACCCCCCTTCCGTGCTCCACTCCGAGCTACATTGGTATTAGAGTTTTGGCTCTCTCATGCTCTTGTGTAAAGAAGATCCTATGGGGGTATAAACACTAGCTATTTGCGTAGTTAAAACACTGTGGGCCTATCCACTTATGGAAGCAAACATGCATCATGAGCAGCATGAACAAAAGAAAGTTTGGCTTATGGATATATGAGTTCATGTAATCTATTTTGGGAGCACAAACTTCGCTTTTGTGCCTGGATATGTTTATGGGTATTTGGGTTATTCTATCAAGGGCCCATAGCAATCTCTTCCAAACTCATAACGAACTTGACAAAAAAGAGAAGTACTTTTCCGCCGTTGTTCGTTTTGTGTTTAGCAAGTATGTATTTTGGATAAGTGCTTACCCTTGTATGTGTATACAAGGAGAAGGGTGAATTATTTGCCTTGAGTTGTTTCAGGAAAACATTGTCAATAGTTGAAAAGCCCGGTATCTATGGTATACATAATTATCATGCTCCCTTCACTAGGACATGTTGGATTCATGAAGCGCACGACAACTCATGGATTGAGGATGTTTCGATGGATTTCTATTGGCAGCCGGAGAAATGCCTAAAAAACTATTGGTGGCCGAAATGCCTATAAAAATTGTGTAACATAAATGTTTGTGGAGCGGCACGACTATGCCTGTGAGTGATTCTTATCTTATGTTACACACTTGATCCCACCTCGTCTCCAAGGTGTATAAGTGGTAGAGTGAACTTGAGCCCACCTCTCCTCCAAGGTGTGTGGTCAGGGTACCAATACGGAGTGTAAGTAGTAGAGTGAACTTGGACCCACCTCTCCTCCAAGCTGTGTGATCAGAGTACCAACAGATCAGAGTAAGTGGTAGAGTGGACTTGAGCCCACCTCTCCTCCAAGTTGTGTAGTCAGAGTACCAACAAGGAGTCGTTAGAATTTGGTGCATCTAAGTGTATTTGGGAAAACCCTATTTTTGGGTATTTTATGTACTTCTTCTTGTGTAGTAGGTTGTGGACCACTCGGCCTATTCTAGGAGCAGTCAGCCAGGTCACATATGCACTATATAAGGAGGCCTCCCATATCTCACTTTAACAGTTCGTTCCCTTGTACAAGTTCAACACAATCTTAAGGAGAAGTTAAGGAATTATGGATGGCTCGCTGAAGCTCGCGCTCCCCCCCCCCCTGCTCGCGCTACTGCACACCTCGCCCCTCTTCCGCCTTCGCGTTTGCTCACCCCTCCCGCCCCCCCGCCTGCATTCGCGTTCGCCCCCCCTCCCCCGCCTGGCTGTCCTGCGCGCCCTAGTGTTGCAGCGCCCGCCGCCCCCTGCTCCTCCTCTCCTTCGCGCCCTCCCATCTTCCTTCAGCGCCCCACCCCCCCCATTCGCCGCTGCTGCCATTTCTTCCACCCCGCCCCTGATTCGCGTTGCTTCCGCCTCCCTCCTAGGGCCCCTTTTTTGTCTTCGCCGCCTTACCTTCCCTCCCTTTTTTTCTGATTTTTCCGCCCCCTGGGTTTTTCCCCCTTTTTTTTTCGTCTTTGCCTTCCACCCTTGTGTGCAGCTCCACTCCTGCAGGACTCTCCGCTTCGCTCCGCCTTCGACCTAGCTTCAGACTCTGATGGAGGCTCCTCCCGCCCCACCTCAGAGGGACTCTCCCGCAGCCCCCTCGCCCGCCCCTGAGGATACCCCCATCAAGCTTTCTCGGTGGAACGCCTCCAAGCGCATTCCACCATCTGCCGTATAGTCGACACTCGCCCCAGCGGAGGGGAGATCCGGGATCTTCTCCAGGCCCGCCTTCTTGCAAATGTGGGCAAGATCCTGGACGTTCAGCTACTGGGCCGTGGTCACTACCAGATCGAGTTCGAGATTGCCCAGAGCGTGGCCAAGGTCTTAGCCATGAGTCCCCTAGACATCAGGGGTGCTCGGGCATTCTTCAGACCTTGGCAGCATGGCTTTGACCCAGCAGCGGCCGAGCAGGGAGAGCGCCTCTTCCATGTTACAGTTTGCTTCCCTGGACTCCGCCGTGAGTACTTGCCGCTCCTTTCTAGGCTGGGAGCATTGGTGGGTTCGGTGCTAGAGACTAGCCCCACAGTAGCTTCAGTGGTGGCCAGAGCAGCTGGGCTACCTTCCGTCAGAGTTTTGGTTCCAGACATCTCCTCCCTTCCGACGGTCATTCAGCTACCGAGGATAGGGGGGGGATGGATTGATCAGAGAATGGAGTTCTCGGGGCTCCCGAACAAGTGCTTTATTTGCAGACAGGTCGGCCATCTGGCCAAGGCCTGTCCTCGCAGGAGACCCTGACCCTCACCGCAGCAGCAGGCCCCTGATGGCCCGCCCACAGATGCGGCTCGGCAGGCAGCCTCCGGGACACCTGCTCAGGCCACAGAGACCTTGGAGTGGCAGCCTGGACAAGGGCGCCGTCGAGGGAGACAGCCGTAGCAGCATGCCCAGAGACCGATGCAGCCGCAGCCTCAGACTCAGCACATTGGGTTCCCGTGAGGAACAGCTTTGCTCCCCTACAGGAGGAGACCCCTGTGACGACTGAGGACCAGGAGATGCCAGCACCCCCTCCTTCACCCCCCCCACCCCCATCCCCCCCTACCGCCTCGCTTCCTCCTTCGCCGCCTCCCGCCCCCGCTCCGGTTTCGGCAGCAGCTCTTTCTCCACTCCCCTCGCCCCCCCCTCCTCCCCCCCCGCCAGCCTCAGCTCCCCGGGAGGCCCTGGCAGTCCCCTGGCGTTCACCTGCAGTCCGGAGGGCTCTGAGCTCCGATCTTGATCGAGCACCGCAGAGGAGACTTACCATGCCGATTCGGGCTTCACGGATATCATCTATCCGCAGTCAGTTGAGTCGCCTCGGCACTAGACAGCGCTCGGAGGCTTTTGATTACTCCTTCACACGGCTTTTTGGAGCAGAGGGCCCCCATGAGCCAGCACCCATCCGAGTTCATGTAGTGATACCTCCGGCCCGCGGGGAGGAGGCACTTGACTCAGCGGTGGCCTTCTCGTTCCCTCTCTGTGGCCCATGCGACCGGGAGTGGACTCTGGAGCTCGCTCTTAGCACTTTGCAGACTCAGGCAGTTGAGTTTTCACATCATGTGAGCGATCTGGAGGTGACAGATGTGATAGGCCGACTATGGGAGCTGGCTCATTTTTTCTTGGATCCCGAAAGTGTGGATGCCTCAGGGATTCGCCATTTCGTCGTTCGCATAGTGGCAGACTTAGCACGCGACCCTGGATATGTATGCATTCACGAGGTTGCTATGTCTGAGCGAGAGGCACTCGCCATGGGACAGCCACTGGCGCCTGATCCGTGATTCTTGCAGCACACCGGGTGGGCAGATTCGTAGCCGCTCGGATGGGGACTATTCTCCATCCAAGCCGCTTGCGAAGGCCCGCCGTACGGCTGAGACAGCATCCACCTCAGCAGGTCATCCATGAGGATCATCTCATGGAATGTACAGGGCCTCGGCGGAGCACATTACATACGCTATCATGGTTGCTTGAGGCAGGAGCTGCAGAGATGCTTGGTTGGAGGCAGTATCGATATTTTGATGATGCAGGAGCACCACTTGGGTGAGAGCAGGATTTGGAGATATGGTTCAGTGATGCCTGGTAGATGGGACACCTTTTGGTCTGCAGGGTTCGGCCCTTTGGGTGGACAGGGAGGAGTATGCATGGTCATTGCAGATGTATGGTGGCAGGCCATTGTGGATCGAGGGATCATTGTGCCTGGTAGAGCACAGTATGTCATTCTGAGGATGCATGATGAGCTCTTGGGCGTGCTTAACGTCTATGCGCCCAACCATGCTAGTGCCAGAGCAGAGTTCTGGACCCAGGTTACGGATGCATTGCCAAAGGCCGCACACTGGTGTGTCGGGGGAGACTTCAACATGCTTGAGGACCCGGCCGATAGGGTGGGAGGCAGTCATGTTACAGTGCACGGCACGGAGCTTGCAGCTTGGGAGCGTTTTTGCATGTCACTGAGGATCACTGATGCATGGCAACATGGGGCCTTCTCCCGCTCTTAGGACAGTCTTAGTTTCTCTCGGTCGGATCGTCGGCAGGGAGGGACTAATCTATCACGGATTGATCGCTTTTATGCATTGTGGGCGACTAGTTAGTGGAGCGAGGGGGCTCCGTTGGCATTCTCGCTGGCACCTCATTTTCAGACCATGCGCCAGTTATTTTGACACTTGAGGAGAGGACACGGGAGCCCAGCCTGCAGTTGAGGATCCCAGAGAGGGTACTTACAGATCCTAGTCTCGCTGAAGGATATTGAGAGGATCTGGCATGATAGTCAGTGCTCTGACCAGGATGCAGCAGGCCAGTGTGCCCAGGGACTCATCGAGCTTAGCTCTTTTCTGCACGCGCGGCAGCTTTGACACGGCTGAGAGAGACTCGCGAGCGGGAGCATCGGCTGAGACGCAGCCTTGCTTCGCTCCAGCGCCTTTAGGAGCAACAGCCTGCATGTGAGTGGGTGGCGTCCCAGCTGAGCCAGGCACGACAGGAGGTTAGAGAGGCAGAGGAGCAGAGACATGAGTTTTACTATCGCCGCCAGGCCTCTCAATGGACGCAGCTTGGTGATAGAGTGACTGGAGAGTTTTTTGAGATCACTGGACCCCGCCATGCTCGAGCAGAAGTCCGTCAGCTTGGGAGGCCGGACGGATCGGTAGCTACTGAGCCCAGGGAGATCAGAGCCATCGCCACTGGTTTCTATAGAGACCTACTTTCAACGGAGCCAGTCACTGAGGCTCGGGATGCTTGCAAACAGACTGTGTGGGCCCATGTGCAGAGGAGGGTCACAGATCGTATGCGTACAGTTCTGGGTGCGCCTCTTTCAGAGGTTGAGCTTGCTGACGCCTTGAGGGTCTTGCCGCGCCATAGTTACCCAGGGGAGGACAGATTGACGTCTACCCTTTTTATGCGCTATTGGGACCTTTTAGGGCCAGGCCTCCGCAGGGGCTTTCAGTATTTTTGGACACTGGGGTGATGCCACAGAGCTTTTCAGAGGGCTTGATCTTTCTTATCCCCAAGGGAGAGGGAGTATCATATGATATTCGGCATTGGAGACCTATTACGATCCTCAATACTGTCTACAAGGTCTTAGCAAAGGCCTTGAGTTTGAGGATCCAGCCCTTCCTGGGGGAGTTGATTCATGCTACCCAGACAGGATTCGCCAAGGAGCGTAGTATCCTTGACAACATTTTCACCTTTTGGGAGGCGACGGCCCGAGCTAGATTTCTTGGAGAGGACTTGGTCGTGATGCTTCTCGATTTTGAGAAGGCATACGATAGAGTCGATTGGGGTTTCTTAGAGGGCACTATGCTTCGCCTGGGCTTTGAGCCAAGTTGGATTAGAGGGGTGGCGGCTCTGTATTCCACAGCTCGTAGCCAGGTGTTGATTGTAGGAGGACAGGGGCCGAGTTTTGAGCTGACCAGATCAGTCCGACAGGGATGTCCTCTCGCCCCGTTTCTATTTCTCTTCTTTGCTGAGGCTATGAGCATGTATTTGACGGCAGAGGAGGTTGGTTTGAGAGGACTCCAGCTCCCAGTCCGGGGGGAGGACCTGCTCGATGCTGAGTTTGCTGACGACACGGGCTTATTTTTGCATGGCCAAGAGGCCAATCTTATTCGGGCAGAGTAGTCGCTCCAGGTTTTTAGTGCAGCTTCGGGAGAATTGATCAATTGGCACAAGACAGTGGCCTTTTGGATCAGTAGCGCTCCTACTCCAGCATGGAGCCCAAACCCCGGTTTTAGATGGATCCCTCCTGGCACAGCAGTGCGATATTTGGGATGCCAGATTGGACTAGATTTGTCACCTGAGCAGCAGATTGCCCCGCTTCTTCTGAGCATTCGGAAGAATCTTTTGTATTGGAGTACAGCTCGGCTATCCTTGGCTGGGAGGGTGGTGGTGGCAAATCAGGTGCTTTTAGCGACCATGTGGTACATTACGTCTTGCTGGATCTTCTCGAGCTCTTGCATCAGCCAGGTACAGAGGCTGATCAGGAACTTTCTTTGGTCCGGGCGGGACGGTCAGCCAGCTCGGGCAAAGGTTGCTTGGGCAGTTATTACACTTCCGCTGGCACAGGGCTTGGGCATTATAGATCCAGTCGATCAGAGTAGAGCCTTATTGGGGAAGCTTATTGTTCGGGGGCTGCTTCCAGGCGCTGAGCCTTGGAAAGAGCTGCTCTTGCAGCGGCTGCAGGCTCGGGCTCCCCCAGCAGGGGGCACTTGGGCACCAGAGATTCGATGGATCTTCATAGAGATGAGGAGGACAGGCCTCAATAGAGGATGGGAGGACAGATTTGCTTTGAGCATCCTGAGAGCTTGGGAGCTGCTGAGACCGGGGCTCTCTCAGCGACCTCCTTCTTGTGTTGAGGAGCGGGCCAGACAGCCGCTCATCTGGAGCCCAGCGGTTCGCACCGAGCAGGGTCATATGCTGGGTTCTCGGCCTCGTCTAGCCTGGGGACCTTTGGCGGCAGGCTCAGCACGTAGCTTTGGAGACTGGCAGGCCTTTTGCAGTCTCCCAGAGGAGATACAGGTGGAGAGGCTGAGTCACTTCAGAGGGGGTTGATTATGAGGGATGACATTCAGGAGGCACTCACAAAGGAGTGGTTTACGCCTCTCGAGCTAGTGGCCCCACGATGGATGGGAGCCTTTACACAGTTGGAGATCTTGATTGCTGTCAGAGCTTGCACTGAGGATGGTAGTTGCCTCTACTATGAGATTCAGGATGAGGGCAGACTTCAGAGAGTGGAGGTGGAGTCGCCTTTGGTTGCAGAGTGCACCTTTCAGAGGATACGGGTAGTGGCCGCCGCTTCTCGGAAGTGGCATATTGACCCAGACCCTGCAGATGTGCTCCCGGATTGGCGCATATGGGCATATGCAGCGCGCCCCTTGGCCCGGCTACAGTGGGACCCTGGTGAGTACGAGTGGCATGATCCTTATGCAGCCCTTGAGGCCACAGAGATCACCTTTTTCCAGTATACTGTTTGGCTGGGGCGGCATATTTTGACGGCGAGGAGGATAGTCTTCCCGGTTTCAGCGGGGCATTGGCGGCTACAGGGACTTTCACAAGAGTTCCTGGAGGATTTTTGGGCCCGGCTCTGGGCTAGTAGACAGGCCTGCAGGATCTCGACTTTCCAGTGGCTGGTCGACCGCCCACAGGGGATCAGCAGTTGGCACTTGGCTTGTCTACAGCGGTCTTCCGGCGGCCTGCGTCCGATGCGGCCACCCTATGGAGACACAAAGACATTGCCTTTGGGATTGCCCTCAGGCGCAGCAGATTTGGCTACGGATGCTGCGTATTTTGGCCCCTCTCTCTCCAGAGGGTTTGTATACGTGGGGTGCCGCTGCTTGGTCGACTTCGTCAAGGCCTGCTATGGGCTATGAGACGGAGCAGGACAGCCAAGCCATCAGATTCATTAGGGGCCAGCCTCGCCTTGTTCCTTAACCGGATTTCACGTCCGCCACTTGGACACAGGAGAGGGATCTACGATGGGAGCTCCTCAGCAGCCTCACCATCTGGTTCACCTGGAGGGCTCGGTGTTTCAGGGCCTTCGAGGGGAGATTGGAGCCACCAGCAAAGACTGTTCGGGGGATTCGGCAGGAGTTGATCCACACCCTGCGAGGACAGTATGACCGCATCCGAGGTGACTCGGATGAGGCGATCTTGCGGCGCCAGGCCTTCCACACCACCTGGCGCAGCGGCCCCTTCTATACCCTACACGTGGGGTCCCCCCGTTGGCATTACAGGCCACCTGTTTGGCTTTTCCCCCCTCCTATTGTATGATTTAGCCCCTCAGTTCTTAGTACTGATGCTTGTACTTTTCAGCACCTAGGGAGAGTCTCCCGGGCTGCCTTGCTTTGTCCACTGCTCTGTTTTCCTTGCGAGCAGGAGAGGATCTTTTGTAGCCCTATGGGCGTCTTTATATAACTAATGAAAGGATCTTTTCTTGGAAAAAAAAAAAGTTCAACACAATCTTGCTGGCTAATTGCCATTGTAAAGCTTCTTGCTATTATAAAAGGTGATCTTGTCCACAAGCTCTCTCTACTCTCTCTTGTGCTTTCGCTTGTGCATTCTCCAACATGGTATCATTCGCTTAGGTTCAGGCTGGTCCATCCTTCTCCAAACTGCTCACCATCTTCAACTGTGCCTTGCGTTTTCTTCCATAGCTTCTCGGCTGCTGATCAGTGCAAACAGTGGCTGCATTTCACCACTTTGCTGCGTTTTCTGGTCCAGCCAGCGTTCTGTTTGTTGTCGGCCAGCCTTCTTGGCTGCGTTTTCTTCTACAAAGGCAAGCTATAAAGTTTTCTCGTCCAGCCAGTCCTCTCCTTGCTGTCGGGCAGCCTTACAGGCTGCGTTTTGTCCTACACAGGCAGGTTCTTGGAGTTGTGGCTGTGTCTTCTGCTTCAACATCAGTTGTGGTGTGCTTCTTGCATGTGGTGTTGCCAAACAAGTGGCACTACATCTCCTTCTTCCTCCACGAGTCCCTACCCTTCCGGTAGGAGGTTCCCAGTGGTTTCTTGGATTGTTTTGCTATTGTCCAGCCTCTGTCTCTCTCAAGTTTGAGAGGGGGCTGATTGGTTCTGGAGCCTTGCTTCGTTGGAAAGCACTTGAGAGGAGTCTTGGAGAGCTGAGATTTGTGTTCTTTGTTGCTGTGGATATGGCTCCCCCCATTACAAACAAGGATGACAAGTTGAAAGGACCCAACTATGCCCATTGGAAGCTTCAAATGCCGATCTAGTTCATCCAGAAGGGTTTGTGGGATATTGTTCAAGGCACTGAGAGGAAGCTCGAGTGTCCTCAGAACTCTAGGAGGTGGACTCAAGATCATGAGGATGAATTCGTTGCGGAATTACAAGACTGGGAGAATTGGGATTTGAAGGCACATTCAGTGCTTGTGCGGACCATCATAGAGGAGGTCTCACCGGCCGTGCAAACTCTCACCAGTGCTCATCAGGTATGGTCTAAATTGGAAGATTTCTTTGCTCGAGATTCGTCGATGAGGGCGGTTACCTTGCAAGGGCAGCTCTACGGTTTGTTATTCCTTGCAAGCATTTCCATGCAGTCGTTCCTCGTGAAGGCCAAGGTTATCCATGACCAGTTACTGGCAATGGGTGCTGCTTTGTCCTCTGCTTAGTTGGCTGCTCTTATCCTCACCAAGCTTCCCTCGGACTATGATGTGATTTCTCGATCTTTGCGGTGTGAGGTCACATCCACTCAGTTGGATTTTGATGATCTTAGCTCCCTACTCCTGAAGGAAGAGTCCGTCCTCGTTTCACAGGGTAAGTTGAAGGTGTCTCTCAACAATTCCGACCAGGCACTTTCCAAAGTTCAAAAGAAAGGTCAAAGTAGCAGCTTCTCTTGTGGGAAGCGAGGACATCTATCCAAGGATTGTTTGTCCAAGAAAAAGGACAACACCAAGGGAAAGTCTTCATCTCAGGTAAAGGGCAAAGACGCGACACACGATAGTGATATTGATTCTTCTAGTACCACTTCTAGGGCTCTCAGCGTGCTTCCGGCTCAG
This sequence comes from Cibotium barometz, assembly GCF_041138505.1. Classification (NCBI taxonomy): domain Eukaryota; kingdom Viridiplantae; phylum Streptophyta; class Polypodiopsida; order Cyatheales; family Cibotiaceae; genus Cibotium; species Cibotium barometz. Next base: position 39,534,242 of record NC_141085.1, on the reverse strand, counting down.
GAGCACCCAGATGGTGTACTTCTCTAGTATACATGCAGTTTCCCCCATGTGCTTCCAGCCAGAGGAGACTTGTGGGCGGGAGAGGGAACTCATTGCAGCTCCACTTACTGGTGCATGGAAACCGTGATTCGGAGTTCCAAGCATTAGACATCTGGTAGGACATGGTTATCTTTTGTCTAGTAGAGATTTTGAACTGGATCTATTTCGAGTTCATTGTTCGAGGCGTTTGGGACGTGATGTGTTTTCCGTCCACTGTTGGGGATTATGGACGCGGTGTGTCCAGCAACTCATCATCTATTCTTGGAGTTCATTGTACACTTATGTGGGAATTCATAGCCAAGCAAAGTTCCTTGCTGTTCGTGGTGGCATTTTGTTTCAAGGAAACAGGTTGGCGGGTGCTCTTTCCGAGGTGATTCCAATATTCGCGGTGCTGGAGGGTCCATGGTTGCTGTAACTCGCGGTGCTGGAGGGTCCATGGTTGCTGTAACTCGCGGCGGTGAGTGCCCGGGGGACTAAGGTCTTTAAGACACTTGTTGATACCATCAAAGCATATCAAAACATTTAAACATGGCCACAACCTTAACACATATTCATCATCACTTTGCATAAAACATAAAAGCTGGACAAAACATCCACAAATGCTGAAAATGGATCTTGCACATGTGACACCACACAGAGGCCAGAATGGGCCAACCCCCCCCTTGGAGTATTTTATTACCCAAGGAGAATAATATCATGTACAAGCTTTGAGGGCCTTACTCTCCCCACCGAAGATGCCGGATTATCCATATACAAATGCCATAACACAGCCCAACACGAGGCAACCAAGCCGGAACATAGGCTGTAGAAATGCCAAGCCAACAATATAATCCATATACCTCCGTGTGGGTACTGATTCTTCCCCAAAAACCACGGGTCTTCATGCAATAGGGCTGGTACAGCAAGTACAACTCTCCATTCAGCCGGTACAACAGGTACAGTGGCTGGTAGAGCCGGTACAGTGGCTAGTACAACAGGTACAGTGGCTGGTACAACAAGTACAAATACTGATACAGCATGTATAGTGACTAGTACAGCAGGTACAGTGGCTCGTATAGCAAGTACAAAAGCTGGTACAACCGGTACAATGGGTGGTACAACAAGTACAAGGACTGGTACAATCAGTACAATGGCTGGTACAGTAGGTACAAAGGCTAGTACAACAAGTACAATGGCTAGAAAACATAATAAATGATTAAATACCCTTGCCTTCAGTATTTCTTCGCGATGGAAGCCTCCAAAACAGTCCCCAACAGCCAGCATTCTTCATGGGCAGCCTTCAAGAGAGAGAGAAAGAGAGTAGCCATCATTAGGGCAGCCTATTAACGGTGGTAGAGACTAGTGTGCAGCAAGAGAGCCTCTATTAATGAAGAGAGGGCTCCAATTTATAGATTTGGGGCTCCCATGAGTGAAAATGGAAAGTGAAGGCTATGATGACAAGTGGAGAGCCACACAAAAGCTGAAGTGACAAGTGTGAGGCCACTTGTACTTTGATCCACTTTCTAACAAGTGTCAGGCCACTTGTCTCACTTTGGTCCACTTTCTTACCACTTGTCTCACTTTGGTCCACTTTCTTGCCACATGTCCCAATCTAAGAGATGGGTCCTTCCATAAACTCTCTCTCTAAAAATATCCCCATTGGTAGACATTCTGTCATAGGCACTTTGCCAACTCTTGGTATCTGCTCAATTCTAGATGTAATGACGTGAGCAGAATTTCCATCGGAGTTGGGCCAAAAATAGCAACTCTCCTAAATTTTAGGAGTATGGTCCTTTGTATTCTAGGATAATCCCCCATTCCCAAAGCTTGTACTTTCCAAATATTTAGACATCCTGGAGTCCACCAGACTCCTTTCATACTGGGAAATATCCAGGCTGGTGACATCCTCCCCAACTTCTTAAAAGTTGTCCGCAACTTTAAGCTTCAAGCCATATATTCAAGATATAATCATGTCCCATCAAGTGGGCGAGACGAGACAGTCTCAAAAATCCAATATATCTGAAGAATCCTGTCCCAAAGAAATGGGTGAGACTAAATAAGTCTCCATAATACCAATATCAAAATCATGTGCCAAAATAAATGGAAGATATGCTAGACATAGGCACAAGAGCCAATTGTGTCTCAATCACCAATATCAATGAGATAATCATATGCCAATGAAAATCACCAACCAGGTGCTAAGACACTTAAATAAGTGCCATGCACAAGAAACTAGTGCCTCGCACAGAAACATGTGCTATGCACACAAACTGGTGCCATTCAAGAGCACAAACCATGGTGACAGAAAAGCTGGTTCTCCATAGTTCTGGCAATCCTTTCTCCCAATCCCAACAGTTCCCATGTTCTCCCATACAATCCCAACTCTGATCAACAAGCATGGTGTGGAAACAATGAAACACTCACTCCACAATCGCAACACAAATCCACATGTATGGTGGAGTGTTCATTGAATTGCCCTCTCACAATCCGAACATGAATCCACATGCATGGTGAGATGAACAATGAACCTCTTGGCCTCTGTATGGGGAGATAGTGATTCTAATATGGCTTAAAAATCAATAAATCCATGTCCCAAATAAACGGGCAAGACAAAACAGTCCCATAAGTCCAGATATCATAATCCAAGCTCAAAGCACACAAACATGTGCCAATCTACATGACCCTTGGCGTACACATAAGTCCCTTGCCAACCAGGTATCATGTCCACTTTACCACTTGCACTCCGTGTTGGTACTCTGACCACACACCTTGGATGAGAGGTGGGCTCAAGTAACAAGATAAAACAATCACTCGCAAGCATAAATAGCCTGGTATTCCATAAGCATTTCTGCTACACATAGTTTATAGGCATTTCGGCCACCAATAGTTTGTAGGCATTTCGGCTACCAACTCACACTACCCTCTCAAGTGCCCATATTCCCTTCCATCCGCTCTCTATTGTTCCACCCACACATGGTAGAAACAATCTTCAAGAGAGCACGTAGGACAAGAGAACACTACACACGGCATGTTGTGCTCGACACTACCCTCTGAAGTGCCCATGTTCCCTTCCATCTGCTCTCTATTATTCCACCCACACATGGTAGAAACAATCTTCAAGAGAGCACGTAGGACAAGAGAACACTACACAGGGTATGTGAACCATGAGTTTCATACGTCCAATGCATCCCAAATAAAGAGAGCCAAAAAGAATAATCCATAAACCTGAGGATAGATCCAAATCCCTAGAAAAGAAGTCCAGGATCCATAGACCTGTATACCATTCCTCTTACCACATACTCCGTGCTAACCACACACCTTGGAGTAGAGGTGGACTTTATCCATAAAAGCATCATATCCATGAGATATCCAAAGATTTCTTCTTTATAAACTCGGACAGATTCGTCCATAGAAATTGCTTGTGAAGCCCAATATCTATATAAATCTTGTCCAAGAAAGAAATCTCCATAGATATAATCCATCCCATTAAAGGGAGTCATAAACAATGTTTCCCTGAAACCATCTCAAGGCAAACAACACCACCTTTCTTCTTGCATGGCTATACAAGGGTTAGTGAACATCAAAAATACTTCATAGTAAATAGCCAAAGCACCAACTTTGCAAACTCAAAGTATTCTTAGCTTTTCTTTGCCAGGTTGGTCATGAAGCCAAAAGAAATATCTCGTCACCATATCCTTAAGATATCCTGAGATATATCTCCGTATAGCTTGCCTATAAGCTTGATAATATAATCCACAATATCCATATGGAAAGAGTGCTAAACGTGTGCACATAAAGCCAACTTCACACTTCCAAGATAAAATTTTGTGAATTCATAAATCCTTAGATCAACAAGCTGTCTACTGCTCATGCTCATGCTCATGCTCTTGCTTCATAGGCTATGAAGTGGCTGGCCATGCTTAATAGCAATGATGGTAAGTGTGGTTCCCACTAGATCTTTTCTCTTCCTTATCGATAGAAGGAAGCCTCCGCTTCCAAGAAAGCCTATGCTCTGATACCAATGTAACTTGCGGCGGGGAGTGCCCAGGGGACTAGAGCTTTGACACACTTGTTGATACCATCAAAGCATATCAAAACATTTAAACATGGCCACAACCTTAACACATACACATCATCACTTTGCATAAAACATAAAAGCTGGACAAAACATCCACAAATGCTGAAAACAGATCTTGCACATGTGACACCACATAGAGGCCGGAATGGGCCGACCCCCCCCCCCCCCCCCTTGGAGTATTTTATTACACAAGGAGAATAATATCATGTACAAGCTTTGAGGGCCTTACTCTCCCCACGGGAGATGCCGGATTATCCATATACAAATGCCATAACACAGCCCAACACGAGGCAACCAAGCCGGAACATAGGCTGTAGAAATGCCGAGCCAACAATATAATCCATATACCTCGGTGTGGGTACTGATTCTTTCCCAAAAACCACGGGTCTTCATGCAATAGAGCTGGTACAGCAAGTACAACTCTCCATTCAGCCGGTACAACAAGTACAATGGCTGGTATAGCCGGTACAATGGCTGGTATAGCCGGTACGGTGGTTGGTATAGTAGGTATAGCAAGTACAAATGCTGGTATAGCATGTATAGTGACTAGTACAGCAGGTACAGTGGTTGGTACAGCAAGTACAAAAGCTGGTACAATCGATGCAATGGGTGGTACAGCTAGTACAATGAGTGGTACAACTAGTACAATGGCTGATACAGCATGTACAAAGGCTGGTACAACAAGTACAATGGCTAGAAATCATAATAAATGATTAAATACCCTTGCCTTCAGTATTTCTTCGCAATGGAAGCCTCCAAAACAGTCCCCAATAGCCGGTATTCTTCATGGGCAGCCTTCAAGAGAGAGAGAGAGTAGCCATCATTAGGGCAGCCTGTAACGTGGTAGAGGCTAGTGTGCAGCAAGAGAGCCTCTATTAATGAAGAGAGAGGGCTCCAATTTATAGATTTGGGGCTCCCATGAGTGAAAATGGAAAGTGAAGGCTATGATGACAAGTGGAGAGCCACACAATAGCTGAGGTGACAAGTGTGAGGCCACTTGTCTCACTTTGATCCACTTTCTAACAAGTGTCAGGCCACTTGTCTCACTTTGGTTCACTTTCTTGCCACTTGTCTCACTTTGGTCCACTTTCTTGCCACATGTCCCAATCTAAGAGATGGGTCCTTCCATAAACTCTCTCTCTAAAAATATCCCAATTGGTAGACATTCTGTCATAGGCACTTTGCCAACTCTTGGTATCTGCTCAATTCCAGATGTAATGACGCGAGCAGAATTTCCATCGGAGTTGGGCCAAAAATAGCAACTCTCCTAAATTTTAGGAGTGTGGTCCTTTGTATTCTAGGATAATCCCCCATTCCCAAAGCTTGTACTTTCCAAATATTTAGACATCCTGGAGTCCACCAGACTCCTTTCATACTGGGAAATGTCTAGGCTGGTGACAGTTGCATCTTCATCAACTTATCTTCTTTAGACTCTTGCACACTATGAGCTGCAGAGGGAGTGTTAGAATTTGGTGCATCTCAGTGTATTTGGGCAAACCCTATTTTTGGGTATTTTATGTAATTCTTCTTGTGTAGTAGGTTGTGGACTAGTCGGCTTGTTCTAGGAGCAGTCGGCCAGGTCACATATGCACTATATAAGTAGGCCTCCCATATCTCACTTAAACAGTTCATTCCCTTACACAAGTTCAACACTATCTTGCTGGCTAATTGCCATTGTAAAGCTTCTTGCTATCATAAAAGGTGATCTTGTCCACAAGCTCTCTCTACTCTCTCTCTTGTTCAGTTTATGCTTCCACATGTGCATTCTCAAGTGGTAGAGTGGACATGACACCTCGTTGGCACGAGACTTATGTCTACGCCAAGGATCATGTGGACTAACACCTCGTTGGCAGGGAACTTATGGCTACACCAAGGGTTATGTGGACTAACACCTCGCTAGTAGGGGACATATGTCTACGCCAAGTGTAATTAAACTGGAATTTGGTATGCGGGGAACTTGATGTTTGTGCTCAAATCCAATGGATGTTCTACAACCGGTCTTCTATTTCTCGGCCTAGTGTTCCCATGTGTAAGCATGGAAGCCAGTGGAGAGTAACATGCATTTGACATGACACTGGGGAGGAATTGCTCCTTGGAGTTGGTGGATTTAATTTGAGTATGGACAGACAGATATGATTTGGATATTTGTATTATGGACAATCATTGGTCTCACCCATTTATTTGAGCCGAGTACAAGCTTTGGGAACGGGGGATTATCCAATACAAAAGATCTAGTGCTTGAAGCTTGGTCTAGGTACTCGAGACGGTTTATTGAACACAAAAATAGACATTGGAACTCAAGTGTCGAGAGTGAAAAGCATTTATGGCAAACTCCCGAGGATTTAGGAGAGATCTAGTATTGAAACATGGTTCCACATGGTGCTCACATTCGTTTCTAAAAAGGTGAAATACAAAGGAACCTAAAATCTAGCAAGGTCACTATTTTTGGACAACCCCAATGGAAATTATGTTAGCGTCATTATGTCTGTAAGCTAAGCAAATGGGGAGACTTGCTGAAGCACCTTTGACAGAATGTCTACAAGTTGAGATATTTTTAGAGAGAAAGTTTATGGGTGGGAACCATCTCTTAAATTGGGACACATGTGGCATGACAATTGATCAAAGTGAGACAAGAGCCTCACACTTGTCACCTCAGCTCTACACTTGTCACTATAGCTTTTACTTGTCATTCTAGCTAATGAGAGCCCCAAATCTATTAATTGGAGCCCTCTCTCTCTTCCTTTTGAGCAGGCTCTATAACTGCAAACTAGCCTCTACCATGTTGGCAACTCTTCTCTATTCTTGATGGTTCTCTGCTCCGAGGTAATGGCTCTACACACATTGGATAACTGTGTAGAGCCATAAGCTATGGACAGCTATGTGGGCTATTGGATAAGCTATGTTGGCCAATATCTATGCAGAATAAAAACTAGCCTCTACCATGTTGGCAACTCTTCTCTATTCTTGATGGTTCTCTGCTCCAAGGTTATGGCTCTACACACATTGGATAAGTGTGTAAACCATAAGCTATGGACAGCTATGTGGGCTATTGGATAAGCTATGTTGGCCAATATCTATGCAGAATAAACATATTCTTGGCATTTTCATGAGGCTTTGATGACAATTGGTGTATATGAATCATTCATGGTTGTATGTGGATAAATCTAGAGCATGTGCTTCCCCAAAGCTTGTACATGATATTTTTCTCCTTGAGCAATAAAATACTCCGGGGGTGTTGCGGGCGGGCGCGGGGGGGGGGGGGGGGGGGGGGGGGGGGGGGGGGGGGGGGGTGTGTTCAACGCATTCTGGCCTCTATGTGGTGTTAAATGTGCAAATCTCTCTTTTTCAGTTTTGTGGAATCAAGTGGCAATTTAAGTGCATTAATGGTCGAGTGTTTTGCGAAACCCCTCTTCCATGCCCCACTCCGAGTGACACCAGCCTAAAGCTCTAATACCAATGCCACATGCGTGGAAGTTGTGTGTGTCTTCTTTCAACCCTAAGCAAGTGAATAGGAACCTTGACACAAGTCACCAACGTAGAGAGAGAGAGAGACAAAGAAAGGAGGGAGAGAGCGCTGTATTTTCAGTATATTATTTAGTACACAAAGCTGTCCATAACACTGTACAAATCTCGAAATTTTCAGTATATTATATAGTATGCAAAACTGTTCATAAGACTGTACAAATCTCTGTAGCCCTTGGCCTTCCAAAAGAGGTAAAATAAGACCTAAAAGCCCTAAGTCTTGACCTGCCCTGAATTGATGGTCAGATGATTACAAAGATCGCTGGACTAGCCTTTTATAGGTTCTTGGAAGCCACTTCTAATGCTCGACTGCTGTCAACCAGTTCCATTGGACAACTAAACTACATAACTGATGTTGACACCCTTCTAGAACTCGCCGATTGATCTCGGTCCAATTGGAAGCCTTACAGTGTCTTTTGTTGAGATATCGAGCTCGTCTAGTGAGACAGTGGCCACTGATGACCCGCCTGGGGGATAGGCCCCACACTTACACCACTGGCATGGTTGGTGAGATCATGAGTGATATGCGGCCAGTGGGATGACAGGCTGTGTGACAGCCATTCTAGAGACTGGCATAGTTATAGCGCCAGCTCATTTAGTTGGGTTCACACTATAGAGAACCCGTGTATGTATTGGTTGAGTACCTTTCATATTATTGTGTACTCTCACCTTGTATATGGTGTGGTGAGTGTTGAGTGAAGAAGAAGATTTTCAGCCTCTCACCTTGTGTGTTCTCTATTAGGGTTTTGTGAGTGTGTGTGTGCTTGCAAGAGCTCAAGCTCTCTTCCCCCCTGCATCTTTTCATGGTATCAGAGCCTGGTTTGTGCTAAGGGCTGAGCTGCAAGAAAGAGAACCACAGGAAGCGGTACAAGGGTAAGAGCTTCAACTACTCTTCCCTATTTGTGTTGGTGACTACACCCTTGTCGGGAGCTCTACGGGAGGCACCGGCAAACGATCTCTGATTGAGGAGCTTTCTTCGCGGGAGTAAAGCTATAGGGCAACTATACTGTCCTATCGGACCATATTTTCGGGGCCGAGAACGCGTTTTGGGCGCGTCTGGACCTCCGTTTTTCAGAAAGCAGGCGATTTCGAGCACTGCGGGTAAGTCATCGATTCTCTGCAGAACTCTGTTTTAAGAACTGCAGGAAGACAGATTGACTGTGCAGACACCGTGGGTGCTGCAAAGAGGTCAACAGTTGCCATTGGGTGTATGTATGCACATTGAGGTCACTAGTTGTGACATTTGAGAGTACTACAGTACCGCTGCAAGAAATACAGCAGTTTGTGCAGGACAAACCAGAGTGTTGTTTCTGGTAAAATTATGTGTTTGGCAAGATGTCAAATGATGGGATAACCCAGATTGTGGCTGAGAAGCTAGATAAGAATAACTTCCATGCTTGGAGGTTCAGGTTGACGAATTTCCTGATGGGAAAGGGCTATTGGAACTACATAGAAGGTGAGCATGAAGAGGCACCAGAGATACCGCACATAAATCCTACTGCTGCAGATGTGAAAGAGTTTAAAGACTGGAACCAAGGAGCAAGGAAAGTCATGTATTGGCTCTCCATTAGTATACAGGACACCATGATTGGGCACATTCAGGATGCCAAGTCCCCCAAGGAGGCGTGGGACACCTTGGTAAAGCTCTATGAAACAAATACCAAGGCACGTAAGATACAGTTGAAGAATGAACTTCATACTGTGGAGAAAAAGAGCATGTCTGTGAATGACTATGCGTTGAAGATAAAGGGTATTGTGGAATCCCTTGCATCTATTGGTGTGTCAGTAGATGATGATGATAAGGTGGAGGTCTGTCTACGTGGTCTCGGGCCACAATACAAGGCGTTCAAGACGTCTATTCAGACTCGGGAAAACATTCCCAACTTTACAGATTTGGTGCCTATGCTGATTATCGAAGAGAAGAGCTTGGGTGAAGACCAACAGTCTTCACAAAGCAAAAACAGTTCAGAGCAACAGGCCTTCTACACGAGTTCAGGAAGAGGACGAGGTAGAGGAGGCCGTGGACGCGGTCAAGGAGGTGGCCGAACAGGTAATCAGAATTATGGCCAGCAGCAGCAGCAGCAGCAACAACAACAGTCCCAGAATCAACAACAACAACAACAACACGCAGGTGGAAGAGGCAAATTCAGAGGCAGGGGGAGTCAAAGAGGCCGTGGAAATCGGCAAAGGCAATATAATGATGCACGTGAATGCTATTATTGTGGTAAGCCTGGACATGTGCAGGCAGAATGCTATAAGAAGCAGGCAGACATGCAAAATGGAAAAGTGCAGCAAAACAACTATGCATCCTCGAGCAGAAATAATGCGGATAATGAAAGGTTGTTTGTTATGCAACATGTCGTGAATGCCATGTCTGAAAATGTTGATGCAGCACAAAAAGATAATGTATGGTATGTGGATTCAGGTGCTTCGAACCACATGACAAGTCATGGGGAGTGGTTCAAGGAGATGAAAAACCCGGAAAGACCAGGTTTTGTGAAAACAGGGGATGACACTACTCATCCAATTGTCCATGTTGGAGATGTGCCATTGTCTATGCAGGATGGCAAAGTGAAGTACCTTGCAAATGTACTTCACGTTCCGAACATAACAAAGAATCTGGTTTCAGTTGGCCAGATGATTGAGCAGGGTTTGCAGGTTCGGTTTAACCCTGATGGTTGTTATGTTGAAGATTTTAAAGACAAGTGCAGGTTGGTTGCAAAAGGCAACAGAGTGGGCAGAATGTTTACATTGAATGTAGACATGCCTGAAATGAGTGCTGCGATGTTTGCAAACGGTTCAGGAATTGTTGTAGACACAGACATTTGGCATAAAAGAATTGGACATGTGAATGTGCAGCGAATGAAGTCTATGCAGACAAAAGGAATTGTGACAGGGCTGCCAAAGTTTAAAGTGGAAGGTATGCAGAGAATATGTGAAGCATGCCAATTTGGAAAACAAACAAAGCATGTATTTCCACGTAATAGATATGTGAGCAGAAATGCACTAGATGTTGTGCATTCAGATGTATGGGGTCCTACGAAGACCATGTCTATGGGAGGCTGCAGATACTATGTAACATTCATCGATGACCACACAAGGAAAGTGTGGATATATTTCATGAAGGAGAAGAGTGAGGTGTTCACTCACTTTCAGAATTTCAGAGTTTTGGTTGAAAAGCAAACAGGGAAATATGTAAAGTGCCTAAGGTCAGATGCAGGGGGAGAGTACTTCTCCAATGAGTTCTCTGAATTTTTGAAGCAGAATGGTATTCGGAGACAGTTTACATGCAGATACACTCCGCAGCAAAATGGAGTTGTTGAGCGGAAAAACAAGCACATTGCTGAGATTGCGCGAGCATTGATGGAAGAAAAGAATATGCCGCATAGCTATTGGGCTGAGGCTGTTTCTACAGCAGTATACATCATGAACAGGACTCCAACTGCAGCCATACATGATGTAACTCTAGAGGAGAGGTTTACTGGCAGAAAACCAGATTTGTCTCATCTGAAAGTCTTTGGATGCATTGCATATATGCATGTGCCAGATGAGTTGAGAACTAAGCTGGATCTGAAAGCTAAAAAATGTGTGTTTATTGGATATTCCCTTGAGCAAAAGGGATACAGGTGTTATAACCCTGCTACACGTGAGTTGAGGGTAAGCAGGGATGTTGTTTTTGATGAGATGAGCAGCTGGTATGTTGCTGAAAAAGAACCTGTTGGGGCTGATGTGAGTGGAAGTGTAGTTGCACAGAATGCAGGTCAAAAATCACAGTCTTTGAGTGGACCAGGAGAGTCCTCATCTAGTGGGTCTGTTGATAGACCATGGAGTGGCAGGCTGCGTCATAATACCAACCCTGCAAATGTGATTACTACATCACGTAAAGGAAAAGAGAAAGTGGTTGAGCCCCTTGGTATGCCTGACATTTCTGCAGGGCATTCTCATGTTGATGGAGAGTCTAGTGGCTCAAATATGAGCCTTGATGAGGAGCTTGGGATCCCAGCTATGAGAACACCTGGTGTAAAGAAGGCTATGGAAGCCATGAATGCAAAGCTGCGAAGATCTGGGAGAGTGAAATCCTGTGCAGAGATTTACCTATGATGGTTATGTGGCACATCACTATGCATATATGACAAAGGTTGTGCAGGTTGTTGAGCCCACATGCATTGATGAGGCTGTTGGAAATGTGTGTTGGGAGAAAGCTATGGATGAGGAGATGGATGCACTATATGGAAATGAGACTTGGGATTTAGTGCAATTGCCTAAAGGCAAGAAAGCCATTGGATGCAAGTGGGTGTACAAAGTAAAACATAACAGTGATGGAAGCATAAACAAGTACAAGGCTAGATTGGTAGCCAAAGGATATGCGCAGACATATGGCATTGATTATGAGGAAACTTTCAGCCCAGTTGCCAAGATGGCAACAGTGAGAGTTGTGATAGCGGTGGCTGCGTCAAAGCAATGGTCTTTACATCATATGGATGTAGAGAATGCATTCCTGCATAGGGATTTGCAAGAAGAGGTGTATATGTTGCAGCCACCTGGTTATGAGGATGTGGGTCACCCCGAGCATGTTTGCAGGTTGAAGAAAGCCTTGTATGGCTTAAAACAAGCACCAAGAGCATGGTCTGACAAGATTTCTGAATATCTTGTCACTATTGGCTTTCATGTAGCCAATGCAGATTTCTCGCTGTATGTGAGACATGGTGATAGAGGGGTTGTGCTTGTTGTCATCTATGTAGATGACTTGATCATTACGGGGGACCATGATGCAGAGATCTTTGATGTAAAGATCTTGCTTAGACAGAAGTTCGAGATGAAGGATCTGGGGGAGCTCAGATATTTCTTGGGCATTGAGGTGATTAGGTCACCACATGGTATTGGATTACTGCAGAGACAGTATGGCTTGGACATGTTGTCCAAGTATGGTATGACAGGCTGTAAGCCTATTTCTGTGCCATTGGATCAGAATGGCAAGTTGAGTGCAGATTCAGGAGAGATCTTGGAGGATCCTACTATGTATAGGCGCATAGTAGGAAGCTTGATATACATGACGATCACCAGGCCAGATTTGAGCTATGCTGTTGGGTTGGTGAGTCAGTTTATGCAGGTTCCACGGAAACCGCATTTGGATGCAGTGAGACGTATACTGAGGTATGTGAGGTCTACTTTGCATTGTGGACTATTCTATGAGACTGGGACAGAGATATGTGTACATGGATACACAGATGCTGATTGGTAGTATCTCAGATAGAAGATCTACCAGTGAATTCATGTTTTCTTTGGGGAGTGCTGCTGTGACTTGGAGCAGCAAGAAGCAGCCTACGGTTGCTCTATCCAGTACAGAGGCCGAGTACAGAGGAGCTGCTATGGCAGCATGTGAGATAGCTTGGTTGAGAAAGCTACTTGCAGATTTGGGTCTATCAGTGGATAGACAAGTTGTCATTTTCTGTGACAACATTAGTAGTATACAGTTGGCCAGAAACCTAGTTTTTCATGCTCGCACGAAGCATATAGAGGTCCACTATCACTTCGTCAGAGAAAAGGTCTTGGCACGAGACCTTGACCTTGTTTATGTCAGCACAGAGGATCAGGTAGCTGACATCTTCACCAAAGCATTGGGTACAGAGAAGCTCCGCAGATTCAGGGCTTCGCTTGGTGTACATGAGATGGAGTTGAGCTCGAGGGGGAGTGTTGAGATATCGAGCTCGTCTGGTGAGGCAGTGGCCACTGATGACCCGCCTGGGGGATAGGCCCCACACTTACACCACTGGTATGGTTGGTGAGATCATGAGTGATATGCGGTCAGTGGGATGACAGGCTGTGTGACAGCCATTCTAGAGACTGGCATAGTTATAGCGCCAGCTCATTTAGTTGGGTTCACACTATAGAGAACCCGTGTATGTATTGGTTGAGTACCTTTCATATTATTGTGTACTCTTATCTTGTAGATGGTGTGGTGAGTGTTGAGTGAAGAAGAAGAAGATTTTCAGCCTCTCACCTTGTGTGTTCTCTATTAGGGTTTTGTGAGTGTGTGTGTGCTTGCAAGAGCTCAAGCTCTCTTCCCCCCTGCATCTTTTCATCTTTTAGGAACATGCTACTGCCCTAAACTGTTATCTGCAGCCCAAATCAGGGATTAGCCTGGAGATCAGCCATGTCCATGTGTGCACATAACAATGGGCCTATGATTCAGCCATCTAGGTTTATGTGGGCTATTTGACACACCTCCATGTCTTCACGGCACAGTGGCAGGTGTACAGGTCGGGCAGCAGCAGGCACAGATTGGGCAGCAGTAGAAAAGAGAGAAGAAAGTAGCAGATCTCAAAACATAAGACCCACAATTAGTCCTAAATTGAATGTATTGTACTGTGTACAATGAAAATGTTACAACTGAACAACTCCGGTTCTCAGTTTCCAGTGAGGCCAACCGGCCCCACTGAACCCCCGGCAAGCCCCTCGCAGCACCCTCCCGTACCTCCTCCCTCGTCACTTCAACATTTTCAAATACAAATTACGACACCCATACCCCAACCACATCTCCTCAACATGTGGGTTTACAAAGTTCAGACATTGGTGGGTGCTTTGCACCAATATTATTTCTTCCTGCAGCGCCATCTCTACCTGGGACTAGCCCTGCGCCCGAGTGCCGCATCCTCTTCCACAAGATTGGCTTCTACCCCAAGGCAGCCCCGATATCCTTTACGGTGCGACCTGCCACACGCCATATGAACATATACTACTACTCTGGCATCACAAAGCCCTCGGTGCTTGCCTATTCTGGTAGACTTTCCCCCGAGGTACGGTTGACGTATCCCAGCTCTGCCATTGGTGTCTCCTCCTCGCTTGCCAGTATGGCTTCCCTGTGCATGTCTCTCTCCCACCCACTTGAATTTAAACATTTATAATGCTATTAATAGTTAGTTTATTTAATATATAGAACATATATTTTAGTTTGCAATTGATATTTCTGCCCCCCTTCCGAAAATAAAGGGAAGCATATAGTGAACCCTCCACTGGTTTAACTGATCGCATCTCAAACATTTTCATGAAGCATATAGTGAACCCTCCACTTATTTTAACTGGTCACATCTCATTTTCATGAATCAAACCAAAAGGAAACAGCACTCATTGACAGTCATGAGAAGCATCTTACCACTCAAAGCCTCCTCATCGGTGACGCTGTAGTACTCGGCCCGGCCTACATCTTTCAAAAAGCTATGTTCTGGTCCAACACCTGGGTAGTCCAATCTAAGCATGTCCCAAGGGAAAATATCAGTTGTAACAAACAGTCCTAGACATTGCCAAGGTGTAAAAAAGCAAAAAGCAAAAACACTTGAATCTTATCTAAAGATCATGCTACATACCCAGCACTAATTGAATGGGGCTCAATAATCTGGCCATCATCATCCTGAAGTAAGTAGCTCATAGCCCCATGCAAAACCCCTACTCCACCTTTTGTCAAAGTAGCTGCATGTTTACCACTTTCTAGCCCAAACCCGGCTGCTTCCACCCCAATCAACCTCACATCCTCATCATTCACAAATTCATGAAAAAGACCCATTGCATTTGAACCCCCTCCAACACAGGCAACCAGAACATTGGGTTTCCCTCCCCACTTTTCCAGAGCCTGCTGACGAGTCTCCTTGCCAATAATGGCATGAAAATCTCTCACCAACATGGGATAGGGGTGAGGCCCTGCAACAGACCCTAGAATGTAGTGTGTTGTCTCGACATTGGTCACCCAATCCCTGATAGCTTCTGATGTTGCATCTTTAAGTGTTGCCGTACCAGAATGAACAGGCCGTACCTGCAAAATCATGTGACCCATTCGGCAAGAGATGTGAGGAAAAAACAACTGTAAAGGAAGAGCATTGAAAGGCTGAGCGCTGTCAAAAACTAAACCTTATGAAGAATGAAAGATACATAGAACATGTGCACTGACACACACACATGAAGCAGCCACACCCCATCCCCCCCCCCCCCCCCAAAAAAAAAAAGGTTCCAAGACTATTTAAGCAGCTCTCTCTCTCTCTCTCTCACACACACACACACAAAACCTACGAACAGAACTAAAACAGGTAAAAGAAAGTGGGCGGGAGGAAGGGGAAATTTCCCTCGAAGTGATCACAGACCTAGCAGAACTAAAGAAAGCCCATGAGGAACTCAAGCTTACAACGACACTGCCCAATGAGATACAAAACCTACGAACGGAACTAAAACAGATAAAAGAAAGTGGGTGGGAGAAGGGGAAATTCCCCCCGAAGTGATCGCAGACCTAGCAGAACTAAAGAAAGCCCATGAGGAACTCAAGCTTACAACGACACTGGCTGTCGCAGAAACAGTAGAGAAAATGGAAAGCATGGGTTGACGCAGTTAAGAATGAAGTACAACAGGAAACAGAGGGAGCATGGAATATTGTTAATGGGAAAGCAAAAGCGGTCTCACTCAAGGAAGTAGACCTCGTCAATGCTACATTGACGGAGGAAAAGATGCATAAGGGTCGAAAGCTTAATGTGAGAGTCACTAGCATCAAGGAAAAGGCTGGTACCTCACCTGATGAAGATGGCAAGGCATTATGTACAAAACTTGCTTTATTATCTTTGAAGAGAATGACTGAGGGACTGACTTTGGACTGTAAGCCAAACGCAAGATCTTTGAAAGACCAAGAGTCAGGCTAAACCGTACACAGCTGTAGAAGCACCAATGATGACCAATCTCAAGCCTATGCACTCTTTCAATGGAATGTAGGAAGGCTGCAAATCTGAGGCCGAGAGAAGGGGCTGATTGGGACTGTTCTAGGCTGTGATTGTATGCTCAAAATGAATGAATGAATGCGTTTTACCTTCACCGGAAGGGCTGTAGCAAAACGATGATATGAATGAATGCTGAAAATTGTGTGGATGCTGAAAATGCAAGGTACTATAGTGGCTGAATGCTGAAGGTGCTGCGTTTTGATGAAGATATGCTGAATGCTCAATCGTGGATGCTCCTTGTGCTGAAGGAAGAAACGCTTGATTGCTGATGATTGAATGATGTGAATGAATGCAATGCTAGGCTATTTATATGCCTCTCATGAGCAGGTCGGCTGGCTGAAAGCTGGCCGACTGCATCATGTCTTGCATTAAATGGATAATGTTGATAATAATATGGTAAAATGCAAAATAAATGATATAAAATATGGGAAAAATAATGGATAATATTCTGAGTCTTCTACAATGATCTAGATGGTCTGTATGCATATGGGATGAATGATATGCAAAATACGGACATGATCTGATGCAAACCCTAAGGCTTCTACTGACTTTTATATGCATGAATGATTCTCTCCAAGTGGGTTAAGGGACTTTGACTGACTGACTGACTCTCTAATGTTAGCACATTCATCCCCAGTTTCTGCTCATTTATGGTGCCCATTTGGTCCCTTTTGCATGGCCATTGCTTGTGGGCTGGCCACCCCTTTCTTATGTATTTTTCTAGGATTTTTCCCAGCCTTTCTGGCATTTTCCAGTCGGCCAGATTTGCAGCTCCAGTCGGCCAGCTTACCTCTACTATAAATAGGAGGTGCTGGCCTCTCATTGTTCATTCAGTCTTGTACATATTTGCTCCCGCACTTATGAGACTTGTAGTGTCTCTTGCTTGGGACTGTTTTGCTTCAGTATATTCAGCATAGTTTGCTCCATATCTCTCTCTATTTTGCACTCTCTGTTCAGCACATTCTAGTGCCCCTTTGCTTCCGCTCTGTGCACTCTTTCATGGTATCATCGCTCCCGGTTTAGCAATCTCTTTGCTGCCCCAGATTCAGCCCTGTTTTCAGCACTTTCTCCTCTGCGTTTTCTCACAGATCTGCAGCCCTTTACTGCTGCGTTTTCTGGACTGAACCTGCTGGTCGCTTCGCCTTCACATTGGCTTCATCAACTCAGCCATCAGGTACTTGTTGACCAGCGTTTTCTTTTCCACGTGGAGTTTGGGACATAGGCGGCCTATTTTTTTCAGGACAGCAGCCTTCTGTGCTGCGTTTTCCTCTCCAGTGGGCTTTCTCCCTTGCAGAGGGGGTCTTTGGTGTTGCGGGCTTTGGTGGCACTCTTGGTACCTATGGAGGACACTTCTACTTCAGAGTCTGTGCGTTTTTTTCTTGAGATTGAGCCCAAGCTTTTCTGATGGCTGCACCGACTTCTCTTCATATGTTTGCTGAGTCTGCAAAGTTGGATGGTTCCAACTACACCCTATGGAAGGTGAAGGTGAAATCGGCCTTGCGTGGCGTGGATCTTTGGGATTGGCTTGTTACAGCAGCCAATGCCACCCCTCCCACCCTTGCTTCCGGTGGTGCGACTCAGGCACACATTGATATATGGCAGTCGAATGATCGACGTGTTTTCTCCTTTTTGATGTTGAACTGTTAGGATTCTGTTCTCTCTCATGTGCGTACAACAGATGCTGCACATGAAGTTTGGAAGGCTTTTGCAGATCTCTATGAGATTAAGTCTCCGGGTCGGATTTTGGCATTGGAAAAGCAACTTATGAACTTATCAGTTTTTGCCTTTCCATCTTTATCTGCTTTCATCTCCAAGATGAAAGATCTCTGGGACGAGCTTGCTGTTTGTGGCAAGGACATCTCCACAGAGGACATGGCTATTCAGCTGCGCTCCAAGCTTCCAAAGAGGTTTGATGCATACTTTCAGTCTCTTGTTTCTTCTCCTCGTCCTGTTCCAGTTACTTGGGAGGAAGTTCTCCCTTTCGTTATGCAGATTGGGTCTCACTGTGAGAAGCGGACTAGCACCTCTGGTGGCTCTAATGGAGCTTTGGCAGCAAGAGATAAAGGGAAGAATCAGCAAAAGAAAGGAAAAGGGGGTTCTGACAAGAACTCCAAGGATTCCGACAAGGATAAAGACAAATCTTCAAAGAATAAGGACATTGAATGTCATTATTGTGGCAAGAAGGGTCATAAGTCACCCCAATGTCACAAGAAGAAGCGCGATGAAGCAGCAAAGAACTCTTCTACGGCGGTGTCTCAACCCAAGAAGGATGATGGCATCCTTCTCTTAGCAGGTACTCGGCGTATACTTGCTCTTGTGACTTCTCAGTCACGATCTTGGATTGTTGATAGCGGTGCTCCTGCTCATATGACACCCCATCGAGATTGGTTCGAGGACTTCATTGCTAGGTCAGGCGAGATCACTCTGGGTGATTCTTCTTCTGTGCTGTGCATGGACATGGCACTATCCCCATCTTCCGTTCTGTCGAGGACAAGAGGTACTTCTCTGATGTTCTGTATATTCCAGATTTGGCTTTTAACCTTTTGTCAGTGAGTGCTCTTACAACTCAGGGTGCAGAGGTGATCTTTTCTCGTTATGAGATTACCATTCGTGATAAGGCGACTGGTAGCATCTTGGCTCAGGGAGTCCAAGATAGTGGTCTCTACAAGTTGACCGCTCTGCTTTCTTTTAGTGCTTCTTCTGCTCTTTGGCATGCTCGGTTTGGCCATTTGAGCTATCAGCTTCTGCAACGAGCTTCGAAGGATGGGTTGGTTGAGGGATTACTGACCATCAAGGCTCCGTCTTCTGCTTGTTCCTCTTGTTTACAGGGGAAGCAACATTGAGCCGCCTTTCCGAAGGAGGCGACACATAGATCTTCGACATCAATTGCTCTCATTCATGCAGACTTATGTGGTCCTATAAGTACCGCGTCTTTGAGTAAGGCGTTGTACATGCTCGTGATGGTGGATGATTTTACCAGATATACTTGGATTTTCTTTCTGAAGACCAAGGATGAGGCTTTTCAGCACTTCTGTGATTGGAGAGTTGAGGTGGAAAAAGAGACCGGTCACTTGGTCAAGGCTCTCAGGACCGACGGAGGGGGTGAGTTCACATCCCATTTAAGCAATATTGCAAGACACATGGCATTCCGAGACAACTTACTATATCATATACTCCATCATAGAATGGAGTTGCCGAGAGGAAGAATAGGACCATTATGGAGATGGCCCGTGCTATGCTTGAGCATTCTTCACTACCTCGACGTTTCTGGGCTGAGGCGGCTTCCACTGCTGTCTACATTCAGAACAGGTCTCCTACTGCTGCTCTTCTAGATAAAACTCCATATGAGGCTTTCCATGGTGAGAAGCCCTCCGTTGTTCATTTCCGGATATTTGGGTGTACAGCGTATGTTCATGTGCCTAAGGAGCATCGCTCCAAGTTGGACTCGAAGTCTCAGTGCATGACTTTTCTCGGATATAGCACTGTGTCCAAGGCATATCATCTTGATGATCCTCAGGCCGGCAAAGTTGTTGTGAGCCGTGATGTGGTGTTTGACAAGACTCCTACATCTTCAGAGGGGGGTGGTGAGCTTCTTCTTCCTCCACCTCCGTCTCCACCTCCTCCTCCTCCTCCTCCTCCTCCTCCTCCTGCTTCTGTTACACCTCCAGCTGAGGATTCTCAGTCAGATGATGATGACCATGCTTCTCCTCTGACGAGTTCGAACAGATCTGTACCTGGATGGTATTATCAGACAGTTCGTGATTCTGGGTTACGTGAGCTTCCTTCTGCTCCTCCGCCGGCGTTCTTCCAGAGTTACAGGGAAACAAGTTCATGAGGGCAACATGTTTGTTAATTATGCTCTTATGTCCTCTATCATTAATGGTCCTTCTGATCCCACTTCTGTGGACGAGGCTCTTTCACATGAGCCCTGGCGTCGTGCTATGCAGGTAGAGCTGGATGCTATCGAACGGAATGGCACTTGGATTTTGGTGCCTCAGCCACTGCAGCGTAAGGTGATTGGTTGTGCGTTGGGTCTTCAAATCGAAGTTCCGAGTTGATGGCAGCTTGGACAAGCACAAGGCGAGGTTGGTTGCCAAGGGTTATGCTCAGCGCCCTGGAGTCGACTTCGATGAGACCTTTGCTCCGACGGCCCGGATGACTACAATTCGCACCGTTCTTGCACTTGCAGGTCATCATAGATGGCCCATTTTCCAGATGGACGTTAAGTCAGCTTTCCTCAATGGAGATCTTACATAGGAGCTTTATGTTGATCAGCCGCCGGGATTTGTTGTTCCAGGCAAACAGGATCATGCGTACCGGCTGAAGAAGGCTTTATATGGTTTGAAGCAGGCTCCGCGAGCTTGGTACCAGCGGATTGATGAGTTCTTTCAGAAGCTCGGCCTACGCCGTTCTCATGCAGATTCGAACCTCTATATCCTCCTTGAGAGGGGGTTGATTGTTATCATTGTGGTCTATGTTGATGACCTCATCTTTACAGGTTCTTATTATGTGCGGATCCGTTCTGTTATGGATGCTTTGGAGACAGAGTTTGAGATGACGGATCTTGGCCTCTTGCATTATTTTCTCGGCTTTGAGATTTGGCAGACCTCGAAGGGCATTTTCTTCTCTCAGCAGAAGTATACTGGGGAGATTCTCGACAGATTTCAGATGACTGGGTGCAAACCAGTATCTTCTCCTATGGATATTGGTGAGAAGCTTTCTTCACTTATGCTTCTCCAGGGACTCATCAAGGACAGTATCGGGTTCTTGTCGGTTGTTTGGTGTGGTTGACCTGCTCCCGGTTGGACATATGCTTCACAGTCAATTTATTGAGTTCTTTCTCATCCAAACCCCGTCAGTAGCATTGGCGGTGTGCTCTCAGAGTTCTTCGGTACTTGCGTGTGGCACTCTGGACTTTGGCATCTTCTATGGCCAAGGATGCACTCTTGTTGGATGGTCTGATTCAGACTGGGCTGGAGATCCAGATACTCGGCGTTCGACCACTGGTTGTGTTTTTACACTTGGGTCTGGAGCCATTTCTTGGAGCAATAAAAAGCAGCCTGTTGTGGCGCTTTCCTCTACCGAGGCAGAGTACCGTGCAGTTGTTATGCTGCATGTGAGAGGCGATATGGCTGCGGAGATTATTGGAGGAGCTCGGCTGTCCTCCTACCGGATCTACTTTTCTTTGGTGTGACAATCAGAGTTGCATCGCCATCGCCAGGAACCCTGTGTTTCATGCTCGTACGAAACACACTGAGATTCAGTATCACTATGTTCGTGAACGGATTCTTGCTAGAGATTTGCGTTTGGAGTATTGTCCTTCAGCGGCGGAGAATGCTATAGATTTGTTCACCAAGCCGGTTTCTCAGGCTTCCTTGGCTACTCATCTTCGGCTTCTCGGAGTTTGTTGAGCATCTGGTGCTGAGAGGGGGTGTTAGCACATTCATCCCCAGTTTCTGCTCATTTATGGTGCCCATTTGGTCCCTTTTGCATGGCCCTTGCTTATGGGCTGGCCACCCCTTTTCTATGTATTTTTTTGGGATTTTTCCCAGCCTTTTTGGCATTTTCTAGTCGGCCAGTCCAGTAGCTCCAGTCGACCAGATTTGCAGCTCCAGTCGGCCAGCTTACCTCTACTATAAATAGGAGGTGCTGGCCTCTCATTGTTCATTCAGTCTTGTACATATTTGCTCCCTCACTTATGAGACTTGTAGTGTCTCTTGCTTGGGACTGTTTTGCTTCAGTATATTCAGCATAGTTTGCTCCATATCTCTCTCTCTCTTGCACTCTCTGTTCAGCACATTCTAGTGTCCCTTTGCTTCCGCTATGTGCACTCTTTCATCTAAGGCTAAGGAATGACCCATGTAGCTCGTGCCTGACATATCTTGGACTGAGGATTACAATGGGGTCACGACTTACAACAAATATCAAATCCTAAAGGGTTCTTCTGCTGTACAGTGTTGCACTAATGATGAGTCATCTTATCACCATGCACTATAGTGCAGAGTGCATGTGACATTGAGATTCTCCTCACAACGTACAGGCCAGGAATCATGGGGAGAAGGGGGGGAGCCACACGCTGACTTGCACAGGCATGAAGAGGAGGGATACTTGTGCTGTGTATGTGACAAGTCAAGGGAGAACGTTTTGTTTTTTTTGAAGTTTGCATAGAAGCGCAGGGTGCTCGGCTGCATGCGGGAGCCCCAAAATGCCGTATATGTGTTTTTTTTTGGTTGCCTTGCAGGTGCGTGGGCAGCCTGTTTAGGGTGGGCAGGCTGCTTCCGTAGCCCATGGGAAGGCTCTAAAGCCTCAATATATAAGACTAAGGCTTTAGAGCCTTAATGTTTCAAAAACATTACATGTAAATAAAATTACAAAAAGTCGTGTCGTTTCTCAACGAAGGGGTGGCGCCTGTAGAAAGGGCTGATTCAGCCAATAGAAGGACACGGGGCATGTGCATGGAAGAGAGGAGAGGGACCAACCAGACATTTGTCAAGGGCAGGAACACCCAATGAGGCTATAGCTTGCTGTTGTTTTTTTTTTTATAAAAGAGGTTCTTATAGAATGTTGGGGGAATACATAAATCAGGCAAAGGGGCCAGAATTGGCTAGAGCATTCTCTCCTGTGCTTCCATACAACTCTTGCTAAGGCTGGTTTTAGGGTTGGGACTGGCTGATTTTTAGGGTTAGGGTTTTTTTATTATTAGGGTTAGGGTTTGGCTGTAGGCATCCTATAGGTTGGTGTTTGTTTGCTTTGATACCATTGCTAAGATTTTAGATTAATTAAATATTCTTAAATATAATTAAAGAGATTAATACTTAAATACTTAAGTAAATATGAGGCAAAGAGTGGAAAGCTTTGTTGTTTGCATTGAGACACAAGGCCTTGTTAAATAGGACTTGAATAGGTACAAATGAAGAGGCACATCCTTGACGAAAGGGTGTGTCATGTGCAAGACGTGCACTGGCTGATCTCAGAGCTAGTCCTGAAGAGGCAACAAGAGAACGAACCAGATTTTGGAGCATGAGTTGCTGTTTTGGGCAAGTGATTGATTGGTGTTGGACAAGGGGGTTGTCGGCCAGCATGTACCATAGCATATGTTCAGTCAGCTGCAGCAAGATCATTGGCTTTTGTCTAGGAGCTGGCCGACTAGCAGTCGGTCAGTTCAATATGTCATTCCAAGGCCTATAGAAGGGGCACAAGTGCTCATTGTTGGGACCATTCAGTCCAACCAGGACTAGGTCTTAGACCTAGGGTTAGATTAGGTATTTTATTACCTTTTTAGGCATGCCTAGGGTTGCCAAGACTTGTACCTTTTGTACATTATGAATATTATGAATACTAAGCTATCTCTTGCTCTCTTCTCTAGCATCTACTTGCGTTTTTGCATCAGCATGTTCCAAGATGTGTTTAGGGCTGAAAGAAGACCCCCAGAGCTTTCGCATGTAACATTGGTATCAGAGCATTAGGCTCAGCAAGGCTAAACACTGATTCAGTCCCAGATGAAGGTGCATATGTCCAAGGCACAGGTACGAGGCCCAGGGCAAGGAATACAAGACATGGAAGAATTCCCAAGAGGTTGGTTGGTGGTGTTCCACAAAGCCCAGGGGAATGGCAGTCCTGTGAGTCGGGTGCCACTTGGGGCACACCAGGAAAGGTTGTCAGGCAATGGTTCCAGGGGAGGTTGATCCTCCAAGGGGTGGAGTGAGAGTGCCAGGCTCAATACTCATGAAAGACGACCAAAGACATGTTCAGTTATAGGGCAAGAATGGAGATGGGACATGATAGGACAGATGTATAGATCTTCATTAGAGTTAGAGAGTGGATTCGGAGACCACGCCGGGTGTTCAGTGAAAAGGTTGGTAGAGAGGGAAGGATGACACAGGGACTTCAGAAGTAGAGAATGGGATGATGATAGTCATCCAAGAACACAGATTGGAATCCCGTCATCAAGTTTAGCAGAGGGGGATGTCATCTGCAAGACATGCACTGGCTGAGGCTGATCTCAGAGCTAGTCCTGAAGAGGCGACAAGAGAAGGAACCAGATAGAACCAGATTTTGGAGCATGAGTTGTTGTTTTTGGCAAGTGATTGATTGGTGTTGGACAAGGGAGCTGTTGACTAGAATGTACAATAGCATATGTTTGGCTCGTCCAGGAGCTGGCCGATCAGTTCAATATGTCATTCTAGGGCCTAAAAAAGGGGGCACAAGTGCTCAATGTTGGGACCATTCAGTCCAGCCAGGGGTGGGTCTTAGACTTAGCGTTAGATTAGGTATTTTATTACCTTTTTGGGCGTGCCTAGGACTGCCAAGATTTGTACCTTTTGTACATTATGAATATTATGAATACTGAGCTATGTCTCTCTCTCTTCTCTAGCATCTACTTGCGTTTTTGCATCAGCATGTTCTAGGATGTGTTTAAGGCTAAAAGAAGACTCCCAAAGCTTCCGCAGATAACATTGGTATTAGAGCATTGGGCTCAAAAAGACTAAACATTGATTTAGTCCCAAATGAAGGTGCTCAGGTCCAAGGCGCAGGTACGCGGCCCAGGGCAAGGAACACAAGACATGGAAGAATTCCCAGGAGGTTGGTTGGTGGTGTTCCACAAAGCCCAGGGGAATGGCAATCCTGTGAGTCGGGTGCCACTTGGGGCACACCAGGACAGGCTGTCAGGCAATGGTCCTAGGGGAGGTTGATTCTCCAAGGGGTGGAGTGAGAGTGCTAGGTTCAATACTCATGAAAGATGACCAGAGATAGTGTTCAGGGATAGGGCAGGAATGGAAAGGGGACAGGATGGAATAGATGCATAGATCTTCATTAGAGTTATAGAGTGGATTTGGAGACCAGGTCGGGTGTTCAGTGAAAAGGTTGGCAGAGAGGGAAGGATTGTAGAGGGACTCCTAGCAATAGCAGGGGGCCCTTCAGTGGGTAATTTGGGACCCAATAAGGTGTACATCTCTCTCTCTCTCTCTCTCTCTCTCTCTCTCTCTCTCTCTCTCTCTCTCTCTCTCTTAAAGTTTGAAGTGATAAAAGTGGATTGCTAAAGACCCACGAAACTCAGGATAAAGAAGGCGGTATCAGACTTGTGTGACAAGATCCTTCATTACGCATAATTCCGCTGCGTGTTACATTGGTATGAGATTCAGCTTGTCCAAACACACCGCATCCTAGCGTGAAAGCATCCTTGGCTAGTCAAACTTCGCTCTGGCATGACCACCAAGTTCAATAACATATCTATAGAGGAGAGTTCACATTAGCAGGAAGACGCCTCCCCCGAAGGAGACCTTGCTCTTCCGCCTACTGCAGTTACCATAGCTCTACTCTGAGCACAAAACCAGCTTCTTATGGCGCGTCTCCAACTCTTGGACGCAATAGCAACAAAACCCACTCCTCCAGTTACCCCCGACTTTGTCACCCTCTTCTTTCAGATGGAACAAAAAAGACGAGAGGATGAAGCCAAACGACAGGAAGAAAGAGCAAACAGACAGGACTATGAGGAAGCCCAACGCAGGATCGATGAAGACCAGCGTCATGCTAGCACCATAGTTGTCAGGTGCAAAAAGTTCGATTCGGTATGGTACGTTCAAATATGGTCTCGGAACGTACCGCTAAATTTTGAAAATAAAAATATGGTGGAGGTACGATCCATTAAAAAATACTTAAAAAATATAAATATAGATGCAAAACTTAGAGAAGTTACAACTTACCCAAAACATAAAAATTTAGAATGTTGCAACTTGCAAGTTGCATAGAAAATGAAAGTAGACAAATGTACATGTGACATGTCTGAATATATATAAAGCCGCAAAAGTCAGCATGCCGCATGGGCAAGTACAAAAATGTGAGTACAAAAATGCAAAAAGCCCATAGAGGACTATAGAGGCTAAAAGCCTATGTCACCATCTATGTCAGGACTCAGAGCTATCGCTAGGCTCTTCAATATCCTCACTAGAGGAAGACACCTCAGAGCTCCCACCAAAATCCCCATCACTAAGAACGTTGCCCTCATCATCATATTCGCGCTCCCTAATATCACCATGAACTGCCGAAGAAGACTCCGCAATGGAAGCATCCTCAACTCTAACCGCTGCGGGGGTAGAGCTCTGACTCGTGGAGCCACGTCTAACATAGGTAGCAACTGGGCGATCAGAGCCTCAGCAGCCAAAAGTAAGAATAGGCTGAACCTGTACTCCACCTCTAGCTCGACGGCCACGACGAGTACGAGAGGCTCGTCTATCAATCTCCTCTAGCTATTTGTAGAGCTTTGCATATATAGCCTCCTCCTCTGCATTACGCTCCACTGTCAACTTGAATTCGTCGATGTTTATCTACAAGTTTTATAATTGATTAGGGACTAAATAATAAACATTGAAAGTTATGTAAGTCTAACATGTTACATAACAATATATCTGTCTAGCTTGACTCATATCGTGCATTGCACACACCATGTGCAAGTTATTGCAGCAATAGACCAACCGCTCTAACTGTCTCGTGCTCAATCGATTGCGTAACTTCGTGTGTATAAGTGAGTAGAAACTCTAGTTCCTCTCACATGCACTGTTGGGGTAAAGGCGTTATGCCCACCCTTATAGTGTGTACAAGCCCATAAGTTATAGTACATAGGACACTTGGTAACATAATCAGCATCATCAAGCTGTCCAGTAGAAAGCAGATTCTTCTTGATCTCAGGCACATGCCTGACATCATGGAGCATAAGCTGTGAGCCATCTGAAAATACAAGCCTCACATCACCTCTGCCAAGAATCTTGCATGCATGGTTATCACCCAAATAAACCACTCCTTCATTGCCAGCAGTATACCTGACAAACAAGTCTCTGCAACCTGTGACATGAAAGGAGGCACCTGAATCAATGATCCATGAGTGCATACCATGACCACCTGTAAGAAGTGAATGGGCATCAAGTGAAGAAGTAAATAGGACCTCATCCTCACTGCCACCTGCATATTGATTTCTTCAATCTTGACTCCACTTTTGCCCTTCGGCTTTACATCTTTGGCTTCATCCTTGTCTTTGTCTTTGCCTTTTCCCTTTTCTTTTTGATCATTTTTCCATTTGTAGCATTGCTTTTTAATGTGTCCCTTCTTGCCACAATAATGGCATTCCAAATCCTTTTTGGAGCGAGACTTGCTCCTTCCCCTTTCTTGGCTTTTCCCCCTTTGCTGGGATCTCCCACGTGCATTCATTGCATTGGACTTTCCAACAGAGTTGTTTTTCCTGTTCATCTCTTCTTGAAGAAGAGCACCCTCAACATCTGCATATGACAGCATAGCATTCGAATTGCTAGTGGCTGTCCTGAATGTGTCCCAACTCTCTGGCAAAGTGCATAACAAAAAAGTGGCTTTGAACTCATCGTCCATTGCCAACTTTTGATTGATGACCTGGCTGACAATACCATTAAACTCATTTAGATGGGCTGTCATAGACACCCCTTCCTTCATCTGAAGACCTATGAGTTTCTTCAACCAATACACTTTGCTTGAGGCACTTTGTTGGGCATACAAGTCCTGCAATCTCTGCCACATTCCCCAAGCTGTCTTCTCTTCACGAATGCTGAAAAGTAATGAGTCTGACACAGACAACATGATAGTAGATCTTGCCAGCTCATCCATATCTTCCCACTCTTCAGCAGTAAGAGAAGCGGGCATCACACCCCTTTCTTTGATAGGCTTGTGCTGCTTTTTCTGGAGCAACACATTGTAGCACTGGGTTTGCCAAATATCATAATTATGCGAGCCTTCAAGCTTCTTGATATGAAGCAACGAAGAGCTCTCACCTGTGGTTGCCATAGCAAAATGCAACCTGTCAATGCCTGACTCCCTGCAAAATGTGCAATCACTGCACCAAAAGCACACAAAGTGCTCACAGTTTTTTTTTTCCCAAGCTTTATCTCCCACTGCGGAAGCACAAATGCAACTTTTCTCCCACTTTATGTGATGAAATCATCAAAATCTGGTTGCTGCAGATTTTGGACAGCACCTTAAATGTGCTCTGTTGCCCTTCCAAAGTACTGTACAGCAGTACCAAGTGCTCACCAATGATGTACCAAACCTGTACCGGCAAGTACAGCAGCTGAAATTGAACCTTTTCCTCCCTCAAATCAGTGTACAGCCATGCCAAAACATGCACAAAGCTGTGCCAAATCTGTTCCAGCAGGTACAATAGCAATAAATGCTCTCTTGGCTGTCCAAATGAGTGAAAATCAGGCTTTTACAGTCCTGTACACTGCATACAACAGTCCCGAACAGAAATTGGGCAAAAGCCCCTTGACTGCAAGCTGATTTTTGAGGATTCAAGGCATAAATGTCTTGCCTGCTGCTTTGCCAAGCTCAACAAGCATACAAACTTGAAAAGCCCCTTGATTTAAGATCAATTTCTGATCATACATGGTACATTGACGCACATGAAGGCATCCAGAGTGTTCACGATGCTTCCCCCTGGCCACATATACATCAAATACATGAAAGCCCCTTGATTTACAGGCACATTGAGTGCTTGTACGGCATCAACACATTATCCACAGCATCAAATGCGATTGCCTGCAAGCAAATCAACCAAATCGGCACAAAAGCCCCTTGATTTGCACTGCAATTTGCCGCAATTTGCTGCAATTTTGCCCAAATGTGCGATTTCTCACATCATACAGCATGTATGAGTGCTTAATTGCACAATTACATCAAAAGCCCCAAATTTCGACATCCAATTTCCTGCAAATTGATCCTGATTGTGACCGATTTCCTGCAAATTGATCCTGATTGTGACCAATTTCCTGCAAATTGATCCTGATTGTGACCAATGTCACCCAATTTTGCCAATTTTGCTCAAAAATTGAGCAATTGGGCACCTGTATCTGCTCAATTGTTGATTGTACTTGCTCAATTGCAAATCCCAAAAAAAAATTTGAGGAAAATACCTTGTAATTTTCTGATTTTTCTTCAATTTGCAGGCTGTTGCAGGAAAAGAGGGGTTGATGATTGCTGCTTCTGTTCTGTGCAGGTGAGGGGGCACTTCTAATGCTGGTGATTACTCGCGGCGGTTGATGAGAAAGGAAAATACACCAACCATCAGTCCATTCTGCACCTTGGATACCGCAAATCAGAACTCACTTGTGCTAACTGGTGGTCTCCCCGCCATGCTTTTGAATAGAGCTTGTGCATACAGATGTATGTGAGATGCCTCAGCTTTCTTTGGGAGGGGCAAAATATTTTGTGTCTTTTATAGATGATGCCACACGCAAGGTGTGGGTTTATCCTCTTCGTTTGAAGAGTGATACATTCTCAGTGTTTGAGAAGTTTGTTGCTCTTGTTGAGAATCAAACTGGCAAAACACTGAAGGCTTTGCGTTCCGACAATGGTGGAGAGTATATGTCCAAACAGTTTCAGGACTTTTGTGATGCTAAAGGCATCAGGAGGGAGCTCTCTACTCCTTATGATCCTCCACAAAACGGGACAGCAGAGAGGATGAACAGGACCATACAGGAGAAGGTCCGTTCTATGTTGTCACATGCTGCATTACCTCATGGTTTTTGGGCTGAAGCTGTTATGACAGCCGTTCACCTTATAAATAGGTCACCTAACACGAGGCTTGGTGGGAAAGTGCCAGAGGAAGTATGGACAGGGAAGCCTCCGTCATACAAGCACTTGAGAGTGTTTGGTTGCGTTGCGTACGTGCACATACGTAGGGAAATGCGCACCAAACTTGATCCTAAGTCTCACAAATGCATATTCCTAGGATATGGTGACAGAGGTGAAATGGGGTATAGACTTTGGGATCCCATGAATAGAAAGATCATACGCAGCAATGATGTCATTTTTGATGAAACATGCATGTATAAGGAGCCTGCAAGGCAACAGGAGCCTGGCAGAGTCATCTTTGATGATGATGGACATCATGGACAACAACAAAGGGCTGTAAATCAGCCATTACAGCAGGAAAACCAGCCCTTAAATGGTGCTGAAAATGGTCCAAATGGACAGCCAGAGATGGCAGAAGATATCCCTATGGATATACCACAGTTAGTGGAGATACCGGGCATGATTTTTCAGCCTTACGGCATGGAACAGGAGCCACCAATGGGTGATATGCAGGCTGGACAGCAACCTGCAAATGATGGTCATTGGGTACGGAGGTCCACTAGACCCTCCAGAGTCCCTGACAGGTTTGTTCCAGGGGTTGACTACTTGATGCTTACTGACTGTGGGGAGCCCTCATTTATAAAGAGGCTTTACAGAGGGCAGACAAGGCTCTATGGGAGCGTGCCATGAAGTCAGAGATGGATTCTCTGCACAAAAATGGAACTTGGAAGTTGGTGCATTTGCCTGCAGGCAAGAAGGTTTTGCCATGCAAGTGGGTTTACAGGCTCAAAGTTGCACCAGATGCAAAGCCAAGATACAAAGCCAGGTTAGTGGCTAAGGGCTTCAAGCAGGAATATGGTGTGGACTTTGAGGAGATCTTCTCTCCAGTGGTCAAAATGACCACACTTAGAGCTGTGTTAGCTTTGGTTGCACATGATGATCTGGACTTGATTCAAATGGATGTGAAGACTGCTTTTCTTCATGGTAATCTCCATGAGGAGATATATATGCAGCAGCCAGAGGGTTATGCAGTGAGTGGAAAGGAGAAGCTTGTATGCAAGCTGAAAAAGAGTCTTTATGGGCTCAAACAGGCACCAAGAGAATGGTATCATAAATTTGATACATTCATGAAATCCCAGAAATTCAGGAGAAGTGACATAGATCACTGCTTATACACCAAGAAAGCTTTGGATGGCAGTCTATTGATCCTCATCTTGTATGTTGATGATATGTTGATTGCCGGGAAATCTCATAAGGAGATGGATGCCTTGAAGCAAAGGCTGCATCAAACCTTTGATATGAAGGATTTGGGTGATGCAAATCACATTTTGGGTATGCGGATACTTCGGGACAGAAATCAGCATGTGTTGTATTTGTCTCAGAATGGCAAAGTTTTGCAGAGGTTCAATATGGACGGGGGGAAGAAGACTAGTACTCCTTTGCCTCCATATGTGAAACTCAGTGCTATGGACAGCCCACAGTCAGATAGAGACAGGGCTGATATGGCCAAGATTCCGTATGCTTCAGCTTGTGGCAGTCTCATGTATGCCATGGTTGCTACTAGGCCGGACATTGCATTTGCAGTGGGAGTGGTTTCTAGATACATGGCCAACCCTGGCAAGAAGCATTGGGAAGCAGTGAAAGGTGTCATGAGATACCTGAAGGGCACACAGGATTTGTGCATTTGCTTTGGCAAACAGGATGCATTAGTGCATGGTTATACGGATTCGGATTATGCCGGTCATCCAGATAACCGGAAGTCTACTACCGGTTATGTGTTTACATTCACAGGAGGTGCTGTGTCATGGATATCCAGGATGCAGAAGTGCACTGCCTTATCTACTACAGAGGCCGAGTATATTGCAGCCACAGAGGCTTGCAAGGAGGCATTATGGCTATCTCGGTTAGTGGTTGATTTGGGTTATACAGGGGATATTCCATTGTTGCATTGTGACAGTCAGAGTGCCATCCAGTTGGCAAAGAACCCTGTCTTTCATGCAAAGACGAAGCATGTGGATGTGAAGTATCACTTCATCAGAGAGGTGATAGAGAACAAGCAAATTCAGCTTGTTAAGATTCACACGGATGACAACCCGGCTGATCTGTTGACAAAGAGTTTGCCTCCGGAGCGGTTTGCTCATTGCAGACACTTGATGGGCATTGGATGAGGCCAGTTTCAGCCTTGATATGGCCTTGTATATTATCATGTACATGCTGATTTTTCTTTTCCTTCATTTAAGGGCACTTTGCCTTTAAGTGGGAGGTTGTTGGGGTAAAGGCGTTATGCCCACCCTTATAGTGTGTACAAGCCCATAAGTTATAGTACATAGGACACTTGGTGGTAAAGGCGTTATGCCCACCCTTATAGTGTGTACAAGCCCATAAGTTATAGTACATAGGAAACTTAGTACTTTTAATGTACTAAGTGTCCTATGTACTATAACTTATGGGCTTGTACACACTATAAGGGTGGGCATAACGCCTTTACCCCAACATGCACCCGAAGAGCAATCCTAATCCACAATAAAAATAAACAATGTTTAGGATTCTAGTATCTACACATAATTTAGTAACTTGGTGCCAAGTGGTTAGTGGTTAACTGCGCTAGAATCCTCAAAGCCACTCTTTGTAGGTGAGGTTGTTGGTAAGCAAATGACTCCCACCAAAAGAGAGGCTTCACCATAGAATCCCTCCTCCAACATACCGCATTGGTGAATGTGGGACCCCTCTGATCATTATAGTTGATGAGCTCCTGTAAGAACTGAAATTACCCATTCTCATCATCGGGTAATGCTTTCGGTAAGAAAGCATCCCTAGCTGAAAGCAACTCTTGATCAGTGAAAAGTGAGAGTACTTTGTAGGCAGGATGCAACAAAGCAGTAAGGCCATGGATAGGCCTCTTCATCCACTTCCATCTCTTCTCCACGAGTGCTAAGATAGCATCACGTCGAGGAGTAGCCTCAAGGGGATCACTGTGAATTTTAAAATAAAGAAAGAATATCTTATATGAGAAAAACGAAAGAACAAGCATTCAGATTCAACATTATATTTTAGTTTATTACTTATTCTTGAATCTTATTTACCTTGGCGAGGAGCCCCATAGTAGCCCCCTCCATGTCTGTCATGCGTAAAACCTTATACAAGGGAGTAACTGCAATGACTGGGATGCGGACCTGGCGCCAGAACTCCTCTCTCAAGCATAGCTGTTGAATGGCTCTTCCCTCATCGACACGCGAAGGTATCTCACCTTGTATCCATTCCTGCCACTCTGGTGAAACCACTGTTACTTGGAGCTTAGGCATGACATCATAAAGGCGCTCTAGAAGAAGCTACATGTAGGCAAAGCGCGTCCAGGATGGCTTCTTCATCTCCAAGTCGCTGTGATGGCGGAAGATAGCAAGGGCCTTGACTTTTTGACTGAAAAAAGTGACAACTTGAGTGGCTTGTGTCACCACAGTCTTCACTCACTCTAACTTGCATATGACCTCCATAGGCAAGTCAAGGCAATGAGAGACAAAAGAAGTCCATACTAGGGACTTAAACTCCTCCTCAAGCAAGCGGCCCATCTTGCGTCAATTGGATGCATTGTCCGTAACCACTTGAACCACATTTTCGGGGCCAACCTACAAGGATGATGGATGCATGAAAAAAGAAAATAAATAAGACTTGAAATTTGAGTAAAAGGCAAAGGCTAAACTTTCAAGCTTCAAACTCAAAAATTAAAATTGTATCTCACCTCGATTATGACTTGTCGAATGTGGCGATAGATGAAATCGCCCGAGGTTTTCTTCCCCGCCTTTCCGGCATCCACAGCCCGCAACAAGTAAGTGCCAAGAAGGCAAGATACTAGAATGTTGAGGATGCCCCTCTTCTTTCTATCGGTCCATCCGTCGGAGAGGATGGAACACCTATACTTCACCCATCCCGCTCGGACGGGCTTGAGAGTCTTGTTGATTCTCTCCTTTTCTTCATCAAGTGCCTTCGTGCGCATGTCATTGTAGGTGATACTGTTGAGGTTGGGGAGAGCTTGCCTGTACACCCCCCCCCCCCCCCCCCACACACACACACACACAGTGAGCTTAAACAGAAACGTGGGAGAGCTTGCTGCTGGAAAGGTACTCTATGATAATGAAGTACAAAAGTACAATGAGTACAAATAATAGCCTAGGGCAAAGTTCCCTACACACATAAGTGTGTTCACACGAGGAAAAAACCTGTCCAACCACAGGGAAAAAGTGCCCGTGAGCAAGTTGGGTTCACACCTGAACTAGCCGGGAGTGGTCATGACCAACAAACCCCCCTCAAGTGAATGGTGTGAACGGAGACAGGGTGTAGCAGACTACCCTGGTAGAGGCTATAAGCTCAAAGCTTTGCGGAAAGCTTCAAACTTTTCTCTCGAAAGAGGCTTTGTAAACCCATCTGCTATATTGGCATGTGTAGCACATAAGCCAAGTCAATCTCTCCTGCATGGAGCCTTTCCCTAACATAATGTTAATGAACCTCAATATGCTTTGTGCAGGCATGAAATACTTGGTTTCGTGCAATTGCCAAAGCACTCTGACTGTCAGTGTAAATGGTAGTAGGGGACTTCTATCCAACACCAAGATTGGTTAATAGGCGTCGTAGCCAAACACATTCCACAATAGCTGTAAAGGTTGCCCTGTATTCAGCTCAGGGCTAGAAGTGGCCGCTGTAGGCTGCTTCTTACTAAGCCATGAGATGCATGAGTCACCCACTGGTTGACACTCGCGTGTCATAGCAACCTGCCCAATCACTGTTTGTAAATGCAAGCAAGCATAATGTAGAAGAACTGCCATAGAACAAGGCAAACTTTGTGGTGCCTTTAAGATAGCGAAAGACACTTACACGCTTGCCAATGCATAGTACTCGGATAATGCATGGATCTGCTAAATTGAGAAACAGCATACTGTATGTCCAAACGAGTAGAGCATAAGTAGATAAGGCATCCCACAGCCTATTGATACGTGGCAACATCAAAAGGCTCACCAGCATGCTCAAGTGACAGTTTTAGACCTGGGTCCATAGGAGTAGAAACAGGTTTACAATCTGTCATGTGAAAACACTCAAGGAGCTGCTCAACATATCTGCACTAAGATAAAATGATACCCCCCTCAAAAGGTATGAACTGTATGCCCAAATAGTAATGTAAATGCCCCATGTCTGTGACATCAAATGCATGCTACAAATCAACTTTAAAAGCTGAAATATCACCCTCTTCAAGGCCACTGACGAGCATGTCATCCACATAAAGAATAAGGATGAGAACATTGTTCTCAATGTGGTGAACATTAAGTGTACACTCAGCTGAACTATTCTGAAACCCTTTGGCAGTCAAGTATGCATGAATTTTGTGGTACCAAGCACGAGGAGCCTGTTTAAGACCATACAGTGCTTTATGTAAATGGCATACTTTACTTTCTGCACCTTTTTGAACAAAGCCAGGAGGCTGAGATACATAAACTTCCTCCTGCAAATCGCCATTCAAGAAGGCAGTTTTGACATCCAACTCATGTACATGCCATTGTTTGTGTGGAACCAATGCAATAACAGTACGTATGGTAGTCATACGTGAAGTGGGAGCAAAGGTCTCCTCATAGTCAATGCCCTCACGTTGGACATACCCTTTGGCGACCAAGCGAGCATTATGGCAATCAACTAAACCATCAGGCTTACACTTTAGCTTGAAAACCCATTTTGTGCCAATAGCACACTTGCCAAGAGGCAAGTCACATAACTCCCAAGTACCATTTTTGTCAATGGAGTCCAACTAGGTTCCTCATTACAAGCGGTGGCAACAAGAGCTGTATCCACATAATGTGAAGATGCATGGCGAGAAGCAGCACGTGTACAACCTGGCATAAATGTAGATTGTTTGCTATCACGCAAAGTCTCAACCAGCCATTTAGGAACAGTTTTTGACTTCCTAGTATCTGCATCTTCCTCTACCAATGCATCACCGAAGGAATCCTGATCAATTTGAGGCATTTCAGGATCAATTTGGGGCAAGTTCAGCTGCTGATTTTGCTGATTTTCAGCAGGTATAGGTGGCTGTAAATGAGCTGAAACTGGCTCTACATTATCAAACACTTTCAAGTGTGCTAAATGTGGTTTTCTACCATTAAATTTATGTTCATGCATTATGCCATGAACTATTGTAGTGTGGGTATTCTGTTCATAATGTAAAGTCTAGTTTCTACTGCTTTAGGCCCAAAAATATTGAGGCATTCCTTTCTCATTCATCAATGCACATAAAACTTCTACAATATGCATCTTCTTCCTTTCTGTAACCCCGTTTTGTTACGAGGTCTTCCTCTTTATCCCATGCTTTCTTAGATAATCATTGCATTCATTAGAGAAATATTATCCCCCACCATATGATCTTATGTATTTTATGTGCATGCCTTGATTTTCTTGACCATAGCCTTAAAACTTTAAAAGTGTGTAAACACCTACTGACTTCTATATGCATGAATGATTCTCTCCAAGTGGGTTAAGAGACTTTGACTGACTGACTAACTCTCTAAGGCTGAGGAATGACCTACGTAGCTCGTGCCTAACATGTCCTGGACTGAGGATTACAATGGGTCACGACGTACCACACTATCAAATCCTAAAGTGTTCTAATGCTATACATTGTTGCACTGATGATGAGCTATCTTGTCACCATGCACTACAGCGTAGATTGCATGTGACATTCCCTCCTGCTTAGCTTGGCGATAGGTTCATGGCTTCGAAGTAGTCCGCCAACAACTGGGGGTACTCTTGAAAGAACTCTTCCTCTAGCCAAACTGTTTCGTGGGTACCTCGATCTCGGAACTTCGTATAGAACTGACGGAGTCTTCGACCGGAACCATGCTTCCAACGATGAAGAGGGATTTGCTCCATATGCATATAGACCATCTAGATCATTGGAGAAAACTCATAATATCATCTAGTATTTTTTTCATATTTTATATCATTTATCTGGCATTTTACCATATTATTATCAACATTATCCATTTAATGCAAGACATGATGCAATCAGCCAGCTTTCAGCCAGCCGACCTGCTCATGAGAGGCATATAAATAGCCTAGCATTGCATTCATTCACATCATTCAATCATCAACAATCAAGCGTTTCTTCCTTTAGCACAAGGAGCATCCATGATTGAGCATTCAGCATATCTTCATCAAAACGCAACACCTTCAGCATTCAGCCACTACAGTACCTTGTGTTTTCAGCATCCACACAGTTTTCAGCATTCATTCATATCATCGTTTTGCTAGAGCCCTTCCGGTGAAGAGAAAATGCATTCATTCATTCATTTTCAGCATACAATCACAACCTAGGACAGTCCCAATCAGGCCCTTCTCTCATCCTCAGATTTGCAACCTTCCTACATTCCATTGGAAGAGTGCATAGGCTTGAGATCGGTCATCATTGGTGCTTCTACAGCCGTGTACAATTCAGCCCGACTCTTGGTCTTTCAAAGATCTTGCGTTTGGCTTATCTACAGTCCAAAGTCAGTCCCTCAATCATTCTCTTCAAAGATAATAAAGCAAATACTCCTAGCAATAGGAGGGGGCCCTTCAGTGGGTAATTTGGGACCCAATAAGGTGTACAGATCTATCTCTCTCTCTCTCATCTCTTAAAGTTTGAAGTGATAAAAGTGGATTGCTAAAGACTCACGAAACTCAGGACAAAGAAGGCGGTGTGAGAGTTGTGTGATAGGATCCTTCATTACACATAATTCCGTTGCATGTTACACTCAAGCCCACTCAAAACCTGATGTGTAGATATCTAAAATGTCTAAAAGATGGTGTGTGGTGAATCCAAGGTGGCGAAAGACGCGTGGCAATCGAATGGATAAAAGCAGGTGCTCGAAATGAGAATAGAAACTGCATGGGCCAGCGTAGGAGACGAGCAGTGATACTTTCTGGAAGAAGGCAAAGCAGCGTGGGGTTCAAGAAGGAGAATTGAGTTCATTTGAAAAGACTGTCCGGGCCAAGGTGGTTCGTGTTACCACAAGAGAGATTTGAGAGCGCAAACTGCAATTGAGTGGTCTCCTGCAGGTTTGTCGATAGTTGCAAGCTGTAGTACCTGTTGTTTTGCTCAAGTTTTCAGAAGAAAGGAACAGCGCAGACTCCGGAGTGTGAGAGTTTGGTTGGATCAAAGCGGAGTGTGAGAGTTTGGTTGGATCAAAGCGGCGGGAGAGCTAAAGACGAAGAGGACCTGCTAGGAGGTGAGTTCCCTAGGGTCTCTGCGTAGCGCCTTTGTTAGATACTTGGCCCAATCCAAGACTCCACATCTATACCTGCTGTCAGGTTTGTGGTGAATGAAGATTTTGCTATGAAGAGCTGTCACTTTGGTCTATTAGTGGAGGACCCCTTATAGTTGTCTGTGTTTTCTTCTTTTTCCTTGGAATCCCAAGTCTTAGGGATGTTGAGACTATTTTGTTGTGTTTCAATGAAGATAAGAGTGCATGGAGCTTGAGTTCTTTGTGATTTGATGGGTCTTTGTGCCATGGTGCTATAATTTTGCTGTCTTGATTGAGATGATGGAGGAGGAACCCCTATGAGTGCAAGTTCATAGTTAGTTGTGTCAAAACTGAGTCAATCAGGATCATATGAGAGAGGTTACAGAGTCAAACGAGTGTCAAATCATGTCAACTATGTGTGTAGAGGTTGAGAAATAGCCTACCTAGGTTGGGTGGAGTCTATTGTCAAAATATGCAGTGGACATGATGACAAAATCTGAGAACACAAGAGCAAGTGCAAAAAAATACAGCAATGGAGAGAGAGAAAGAGAGAGAAAGAAAGAAAGAAAGAAAGAAAGATTTTATTAACGTCTTCCAAAAGACCGAACTCGGCCTATGAGACAAATCGGAGTACAGGTATGGGGTATCCTCTGTCATCCCAACAAAATGAAAAAGTACTGAATAAAAAAGCTGAATCTGGGTGTGCAGGGGATGGAGCTCTACTACTAGGAGAATGCAAAGCTATATGCATGGAGTATACAATCATGATATGCAACCTAGCTAGCTCCGTCCTGTACCATACTGGGGGTATAAAATGGTATACATCAGTGAAGGGGGTGTCCACAGCTCCCTGAAGAGAGAGAGAGAGAGAGAGAGGCGTGTAACTCTGCTCTAAATACACAAGAAAAAATCTTGAAACTATGATACAAAGGAGTGGGGGCCATGGGGCCATTTTATATGGCCCCAAATATCCAGTCGGCCAGTGGAAAAAACAGCCGCCAGCCTCGCAACTGACCCTCCTCCAGCCGGCCAGCCAAAAAAAGGTCCACGACCTGAGTAGAACCAGTCGGCCTACTCCAGGGAATGAACACATGCACACATGCCAAGTCCTGGAAACCTGCTGAAGACCACTCAAGGCCTTCAGAAACCTGTAACTAACCCTCTTTGAATCCGGAACCACAAAGCCTGGAGAATGTGCAACATCCACCTCCTTCTGCAAGTAATCAACTGCCACCTGCCTGGCTTTCCAATAGGTCCCCATGGAAAGAACTTCCTCATCTATAGGAGTTTCTTTGTCCCGAATACTACGAGACATCAGAGCATAAGTTACCTGTAAAGTTTCCTTTGAGACTGATGAACACAAGAACTACCAACATCTGTACTGGAAAGTTCTTGCCAAACTGCTGCCATCATCTGGCAAGCTATCCACCATCTGGTCCCGAAAAGCCTGCACCTGCAGCGTATCCACACTTAAGTAGCCATTACCAGACTGCCACTCATCACAACACTGAGGACCTGGGGGAGAGAGTGCTGAAAGTTTGTAAACTCCATTCTCCACTCCGCCTTCCCAAACTACTTGGCTTGTTGCCTTGTCCCGGAGAGCAACAAAATGCTCATCAAACTCCACCCGTACACCAGTCTTGCAAACCTGATGCACTGACAGATGAAAACCAAGTGACGGAACATACAACACCTGGGAGCAATGCTTCCCCCCTCTGCCATCGAGAACTATCTCCAACCTACCCTCACTGTGAACTGGGATAGTGGATGTATCCCCAATAAGAATGTGACCAGAATAACTACAAAGATCCTGTAAAGCCGAACGGGAAGGAGTCATGTGCCTGGAAGCACCACTGTCTAGAATCCACTCCCGAGTATCCATAGCGGAGAGTCCTCCAACCTCCTCCCTGCCCGAAGAAAATGAAACATCGGTGTCCATAACCTCCAATTGCACAAAAGCTGGAGCCTTCACGGTTGCTGCTCAGGATTCTGCACCCTTCTCGGTACTCCGCTTGGGACACTGCCTCCAATAGTGGCCTTTCTCGCCACAATCATTACAGGTCCTCTCTGCCTTCAGTTTCTCGCGGTCTGCGTCGGACTTCTTCTCAGAAGACTTCTCCGGTGAAGCCTTCCCTTTACCCTTGTTGTTACGGCCTGTCGACCATTGGCCAGTTAAGGCCTCCGAACCTTCACCGTGTGGAGGGTTCGTGAATCTTTCCTCCTGGTCCAAGACCATGGGCACAAGCTCCTCCCATGTGATGGTGCTGAGCCTGCCACCACTGGTAATCAAAGAAGAGTAGAATGGTGAGTACTGAGAGGGCAAATGCGATAGTAACATGATGGCCATATCCTCAGATGATATCTCCTTCCCAGCCTGAAGAACTTCCTACAGCTTGTTAATGATATCTCCTTCCTGCTGAAGAGCCTGCAGCTTGTTAATGTGCCCCCGCATCGTCGATGACTTTGCAGGGTTCATAACCCACATCTATACTTCTAAGGAAATCGTCTTCATGGGCGATACCCTGTTATAAAGAGAAGCCAAATGCTGCCATATACCTCTGACCAGCGTCATATGCTTTACATGATTGATTACCTGCGGTGTGCAGTTGAGGAAGATGAATGAACGGACCCTGGCATTGACACGAACCCACAGTTGTGCCTATGCCTCGCAGTCCTTTCGAATCAACGGTAACTCCCCTTCCTCTACCTCCGGCCGTGGAACCCCACAACAATGAAATCAGCAAGGTCATAAGACTCCAGAACAGATTCCATCATTACCTTCCACATGCCGTAGTTATTCCCGTCCAACTGACGGTCCACTGGGAACGTGGGGAGTGTCAGGATCTTCACATGTCTCTCAGCCATCTCAGGCAGATCTGCCATTTCAGGGATGTAACTGAAAAGGGTGGGTGGGTGGGAACAAAGAAGAACTTAAACCTGCAAGTGACTGTCCAGGAGGTCTAGCTGCAGATTCAGTAAGTGCATCAGACAAGTGGCACATCAGCTCTTCTCCCTCCCAAGATCCCCTCCCTCTTCCGGTAGGAGGTTCCCGGTGGTGTGTTTTTTGGGTTTCTTTTTGTTGGGGTAAAGGCATTATGCCCACCCTTATAGTGTGTACAAGCCCATAAGTTATAGTACATAGTACACTTAGTACTTTTAATGTACTAAGTGCACTATGTGTACTAGTGCACTTAGTACTTTTAATGTACTAGTGCAAATATACATGTGTGATAGGGGAGTCACACACTCATTCCATTGAGTTGACTTATCCCCACATATGTCTCTCTCTCTCTCTCCCTTCTCTTTCTCTGTGTATGTCTCTCACATGAAACCCTAATTCAATTCTCCCATCACTTTTGCTGCTGTCCAGCTTGTTGCATCTTCAGAGGGGGCTATTAGTCCCTAGTTGGATCCTGTGGAAAGGTGCTTGAGAGAGCACGTGGATTGCTTAGCTACAGAGGTTGTTTGAGACATAGCTTCTTTGAGGCAGACATGGGTCCCCCCTACACGATCAAGGAGGACAAGCTCAGTGGTTCAAACTATGATCACTGGATGCTACAAATGAAGGTCTGGTTCACACACAAGGGACTCTGGGAGATTGTTCAGGGCCACGAATGAAAGCCCGCCCCACCAGCTCTAGGAAGTGGACTCCGGACCAGAAGGATGCCTTTCTCACAGAACTTTCAGCTTGGGAGAATCAAGACTCAAAAGCTCACTCTGCACTTGTACGAGCCATCTCACCAGAGGTCTCCCCCGCCGTGCAAACATTGGATAGTGCTGCCTCTGTTTGGAGAAAGCTGACAGATCTATATGCACGGGACTCTACAATGCGGTCTGTCAACCTATTGGGTCAGCTCTTTTCCCTGGAGTTTACAACAGGTACTTCCATGCAATCATCTGTGATGAAGGTTAAGGTAATTCATGACCAATTAGTGGCAATGGATACTGCCCTGACCTCTTCTCAGTTAGCTGCTCTCCTATGACATGGTTTCCCGAGCTTTGCGGGTTCAGATCACAACACGTTCCCTCGAGTTTGATGATCTGTGTACTCTCCTCTTGGAAGAGGAATCCATCCTAGTTTCATAGGAAAATTGAAAGTTTCATCGCCTATTGGACCTGATCAGGCACTCTCGACGGTGCAGAAGAAAGTTCGGAGTCGGTGTTACAAGTGTGGGAAGAAAGGCCACCTGTCAAAGGATTGTCAGTCCAAGGACAAAGGCAAAGCCAGGGACAAGGGCAAGTCTTCAAAGAAGGGCAAAGACAAGTCACATGACACTGACACAGACTCGTCTAGTGATAACCCCAGCTCTCCCAAGGCCTTACAGTTTTTGGAGAGAACATGACTGGTGTCCTGCTTTGATCCTAAGGGCATGGGCATCCCCCCGCGTGCTGTCTTCCAGAAACAGCTTGTGGGCGGGAGAGGGGGCTTCAAAAAGCTCGCTTATATTAAATCTGGAGCATGGGACCCGTGTGTCGGAGTTCCAAGTATGAAGACAGGCAAGTTCACTTGATGGTCCGGATGAGTTCCAGGATCAACCAAGTTTCCTTCATGGTTCGGATGAGTTCCAGAACTATTGGTTAGCAGAGACTATGGACAGGATGTGTTCCATGTTCATTTGTTCATGGTTATTGGATGTGATGTGTTCACAGTTCTACTTTGAGTTTGGAGCCAAGCAGATTTTCTTTTGCTCTTTATAGTGGCATTATGTTTTCTGAAGACAACAAGCTGACATGTGCATTTTCCGAGGTGTACTCAGTACTGGCCATGCTGAGGTGTCCATGGTCGCACCTTCGTCTCATCAGTTTTCTTCGGACTTTTTTGCACACTTCAAGATGCAGAGGGGGTGTTAAAATATTGCATCTTTCTCTTTATGCTGTCGGCATGTTTCCTACAGCCGACTGCTTCATGCACAAGTATATAGGAGTTGCTCCCTTTATTCAATCATCATTCACTGCCCTATTTGCTGGCTCTTGTACTCTGTAACCTCAAGCTAATAAAGCTCTAGTTCTTGCTTGCAATCTTTCTCTCTCTCATGTTTATTTGCTTCCACTTGTGCACATTCTTTCAAGAGAGAGAGAGGCGTGTAACTCTGCTCCAAATATCCAGTCGGCCCCAGTGGAAAAAACAGCCGCCAGCCTCACGACTGAGCCTCCTCCAGTCGGCCAGCCAAAAAAAGGTCCACGACCTGAACAGAACCAGTCAGCCTGCTCCAAGGAATGAACACATGCACACTCATCTTGCCAGCATAGGGCAGCCACCCACATAATGGAAAAATAGGGAAAAATGGGAAAAAAATATGGAGAGTGGGGAAAAATGAAAAAACACCTAATACGGGCGCGCACACCCACAACAAAGGCCTTGGTGTATATGTATAGACAGGAGATGACTTCTAACATCTATTTGGAGTTT
Source organism: Cibotium barometz (assembly GCF_041138505.1). NCBI lineage: Eukaryota > Viridiplantae > Streptophyta > Polypodiopsida > Cyatheales > Cibotiaceae > Cibotium > Cibotium barometz. Next base: position 39,490,613 of record NC_141085.1, on the reverse strand, counting down.
GGTCTGACAGTCTAGGATGTCAGTTTGTCAGCCGTCAGAATGCTAGTGGGCTGAAGGTGTTTCTGTGGCAGCTATGAGTCAACTACCACAGAAGGCTAGTGGGCTGAAGGTGTTTTTGTGGGCAGCTATGAGTCACCTGCTAATGTAAGACCTCGAACGGGGCTCTCCAATGAGTAAGAAGTCCCATCCTCTGTGTGGTCTAGATCTGAGTAAGGAGAATCAACATCTGGTGACAAAGCCTAGTCCTCCGGAATCATGGGTAGACAAACCATGCTGTGTGCTCTCAAGGTCTTCGTTCCCTATGCTCACGGTAGCTCTGATACCATGTGAGGGCAAAAGGATGAAAGGACAGATGTACGAGAGATTAAAGCTAGCATGAAATGGATGAATGAGTGTATGTATAATGGTGAAGTAACCCAGTACAAGAGGCCCTTTGATGTGAGGTGACTCTAAGTAGTAAACCGGCGAAGGAGCAAAGACGAAGCCAAAGCAAGAGACTCGATCGATGACGAAGGCTTGTGTCGAGGACAGCGGTGGCACTTCGAGTGTGTAGAGACTGCAAAACGCATAAGTGAAGTAGATGCAAGCAGGTATGTTGTTGAATATTGCTAGCATGAAATGGATGAATGAGTGTATGTATAATGGTGAAGTAATCCAGTACAAGAGGCCCTTTGATGTGAGGTGACTCTAAGTAGTAAACCGGCGAAGGAGCAAAGACGAAGCCAAAGCAAGAGACTCGATCGATGACGAAGGCTTGTGTCGAGGACGGCGGTGGCACTTCGAGTGTGTAGAGACTGCAAAACGCATAAGTGAAGTAGATGCAAGCAGGTATGTTGTTGAATATTGATGGAGCAAAAGCAAGAATATGCTAAGTGGTTGCCAGAGCTGCGCTGAAGGTAAAATGCAGATGATTATTTGTGTTGATGAGCCAGGCTGCTGGTATGCAATGTTGACTCGTCGATGATGAAGATCAATGATCACCAAGCTGCTGTTGAGTATGCTACGCAGGTGTTATAGCGCCGACTGCAGATCGTGTGTCCATTGGTTGATGATGAAACGCTGTAGTTGGATGCCCGGCTACTGACCGAGTTACTCGGGCTGCTACTGATGTAGAATGCGCAGGAGATAGAGCACCGGCTTGTGGATAGGCAGGTGTATATGACGTTGATGGTCTGCACGGCTACTGCTGCGTGTAGATGCACAAAGATGGCCGGGTTGCCGTGATGAGTACTGGAGCCAACGGCTACTTAGTTGGTTGTATTGATGTGTCGTTGACGTAGCGCCCGACTAATGTGTGTAGCTTCACCAAGCAATGAGAAAGCACGTATATATAGTGTTGGAAGCAACAATCGGCCAGCACGAAAAAATGACCAGAAAAAAAAGTGTTTTTTTAGGTAATATAATGGGCGCCCTTTCGGGCACCCTTTGGGGCTGGTTGTCACACACAAATGTCGCGGCTACATGCCCTTGTTCTTGGCTCTGCAACCTCTATCTATGAATACTAAGCATGACCCTTGACCTGCCTTTATATAGGGATTTGATAGCAAGTCGTATTCACATCGGCCAACTCTTTTCAGGCCACAAAAAGTCATAAAAAATGCCATAAAATGTGTTCATATTGTGCCAATACTTGTCCCAACAATTGGTATATGTTCTAGGCAACACCTCCAAATCAGCATTTTCCATTAACAAACAAAAAGGCAGTGTGCTTTAGTTGATGCATGGCATTCAAGGCTTAGCTCTATTTAGGATCTTTGCCAATAATTGTAAATACTCATTCATTTAGTAATATAGAGTAAAAGTAGAGTTGCTCTCTCCTCTTTCTCTCTACTACTCTGTGTCGTCATTGTGCATGTGACTAGCATTAATCTTTGTAGCTTAGCATTAGGCTTTCGTTAATATGCATGTTACATTTATATCAATGCCTAGGTCTAGTAGCATTTGTAAATGCTGAGTTGGGGTTTTTGAAATTAGGGTTCGCGTTTAACAGTTTGCAAGCCAAAATTATGGTTTTTCTATTTTGCATTAGTTCAACCCATGCATTAGTGTTTTCAACCCCGTTTCAGCTTGCATAGATAGCCAAATTAGGGTTTGTGGTTTTCCATCCACAATCAGCTTTGTGCAGTGCATTAGAGTTCTATGCATAGGCATATAGCAATAGTCTTCCATGCAGATTGAGTCAAGTCTAGGTCTTAGTAGGTAATCAACCTGTCACATCTTTTCATGTCCAACCTAGAGCTTCTAAGGTTTTTGGGGCACATTGCCAAGTCTCAAATCTCTTGGATGCACAAATGGAGAAGCTAGGTATCAAGTGGGATGACTGTTCTTGGAAGTTTTGGGAGAGCCGATTGGGAGAGGTTCATAGGGAAATCCGAGCACGAGATGCCAGGTTGACAACCGCAAAAAGGTTGTAGAGCCAAGACCAAGGACATGCAGCCACGACATTTGGATCGGCCAAAGTACACCTCCAAATCACCATTTTCCATTAACATACAAAGGAGGATAGTAAGCTTCAGTTTATGCATAACATTCAGATAACATTCAGGGCTTAGATCTATTTTGCATCTTTGCCAAATCATTGTAAATACTCCTTCATTTAGTAATATACAATAGAAGTAGGTTAGGTAAAGAGTCCCTCTCTTCTTCTCTCTACTTCTCTGACATCATGCACATGTGATTGCAATGATCTTTGTTGCTTAGCATTAATCATCATTAAGCATGCTTCCGCATAGTCAACATGTTACAACCCGATGCGAGTGGAGAGAGAGACCTTCTATGTTCTTCAGCAATATTTTATTGGTGTTTATCCCGTCATCTATTTTCTGGAAGTTAATATCATCATCATCAGCATCTCTCTCTCCACAATTAACAGTGGGTGAGTAGATCAGCTCCACAGTTCTCTTACAGAGGTGAGGCGTTGGAGTATGTTTCCTCCTATGTATACTTGGGGATTTTGTTTACTGGCCCAGCTTTCTCTATGAGGGCAGCCGCTGAGGTGAGATTGACACGAGGATATGCGGCTCTGGGAGCTTTAGAGAGGATGTGTTCAGAGGTGCAGTTTCAGGAGCCTCGAACAAAGCTATGGCTTTTCGAGACTCTTGTATCCCCGACACTCTTATATGGTGTGCAGATTTGGGGGCCTAGTCTTGACCACCGCAGACGGTCAGGCGAGTCTCATGATGGCTGGAGATGTCAGAATGCACAGCGGAAATGAAGACAACTGCTGTAGAGAGCAATACACAGATGAAAGAGAGAGAGAAGCTAATGTAACTCTGCTATATACACCCATAAAATCCCAGAATAATACAATGAATAAGTGTGAGGGCAACAGGCCATTTATATGGCCCCTGGCTGCTGGTTGGCCAGCTCAAAACAGGCCAACAGCAGCCTGACTGCTCACGACCAGCACAATGGTCAGTCGGCCAGATGAAGTTCAGTCGGCCAGCACTGAGGGGGTGGTCAGGCATCGTCAGAGCAGTCGGGCAGCCAGCAGACAAAGTCGGCCAACACCTGGGGGCAGCCGACAGCTCACACAGCGCTCCAAATAAATGGGAAAAAATATGGAGAGTGAGGAGAAATGGGAAGACACCAAAGACAGGTGGGCACACCCACAACACAGGCCCTGACATAGTGTACAGACAGGAGATGACTGCTAGCACCCCCTCTCAGCTCCTGGATGTCGAACCAACCCCAGTGAGCTAGAGTGCCGCCGAAGCATAGCCTGAGGTAGACTTCGTGAAGAGGTCCGCTACATTGTCCTCCGTCGAACAATAAAGAAGCAAGATGTCACCAACCAAGATCTTCTCACAAGAACAAAGTGATTGTCATGTGCATGAAAGATGCCATGGACATTCTCAGGTGCTGGTCCAGAAGAGGCAGCCAGATACAGAGTATGAACCAGATAGAGTTAGGATTTTGAGCACAAGATACAGAAGAGGACAAGTGTGGACTCAGAGCAAGGCCTGGAGGGCATGAAGAGGGTGTCTTGACAGTGCGTTAGAAGCAAAGACAAGCTGTCGGCTGCTCACAGAACTGGTCGGCTGAACCAGAGGACACGGCGGCAACAGGCACATCATGATCAAGGAAGAAAACCAGTCAAGCAGTGCTGAAGGGGCATTTAAGGCATAAATGACTGGACGACCAGCAGTCAGCCAGTATACCAAGTGTCCAAGAACCATATAAATAGCAAAGTGTGCTCATTGTTTTTTTCATTCACCCCTTTAGGGAGTGGATCCTTAAGGTCCTAGAGTAGGACAAGATTTTGGGTGTTTACCACCTTTTGTATAAGGCAGCCTATGGCTGTAGTGGAGGTACCTTTTTGTACCATATTAATATATTGAATTTCCAGCATATCTCTCCCTCTCTATTCTCTCTTCATATCTGCGTTTTTGCATCAGCATGTTTCCAGTAGTGTTTAGGGCTGAAAGAAGACCCCCACAGCTTCCGCGTGTTACATTGGTATCAGAGCATTAGGCTCAGCAAAGCTAAACACTGATTCAGTCCCATATGATGGTGTACAGGTCCAAGGTACAGGAAAGTACACAGATGCGAAGCCCAAGGCAAGGAACACAGAATCGGGAAGAGCTCCCAGGAGGTTTGTTGGTGGTATTCCACAAAGCCAGAGGGGATGGCAATCCTGTGAGCCAGATAGGTTCTCTGGCAACGGTCCCAAGGGAGGATTATCCTCCAAGGGGGCGATGTGAGTGCCAAACTCATTTCTCAGGAATGAAGACCAAGACAGTGTTCAGAGTCAGGGCAGGAATGGACTGTGGACTAGATGGAAACAGATGCATAGATCTAATCTGAGAGACAAAGTGGTTTTGGAGACCGGGCCGGGCTTTCAGAGAAAAGGGTTTGCCAGGGATGGATGGATGACAGAGGGACTTCGGGAAAAGATTGGGATGATGACAGTCATCCAAGAACAGGTTGGAATCCCGTCATCAAGTTTAGCAGAGGGGGATGTCATGTGCATGAAAGATGCCATGGACATTCTCAGGTGCTAGTCCAGAAGAGGCAGCCAGATAAAGAGTATGAACCAAATAGAGTTAGGATTTTGAGCACAAGATACAAAAGAGGACAAGTGTGGACTCAGAGCAAGGCTTGGAGGGCATGAAGACGGTGTCTTGACAGTGCATTAGAAGCAAAGACACGTTGTCGGCTGCTCACAGAACTGGTCGGCTGAACCAGAGGACAGGGCGGCAGCAGGCACATCATGATCAAGGAAGAAAACCAGTCAAGCAGCGCTGAAGGGGCATTTAATGCATAAATGACTAACCGACCAGCAGTCGGCCAGTCTACCAAGTGTCCAAGAACCATATAAATAGCAAAGTGTGCTCATTGTTTTATTCATTCACCCCTTTAGGGAGTGGATCCTTCGGGTCCTAGAGTAGGACAAGATTTTGAGTGAATCGGTGACGTGATAGGCTTGCAGTTCTCCATCCCAAAGGCCTCAAGCAACTCATGAACATACCGCTGCTGAGAGACAAAGAACCCCCTCTGGGTCTGCCAGATCTCCAATCCCAAGAAGAAGTGGAGTAAGCCTAAATCGGTCATCTCAAACTCCTTTGAAAGGGAACCTTCGTCACTGCAATGTGCTCCATATGACCGCCAGTGAGAATGAGGTCATCCACAAAGAATGATCAACGTGACCGTACCGCGTTCCCGAAAGAGATATAGGTTGGGATCTACAACCGATCTCTGAAATCCAGTCTGTAAAAAGAAGGAATCAATCTTCTGATTCCAAGCCCTGGGAGCCTGTTTAAGACCATACAAGGCCTTCCGCACCCTGTAAACCATCCCCTTTGATCTTGGAACCTCAAAGCTTGGAGGCTGCTCAACATATACCTCCTCCTGCAGGTCACCATTAAGGAATGCAAATTTAACATCCATCTGAAATACACACCACCACTGAGAAGAAGCAAGGGTAAGAACGGTCCGAATCGTGGTCATCCTCGCTGTCGGTGTGCAAAGGTATCCTCATAGTCGATGCGAGGCCGCTGAGAATAACCCTTAGCCACAAGTCTGGCTTTGTGTTTGTCCACCGACCCATCTGACCTATATTTGGTCTTAAAGACCCACTTGACACCAATGACAGACCGTTTCAACGGCCTCGGAACCAACTCCCAAGTGTTATTCTTCTCAATGGCATCCAGTTCCACCTACATGACTTTCCTCCAAGTATCCTGTGCAAGGGCTTCCTTGACGGAGGTGGACTCTTTGTCCCCCATGATACGAGACATCAAAGCATAGTTTACCTGTAAAAGCTCCGCTGAATGACTTTTATCACGAACTCTATGCGATCTTCGAGGTCCATCCTTTGTGGTCCATTCGAAGGGAAGCTCCGTGACACCCGACTCCCGAAGGGTGTCAACCAACCACCTGGGTACTTGAATAGAACGCAGAGCCTCCTGCCTGCTGAGAGGGCTCATCTCCAGCTATGGGCTCAACCTCCTCAACTGACTGAGGCTATCCAGCTGGAACAATCGACTGGGAATCATCATGAGAATCATCTGGGTCTCCAAGAAGTGGTGGCTCATCAACAGTGGAAACCAACTCCAAAGGTTTCGAAACCTGCCTGGAAGCTTGCTTCAAAAAAGATTTCCTGTGCTACTTACCACAAATGCAAGAACTACAACGTCCTTGCTGCTACCAACATCTGGCAAGCCAACCACCATCTGGTCCCGGAAAGCTCGCCGCAGCGCATCCACATTCAAGTGGCCAAACCGAAAGTGCCACAAATCACCAATCTGAGAACCTGTCAAAGAGAAGAGTGTGGAGAGTTTGTATATACCATTCTCCACGCCGCCTTCCCATACAACCTCGCCAGTCTCCTGGTCCCGTAGAGCAATAGAATGCTCCTCAAACTCCACCCGGAAGCCGGTCTTGCACACCTCATGCACTGTCAACAGATGAAAACCAAGTGCGGGGACGTAAAGAACACGAGACGAATGCTTCCTCCCTCTGCCATCGGGAATGATCTCCATCCGGTCCTCGCTGTGAATCGGTACGGTGGAATTGTTGCCAATGAAAATGCGACCTGACTGCCATTTCAAATCCTGAAAAAAGTCACGGGAAGGAGTCATGTGCCTGGAAGGACCACTATCAAGAATCCATTCCCGAGTATCCTTGGTGGTGAAGCCAACTGCCTCCTCGCTCGAAGAAAATGAAGCATCGGTGTCCAACGTCTCCAATTGCACAAAGGCTGGAGTCTTTGCAACTGAAGCTAAAGAATCAACACTCTTCCGAGTCTGCTTGGGACACAGTGGCCTTCATGTCCTTTCGGCCTTCAATTTCTCTCGGTCCGAATTGGGCTTCTTCTCAGAAGACTTCTCCGATGAAGACTTCCCTTTGCCCTTGTTGTTGTGGTTACGGCCTTTCGACCGTTGGCCAATCAAGGCCTCAAAACCTCCGCCCTCTGGATTATTCGTGAATCGCTCTTCCTGGTCCAAGACCATGGGCACAAGCTCCTCCCATGTGATGGTGCTGAGCCAGCCACCACTGGTGATCAAAGAGGAGTAAAAGGCTGAGTACTGAGAGGGCAAATGTGACAACAACGTTATGGCCTTATCCTCTGTCGATCTCTTTCCCTGCTTGGAGAACTTCCTGCTGAAGAGCCTGCATGTGCTCCCGCATCGTCGACGACTTTGCAAGATTCATCACCCACATCTAAACTTCCAAAGAGATTCTCTTCATGGGTGATACCCTGTTGTAGAGAGAAGCCAAATGTTGCCAAATCCCTCTGGCCAACGTCATATGCTTTATGTGATTGATCACCTCTGGTGTGCAATTGAGGAAGATGAAAGAACGGACTCGGGCATTAACACGATCCCATAACTGTGCTTGTGCCTCCCATTCCTTCCGAATAGAGGGTAACACCCCTTCTTCCAACTCCGGCCGTGGAACCCCAACAACAATGAAATTAGCCAAGTCATAGGACTCCAAAACAAATTCCATCATTACCTTCCATATGCCGTAGTTGTTCCCGTCCAACTGTCGGTCCACCGGGAACGTGGGAAGTGTCGGGATCTTCACGTGCTTCTCAGCCATCTCAAGCAAATCTGCCATCTCAAGGGTTCACAAGGTCTTGTGAAGGGATTTCACAAGGTCTTGTGAAGGGAGGGTGGGTGGGAAAAAAGAAGAAGAGGAGGCTGCAAATAGAATGCAAGGTGGCTATCCAACGGTGATGGCCGCCTTCTACCTGATCTCCAAGTCCCGTGCAGCAACAGTCTCCAATCAGCAAACCCTCGACGTCCCACTATCTCCAAGCTTCAAGCCACCTGGGGCTCTGATACCATGTCAGAATGCACAGCGGAAATGAAGACAACTGCTGTAGAGAGCAATACACACATGAGAGAGAGAGAGAGAGAGAGAGAGAGAGAGAGAAGCTACTGTAACTCTGCTATATACACCAATTGTAACTCTGCTATATACACCAATAAAATCCCGAAATAATACAATGAATAAGTGTGACGGCAAGGGGCCATTTTATATGGCCCCTCGCTGCCGGTCGGCCAGCTCAAAACAGGCCGACAGCAACCTGACTGCTCACGACCAGCACAATGGTCAGTCGGCCAAATCAAGTTCAGTCGGCCAGCACTAAGGGGGTGGTTGGGCATCGTCAGAGCAGTCGGGCAGCCAGCAGACAAAATCGGCCAGCACCTGGGGGTAGCCGACAGCCCACACACAGCTCCAAATAAATGGGAAAAAATATGGAGAGTGAGGAAAAATGGGAAGACACCAAATACGGGCGGGCACACCCACAACACAGGCCCTGACATAGTGTACAGACAGGAGATGACTGCTAACAGGAGACCACTAGAGAGATTGCTTGTGATGATGATTGCTAGGATGACTCACAGTAAGGCATCTGTCCCACACAAGATTATCCAGGCAGAGATGAGTGCGGCACCTATACTGAAAGTGGCACTTACCATATCAGTATCATATCTACATGGACTATGGGAGCTTCCACGACATAGGTATGCTCGGTTGGCACTTGAGTCCTCCAGAAAGCTGGAGGCAGAGGAGGATAGATCTTGCTAGTATGCACAGATGTCTACATGGTTTGTGCTACATGGATTTTCTATGGACAGATTACCCCCTTTCCAATATTCTTTGGATGCACCATCTCTCCCCCTAACACATAGGGAGATTAGCAGGGTCATCAGACAAGATCTCACCAAGTTGGACACCGAGAGGACGTGGCTTACACCAACACAGGAGTTAGGGACGAAGATGGCTTTCTATAGAGATCATCTTCTCCATACCACCGTGGACGGGTTCATCATACGCCTAAGATACATGAACACACCTCTCACATGGCATTAGATGTGCTATTGGACAGATCCGCACTTCTTCCCACCAGTTACTGCTTGAGACTGGTAGATATGGCCCACAAAGACTGCTTGTAGAGGAGCGCATCTGTCACTTGTGCAACATGGCGCCTGAGACAGAGGAGCACTATATATGCCACTGTCCAATCTACTATGAGATCCGAGGGAGATTTTGTTAGAAGTCATCTCCTGTCTATTTTGATACACGAGGGCCTTTGTTGTGGGTGTGCCCGCCCTTATGAGGTGTTTTATCATTTTTCCACACTCCCCGTATTTTTCCCCTATTTTTTCCCATTTTTCTGAGGTTTGGGAGGGCTGCCAGGTGATGCCAGGAGCACCCCAGTGCTGGCCGACTCCATGTTGATCAGTCGTGGGCTACTAGGCTGCTGGCCGACTGGATTTCATCAGTCGTGGGCACCTGTTTGCTGGCCGACTGCATTTATGCAGTCGTGGGACCTTTTCATCAGTCGTGGGCATTCTTATCTGCTGGCCGACTGCCCTCCCAGGGAGGTATATATAGGACCCCAGCCCCCATACCTTATTTGTATCATTCCTCGGGATCTTCTTGTGTATATAGAGCAGAGTTACACGCCTACATCTCTCTCTCTCTTGTGCTGTTTTTCTGCCTGCGTTTTTTGCTCGTGTTCCCATATTTGGTCATCATCTCCGCTGCGTATTCTGACATGGTATCAGAGCCCTAGGCTCTAGATAGGTCTTGGGATTTGTGTGAGCAAGAGGGGGACTGTTTTGTGGCTGATTGGTGGACTGTTTTGGGCTGATCGCGGGAAGAGGAGAAGCAAGAGGAAGGCGGGCTGATTTGCTGGACAGCCACTTGCAGGTTTTAGTTCTTCTTTGTTCCCACCAACCCACCCTTTTCAGAGTACATCCCCGGTTTGAGATGGCCGAGAGACATGTGAAGATCCGGACACTCCCCACGTTCCCGGTGGACCGTCAGTTGGACGGGAGCAACTACGGCATATGGAAGGTGATGATGGAATCTGTTCTGGAGTCGTACGACCTCGCCGATTTCGTCATTGTTGGTGTTCCACGGCCGGAAGTAGAGGAAGGGGAGTTACTGTCAACCCGAAAGGACCGGGAGGCCCAGACACAGATGTGGGATCGTGTCAACGCCAGAGTCCGTTCGTTTATTTTCCTCAACTGCACACCTCAGGTAATCAATCATGTAAAGCATATGACGCTGGCCAGAGGTATATGGCAGCATTTGGCCTCACTTTACAACAGGGTATCGCCCATGAAGAGGATTTCCTTGGAAGTACAGATGCGGGTTATGAGCCCAACAAAGTCGTCGACGATGCGAGAGCATATTAACAAGCTGCAGGCTCTTCAGCAGGAAGTTCTTCAGGCTGGGAAGGAGATATCGTCAGAGGACATGGCCATAACGTTGCTGTCACACTTGCCCTCTTCGTACTCAGCATTTTACTCTTCTTTGATTACCAGTGGCAGGCTTAGCACCATCACGTGGGAGGAGCTTGTGCCCATGGTCCTGGACCAAGAGGAACGATTTACGAACCCTCCTCAGGGTGGAGGTTCGGAGGCCTTAATTGGCCAACGGTCGAAAGGCCGTAACTCGGGCAAAGGGAAGGCTTCATCGGAGAAGTCTTCTGAGAAGAAGTCCGACGCTGACCGCGAGAAACTGAAGGCAGAGAGGACCTGTAATGATTGTGGCGAGAAAGGCCACTACTGGAGGCAGTGTCCCAAGCGGAAGACCGAGAAGGGTGAAGATTCCTCAGCAGCAATCATGAAGACTCCGGCTTTTGTGCACCTGGAGGTGATGGACACCGATGCTTCATTTTCTTCAGGCAGGGAGGAGATTGGAGGACTCTCCGCAACGGATACTCGGGAGTGGATTCTCGATAGTGGTGCTTCCAGGCACATGACTCCTTCCCGTTCCGGTTTACAGGATCTCTGCAGGCTTTCTGGTCATATTCTTACTGGGCCAGTTCACAGCGAGGGCAGGATGGAGATAGTTCCCAATGGCAGAGGGGGGAAGCATTCCTCCCAGGTGTTGTATGTTCCGGCACTTGGTTTTCATCTGTTGTCAGTGCATCAGGTTTGCAAGACTGGCGTACGGGTGGAGTTTGATAAGCATTTTGTTGCTCTCCAGGACAAAGCAACAGGCCAAGTGGTTTGGGAAGGTGGAGTGGAGAATGGAGTTTACAGGCTTTCAGCACTCTCTCTCCCAGGTCCTCAGGATTGTGATGAGTGGCAGTCTGGTAATGGCCACTTAAGTGTGGATACGCTGCAGGTGCGGGCTTTTCGAGACCAAGTGGTGGATAGCTTGCCAGTAGATGGCAGCAATTGGCAGGAACTTTCCAGTACTGATGTTGGTAGTTCTTGTGTTCGTGAGTCAGAGGAAGCTGAACAGGTCACTTATGCTCTGATGTCTCGTCGTGTTCGAGACATAGAACTTCCAGTAGTTGAGGATGTTCCTTCCACGGGGACCTTTCGGAAAGCCAGGCAGGTAGCAGGTGATTACTTGCAGAAGGAGGTGGTTTCTTCAGGCTTTGTGGTTCCAGATTCAGAGGGGGTGGTTGACAGGTTTCATCAGGTTTCCAGGACTTGTTTGTGCACCGTAACAGGTGTTGATCCTTGTGAGCAGTGTGATGTCTCTGTGACTCAGAAGCTGTGTGGTTCATTGATCTGGTTGATGGACACCAGATTGGACGGGAGCTTCCTGATGAGGCAGTTGAGCTCATGGTTGCAGATGTCTCTTTGGGAGGCAGGATTGCGTTTCCTGTGGTTTCTGCGGCATGCGAAGGATCATGGACTCTTGTACACAGGAGGGGGATTGTTGGATGGAGTCCGACTCCACGGTTGGAGTGACTCGGTTTGGGGAGGAGATTCGGACACGAGGGGATCTACTTATGGCCCAGGAGCAGTTTTATGGAGCAGGAGGAGGTTACATTGCAGGTTTGGGCTTCCACTGGCGGAACCCATGGTCATCCAAAGGCACTTTGTTCGTGAACAGATCGTTGCTGATGATATCTTGCTAGTCTGTTCGACGGAGGACAGTACGGTGGACCTCTTCACGAAGTCGCTCTCCTAGGATTTGCTCAAGCGGCACCCCAGCTCCAAGTGGTTGGTTTCACAGCCAAGAGCTGAGAGGGGGTGTTAGAAGTCATCTCCTGTCTATTTTGATACACCAGGGCCTTTGTTGTGGGTGTGCCCGCCCTTATGAGGTGTTTTATCATTTTTCCACACTCCCCGTATTTTTCCCCTATTTTTTCCCATTTTTCTGAGGTTTGGGAGGGCTGCCAGGTGATGCCAGGAGCACCCCAGTGCTGGCCGACTCCATGTTGATCAGTCGTGGGCTACTGGGCTGCTGGCCAACTGGATTTCATCAGTCGTGGGCACCTGTTTGCTGGCCGACTGCATTTATGCAGTCATGGGACCTTTTCATCAGTCGTGGGCATTCTTATCTGCTGGCCTACTGCCCTCCCAGGGAGGTATATATAGGACCCCAGCCCCCATACCTTATTTGTATCATTCCTCGGGATCTTCTTGTGTATATAGAGCAGAGTTACACGCCTACATCTCTCTCTCTCTTGTGCTGTTTTTCTGCCTGCGTTTTTTGCTCGTGTTCCCATATTTGGTCATCATCTCCGCTGCGTATTCTGACAGATTTCACTCTCTTCAGAGAGGGTTTTGGAGCCTTCTCCAGAGTGGACTTCACTGACTAGAGATGCCTCAGAGTTTTCTTATTGGAGCTATGCCGGCACAGGGAGGTGCTTCTACACAGCAGTGGACCCAGGATCAGAGGACCAGTACAGAGACATTTGACCGACTATTTTAGTATTACTTTGAAGGTCACTGCTCACTGCTCAACCCCAGACTCCCTTAGCATCTACACCGAGAGCCACCTCTGGAGGAGTGACACATGATTGGGCACTACAATTTAGTAGAGCCAGACGTCCGAGGCCCAGAAGACCCAGCAGGAGATCTCGTATGCACTGGAGGATATAGCTGATCATAGCTAGGCACCAGCAGAGGCCTACCAGGCACTTTACCTCGCGGATGAGATTGGCCTCATGTTACAACGTCCCCTGTGAGAGTTTCTCCGATGACTCTTCCCCGCTCCCCCGGATGCCATCACTCATCTCATTGTACCCCTCTTTAGTTCAGGTGCTCTTCCCCTATCTATTCTTTGAGGATTTACTTCAGTTATTTCAGCTTTATATTATCTTTCTTGTTCCACAAACAGCTTGTATCGGACCTTTGATTGTTCTCTCTCTCTCTCTCTCTCTCTCTCTCTCTCTCTCTCTCTCTCTCACACACACACACACACACACAATTACATGCGATGACGCAACCCACACGACTATTTTAGCAAGCCAAATTTCCTGTCCATATTCACAACCGTGGGCCATCATAAGTGCCACATTTCTAATGTGCAAGTCCAGGTTCTCTATCCGCTATATTACAATGCAACCAAAATGTCATAGTTCTGATGTTAGTTGACGACGAACACATATCCAAGAAGTGTAACTGGCATTCATACTGACCTCAGCTCCAAGGAGTCGCATTCTGAATACGTTGAGAGCCTGTCTCTCCATGTCTTGGGACCCCATGTATACTACACATTGTAGGCCGAACCTGGCGCACACAGTGGCAGTTGCGACACCATGTTGGCCCGCACCAGTCTCGGCAATGATGCGTTTTTTCCCAATCCGCTTTGCCAGCAAAGCTTGTCCAACCGCATTGTTGATTTTGTGAGCACCAGTATGATTCAGATCCTCCCTTTTGAGATATATGAGAGGACCCCCATTGTCACCTTGCTTGTAATGCTCTGAAAGCCTTTCTGCAAAGTAGAGTGGGGATTCCCGCCCAACATAGTCTTTGAGGATTCCAGCAAGCTCATCCTAACAGGAATACAAATAAAGGTTTGAGGATTGAATCACAATTTAAAGTTTTGGTTAAAATGATAACTAAGGTGGTTGCTTCCAAAGTGGGTTTGAATAATAATTTCAGGTTTTTCTTGTATTGAAAACTAAGGTGGTTGCTGTTAAAGGGTTTAAGAAAGAGGTTAAGCATCTAATCTAGCTTCTTAGCGCTTCCTCAAATCTATAAATAAATAGAACAGGATTACATAGGAAGTTTACTCCAGCTGCCAAGCGCTTTATCCAACCTCGGATTGCAGCTATACTGGGATAGAGAGAAAGAGTGTATTTCCAATCCATCTATTTAGCGCTTCATTACAGCTCTAAATAAGCAAATTCGGGTTAGAAAGGCAGAGTAATCCAGCTGCTTAGCGCTTCATTAATGCTTAAAGTAAGCTTTTAAGGGCTTCTAATTTAGCTGTTCGGGTCTTAGCCACAAAAGGATTAAAAGGGAAGATTAATTTTTCAGCATTGCATTAATGCCCAGATTAGCAATATACTTGGCCAAACCAAGAAGAATAGGGTAAGAATGCGGCAGAATTTTCGTCAAGTCTGGCAGTTAGCGATTGACTAAGGATCAAATTAGAGATGGTATTAACAACCCTAATTGAAAATGTAAGAAGTCACCTGGAAGGCAGCATCTGCAGATAGCGAGGAGAAGGCCTGTTCGAGTTCGCGGAGGGCGGTCATGAGGGTTTCTGGGACATACTTTCCACCGAAACGGCCAAATCGGCCGAATGAATCAGGGCGCTGGAAATCCTGTATGTGGACTGTCAAAGGAGGAGGAGAAGAAGAAGAAGCCAGAGAAGGATTTGGGGGGGAAATTACGCATGAAATCGATCGTGCAGGGAGAAAAGGGCGAGTGTAGCCTGCAAACTTTACTGTTGGGCACACAGAGATCGACGAGGCTGCCATCGCCATGACCAGAGATTGCTTCTAAAACAGAAGGAATGGAGTGTGAAATTAGTTCGACATTTCAAGAAAAATGCGCAAAAGCTCCTTTTGTACACATTATTAACTTTAGAGGCATAGATTAAGATTACATCGTTATTGGCCCACGGGTGTGTATTGAGTTTGTAGAACGGTTGGGTTCCACCCGGGTTCAATGCCATCAGGGCTATGAGAAATGGGTATGTGTGTGTATGCGTCTGAATATATATCGATCTCTCTCACAAAATTACATCGTTATGGTGAGTAGCTCCACTGTCAACTACCCAAGTGATCGGATGACCACAGGGAAGAGTTGGATGGGCCTCAATGATGGAACATAGAATAGTTATATTAAGATCTTAACATCAGTTATATACAATAGCCATTTGTATCGCTTTCTTCTCCCATGAACTTCATCCCACCTTTTCACTATTCAACAATCTGCATATTAAATCCCATCTCTCATCCTCCCAAACAAAAGAGGATTGCTCTCAAGAGACATGACAGCCTAGCTGCATACAAGCTGTAATCATAGACTCAGAAGTACAACCTTTTGGATTTTGTTCCTCCCCATTCACTCTCCTTTAGTCCATACCTTCACCACCACAGGTCTCCTGCCCAAGGGGTAAGGCTGCATCTCCTTCAAATACCATCTCTTGGTCTTTGGCCCAAACTTGGGAGGTCTTGCCTTCGAATCTAATCCCATATAGCCTTGCCACATAACAATATTTGTTAGGAAATCCTAGTATGTACAAGCATCTCCTCGGCTAGAGAGCAATTCATTTAATCCCAATTTGAAGGGCCTGAATCAGCTGCACCACAACACCATCATTCATTTTATTAACATAATATACAGACTAGCATTTATACACACATCTATCCCCTAGCTTGCTTCTTTCTGAAATATTATACTATTCCTAGAGTTCCCTATCTCCCACAAACAACAGTATCTAATAAGACTGAAAACCAAAATAACAACCCCATCAACTTTAGGCAATCTTCCCAGCAACCAATTCCCCCAATACCCTTGTAGCCCTATGTAGCTTGAGACCCATTTACCAATCCTGCCGCTGCATCCAGCACTTGTTGACAAGGTTTATGAGCTCACAATAAAGGTTATCTACACACTTGTGGATGTTTAATTATTGGAGGTATATGCACATTTATGTGTGCTCCCTTCTCATGTGTTGAGGACATGGAGACTTTTTAATGTTTAACACACTAATGGATTTAAAGCTTTAACATTTAGTAAAGTAGGAAGAGAAAACATTCATCGTAGTTAAGGCCAAGCAGTTTGTCCTAATCTCCCTTGAAAGTGTGCAGTTATTACAAGCGTAAAATGGCTTGAAAGTGTGAGGATATGTAAACGACCTTGCAAGTGCCAAAAAAGGGTTTTTGGAAGTGGATATTGGGGCTAGTTCCTTTGCCGAAAGAGGAGGTCCCTCCTTAAATCTCAAGCAAAGCATGCCAAAAAAACCTTGCAAAAGAAAAGAAAACATGGGCCAACTCTCAATGATTGCTTGGGCAAAGAAAAAGAACTATTATGGAGTTTTCTACACAAAACTAGCCAATTCAAGGAAGACAAAATCAACAAAATACAAGTCATTTCTTTAATAACTTGACTTGCCTCTACATAAATCTCAAGTTTCATTATCATAGAAGGGGGGAGAGAATCGTTTATTTTTTGCTAGCCCTAATGCTTGTTTATTCAACTTTAGACTAACCACACCATCATATAAATATACGTATTAAAAGTCTTACACCTTATCCTAAAACTATAATGACTGTGCATAAAGCATTAGATAACCTAAAGGGCATCAATTCAGCTTTAGACTAACCACACCATCATATAAATATGTGTATTAAAAGTCTTACATCTTATCCTAAAACTATAATGACTGTGCATAAAGCATTAGATAACCTAAAGGGCATCAATTTCAACTTGTAGAATCATGTCTTTCACTAATGAACTTGCTTTCTTCTAAGATAATGGTACATTGATTTTTTTAAAATTTGGAATCAAGGACATTGCCAAATTTGTAAGGTCCTTGTAAATGTTTGACAAAGGTTTCATAAGGTTATTTATAAGGGTGAAAAGGGTTAGGAGCATTATGATGTAAGCAATGATGTTAAGGCACATGGGTGGTGGAATTAAGAGAGAAAAGGGGGGATGGAACAATTAATGGGAGAGAAAATTGTGGGAGAATCATACGACAACGAAGAGAATCATGGATCTCTTTGTATTTTGGTTATTTAAGAGTCTCAATCAAATTGTGTGAGATTAATAAGAAATGTATTTGAGCCTTATTTTATTGATTGTAATTAGTGCTATTATAGTTTAAAAGTAGTGCTACCATTGCTTACCCTAAGTAATCATGAAGCTCTTGCAAATCTTCTATCCTCCCAATCTCCTCAATTAGTGATATTATCATTTAAAAGTTAGTTCTATTATCGATTAAAAGTAGTGCTATTATCGTTTATCCTAAGTAATTATTAAGCTCTTCTTGCAAATCTTTTATCCTCCCTATCTCCTTAATTATGTTTGGGTATCAAAGCTTAGGTTAGGTCTTGTTGGGGTAGGATTCTTCCTCTAATCCTCCATGCTTGCTTAGGTAGGTAGAAGAAGTGCAAACATTAATATATGTGTGCATTAGAGTTACAACCCACAATATTGATTCAAAACTAGCAACATATAATCTTAAATAAGAATTCAGAGTAGGGACTAGATAAACACACCATTCTGGTCATTTCAATTGTTAAAATTAACTTGCAAAATAGCACAAGCTTTTTTCATTACAAATCAAAATATGAAGACTCAGATTTCACATCCAACTACTGCTGAGACTTTTAATGACCAAGTAGAAAACATGAGAACAAAGGTATTGAAAGTTTGAAACTTGAACAAAGTGAAGATCACATAAAAGCTGAGAAACACATTGACACCAAGGTTGTCACTGCTATAGAATCATCACATATGTGAAGGGGCATACCTATTACCTGCTAACAACACAAAAGATTTAGAAGTTTGTTGTGAAAGTAGAGAAAGCACACATATGTGAAAGGGAATAGCTATTCCTTGTTGGTAATACAAAAGAGTATGAACTTTGTTGTGAAAGTAGAGAAAACACGAGCCCCACCTGCTTTCTAAACACAAAAACAAACATAAAACTAAAGCATCAATTAGAGTATAATACATAATTCAGCCCATGAGAAGCATTTGATTTATGAGAGCATACATTTAAGTATGCTTTCTAAACACAACAACAAACATAAAAAAGAAACATTAGCCAAAAGGAGAAAGGTGCACCATCCAGCATATATGCATGCATGGTCCCATGGTATGGAAAAGAAAAACATAGTCATGCATGTTTGCTTAAACAAGCTAGAAACACACTCCTACATATTACAATAGAATAACTTTAAGTTAAGTCATGTTTGAAAATGCCCATTAAAGTGACTTGTTAAGGTAAGTACCACGATATATGGACATGCCATATAGCATATATGTGGATTCATATGCACTCAAAGTGAAGACTTTTGGTACGAGATGTATGTTTAAGGAAATAATCATGGTTTAAAAAACAACTAGCCATTACCAAGTGGCATCTTTCAATAGAGTAGGCATAACTTCCTACCTTATAGGTAAACATCATTGGTCATCAGGGTAAAACCCCTTCTCATGTGCATGTTAATGTCAATGTGTACATGGTTAAAGGTATCTTTAATCCAACTATGTAGAACAATACACTTATAATATAACATGTCCAATATGCATGTTAGGAGGCCACCTAGGTGAAAACATAAGTCTAAGAATGATAAGGGGATAATCATTGACTAAGCAGCCATTATACCTAGATGGTTTTATTGATGATGAGGTTGTGGTGCAAGTGTTAGTGATTGTGAGTGTTGCTGCTGCCTATTCAGCCTATTCATGCAAGTCATGTCTATGAAGTGCTAAGCCCTTAGTGAATAATGCAAGTGTTGTGCATGGGGGTGTGGGAGCTAATGGTATGCACATGTGTGTACTCCTTCACTTCTTGACAATTCCTCCAACTCATGGACACTTGGCATTATTATTTATGATGGTTTCTTTAGTGTTTTTGCACCATCTCTTTTTTCTTCAACTCTTTTTCAGTTTCCCTAGAACAATACACTTATAATATAACATGTCCAATATGCATGTTAGGAGGCCACCTAGGTGAAAACATAAGACTAAGAATGATAAGGGGATAATCATTGACTAAGCAATCATTATACCTAGATGGTTTTATTGATGATGAGGCTGTGGTGCAAGTGTTAGTGATTGTATGTGTTGCTGCCTATTCAGCCTATTCATGCAAGTCATGTCTATGAAGTGCTAAGCCCTTAGTGAATAATGCAAGTGTTGTGCATGGGGGTGTGGGAGCTAATGGTATGCACATGTGTGTACTCCACTTCTTGACAATTCCTCCAACTCATGGACACTTGGCATTATTATTTATGATGGTTTCTTTAGTGTTTTTGCACCATCTCTTTTTTCTTCAACTCTTTTTCAGTTTCCCTCATCAACATTCTACCCTTCATCTGAGATTGGCTAGTGAGGCATGTTAGGGGCCTCTAGTTGTGGGTGTGGTCTTGGGTAAGGGAGGATAGGGTAGGATAGTTTGCTTAGATATGGGGCATCTAGAGTGGGTTAGGGAGGATAGGGCAGGGTAGTTTGCTTATATATGGGGCACCTAGAGTGGCTTAGGGAGGATAGGGCGGGGTAGTTTAGGGGGGGGGGTGTTGGGTGTGTTTGGCTAATGGTGGAGCATATTGATGGGAGTTGGGGATCTTGAAATTGGGGTGGGCAGTGTGGTAAAAGGGATGGTGCAAAATTTGATAAAAGTTGAGGATGTGTATTGACAGTGCGAAAGGTTTGGTGGGACACCAAGGAGGGTTTGCTTAGAGCGGGCTCCTGGGCTGGTTATTCAGAAGGGTCGGTTAGGTTAGTAGAGGTAGCTTTGGAGAGTAGGTGATGCGGGTTTGGTTTGGGTAGGTAGTTTAATGAGTTTGATTGGGGGTAGATGGTTTTGGGCTAATGGGGTGGGGTTTGATGAATCTCGGTGTGAGAGAGTGAGCTGGGGGGCGGATTAGTGAGAGGACCTTTTGTGAAAGAGGAGTATGTCTCTAGCTTCATCCAAGCTCTTGGCCACCTCTTTAGGTAGTTCACATTAGTAGTAGTAGTGTCCCATTGCTTTACAGAGCTTCAAAACCTCTTCATGCAATAATTGCATGTACTTAGTGATGCCTTTTAAAGTTATATATTTTGATGAGATTCACACCTTATGAACTTCCTGGCTAGAAAGAGCCCCCAAGGTTACTACATCATTGGAAATAGTAGGTGGATCCACCGATTGACCACGGTGTGGTCAAGGACAAACCGCACAGGGATGTTGCACGTTGAACAATTGTCCAATTCTAATGCTATCTAGAAGCTTGAGTGTCATGTTCGACCATTCACCAAAAACAGAGTGGAAATGCCTCAGGATGTAACAACTAGAGCAACATGCCCTTTCCCATGCGATTGTTCCAACATGCACAATTATATAAACATGCTTTTCATGATCCTCCTAGGCCATCAAGGAAGAAAAGCTCACCATTCTTGTAACACATTATCAAAGGCAACCCGTTGGCAATGGTTTAATGTTGCCTCCATTGCATGAGATAAATTCAATTATTTCATCATGTCAAAAGTTCTCTCTTAAAGGAGTAGAGTGTTTCCTTGAAGGTTAAAATATCAAAAGTTCTCTCTTTAAGGAGTAGAGTGTTCCTTTGAAGGTTAAAATATCAAAAGTTCTCTCTTCAAGGAGTAGAGTGTTCCCTTGAAGGTTAAAATGTCAAAAGTTCTCTCTTCAAGGAGTAGAGTGTTCCCTTGAAGGTTAAAATGTTGTGTATCAGATTGAGGCATTCAAGGAAAGTTGTTGTTCCAATGCATGTAGGATTCCTTCTAGATGTAGAAATGCATAATTGTCAGCCAAAGATTGGATTCCACTAAATGGACCCATGTGATAAGAAATCCTCAACCATCACCCCTCAAAATCTATGCATAATATTTGAGGAAAATATGGCTCATAGAACAATAATATTGTTAAAATAGATATCTTAATTTCAAACATGTTTGTACAAAAAATTATTCTTCCATGAATGAAACCCATTCTCCATCAGCCTCTAGTATTCCTCTAGCAATACATGATGTCTTGAATGTAGGGAAGATACAACCACTAGTTTGAATGGATGGAGGTCTTCATATCACTTTCCTCCTTTATATATAATTCAGAGTAAACGTACATAGTATTGTTTGCCCACCATAGGAGGCACTTTAAAAATACATATGGTCAATGGTGTTTCCATGCTTCCTTTAAGTCCATTTCTTCAAGGATGATTTCCAAACCTAGTATTGATGGAAATTAATGTACCAGTAGATCATTTGCATTAGGATATTGTGCATTGGATGTAAGTGTGGTCTTTCCCTCACTTTGTCTTTGAACAACCTCGACAACATTGTCCTTGTATCAAACCGTGACATTGTGACTTGTAGATGTATGCACATGCAACTATTTCATATTTGGCTTTTCATCATGCATGCAAGCTAAACTCAAATAGTCTAACCGTCCAAACCTACTTGTACCTAAACCTACTGAAACCTTTCATTTGCTCTATCATGTCGCTTATATATGTACTTATAAAGATACTTAGCTGCATATATTAAAGATAAAATTTATACATTTATATGTGCATCATACCTTTTTGACAAAAAAGGGTTATAATGGAACAACCCGTTCTATTATCAATATCAAAATTTCTCTAATAGTTCTCCCATGATTTTGCTTGATGTAAACATGACGACTATTGTTATATTCATAATTGTTTCTTGTATAAAGTAATGGGGACATATTTTGGACCATGGATATTGAAATGTACTTCTCATTATCGAGCAATTCAACACATACCAATCTATCATAGTCTTGAATTGTCTTGGGTTTATAGAGGCTATCCAAAAACAATAGTCTTGAATTGTCTTGGGTTTATAGAGGCTATCCAAAAACAATAGTGTATGTGAATTTGAAATTCTATCACACACCGCCTACTTTTTCAAATAGTTCATCTTTCAATATACACCTCATCATATCTATGTGCTTTGGTAGAACACTCTAGTTATCAAATTAGGCTTACTAGAAGGAGTTGGCATGGAAGTAAAGCATCTAATATATTCTTGCCAATTGGGATTGCAATTGAAAGTAATAAGAACCAACAGTTTACAAACCAATGGAGTGCCATGTGATAGCATTTCTTAACTCTTGTGCATTGACCATATCACCTAAACCTCCATACACTTCAACACGTAGTATTTTTTTATTGTTATAAACCCATGTTGTGAATCCTCAACACTATAATATAAATCTACCATGAATTACTATAAAAATCATCCACCACGGAGCAAGAAAGCGAGCATTTATGTCATTTAGGACTTGTAAATGACAAGCATAATATTATCGTTTGAGTGATGATACAATGATTATTAGCAGTTAATGCATGAATAGGTACCTCCAAAGGCACATCATCCAAAGGCACATCATCATAAGGCACCTTTAAACGAAATATACATCCTCCCCTCGTGGAAATAACAATATAAGACCTATCCAAATTTGAGATCTTCTTGAAAGTCCCAACTTGACTTTGCAAGTGGATGTAGAGACATGCATCCACCTTTACAATAGTATTTTCCAATGATTTGTTAGTAAGCATTCTTCTTTTCACACTCCCGCAATTGTGCTTCTTCACAGCTCCATTTACAACTTCATAACAAACTCTAACATAGTCAATCTAGTTAAATAACCCACCATAATGCCACCTGTTATGTACCCACTTCTTTGTATACAATAGTTTATAATGATCAATTTGTACTACGTTTGTACTCCATAACAAACTCTGACATAGTCAATCTAGTTAAATAACCCACCATAATGCCACCTGTTATGTACCCACTTCTTTGTATACAATAGTTCATAATCATTAGTTTGTACTATGTTAGAATCTTGAATGTAACTGTGGCACAGACATATAAGCACATCCATGTCAAAAAGCTTGAGCAAGCATGGAAGGTCTACAAAGGTCGAGGTTTGAAGCTAGAAGAAATACAAAGTGACTAGTTCGCAACCACCTTTGGTGATGTGCCAATGGAGTGGTTCACACAGTTTTATGATGACCACTTCGATGCATATGAGGTGAAGGACGCATTTCTAAAGAGGTTCCAAAAGTCAAGACTTTAGGACATTTGGCAAACATCATGAGGGTGCTAAAGCAAGACGATATGGATGTAGGAACCTAAGTGGTTGAGTGAATACAATGATGTATT
The DNA here is from genome assembly GCF_041138505.1 of Cibotium barometz. Taxonomy (NCBI): domain Eukaryota; kingdom Viridiplantae; phylum Streptophyta; class Polypodiopsida; order Cyatheales; family Cibotiaceae; genus Cibotium; species Cibotium barometz. Next base: position 39,467,076 of record NC_141085.1, on the reverse strand, counting down.
TCTCAAGGAATCGACATAAATTTCACCACCCCAAGATGTCAATCATGAGATTGAATTGATTTTATCGGAGCTCAACCTATTGTTAAGATATCTTATAAAATGGCAGCCCTAGAAGCTATTGAGCTTAAAGGGAAATTGAGGTAGTTATTAGAGCAAGCCTTTATTCAACCCAGTGTTTTGTCATGGGGTGCACCTATTCTCCTCCAAAAGAAGAAGGATGGGGAACTTAAATTATGTATCAACTATCAATGATTGAATCAATTGACAGTGAATAGTAAATACTCTACTCCTCGAATTAATAAACTTTTGGATCGATTGCATGGCTCACATGTTCACGAAAATAGATCTAAAGTCCAAAATACTATCAGATCATAATCAAACAGCAAATTGTTCCAAAGACAACATTCAATACAAGATTTGGTTGAATTTACTGTAATGCCTTTTGGATTAAATGAGTTGCTCCCGCTACATGTAGAATTATTTTTCTAGAATTCTCTCTCTCTCTAGATTTCTTGGTTATCGTTGCACTAAAAAATTTAAAAAGAATTCTAAACTTGAATCTTGATGATCCCTAATTCTCATAGGTAATTCTCTCATCTTGTTATTGTCTCTCTCTCTCTCTCTCTCTCTCTCTCTACATTTTTACTCCTACTTTCTCTCTCTAGGCATGGTTAGCCCTAAATTTACAATTTAAGTCTAATTATCTTAATTAAAATCCCATCATCCATAGCTTAATCCAAACGCTTGTCTAATCTTAGGTTCTCCTTAAATTAGAGCACCTAGACAAGTATTCTCTCTCTAGAAAATTAGTTTATTCTAATTCTTCCCTCATAATTCAATTAAATAAGAAATTTCTCCCAGGTTTAGGAGTATTCTATACAATCTCAGTTTCCCAAGGGTTACCTTAGTTTGATACGTTTCCACAAAGATTAAGCAATGAATTAAAGGAAAAAGGATAAAACTTAGACCTTAGAGGTCTTTGGCTTTGAGAAATATGTAGAGAATAAGAAATCATTTTTCTAATTTGTTTTAAATTAAGATCACCATATAATAGCTAATTTATTTGTAAAAGAATAAGAAAAATATAATTTATGCGCAAAAGGGTAATTTTACCTTGGAAAGATTAGCTTGTAGGAGACTTGTACTACCTAGTGGGTAAAGAAATGAGCTCCTTCCCTCTTCAAAAACCCACAAATTTTTATGGAGATCCCTAGGCATTATACAACTTCAATAATCACCTTCTTACACTTTGAATGATTGCTTAGCACCTTGAAAGGTTTAGCTTGTAGGAGACTTGTTGTACCTAGTGGGTAAAGAAATAAGCTCCTTCCCTCTTCAAAAACCCATAATTTTTTTTACAAACCCCTAGGCCTTATACAACTTTAATAATCACCTTCTTACACTCCAAAAAATTTCTTAGAGCCTTGGTAAAACTAATCTATGACCAATGGGGCATGTGCTGCACTGAAAACCAAGCAGAACTACTCTCTTAGCTCTAGGAAAAAACTTGTGGATTTCTCATGAAAGGGGGGGAGGGTGTGGGGGCTTTTCATATTTGAAAATGACAACTGCACTCTTTACATGCACCAGTCGTTCACTCAAGTTGTTAGCCCATCACATCTCATTCATGCACCACTCTTTACATGCACCAGTCGTTCACTCAAGTTGGTAGCCCATCACATCTCATACAACTTAACATTAGACTAGCTCTAGGAAAAACTTGTGGATTTCTCATGAAATGGGGGGAAAGGTTGGGGATTTTCATATTTAAAAATGACAAATGCACTCTCTACATGTACCATTAGTTCACTGAAGTTGGTAGCCCACCACATCTCATACAACTTAACCTTAGACTTCATGTATCCACCCATTTTCATATGCACTCCACCACTCTACATGTATCCAGCCCTACATTTAGTAAATTCTCACATTTATGCATGGCTAGAGTTATCTATTAGTTCATCACATGATGAGTGCTACGAGACATCAAGCCATCATAATTGACCGAGCAAGCTTAAAACACGAGTGAGTGCAACTGAAAAAATGCTCAACAACTCCTTTGTGGATAATATTGTTACTTTAATGCTTTAGCTTTTAAATATAACAATATTAGTTTATATAAAACCATATATGGACAACTCTTTGTTTGGGAGATAATATTGTTATCTGTGTTTTAGCTTTTACATATAATAGTAATAAGTTACATAAAACCATAAATGGTTATGTAATATATGTGTGGCATTGACATGATTCTAATATAGTTGTTGTACTGCTATGTCCTTGTGGTTTGTAAACAAAGGAAATGATTCTTGCAAGCAATGACTCCATGTTGACAATGTTTTAAAACAAATTTGAGAGTGATGTACCAAAGAAAAACTAAGAGAAATTCAAATTATGTCTTTGATGTAGACAATGTCACAAGGAAACATGGGTCAGGCCCAAAAAAAGAGCAAGATTTTTCATTCACTTAGTTGTTTGCACACCACCTAATCTTCCTCACACTCGTCATCCACATAAAAGCACAATGCTCGGCAAAACAATCATGGCATCCTTTCATACTTGTTGTCAGTACCATTCTTTGTGTCGTAGCCTCCACGTATGTGGCCAACATACTACAATGAGATCACAAGTACACATGACAAAATGTGTCAACAATAACGAAGCATGCGATAAATATTGATCAAAGGTAATTATGTTATCAAATTGCAAGTTAACAAAATAACCACAAAGAGAGTAATACAAACAAAGAAGCACTTCATTCAGATTAACAAACTAGTATCATTTAAACTCCTAGTAGTGCCATGAAGGATAAGGTCAAACCCGAAACACATCACCAAAAAAGTCTTCCAACATCACAAATACATCACCAAAAAAGACTCCATATGAAAAAGCCAAAGCCAAAAAGGTCAATAGGAATGATAATCCTAAACATAAGTTCTACCACAAATTTGGAAATAAACTAAAAAAGATGACAATGGGAGAATCACATGGCTCACTAGTCATCATAAGGGTTCACCCCTACATGAGAATCGATCTCCTCCTCCGAGAGCTCATCTACTCTCATCCTTTTAGAAGAGGATGCACATGTGTAGCTGCTCAAAAATGGCTCCACATATCTAGAGATGATGCCATCATCCATGCGTCAAAGCGAAACACATGATCGCCCTTAAACAAAGATATGTCTTCAGAGTGGGAGCCATGCTGCACCCCATCTCCAAGACAATACATCGCGGGCGGTGGTAAAGCAGCTTTAAATAACATGATAGAAATGTGGGGGTCTCAAGCCCTCCTCAAAGCTCCAATCCTTCACTGCCCAAAGTGCGCTCACTCCCTCAAAGGCAGTGCAATGCAATAGAGTCCACGGGCCTCATATGCATAGCCTCAAAAAATGGCTTGATCCCAAACACAATGGTGGTTGGAAACATCCCATGCATGTAGATCAGGTACAACACAAAAGTCTAGAACTACATTTTTGAAACAAGCGTGTATGTGAATTCCACTATGGAATAAAATCCTAGTACTTATCATCACAATAGTGGCGACGCAAATGTCAATGGACATATAAAGGTATTTACATCACCTCTATCTTGTAGCCCTCATTCTCAATGTATCCATATACAGAGTGATGAAACACAATAATCCGTCTCCATACCTCTATGTCAGAAACTCTAGCATAGCGCTCAATCCACCCCATAGAATCTCCTGCATGAACTCCATGTTTAAATGAACGACACTAGTCAAAAACCAGAAAAGAGAGAGTGCAAAGAGGCCCTTATTTATCGTGGAACACACAACCATCAACCATCCACTATCCAAAAGAGTAGCTGTGCTGCCATAGAAAGACCATAATGGACATGATCCTCTTTGAACATATCCCACAGTTGCCTCTGCTTACTCCCCCGCCGAGAATCCCTCCAAATGGGAAGTCCAATAAAAAATGTCTGCCGCCACACAAGGCGCATGCTTCCCCCTACGAGTGTACATACTACCCATCATAGGCTTGCTCTTTGTGAAGAACTCATTAATCGTTGTGTACATTGGGCCTTTCTATCCATCGACAAATGCCTTGCCAATGAAAATATAGTCCCCAAGAATGGCCATGCAGGGAAAAACACCATCGTAGCATAATGCATGCTCTCTCAAACAAATAAAGGTCTATCGTTTTTTGGAAAAAGCCGTTGACAAAGCAAGACTCTTTGCAAAAGAGTATCAAACAATTGACTATCAACAATAAGGTTCTAAAAGTAATGGAGTTAGATCAAGAGTACATATACATGGAGCCAATAAAAATTCAAAGCCTTGCTACATAAGTGCTAAGCTATTACATTATGGAGAATGAAAATATCTACCCTAGGGGGTAATAAATTAGTAAGACAAAATTTAACTCACTAGCAAGGAGATGCACCATTTTAATGCTTTCCTACCACAAGGACCTCATTAGGTTACTGAATGTCATATCAAAAAGATGCTAGTCAACACATATCCAAACCCTCCACTGTTGGCTCTAATGTGAAATGGCTGTGGAACTGACTGGCATATTTTTGATATGACTTTGTTGTGAAATGGTTGTGGATTTGACTAAATGTATAAAGATTTCCCTCAGAGAGGTGCCACATTTAACCTTACACCATCCATTCATATTCCAATGGAAAGCCTCAACTTGTTGAGTGTGCAAAATGGGTTCATCCAACCAATTTTCTTGAATGTGCTCAAAAGGGGCTCATTCAGTCCATTTTCTTGAATGTGGTCATCACTAAAATGCAAAGAGGAGGAGGAAATCTCCCAAGGTATCTACTTCCAAGTGTTGAAATCCATGGATCAAGCTCTCTTACTAGCAAAGCATCTACCTAATTCCATCTAATCAAAATCTAATCCTACACTAATGACAATACTAATTTAAGGTGGATAGAAATGAACCAGACTCATTGTGTGAGCGTGTGCTAATTAAGTTTAGACTTAAGTTCAGTTAGGTTACAAGATGGAAACTTGTACTCATAAAAAGACTTGAGATGTTGCGCATGTATTCCATTGCTTGAAATGTCCTCCTTTTATATGAGGAGAATACAACTTAGCTTTTCTCTTGCATGTGGGATAATTCTCACTTGGTGATGTGCCTTCCCACACTGACTCCATACTTTCCTTGTGCTCCATGGCACCATGTTTCTCAACACCAAGAACTCTTGAGCCCCTGAGCCCCTGAGTAAACACACATCTTGACCCCAAGAGAGGAGCCAACCAAAAAAAAGATTAATTAGATAAATGCTGAAGGTGTAGGATTGGAAAAGGGGGAAGATCATGTCATAGTGCAAAATGGATTAGGTAGGGACATCACCACTAATGCCTTGTAATCTATAAGAATATAACATAGCAAAAAGATAGATAGAAAAGCAAAGTGCAATAGATAGAGAATGAGAGAATTTAAAATTCTAAGATAGGTACAATGTGATAGTGCGGTCCACTATGCACTCTCAAGTAGAGCTTAGATAGCGATCTAGATAGACTTTGGTGGATGTACTAAGTGTAGTGGGTGTGGATACTCATAAGCATTGGATTCCTTATCTTGTGATAACTATGTCCATATATAGTGTTACAGGTGGTGTGATAGGCACATATACACAACGTGGTGTGATAGGCGCATATACACAACGTGGGTGGTTATGTGACATAGACATGGTCTCACCACCCTCAAAGCATGGTCAATCGACCATTGCCCACTAAGAATGAACCCATATCATTGGGTCGGGGGCTTTCACATCTGAACCCCTACTAGGGGGGCCATTGGCTCCCTTGGATCCCCTAGCTGGGGCTCTTCCTCGGGCCCTAGCTAATGCTCAAATCCTTGACCATCTCCTAATCGTTAATGGTCATAATATTGACCTTATCGACGTCTTAGCTAGGGTTCCCACCAAAGATACGTGCACCAATGGCTTCTCCTCATAATGGGGGCCTTTATAAATATGCACCAAACATAGATGTGAGATACATGCTGAGAGGTTGAGTGTATATTAACACCCCCCTTCAATGTCTACCCAAAGATAGATTATGTTCTTGACCTCGATGAAGATGCCAAGTGAGTTGATCCTTCCCAAGATCCTTGGTGAAGATGTTGGTGTAGTTCTATTTTGGCTACTTCTTTCTGGTCCAAGAGAAAGCACTAGAACTAAGCAAAAAAGAATATCTAAAAATTGATTTCCTAGTATCACAATCTCTTGCCCAATCTAAATTATAGCAACCCATAAGAGGCTCACTTGCATTGTATATGATGCTGTACTCAAGAGTACCTTTGATGTACCTAAGTACTTGCATCCCTTGCTTCTAAAATGACTCTCTCATGGCTTGTTAGAAGACTTGCTCAAAACACCGATTGTGAAGCTTATATCAAGTCTAGTGCTAGTGGGAAAAATTAAACTCCCCACTAGCTTTCTATACTTCTTGATGCCTAGTGTTAGTGAGAAAAAATTAGACTCCCCACTAGCTTCTTGTACTACTAATGGTGAATAATCTTCTATAAAAAGCTCCACATTCACCTCCACAGGCATTGACATAGGTTTACAAACAGTTAGTTATCCCAAAATACTATGAGAATCTCCCAAGCATACTTCTGCTACCTGGCGATATGAAGATCTTGCCTGACCCGTACCAGACCTCAATAACAAAAATACATAAGACCCTAGTCCATCAACTCAAACTCAAGACTTGTCATATTCATTTTTCGCTAGATCATTTCTTCATTATCACATGTGATGTTTAAGTTATCTACATATAGGAAAACCAAAGCAATCTTACCATACCTTTTTAGAACATACAAATTAGCATCAAAAGCACTTTTAGTAAACCTAATATTTTTGAAAAATTGGTCTGTCATGTGATATCATGGCCTTGGGGCTTGTTTTAGCTCGTACAATGCCCTCTTTAGCCTACAGACTTTGTTTTCTGATCCAGGCATCCCAAAACCTGGTGGCTGAGCTACACCTACCACTTCCATGAGATGTCCATTTAGAAACGCTAATTTGACATCTATGTGAAAAATTGGCCATTGTTTATGACTAGCCAAGGCAAGTACCACCCTTATAGTTATCATGCAAGTTGTGGGGGAAAAGGTTTAAACCAAGTCGAAACCCTCCACTTAAAGATCCATCTTTGTAGTCTAGCTTTGTGGGTAAAATCTAACAAAATATATGTTGAAAGCTTAACTTTAAGCTTTGGGAAGGAGATAAATAAGGTATATACCACAGGATTATGCCTTAAAACTACACACAAACAACACACACATGCACACACACACGCGTGCATGTGCGCGCGCACACGCACACACACACACACACACACACGCACGCGCGCACACACACACACACACAAAGCTATGGTTCTTTCTTGATCTTCTTCACTCACACCATCACTAAAAGGAGACATTGTTGCACACAAACAAGAGAGAGGAGACGCAAGAATCAAGAAAGTGGAAGAGAGGGAGAAAAGAAACACAACCTTTCTTTTGAAAAAGAGGAGTAGTGCAACTCCTTAACCACCTAAACAACCTTTTCTTGATATTTTATTCAAATTTAAAAAGCATATATCTTTTGATTCTCCTAAGGATAAAAATTGAGGCCTTATTTTGCATCTAAAACTAAGGTTTCTATGCTATCAACAACAAAAATGTTTAAATATGCACGGGCTTTAACAAATTTATAGACCTCCTAATAGCAAATGTCATTTACAACTTATCAAAAGATATATCAATAAATACAAATGATAGGCATAAAAGCCCGCAAATTTTGCTAAAAACATTAATTTTCTCGATGTAGAACCACATTTTAAAGCCTTTTTGGTGCCAAAATTGGAGGCTAACATTCCTCCCACCCTAGCTTTGTGAGCATTCCCATGAACCAAAATGTTGAAGTAGACCTACCATTGTGGAAACTAAAGAAACTCTAACACACCACTTCATATCCTCTTTCTCCTACTCACTTCTACTAACCCATTTTACCTCTCATACATCTCACCATCTCCATAAAGAACACTATTACCAAATAGAGATAAGGAAGAACCCACCTCCAACATTGTACCCCTAAAAATAACTCCACCAACATCATGAAGAAAGATATCAAACTCCTTTTTATGGCACCAAGGAAAACCCATAATGATATAGTTATAAGTACTCCCCAAAATGAGATAAAGCATTGAAGCTCACCCACCCACTTGGCTCCAACTTCTTTGGTATTTTATTTTGAAAAAGAAAATTATGGCCTCAATATTTTATTGAGCACAGTGTGTATATGGACATTGGATATTAATCTTGAAAAACTATGTTCCTTCTCCCAGTGTGCAAAGAGAAGAGCTGGTTTTCGACTTAGAAGAGAATACATGTGAACACCTCTTGTAGAAAGACACTTCACACCATTTAAAAAAAACCTTAGGTGATTAAGGTTTTTTTAAAACAAAGCTTATCTTCTTGCAAATCAGGTGGTGGTTACAAACTGCAGTAGCATGGCAATAGACTGGCCATGTACATTCTCTATGATTTGTAAAGGTTGTTTGTTACATTCGCTTATCTGAAATGGCCACCTTTCTTGATGTGTGAAGGGACTCTGAGAAGCTGACTACTCATCCATGAACAATCATCTCTCATGATTAAGGTTTTTTTAAAACAAAGCTTATCTTCTTGCAAATCAGGTGGTGGTTACAAACTGCAGTAGCATGGCAATAGACTGGCCATGTACATTCTCTATGATTTGTAAAGGTTGTTTGTTACATTCGCTTATCTGAAATGGCCACCTTTCTTGATGTGTGAAGGGACTCTGAGAAGCTGACTACTCATCCATGAACAATCATCTCTCATGAAATTTGTAAAGGCATGCCTCTTCCTTCATGGTATGCTATGATTTTGGACCACCTCCCAAGCACCTTTTTCTACATTCCCCCCCTCCCCATGGATTTTAATTGAATATTTTCTTGGCCATCAAACTAAAATTTCTAAAAAGTTTATTGAATTCTGAAAAATTGAAAATGCTTCTTACCTTCTCTTTGCACACCTTCCAAAGCGTGCTTCCTCTCACCAATGAAGATCCCTCTTTGTAGTCCAGATTTATATGTAAAAGCCAACAAAATATATATTGAAAGCTTAGATTTAAGCTTTGGGAAGGAGATAAAGAAGGTAATTAACACAAGATTATTCCCAAAAACTACACACACACACAATAAGCTATGGTTCTTTCTTGATTTTATTCACTTACGCCATTACTAAAAGGAGACATTGTTGCACATAAATAAGAGAGAGGAGATGAAAGAAGCAAGAAGCAAGAAAGTGGAAAAAAGAAACAAAACCTCCCTTTTTAAAAAGAGGAGTGGTTGCACATAAATAAGAGAGAGGAGATGAAAGAAGCAAGAAGCAAGAAAGTGGAAAAAAGAAACAAAACCTCCCTTTTTAAAAAGAGGAGTGTTGTAACTCAACCACCCAAACCACCTTTTCTTGATATTTTATTCAAATTTAAAAAGCATATATCAATATGCATTGGCTTTTATATATTTACGGACTTGCTAATAGCTAATATCATTTATAACTTGTCAAAAGATATATCAATACATACAAATGATAGGAATAAAATCCCACAAAATTTGATAAAAACATTAATTTTGTTGATGTGGAATCACATTCTTTTAGCCTTTTTGGTGCCAAAGTTGGAGGCTAACACCACCTATGAAAATCCCCATGCAAACAACCTAGCTTTGTATTTTTTAAGTGAGCCATCAACCTTATACGTAGCTTTCCAACCCCATTTAGTAACAATTAACTTTTTTTTTGGTGGTCACGAGCAACTAGCTCCCTATTGTTATTCTTTATGATGCTATCATACTCAGACTATACTCAGACTATATCGTGGCTTTCGACTTTGGATGTGCTAAGGCTTCGTCCAAGGTGGTTGGCTTCTTTACTATTCCCATTATCGTAGCTATTAAGGCCATGTTGACAATAAGATCAGATGCTCTTCACTGCTCCTCTATTCTCCTTGATCTGCATGGTTCATCCGCTAAAGATTCTGGCATCTCAGGTGCTAGTTTGCACTCATCAAAGAGGAGTTGTGCTAGTTTGCACTCATCAAAGAGAAGTTGTGCCCACTTTAGAAGTGGCTTTCCGTGTGGTGCAGTAGTAGGCTACTGTGGTGTGTGAGGGTATTCATTCTCCAAAAACTCCTCCTCCTTAAGTGAAATATGGCTGGTGGGTTAGGCTCATTGTGGATCATTTCTTCGGCGGGCTTCTTCGGCCGGCTGATGATAGAGTGGATGGACCTATCTCCTCCACTAAGTGTGGCTGTTCCACAAACACCACATCTCGGCTGTGGATTATCGTTCTTCACCTCTAGATCATGTGGATGGACCTATCTCCTCCACTAAGTGTGTTTACTCCACAAACACCATATCTCGATTGGTGATTATCTTTCTTCACCTTTGGATTGTAGAGTCGATAAGCGTTTGACTCTTGATTGTAATCCAAGAAAGATACACTTCTTGATTTTGGCATTAAGCTTCTTCCTAGATGAATTTGGTATATGCACATAACATTCCAAATGTTATGAAATGAGACACTGAAGCTTTTAAACCAAAGTAGGCCTCTTGCAGTAGTGTGATACCCTTGAGCGCCTTTGTGTAGCTGTGATTAAGAATGTAAACTATTTTAGCCTAGAAAGTGTATTGTAAGCCTTTCCCTCTTAGCATAAATTGAGCCATTTCCACGACGGTCTGATTATGGCATTCTATAACACCCTTTTTCCAAGGTGTGTGAGCACTAGTGAGTTGGTGCTTAATGCCATTCTCCTTATAGTAGCTATCAAATTCCGTTGTGAAAAGAATTCTCCCCTTCTTTCATGTCTCACTCTCTCCACCACAAGCTTATGTCACTGTTTATACTTACCAAAGCGCTTTAGCCTTATCTTGAAGGAAATGGTGATGTCCACTGTGTACTCCAACAAGTAGAGCTTAATCAATCTAGACAAACTGATGGAGGATGTACTAAGTGTGTAGAGGGTGTGGATACTCACAAGCATTGGGGATGCTTGTGATAACTATGTCCATATATATAGTGCTATACGTGGTGTGGTAGGTGCGTATATAACATGGATGGTTACACAACATAGACACAGCTTACTGCCCTCAAAATGTGACCAACTAAGGAGAAGTCATTGGTGCACGCATCTTTGGTGGGAGCTACAGCTTAGATGCCAATGGGTCATTATTGTGACCATTGATGGCTAGAAGATGGTCATGGGTTTGAGAATTAACTGGGGCCCATGTCAAGATCCCACAGACACACGGGTCTAGGGGTAGAAGCCCTTGGCCTAATAGTATGGGTTCATTGTTAGTGGTCAGTTGATCATGTTACAAATGTGCACTAAGCATGGATGTGAGATACATGCTGAGAAGCGGGCATTGAAAATATATACTAACATAATCATCACCTATCTAAAGAGGATATGGCTGTAAGACCCAAGCCAGCCCACAAACATAATCGTTATCCTATCCAAAGAGGATATGGCTATAAGGCCCAAGCCAGCCCACTAAAAAAGAAATTTCTATGATTGACCCACTTTACCTTCAAAGAAATTGACCAAATATTCCAACCTTACAGAGGAAAAGAGGCAATTGGATGTTGCCTAGGACTTGGCGGAACATAAGTAGCACTCATTGAAGGAGAACTAAGCACTTATTGAAAGATAACCTTCAACAATTTCTCCATGGGGATTCCTCCTATCAAATGCACCATTCTTAAGCAATCCTCCCATGCTCATTCAAGGATAAGAACCAATCTCTAAGAACCCATATCTCCATAGGGAGAAAAACAAGGGCTTGAAATCAAAGATTCAAAAGAGGGATCAAATCTATTACATATAGATCAAGATACCTTTATTTCAAAAGTGATTGGCAATAGTATACGGCAGATGATCTCGCCCATATTCCTTACACCGTTGTAGGCATGAAAAGCATGCCAAGCAATAGTGTGTGCGCACACCACAAGATGTTGTAGGTCTATTAACCTTCTTGTCCTCTCAAGTCTAGATACCTATCAGATCCTTACTTTAAGGTAGCATAAGCGACTATGTAAGATTCCTCCCCAGCCTCTCAAGATGTCCAGCATCTTCTCCTGTAATCAATCCCCTCTTCAGAAATATAAAAAATCTTGTCTCTGCCTATTTTGACATAGAGAGAGAAAATATTCTAGAGAGAGAATATTCAGATTTTGAATTTTTTAGATAGAAAAATTTCTCATATTATTAAAATGAATTCCCCTGAAACAGAAATTCAAAAAGAACTTTCCAATGTGCAATTGGAATTTATTGGAAATGGGTATAAAGGACCTTAGCCTAAGGGTCTAGATTTTCAAAAAAATTTGGATTATGGTCCAATTAAGGTTCCTATGGGCCAATAGTATCAATCCATGTGTAGGGAGGGGATAAATCCAATTTGTAAAAGAAGATACCCAAAAATGAGTAAATGCTCACATAAGATGAAGAGTTGAAAATGTACAAGGTTTATTAGTAAAAAACTATGAGCAATATTAAAAATATGAGATATTTTGGGTATCCAAAAATGAGTAAATGCTCACATAAGATGAAGAGTTGAAAATGTACAAGGTTTATTAGTAAAAAACTATGAGCAATATTAAAAATATGAGATATTTTGGGTATCCAAAAAGGAGTAAATGCTTACATAAGATGAAGAGTTGAAAATGTACAAGGTTTATTAGTAAAAAAACTATGAGCAATATTAAAAATATGAGATATTTTGGGTATAATGATTCCATTTTGACACATATGTAAGGAAGGGGAGTTCTTTAAAGGAGGTGCATATTTCACATGCTTGAATGAGTTTTAAACTCAAAAATAATGTGATATTTTTATCTCTCCTCTCTCTTGAACCAAACCAAATCAAAATGGAACCAAACCGAATCAAAAAGTAACCAAACTAGGTCTAAATCTAGTCCAAATTCAACCAAACTAAATTTGGAAAATTCTAGAATTCAGTTAGCTTTGGTTAGAGCTTCTCTCTCCTATAAATAGAACATGAGTCCTTTGAAAAAAATAGAAGAATTTTACTATACTAGAGTTATGCTGAAATAATGCTAATTTCTACTATTCTCTAAAATTCTCTCCAAATTGAAGAAATTGGAGCTTCCCTCTTTCTTCAATCCCCATTGGTGGCTCCATCAACATACTTAACCAATTGATTGGTTGGGAGCCTCTACCGTGAACAAAGAATCAAGCAATTTGTAAGGTAAATGGTGAATTTTGATCTTTCCTATAATTTCTCAATGCTTCTCTCTTCTCAACCCCTCTCAAGCTTGAGAAGCTTAATTGGAATGGTTTTTGAATGCTATTGAAGTTAATTGATGAATGGTAGTGAAGAGTTACATAATTTGATGAATGCTATTGAAGTTAATTGATTAATGATAGTTAAGAATTACATAAATTTCCATTTATGCTTAATTCAAATGGTTTTTATGTAATTTCTCTCACTCACTCAAGAAATGGTCATACTCATGACCCATTCTCAATCCAAATGAAGCTTTGCATACAGCTTTTTCGTAATCCAAGATTAATCTATGCTTGAGGCCAAATTAATGGCTTTTTTCTATGCTTTTAGTTTATGTATTTCATGAATATTGATGATTCAATCCATTATGGATTAATGATCCAATTAGGGATCATTCTAATTATTTCCTTAATGATAAGCTTTATCCCTTAGAAAAATTAAGATTTATCAGTCATAGCAGCGGAGCTATGGCAAAATTTTTATAAAAATTACGCATAAAATAATTTCATTCAAAGCATAAAAAGAGGACTTCCTACCATATTCTAGGAATTATCATCCTAGATTAATTGAAAGATATTCATTGTAATCCTAGAGAAATTGATTTTTATATTATGCATAATTGATTTTCATGCATAGAGGTATGCATAAAAGATTATTATTTTAACATAAAAGTGTTACTTTTATCATAATTAGATTTCATGCATAAAGGTATGCATAAAAGATTATTATTTTAATATAAAAGTGTTACTTTTATCATAATTGAATTTCATGCATAGAGGTATGCATAAAAGTTGATTATTTTATTGTAAAAGTGTTACTTTTATCATATTGGATTTCATGCATAGAGGTATGCATAAAAGATATTCTTTTTGTACTAAAAGTGTGATTTTTCATCATAAATGGATTTTATGCATAACTTAGATGCATAAGAGAAATTCTTTTATTCTAAAAGTGTAATTCCTACCAAATTGAATTTATGCATAAGAAGATGCATAAAAGATTGATTTTTAATTCAAAAGTGTCATTCTCATCTAAATTGAATTTATGCATAGGAAAATGCATAAAAGATTGAAATTTAATTCAAAAGTGTCATTTTCATTTAAAATGATTTATGCATAGGAAGATGCATAAAAGATTTATTTTTACTTCGAAAGTATTAATCTCCTTAAATAGAATTTATGCATAAATAAATGTATAAAGAAATCTTATATCAAATATAAGAATTCTCTTGTATTCTATAAATAGATATGAGATGTGATAGGATCTGATAAGAGGTGTATAAGATGTGATAAGAGGTGATAAGATGCTTATGAAATAAGTTAGTAGGTGATAAGATGAATTAAGATATGATAAGATGTGTATGGGATGAGGTAAGGCGAGAATGCATGTGATGTAAAAGATTAGATGTGAAGGCATATGGGGTTATATAAATGGGAATGTGAAAATGGATGTATGCATGAAGATGTATATGCATAGATGTGAATGTGGATGTAGATGTGGATGTATAGATGAGAATGGGAATGTGGATGTAGATGTATGTGAATGTGGATGTATAGATGTGAATGTGGAATATGGATGTGGATGTATGTATGTATGTGGATGTATAGATGTGAATGGGTATGTGGATGTATAGATGTGAATGGGAATGTGGATGTGGATGTATAGATGTGAATGTGGAATGTGGATGTGGATGTATGTATGTATGTGAATGTAGATGTGGATGTATAGATGTGAATGTGGAATGTGGATGTGGATGTATGTATGTATGTGGATGTAGATGTGGATGTATAGATGTGAATGGGAATGTGGATGTGGATGTATGTGAATGTGGATGTAGATGTGGATGTGGATATAGATGTGGATGTATAGATGTGAATGTGGAATGTGGATGTGGATGTATGTATGTATGTGGATGTAGATGTGGATGTATAGATGTGAATGAGAATGTGGATGTGGATGTATGTATGTATGTGGATGTGGATGTATGAATGAGGACGTGATAATGGATGTATGCATGTGGATGTGGATGTATGGATGTGGATATGGATGTGGATATGGATGTGTATGTATGAATGTGGATATGGGATGTGGATGTATAAATGAGGATGTGAAAATGGAGGTAAGCATGTAGATGTGGATGTATGGATGTGAATGTGGATGTGGATGTGGATGTGGATGTATGGATGTGGATATGGATGTGAATATATGATATGTGTGTGATGTGAAGGAATCTGAAGTGAAGAGATGGAAAATGATGTGATTGGATGAGTACACATATAAATGGAATGTGGAATAAGTAATGTGAATTAATGAGGGATAATGTGGAAAAATGAGAGTTAATATAGAAACTGTATTTGTAAACTGTTTGTAAATGCTGTTTGTAAATGGCTGTTTTATGTCAAGAATGCTGGGGAAGCATTTTGACCGTCTTGTGATTAAGGTCGTGGAGACCTAACTGATAAAGTTGCAACTGCTGAGACGGAGAGTCAATGGAGGACGTCTCTGGAGAGACGGAAAACTCTCTCTCTTGTAGCAAGAGGAGTACGATCCACACTAAGCTCAATCCAATGGGATTTGCATCCCTTTCGGAGCTAGGGATTCGACCCGTACCGGTGCACAAGAGCTTATCCACAAATGGAGAGAATGCTCATGGCTACCATCACTTGACACTAGACTAAGCATACACACAAGCTCAACTTGTCCTCATTCCTACACACCCCTTCATTCACAAATACAAGCAAGAGGAATACAATCACTATGCACTCAAGCAAAGAGAAAGACCTCACTCCACTCCTATCTTCCTACAAGCATGCACACATTCAAGCATCAAGCTTCCATGAAAGCTTCAAATCAATCCATGTACTCAAAAATGAAATACTAAAAGCATGCATAAGAGTAAAATGATTAGAGAAGAGGATGAGAAAGACTCATGACATTGCTAATGATTCAATGAAGAGATTTACCTCATACAATGATGTAGATGGGGTGAGAGAAGAGTCTTCACCTCTATGGAGAAGAGGGAGAGTAGGTCTCTCAAAGGAGCTCTTGCATGAACTAAGCCCAAAGTGTGTAAAGCTCTCAAATGAGCCACCTTTTATACAAAAATTCTAGGACTCCCATAAGTCCCCATGTGGGATTATTATCAAACCCTCTCCCACATTCATCTACAAAGTGGAACTCCCTAAGTATCGTTTTTGTTGCATCCTGGTATTGATCTTCATTTGCAAGCAACACTCCCCCCTTCCTATTTTGCGCACGTCCTCGAGCGCGGTAGTAGCAAGAGCTGCAACAAAAAAACAATTGATACAAGTAAAGTCCTTTATTGATAAAAAGAAAAGAAAAGAAAAATCAGCAATAATAATTACACACGTGAGCATACAAGTGCAAGGCTGATTAAAGTTTTAATGAGTACTAAAAGAGGTGAGTAAAAACTAGTCAAAGTGAGACTTAGGTAGTAGATAATGCTATGCAAAGGCAAGTGTCTTTGTACACCTCCGGTTATGACCGCAGTCTCAATGTCCTATCAGTATGTAAGTTACTCCTAAGTGGCAACCCTACTCCTAAGTATGAGCAAAGGTGATTGGAGCTCTCTCTTGTTGTTTTTTTTTTTTTGATATGTGTGTAGAAGGTGATAAAGATTAAGGTTCTATCCCCATGAGACCCGAGCAATGGCCAAGAGACCTCCGCCAAGAGAATCTAAAGACCGCTAAGTATCTCAAGGGCGACAGACCCTTTTTCTTTCTTTTATGACCTAAGGAGTACCCCTTGAAGATGAGGGCATCGGTCTTGAGGGCCCATAGTGTACCCCCGAGTCCTACCAACATCTATCAAGGCGATAGATTCCTCAAAGTTCTTCTTCGGAAGTTTTTAGACATCAGTGTTCACCCCATGGAAACCAAGGCATCGGCCCCAAGGTGCTGAGACATCCCCAGGTCCTACCAAGCACTTCGCATGGCGGTAGACACTTCATGTCGCAATTCACCTTGTATATATATTTTTGTAGGGTATATTTTCATAAATTTTTATTACTCGTAGCACCTAGCTCATATCTAAGAGAGAACTACCACTAGGGATAACTAATATACCTTGAAGACATAAGTACTTGGCATACCCCCTTGGTATATATCCTACACTGTCTTTGGATAGACATATCTTTTACTAAGTCTTCTAAGACTCTAGAATGCACTCACCATATTTTAACTACAAATCAAAAACTCAAACCAGCCAATATTGTGTACATGCAAACCATATATTCGAAAGATAAGAGCACTTAAAGAAATAAAGATTAAGATTTGCATACACCTGTTGTAGTGCCCTGTTGATGTTGTTCGTTTGCCTTGAATAATTGCTGATTTTGTGCAGATTGTTTCTCCTTGATCCCTGTAGGCGTATCATATCTCCCCCCTTCCTAGTTTGTGTGCACGATAGGTGGACTGTAGGGGCGTATCTGATGCTCTTCTTAAGCTGAGATCTCTGCACAAAGTTTTATTAACAAACAAAGAAAAAACAAAAGAATAAAATTTGTTAGTGGTGCCAATCACCAAATATAGCCGAGGGGAAAAAACCCAATGGGAGAAAAGTGCCCTGGCTTGTCGTTCTTATTGTGGAGTCACTGAGTTACTCTTGCGCTGATGGTGGGTCCGTGTCCTCGTCTGCTGGAAAGATGGTATCAATTTCCTCAGGATGCAGAGACAACCCCTCACAAAAACCGGCCTCTGGAGAAGGTGGTAGAGGAAGGAGTGCTTCCTCACTGAAATATGGCATTGGTTCTATGGGAAGGTTAGTCAGACAGTTTTGATTTTGGAACTGTGCAATGTAGGTACTCATATTGATCCAATATTGACATGTGGAGGGTTGGGGAAGGAGGGCTTGCAAGATTGGTAGTTGCAAGTCATTTAAGCTTGTATCCCTCCATTGTTGTGCTTGTACCTCCTCAGGTAATCTTCGTTGATTTGGTCCCCTTTCTGGTATTCTCACATTAAGAAGATTATGGCGTTGGGGAGTAATTCCCACAATTTGCTTCATTAAGGCCGTGCCATATCGTCTAAAGTAAGAGCGGCATATCCAACAAATATGTGAAGCTTCACTTAATACTAGCCGTGCACACTCTTGACAATGTGGAAATGGGTGATGCTGTTGATAGAATAACGTAACAAAGTGATGCCCACAGCAATTTTCACCTAAGGGAGCATAGAAGTACCTAGAATGTGTTTGAAATGGAGGAGCACTATAACCCCCGCGATGATCTGGTCGAGTACTATCGGGGTCAATGCATGGTGGACAAGTATCGCGCCAAATATCCATCAGGAGTTATCTGGACGTAGAATAATGAAATTTAGAACACTCATATCCATCATGACAATTCCAATCAAAAACAAGATTATTTCAAAGAAAACACATCTTCTAAAGGCATAAGGAACTACATTATTCAAACATTGTTTTACCAAAGAGCTTTAATTGTAGTGTTAACGCCTTATCTTTAGCTTTTGGTATATCCTTTTTAAGAGGTGTAGACTTTAGCAATTGTCTTGGAATTTGAGCAAGATAAGAGGATTTAGGCTTTGAAATGCTAGAATCTATGCTCAAATGAGACTCCTTTGGACTTGTCTTAGGTACACCAGTTGATGGTTGAATTGTGAAACAAGGAGAAATAGGGGCAACAGTTGTTTCAATACATGTTTTAGGAAGATCAACACAAGTGGATTTGTAGGTGCGATCACAGCCACCTTTCCTTTCTTGGGAAATTTGTGTTGATTTCTTTTGCACCCACTGATATGGGCAATCAGGGATGACTCTTGGAATCTTTTTGAAACACTCTTTTACCTTTAGCAATCCATGGCATTTTGGAAGCCAAATTGATGTTGCACCCTCATAATAACCTTGTGCTTTAAGAACCCGTTTTGGGATCCATCGAGTAACAATGCGAGATTTAGGCTTGGAAATGATGTGCTTCTTAAGAGGCTTAGCAACTGGACTAGATGGTACAAGTTTGTACGCATCTTTGGGTAGCCACATTGATGAATCCTTCTTGCCTGGCCTTCTTTGAGCAGCAACTAGATTAGTTGGAACATGCCAGCCATGGCCCTCACTTGAGTACTCATCAATTATCCATATCATTTGTTTTGGAGCTTGTGTCTCTTTCTTATCAGCATCATTAACAGATTTGAGTGTTAAATTCTCAACTGAGACTTCCTCGACATGCATAGCTGTTGTTTTGGATGTATCCCTATAGTACAAATGATCTAGAAGAGCACGTGGTTGTACCATTCGTATAGGTATAATATCATATCCATCAGAGTCACAGAATTGAATTGGCTTTGGTAAAGCACATGTCGATAATGTTGCAAGGACATGACTCCATTCTAATGGATCAATTAAATGCTCAGGGAAGGGTTGTGGAATGTATGCCTCGTCTGATACACTTCGATTACCCTTAAGTCTCTCAGTGTTGAAATCCCTACAGGAGGCTCCACACATCCATAGATCTTCCCGCCCATCTGACAATGTAATTTTTGAGCCCTCAGATGAAGCAGAATCAAACTCATCTATTGGAGACCTTGTTACATCACGATACGAGTGATTCCTTAGGTTGACCCTTGTGATGACAGAATCATGTCGGAGGTACAAGTAATTGTATCCCCAATCTTGAATCATTTGAAATTGTCGCATGAATGGTCTACCCAATATCACTTCATAGTTTGGATGCTTTCCAAAATCCACCACTGCAAAGGTATGCTCATATTCAATCCCACATGTGGTGACCAATATGTTCTCAAGCAGCCCAAGGGGATGTTCTAAGCTTCCATCTGCTAGCTTGTAAGATCCCTGTTCCCACCGAGCAACGGATTCGGGGTACTGGCAGCGGAAGTAGCGCTTCTCGCGCGGGACAGGGGTCCCACACTCGGGGCCTCGCCCACGGATATCCGGATAAGAGACTAATCCGTCGGTTGTTCCAAAACCGAACCCGGAAAAACTTCCTTTACCGGAAAGCACGGGCGATTCCACCAGGATAACTTTTTACTCTAACGTAGTCAAGATCATTTCTGATCGAGATGATCCGATTACATCTATAAGATACTTAGTCAGTTCAAGGAAGAAACTTGCACTTGGATCATTGGGATCAACGCTTTTTTCCCCATTCAAGAGGCACAGCCGTTGATTCCTATCCATAGAACAGTTTCTGTCCGGGATTTATTTATTTTTTTTCTATCGTAAAAACAAAAGTTTGAGTCTCGATTTACGGATCCATCAGTCCAGCCTAACCCCATCCGATCCCATGGGTTAGCCAACCGCCCAACCACTGTAGTGATGGGATCCAATTAAAAATTTGGTTAGGTTTTGTCCCGGGTACCAGGGAAAAGAGTTCCAAGGCCCCCTAGCCGGAGTTCATGCAAAATAAAACTAGTCACACCACTCACACACCCAATATGAAATTGCCTTTTTTCCAACCAGATTCAACCAGTTTAAAACAATCCTTTAATAAAACCATAGTATCATTGATCACCATCTTCCAATTTATCCCATTGATTCTTAATTTTCTATCATTCCTTCATCAGAGTATATATGGCATCATTGGCAACTAGAACGCTCAGGGGCCGTTTCGATAGTTCCTAGCCTTTAATAATTTTCCATCATTCCTTCATCAGAGTATATATGGCATCATTGGCAACTAGAACGCTCAGGGGCCGTTTCGATAGTTCCTAGCCTTTAATACTTGGCAATATAATCACTTATCAAGATGGACTCTCGTTGAAGATCAGCAAGATCAACCAACAGATCCATATAAGGGGCCATGGACTCATCCATTGAAGACCAGCAAGGTCAATCAACCAGATCCATGCCCGATTCAGAAAACAACTCCAACTCTGTTCCAATATCTTCCTCGACGCACGCGTGGGTATCCTAGGCGACCCAGAGCCCGAGCACCGTATGGTCAGCACCCTCTAGGATCCTTCGCAGGTAACCTAGCGCTTCACGCATAGGCCGCTTCCTTGGCCCCTCATCCACCGTACCGGAAGCTCACCATTTTAATCGCACCGAGGCTGGTCAAGACCTCGGCCGACCTTGCTACGCGAGACGTCCTTCATTGACTCCCCGTCAGCAGTTGCAACTTTACCATCACGACTTTAATCACAAGACGGTCAAAATGCTCCCCCCAGCATTCTTGACATAAAACAATCATTTACAAACAGCATTTACAAACAGTTTACAATACAATTTCTATTTTAACTTTCATTTTTCCACATTATCCCTCATCAATCTACATTACTTATTCCATATTCCATTTATATGTATACTCATCCCATCACATCATTTCTATCTCATCACTTCAGATTCCCTCACATCACATATCGCATATTCACATCCATACATCTACATCTATATGCGTACATTCACATCTACATACATACATCTACATCTCTATGCATACATCTACATCCACATTCACATTCACCTCCATGCATACATCTACCTCCACATTCACATCCACATCTATACATCTACATCTACATGCATACATCCACCTCTACATCCACATCTACATCTATACACCTACATCTACATGCATACATCCACATCTCCATTCGTATCTACATCTACATCTATACATCTACATCTACATGCATCCATCCACATCTCCATGCATGATAAAATTCTTTTAATTAATCTAGGATGATAGTTCCTAGAATATGGTAGAAAGTCCTCTTTTTATGCTTTGAATGAATTTATTTTATGCGTAATTTCTATAAAAATTTTGCCATAGCTCCGCTACTATGACTGATAAATCTCAATTTTTTTCTAAGGGATAAAGCTCTTTATTAAAGAAATAATTAGAATGGTCTCTAATTGGATCATCAATCCATAATGGTCTCTAATTGGATCATTAAGAAAACAATTAGAATGGTCTCTAATTGGATCATCAATCCATAATGGTCTCTAATTGGATCATTAAGAAAACAATTAGAATGGTCTCTAATTGGATCATCAATCCATAATGGTCTCTAATTGGATCATTAAGAAAACAATTAGAATGGTCTCTAATTGGATCATCAATCCATAATGGTCTCTAATTGGATCATTAAGAAAACAATTAGAATGGTCTCTAATTGGATCATCAATCCATAATGGATTGAATCATCAATGTGCATAAACTAAAAGCATAGCAAAAAGCCATTAATTTGGCCTCAAGAATAGCTTAATCTTGGATTAAGGAAAAGCTTTATGAAAAGCTTCATTTGGATTGAGAATGGGTCATGAGTATGACCATTTCTTGAGTGAGAGAGAGAAATTATAAAAACCATTAGAATTTAAATATAAGTGGAAATTAACTTCTATAGCATTTATTAAATTATGTACCTCTTCACTACTATTCACCAATTAACTTCATTAGCATTTAAAAAAAACCATACCAATTAAACTTCTCAAGCTTGAGAGGGGTTGAGAAGAGAGAATCATTGAGAAATCATAGAAAAGATCGAAATTCAATATACTTACCTTATGATTTGCTTGATTCTTTATTCACGGTAGAGGCCCCCAACCAATCAATTGGTTTAGTATGTTGATGGAGCCACCAATGGAGATTGAAGAAAGAGAGAGGTATCAAAAACTAGTGAATTATTAAAGAATTCACAGTTCTTGGCTTAGGTAGAGTAGAGTAACAAGGCATAAGACACTATATATTTTAGCTTAGGTGGAGTAGAGTAACAAAGCATAAGACTCTATCTAATTTGGCTTAGGTGGAGTAGAGTAACCAAGCATAAGAGACTATCTATTTTGGCTTAGGTGGAGTAGAGTAACAAAGCATAAGAGACTATCTATTTTGGCTTAGGTGGAGTAGAGTAACAAAGCATAAGAGACTATATATTTTGGCTTAGGTGGAGTAGAGTAACAAAGCATAAGAGACTATATATTTTGGCTTAGGTGGAGTAGAGTAACAAAGCATAAGAGACTATATATTTTGGCTTAGGTGGAGTAGAGTAACAAAGCATAAGAGACTATGTTTTTTTTCAACAAGGGGAGGCTTCTATTTATAGGAAAATTTGAGCTCCTAACCAAACAAATTGATTCTAGAATTTTCTAAGTCAGTTTGGTCACTTTTTGACCATTTTTAGGTCAGTTAAGCTAACTTTCTAGAACTAGACTTGAATGAGGAGAGAGGAGAGATGAAATATCTCAATTTTTATGAGTTTAAAACTCATTCAAGCATGTGAAATATGCACCTCCTTTAAAGAATTCCCCTTCCTTACATATGTGTCAAAATTGTATTGCTCATAGTTTTTTACTAATAAACCTTGTACATTTTCAACTCTTCATCTTATGTGAAATATGCACCTCCTTTAAAGAACTCCTCTTCCTTACATATGTGTCATAGTTTTTTTACTAATAAGCCTTGTACATTTTCAACTCTTCATCTTATGTGAAATATGCACCTCCTTTAAAGAACTCCCCTTCCTTACATATGTGTTTATTTACTAATAAACCTTGTACATTTTCAACTCTTCATCTTATGTGAAATATGCACCTCCTTTAAAGAACTCCTCTTCCTTACATATGAGTTTATTTACTAATAAACCTTGTACATTTTCAACTCTTCATCTTATGTGAGCATTTACTCATTTTTGGGTATCTTCTTTTACAATTTGGATTTATCTCCTCCCTACACATGGATTGATGCTATTGGCCCATAGAAACCTTAATTGGACCATAGTCTAAAGATTTCTGAAAATCTAGGCCCTTAGACTAAGGTTCTTTATACCTATTTCCAATTAATTCCAATTGCACATTGAAAATTTCTTTTTGAATTTCTATTTCAGGGGAACTTATTTTAATAAGATGAGTTATTTTTCTATCCAAAAATATTCATAATCTGAATATTCTCTCTCTAGAATATTTTCTCTCTCTAGGTTAAAACAGTTAGAAACAAGGTCTTTATATTTCTGAAGAGGGATTGATTACAGGGGAAGATACTAGACATCAAAAAGGGGTTGGGAGAGGAATCTTACATTCTACCCCACTTAAAAAACGCGAGATGTCCTCATCAAAAAGGGGTTGGGAGAGGAATCTTACATTCTACCCCACTTAAAAAACGCGAGATGTCCTCATCTCGCAGGTGGAGTATGCTCTTTTTGCTCATCTTTTTCTTCTTCAATCACATTCAACGTTACGCCTTGGAAGTGGACGGTCGATTTTTCCCTGGTATTCTGCTAGATTATGGATGACTTGAGAATTGTCGGTTAAGCCCTTGGTTTTTTTTTTTTTTCAATTACAGTAAGGATCTGCCCTTCGTTCCTCTTCTACTTCTTCTGCAATTGTGACTGCTCTGGCTGCTGCAGTCTGAGGTGGAATTCTTTCTCTTTGGTTGCCCCTATTCTGGAAAGGAGTTCTGAGGTTACTCTGGGTAGAGCCAGATGGTTGATTTGGAGTTCTTCTGGGGTTATCCTGGCTTGGGCGAGACGGACCCTGATTAGACTGGTATGAAGAAATTGGTCTCTGAATTCGGGGTCCTAGACTTCCCTGTCCCCTTGACATGGCAGGAGTTGGGCAGTCTTTTAACTGATGACCAAAACCTTGGCATCCAAAACACCGGTTCTCACTTCTGGTCTCATTGTTCTGCATCCTTAAAATAGATGGTCCTCCTGAGAAAGTATTCTGGGGGAAGGATCTTCCTTCACTTTGGAATCTTCCTGCATCTTGATTCTGAATTGGTCCTTGCTGCCTCTTTGGGGGTGGAAAGTTTGAAGTACCTTCCTGGGCTTGGAATCTTTTAAAGTTAGAGGGTGCAGGCTTTGGCGGGACCTTTACTACAAAGGCCTTGGCAAAATCCCTTGCCATTTTTACTGCTTCAGCCATGGACACTGGTTTGGCATTTTTGACCAATGTGTCTAAGGGTTCGTTCATTCCCCGAATGAACCTGGCCATGAGCTGTTCTTCGTCTAGAGGTGGTGAGTATTTGAGTAGAAGAGCAAAGGCCTGGTGATATTCCTCGATGGATTTGCTCTCCTGCTTTAGTTCTAGGAATTCGTTCATTTTGGTTTCTAAAAATCCAGGAGGGCAAAATCTCTTTCTTAGATAGGTTTTTAGATCATTCCAGGATTGAGTATTTCTGTCCAGACGATTGGTGTCACAATGGTTCCTCCATGCTACCCTGGCTGTTTCCACTATTTTCAACCGGCCAAGAGCCATTTTGCTCAACTCATTATAACCTGTGACGTCAAAATACTCTTCCATGGCTTCCACCCATTTCTCCACAGCCTCACCCAGGTTCTCCCCTTCTCCTTTGAAGGGTCCTGGCTGAGTCCTATGAAGAGCCTTGCGAACATCAGGGTCAAGTTCGTTATCTTCAGAGACAGGGTCTAGCTGCTGACGGCTACGGTTTCCTCGTCTCATGATTCTGTCAAAATTTATATATTAGAGAGAGAATAGTTATAAGATCAGAAGGGAGATTCTTATTTTTGAATACTTCAATAACTGGGGAGAAATTTTACATTCTACCCCACTTAAAAAAAGTGCGAGATGTCCTCATCTCGCAAGGTAGAGGACAGCTCTTATTCTTAAGATCCAATTTTATTCTGGGGTTCCTTATATTCTGGTCAACCCAACAGAACACTGGGATAAATATCCCTTATATAGAACTCATCATTAAATAACAATTCATTCAGATTATATCATTCATATCTTTAACATGATAATGGTCCATTAGACCGAAAAAGTTTCCTTCGGAACATTCCTCCACACGGAATTTTCAGTCAAGCAAGTTCTCAATTTGACATCCCTTAACTTGATCTACCGGTCAAGTATTAACAGTAGCAATCTGACAGCACAACCCACTAATCTCATAGTGATTTGCTGAATTCGTTATCATCATTCTAGTTATGAATATCATCACAGGGACTCGTCCCATTCCCCCTCATTGTGGTTTCATTATATTTCAACTAATTTTTAAAAATCAACATTTTTCAATCAGCATTTTCAATCAGAATCCAAATCAATTCATTCATTCTCAAACAGAATTAAAAATCATATCAATCACATTCGAAATCATCATCTATATAGCATTAATGCTTATAATTTCAAGTCTTAGATTTACTCGTATATACTGTCAGTAAAGAGCTGCAGTATACTCTCGGTATATACGGGTAGTCACGGCCCTTGGAATTATAAGGTAAATACTATCATGTCTAGGCCTCAAGCAAGTCAGGGTTTCTATATAATTGCGGTACTTCCATCTGAAGAACCAATTACCAAATTATGAATTTCAGTTTGAATATCAAATTGTATGAGTTATATCACACAATTATAACCTTTTTGTGTTTCTTGATAAATTTTTGACATATTTGTCTTCTCAGTTGATCTTTATTAACCAAATGCTCTGATACCAACTGTAAGATCCCTGTTCCCACCGAGCAACGGATTCGGGGTACTGGCAGCGGAAGTAGCGCTTCTCGCGCGGGACAGGGGTCCCACACTCGGGGCCTCGCCCACGGATATCCGGATAAGAGACTAATCCGTCGGTTGTTCCAAAACCGAACCCGGAAAAACTTCCTTTACCGGAAAGCACGGGCGATTCCACCAGGATAACTTTTTACTCTAACGTAGTCAAGATCATTTCTGATCGAGATGATCCGATTACATCTATAAGATACTTAGTCAGTTCAAGGAAGAAACTTGCACTTGGATCATTGGGATCAACGCTTTTTTCCCCATTCAAGAGGCACAGCCGTTGATTCCTATCCATAGAACAGTTTCTGTCCGGGATTTATTTATTTTTTTTCTATCGTAAAAACAAAAGTTTGAGTCTCGATTTACGGATCCATCAGTCCAGCCTAACCCCATCCGATCCCATGGGTTAGCCAACCGCCCAACCACTGTAGTGATGGGATCCAATTAAAAATTTGGTTAGGTTTTGTCCCGGGTACCAGGGAAAAGAGTTCCAAGGCCCCCTAGCCGGAGTTCATGCAAAATAAAACTAGTCACACCACTCACACACCCAATATGAAATTGCCTTTTTTCCAACCAGATTCAACCAGTTTAAAACAATCCTTTAATAAAACCATAGTATCATTGATCACCATCTTCCAATTTATCCCATTGATTCTTAATTTTCTATCATTCCTTCATCAGAGTATATATGGCATCATTGGCAACTAGAACGCTCAGGGGCCGTTTCGATAGTTCCTAGCCTTTAATAATTTTCCATCATTCCTTCATCAGAGTATATATGGCATCATTGGCAACTAGAACGCTCAGGGGCCGTTTCGATAGTTCCTAGCCTTTAATACTTGGCAATATAATCACTTATCAAGATGGACTCTCGTTGAAGATCAGCAAGATCAACCAACAGATCCATATAAGGGGCCATGGACTCATCCATTGAAGACCAGCAAGGTCAATCAACCAGATCCATGCCCGATTCAGAAAACAACTCCAACTCTGTTCCAATATCTTCCTCGACGCACGCGTGGGTATCCTAGGCGACCCAGAGCCCGAGCACCGTATGGTCAGCACCCTCTAGGATCCTTCGCAGGTAACCTAGCGCTTCACGCATAGGCCGCTTCCTTGGCCCCTCATCCACCGTACCGGAAGCTCACCATTTTAATCGCACCGAGGCTGGTCAAGACCTCGGCCGACCTTGCTACGCGAGACGTCCTTCATTGACTCCCCGTCAGCAGTTGCAACTTTACCATCACGACTTTAATCACAAGACGGTCAAAATGCTCCCCCCAGCATTCTTGACATAAAACAATCATTTACAAACAGCATTTACAAACAGCATTTACAAACAGTTTACAATACAATTTCTATTTTAACTTTCATTTTTCCACATTATCCCTCATCAATCTACATTACTTATTCCATATTCCATTTATATGTATACTCATCCCATCACATCATTTCTATCTCATCACTTCAGATTCCCTCACATCACATATCGCATATTCACATCCATACATCTACATCTATATGCGTACATTCACATCTACATACATACATCTACATCTCTATGCATACATCTACATCCACATTCACATTCACCTCCATACATCTACATCTATATGCATACATCTACCTCCACATTCACATCCACATCTATACATCTA
Source organism: Cibotium barometz (assembly GCF_041138505.1). Classification (NCBI taxonomy): domain Eukaryota; kingdom Viridiplantae; phylum Streptophyta; class Polypodiopsida; order Cyatheales; family Cibotiaceae; genus Cibotium; species Cibotium barometz. The sequence continues at coordinate 39,438,676 of NC_141085.1, read as the reverse complement.
CATCTACATGCATACATCCACCTCTACATCCACATCTACATCTATACACCTACATCTACATGCATACATCCACATCTCCATTCGTATCTACATCTACATCTATACATCTACATCTACATGCATCCATCCACATCTCCATGCATGATAAAATTCTTTTAATTAATCTAGGATGATAGTTCCTAGAATATGGTAGAAAGTCCTCTTTTTATGCTTTGAATGAATTTATTTTATGCGTAATTTCTATAAAAATTTTGCCATAGCTCCGCTACTATGACTGATAAATCTCAATTTTTTTCTAAGGGATAAAGCTCTTTATTAAAGAAATAATTAGAATGGTCTCTAATTGGATCATCAATCCATAATGGTCTCTAATTGGATCATTAAGAAAACAATTAGAATGGTCTCTAATTGGATCATCAATCCATAATGGTCTCTAATTGGATCATTAAGAAAACAATTAGAATGGTCTCTAATTGGATCATCAATCCATAATGGTCTCTAATTGGATCATTAAGAAAACAATTAGAATGGTCTCTAATTGGATCATCAATCCATAATGGTCTCTAATTGGATCATTAAGAAAACAATTAGAATGGTCTCTAATTGGATCATCAATCCATAATGGATTGAATCATCAATGTGCATAAACTAAAAGCATAGCAAAAAGCCATTAATTTGGCCTCAAGAATAGCTTAATCTTGGATTAAGGAAAAGCTTTATGAAAAGCTTCATTTGGATTGAGAATGGGTCATGAGTATGACCATTTCTTGAGTGAGAGAGAGAAATTATAAAAACCATTAGAATTTAAATATAAGTGGAAATTAACTTCTATAGCATTTATTAAATTATGTACCTCTTCACTACTATTCACCAATTAACTTCATTAGCATTTAAAAAAAACCATACCAATTAAACTTCTCAAGCTTGAGAGGGGTTGAGAAGAGAGAATCATTGAGAAATCATAGAAAAGATCGAAATTCAATATACTTACCTTATGATTTGCTTGATTCTTTATTCACGGTAGAGGCCCCCAACCAATCAATTGGTTTAGTATGTTGATGGAGCCACCAATGGAGATTGAAGAAAGAGAGAGGTATCAAAAACTAGTGAATTATTAAAGAATTCACAGTTCTTGGCTTAGGTAGAGTAGAGTAACAAGGCATAAGACACTATATATTTTAGCTTAGGTGGAGTAGAGTAACAAAGCATAAGACTCTATCTAATTTGGCTTAGGTGGAGTAGAGTAACAAAGCATAAGAGACTATATATTTTGGCTTAGGTGGAGTAGAGTAACAAAGCATAAGAGACTATCTATTTTGGCTTAGGTGGAGTAGAGTAACAAAGCATAAGAGACTATCTATTTTGGCTTAGGTGGAGTAGAGTAACAAAGCATAAGAGACTATATATTTTGGCTTAGGTGGAGTAGAGTAACAAAGCATAAGAGACTATATATTTTGGCTTAGGTGGAGTAGAGTAACAAAGCATAAGAGACTATGTTTTTTTTCAACAAGGGGAGGCTTCTATTTATAGGAAAATTTGAGCTCCTAACCAAACAAATTGATTCTAGAATTTTCTAAGTCAGTTTGGTCACTTTTTGACCATTTTTAGGTCAGTTAAGCTAACTTTCTAGAACTAGACTTGAATGAGGAGAGAGGAGAGATGAAATATCTCAATTTTTATGAGTTTAAAACTCATTCAAGCATGTGAAATATGCACCTCCTTTAAAGAATTCCCCTTCCTTACATATGTGTCAAAATTGTATTGCTCATAGTTTTTTACTAATAAACCTTGTACATTTTCAACTCTTCATCTTATGTGAAATATGCACCTCCTTTAAAGAACTCCTCTTCCTTACATATGTGTCATAGTTTTTTTACTAATAAGCCTTGTACATTTTCAACTCTTCATCTTATGTGAAATATGCACCTCCTTTAAAGAACTCCCCTTCCTTACATATGTGTTTATTTACTAATAAACCTTGTACATTTTCAACTCTTCATCTTATGTGAAATATGCACCTCCTTTAAAGAACTCCTCTTCCTTACATATGAGTTTATTTACTAATAAACCTTGTACATTTTCAACTCTTCATCTTATGTGAGCATTTACTCATTTTTGGGTATCTTCTTTTACAATTTGGATTTATCTCCTCCCTACACATGGATTGATGCTATTGGCCCATAGAAACCTTAATTGGACCATAGTCTAAAGATTTCTGAAAATCTAGGCCCTTAGACTAAGGTTCTTTATACCTATTTCCAATTAATTCCAATTGCACATTGGAAATTTCTTTTTGAATTTCTGTTTCAGGGGAACTTATTTTAATAAGATGAGTTATTTTTCTATCCAAAAATATTCATAATCTGAATATTCTCTCTCTAGAATATTTTCTCTCTCTAGGTTAAAACAGTTAGAAACAAGGTCTTTATATTTCTGAAGAGGGATTGATTACAGGGGAAGATACTAGACATCAAAAAGGGGTTGGGAGAGGAATCTTACATTCTACCCCACTTAAAAAACGCGAGATGTCCTCATCAAAAAGGGGTTGGGAGAGGAATCTTACATAGCTGCAAGCGCATCCTTGTACTCCTAATAGCTGGTTTGCCCCATTTCTCCCAAATGGACCTTGTCACAATGCCCACTCCTGCACCACTATCAAGTATTGCAGTTGAAGATACTTTTCGCACTTCCAATGGGAGGGTAGCATTTCCCTGATCGTCCTCACAAAATTTTCCAACTTTGTTGATAGGAACTGGCATTACATGCTTTGTTTCAGAGTGTATAGTACACTCATGGGGACCCTTTTGTAGCAATACTTGCTCTGACAAACATGTGGTAATATCATTCCACAACTCAGGTTTAAGCTTTATCAACTCAAGCAAAGGTAAGGTACAAGCCACTGGTGCTGACAAAATAGCTTGCTTCATACTCATATCTTTCTCCTTAGTCAACCTTTTATGCATGGAGGGTATCCTCAAGGTTTGAGAACAGTTCTCATATTCTCCCAGATAGGACGGTAAGGTTTTCATTGTATGCTTACTTCTAGGTGAAACAATTGTTTGAACTTCCTCCTGAATGCTTGGGCGTCCAAAGTTGTTTTCCTTGTCTCTGGTAAAATCCACCTCAGAGAATGGAGGCGAACTAACAGAAGACATGTTTTCATTTATTTTCTCATTTACAGCGGCCCATATGTCATTTGCCATGTCCTCATTAGCATCAATAACTTCATCATTGCATGGGAAGACAAGGCTAGGTGATGGTAGACTTTCTTTTTTCAATGGAGTGTCACTTGGTGCCGATCTTTCGCTTTGAGCTTGTGAAATGAACTCACTTTTCATTTCCCGACTTGATGACACTTCAAGTATAGTTTCTAATGTTGGCTTAAGAGAGGTTGGGCCCCGAGGAATAGGTGGTGGTGGTCCCTCAAGTATTGACTGAGCTTCCCTAATGAGTTGCTGATGTACAGCTAGATTGATCTTCTCCTCACGAGGGTTTGGGTATTCTTGAAGCTTTTTGGGTAGCTCAGATAAGGCTGCAATGCGACTTCTATGAGCATCAATGATGGCCTCTAGAGTCTCATTCACTTTATCCACAAAAACAGAACCCCCAGAACTATCCTCAGTCGTACTAGCCTTATCTTGTTTAACACTAGGCTCAGGTTGAGGTTGATGTTCCTCTCGCACTTCCTGGGATGTAAAAGTTTTATCCCTCATGTCTTGTTTAGAGGATTCCTGAGAACTAGAAGTGGATGCACTTTTAGTTTGTTTGTTTCGGTTCTTCTTTCTCCTAGTGGTTTTTTTTCTATTGGACTGTAGGGTCTTGTCCACTAGATTTGTCTTTGCGTCCCTAGTTCGAGGTGTCTCATCAGTTTGCATTTCTGCATTTTGTGTTTGTGATCTAGTCATGACTCTAAGTGGCACGACATCCTCATTCTCAGATGAAGGTGGTGATGGAATTGCCCCTACAAGGTTAAGTGAAACCTTTGGTTGAGAGGTGCCTTCCTCATGTGGTTTCAACAGACAATCCTTCGGGAAGTGTTCGACACAACACCCTAGACAATATCTTTCTATTGGTGGAAATTGTTGTGCTGTTGTATTGGATCTAGATGCTTGCCTTGAGCGATGTGGACAATCACGAGCCCAATGGGGTTCTCCGCACTCATAACAGGGGCCCATTGGTTTGGCCTCTACTTTCCTTGGCTGCCATTGACCTGAGGGGCCTGGAGTCCTAGGTTGGTAGCCGCCTAGCAACATTAAAGAGTTTTGTTCCCCTGGTTGAGTCTCTAGTGCTGGGCTTGGGTATGCGGGACTTTCAAAGATATTTTCTTTGGATGAATATGATACATATTCTTCCTCCACATAGCCTGGGTTTACCAATTCTCTACACATATTTGAATTGTCATAGTCGACAACCCTCACAGGAGCAGTCCCTGGAGCAGGAGGTTGAGCACCAAGAACAGGTCGTGCTTGTTCTTGTGTCATCGGTGGCTTACGTTCAAAATTTGTATATTGTTGATACATTTGTGGAGCCACTCCACCCCTCGGCTGCTCACGTTCCTGTCTCATTCTCGCAATGCGAGTACATTCCTGTGTGGTATGAGTAAAGTTCCAAGCACAGGCTTGGCACCACTTTTTCGTGGGTTGGTTTGTGACTAGAGGAGAAAAGGTATTACAGTCCTCTGTTTTATGGTCACCGCCACATGCTCCACAAAGATGAGGACCTGTAGGAAGTATACTCCTCATTCTCTGCTGCTGTTGTTGTGGCTGCATGGGTGGACGATAGGTCTGTCCTAATCTCCTTAGCACTAGGTTGGCTATTTGGTCTGGATTTACTAGTGCGCTAGACCCTGAACTTTGGTCATCACCCCATTGATTTCTAGGTTTCACCTCAGGGCCAGAACCATCCTGGAATTTGAAGTTATCGGTGAAATCCATAGCATCATGGCAACACTCATTGAAACTTGTATGTTTCTTCGCATAGAGATGTGTATGCAGTGTTGAATTTTTGAGGCCTTTTAAGAAGAGAGAAATTAATCGACTTTGGGCAGGCTTCTCATCTTCTGGGCAACGATTAATGTACTGCTTCATTCTATTTACACAGTCTCTAACACTCTCATTCTCACCTTGTTTGAAAGAGTAGATATGTGCTACTGTGTCATGTTGAATTCCCATCAAGGAAAAAGCAGCAATGAATCTCTCTTCCAAAACTTGTAAAGAAGTTTTGTCTGAAGCCTCTAATGCCTGAAACCAAGCCAGGGCTTTTCCTTCAAGAGTGAGTCCAAACCCTTCTATTTGAGTATGCTTATCAGCAACTTGCTCAGCTCGAACTGCTTGCCTAAAAGCTGCTACATGGTCGTATGGATCTCCCGACCCTTCATATTTCTTTACCAGTTTCTGAAGAGTTGATGGCCTTACTTGTCGTGAATACTCATCGTAGGGCCTACGGCCTCTTACCCTTAGTGGGAATTGTTCCTCTTTTTGGAAAGATGGTCCATATGTTTCCAAAATTGGTGTGGGTACCCTATTACCAGCCTCACCAAACCCTTCCAAAGATCTTGTCACCCTCATTTCAGGAGGTGCATTTATAGGAGGCCGAGTTGGCTCCCTTCTCATCCGATTGTCATAGTGGGATAGATGTTGTTGTGGTGGTGTGACCTGTGGTCGCACATTTGGTGTAGGACGATATCTTGGTGCTAGAGTTGGGCTACTAGCAGTGGTCCACTTAGATGTTGAAGGTCCCTCTCTAGTGAACTCTCGTAGGGGAGGAGCAACAGTTTCTCCAAGAAAGGCTGTCTCTCCTGGTTTGGCTGTATGTGTTGAGAACACTTCCATAAATAATGGTTGTCCTTTCCACGTGAGTTCCCTAATCTCTTTCCAATCTAAGGTTCGGTATTCATTGGCCCATTTATCAACTATTCTGTTCATGTGTCCTGCACACTTCTCAACTACCACTACATAAGCTAGAGGAAGATCCAGCTCTGGCGATTTTGTTGTGGCATAGTATCCCTCTAACGAATCCTTATAGACCTCTTGAAGTGGGTCATCCTGTAAGACCTTTGTCACAGGAATTTGTCGTACAAACTCCCATTGGCTTTCAGCCCCCTGATCCATTTTACACTTGCCTTTCCTATCCTTGTCCAAATTTAGATCTACAAGAAGTAAATCATCTATGGATGGCTTTGAGGATTGGGCATTGGATGGTCCAGGCATGTCCGGCTCGATAAGCCAATCATCTCTAGACTCCCTTGCTCTGGAAAGTTGTGATATGTCTAAAAACTCGGTTTTAGAGAGCTCCCCTAATTTGTCTACCTTTTCTGGATGGTAGGTGACTTCATAGCGAACACCATCTCCACCCATATACATGTTACCCTGGTCATTGACTAGAGGTGCTCTATCAAGTTCAGAGAATATGTCGGCTATCTTAACAAGATACCGTTGTTGTGGGTCCCTAAAGATCTCAGCTCCTTGAGCATTTGTGTAGACATATTGGAGTCGCACATTGAATGTTAACCCCATGGTGTCGGCTTCAAATGGATTAAAGGATCTTGAGGGTGTCCTATTTTGGACTACGGGATGACTAGTTGATGGCCCTAGATTGTCCATGGACAATGAACTAGTTGTTCTAGAGGAAAGGGTATCGGATTGGGATTCAGAAAGGGTTTCAGCAATATCTGCCAAATTGCCTACCGATTGGGTCCCACTTTCTTGCGTAGGTACTCGAGAAGGTGCCCTAGACTCTACAAGACGTCCCGACCGCAAGTGCATAAGGTCAAATTTTGTTGGTTTTTTTTGGGTTTTTATTTGTTTTTGTTTTGGTTTTGGTTTTTGTGTTTTGTTTTTTTTTTTGGATAAAAATATATATATATATGTATATATATATATATATTTTTCCCTACCTAACCACTAGAGACAATTAAAAAAGAAAATGTATGGTGTACTTATCTAACCTATTTTTTTATTATTTTTATTTATATTTTTTTCTTATGATTTTATGATTTTATAATTTTTACTTTTCTTTTCTTTTTTTTTCTTTTTTTTTCCTTTTAATTTACACAAAATTATGAATACTAACTATGCACAAAGTTACAAAAATGAAAAAATGCAGGTTACACTAATTATGCAAAAATTTAAATGATGAACAATGGTTTCAAAAATAAATAAAAATTGTTTTTTTTTTCTTCTTTTTCTTTTTTTCTTTTTGTTTTGTTTTGTTGTTTTTGTTTTGTTTGTTTGTTTGTTTGTTTTGTTATATTACAAAAATTTAAAACAATGCAAATTACCCAATTATGCTAAAAAATACAGAAATGAAAAAATAAAAAATATACACACAATATGGACTCCTAAAAAAAATAAAAAGAATTTATTTTATTTTATTTTTTTTAATTTTTTTCTTTCTTTCTTCTCTCTATATTTTTTTTAAAAATTTTTTCACTATTTTTTTTCTTTTTTTTCTAAATTTAATTGTTTTTCTCTTTTTTTTTCTTTTTTTTTGTTTTAATTTAAAAATACAAAACAGACATAAAAAATTAATGAAAATAAAAAAAATAAAAAAAAATAAAATTCACCTACCTTATCCGCACCGATCGGCTTGCCCGGATTCGTCGCTGGATTCTTCGCTGGCCTCGTCTTTAATGCGCCGCTTCACATGCTTACTGTCAACAGCCACTTGCCTCCTTGCCCTACGCCACCACCTTCGGCCTGCCTTCCTAACCTTCGCCTGTGCGTGCCTTCCCTCTTGCTACAACCAGCCGGTCGCCTCCACAACTGCAACCTCCCGCCGCCGGCTTAGTAGCTCTTCACGCCCTCGTCGGCCACCTCAGATGCAGTCGCCGCCCGTCGTCACTTCTTCTTCACCGCCTCACAGCTGCAGCAATCGCCACCTTCGAACCGCCACTCCTCAACGTCCTGTTGTGCCGGCCTCCAGCTGCAGCTACCTCGCCTTCGCAACGGCCTCTCCTCACCTTCCCTTCTGCCTTCCTTCGCCTTCTTACTGCTGTCGGCTACTCTATAGCTTTTCTGGCCTTTGCTCGCTGCAGTCGCCTCTGTCTTCGTCGGCCAGCAGCGTCTCTTTCGTCAGCTGCATCCACGTCTGCAGCCACTGCTAGGCCTTCCTTCTTCGCCACCTCCACTGCTTGCTTGCACCCTTCGCTAGCCAGATGACCAACAGCTTCAACGCACTCAGCTTCAACGCCCGCTGCTACTCAGCTGCTGCAGCACCGCTTTCGCCTGACGCCTTCAACGCGTGCAGCCGAGACCTTTCTCCACGCGGTCGATTTCCAGCCACTCAGCCACCTCTCGTTTTTTTTAAAAAAAAAAATTATATATGGCGCCTCTCTCTGCCGGCCTTCACTATGCCGCCCGTCACCTTCACTTCTGCAGGCTTTCAGTCGGCCGCCCAAAAGCCACGCTTCAACGCATATATAAATATATATATAAATATATATATTTTCTTACTACTCTTCCAACAGTGTGTGTATATATATATGTATATATATATATATATATATATATATATATATATATATATATATATATATATATTAAAAAGTCACCTCCAAAGATCTTGTTAGATGATGGAAGGAACTTTTCGCGTCACAAAGCCCTCCCAACCGCAACACAAAAAACATAAATGTTAGTGTTTTAGTTGATTAGTGACAAAAGGTATGCCAAAAAACACAAAAACAGAAAGCACTTAAACCTAATTAATGGCGGGATTTCTCTACCGCATTGAGGTTAAAAAAAATAAAATTTTTTCTTGCTTCTTATCAAAAAAATGAAAACACACAAGGCGCCCTTGAGATCACACACTCAATGCCCTAAACCTCAAAATAAAAAGAAATAGTGGTAGTAATGCAAGCTTCTCAACCGGTTTTGAGTCTTTTCCCCGGCAGCGGCGCCAATGGAGAGACGGAAAACTCTCTCTCTTGTAGCAAGAGGAGTACGATCCACACTAAGCTCAATCCAATGGGATTTGCATCCCTTTCGGAGCTAGGGATTCGACCCGTACCGGTGCACAAGAGCTTATCCACAAATGGAGAGAATGCTCATGGCTACCATCACTTGACACTAGACTAAGCATACACACAAGCTCAACTTGTCCTCATTCCTACACACCCCTTCATTCACAAATACAAGCAAGAGGAATACAATCACTATGCACTCAAGCAAAGAGAAAGACCTCACTCCACTCCTATCTTCCTACAAGCATGCACACATTCAAGCATCAAGCTTCCATGAAAGCTTCAAATCAATCCATGTACTCAAAAATGAAATACTAAAAGCATGCATAAGAGTAAAATGATTAGAGAAGAGGATGAGAAAGACTCATGACATTGCTAATGATTCAATGAAGAGATTTACCTCATACAATGATGTAGATGGGGTGAGAGAAGAGTCTTCACCTCTATGGAGAAGAGGGAGAGTAGGTCTCTCAAAGGAGCTCTTGCATGAACTAAGCCCAAAGTGTGTAAAGCTCTCAAATGAGCCACCTTTTATACAAAAATTCTAGGACTCCCATAAGTCCCCATGTGGGATTATTATCAAACCCTCTCCCACATTCATCTACAAAGTGGAACTCCCTAAGTATCGTTTTTGTTGCATCCTGGTATTGATCTTCATTTGCAAGCAACACTCGCATAGCAAAGTCGGCCGAGGTCTTGACCAGCCTCGGTTCGATTAAAATGGTGAGCTTCCGGTACGGTGGATGAGGGACCAAGGAAGCGGCCTATGAGTGAAGCGCTAGGTCACCTGCGAAGGATCCTAAAGGGTGCTGACCATACGGTGCTCAGGCTCTGGGTCGCCTAGGATACCCACGCATGCGTCGAGGAAGATATTGGAACAAGGAGTAAGAGTTGTTTTGTGAAACCGGGCATGGATTTGGTTGATTGACCTTGCTGGACTTCAATGGATGATCTTCAATGGATGAGTCCATGGCTCTTTATATGGATGTGTTGGTTGATCTTGCTGATATTCAACGAGAGTTCATCTTGATTTTTATAAGTGATTATATTGCCGAGTATTATGGGCTAGGGACTATTGAAAAGGCCCCTGAGTGGATAGGTGGTGAGCGTTCTAGTTGCCAATGATGCCATAGATACTCTGATGAAGGAATGATGGAAAATTAAGAATCAACCGGATAATTGGAAGATTGTGATCAGTGGTACTATGGTTTCATTAAAGGATTGTTTGAAAGTTAGCTGATGCTAAGAAAAAGGCAATTTCATATTGGGTGTGTAAGTGGTGTGGCTAGTTTTATGTTTGCATGAACTTCCGGCTAGGGGGCCTTGGAACTCTTTTCCTTGGTACCCGGGACAAAACCTAACCAAATTCCAAATTGGATCCCATCACTACAGTGGTTGGGCGGTTGGCTAACCCATGGGATCGGCGGATGGGGTTAGGCTGGACTGATGGATCCGTAAATCGAGACTCAATTTCTGTTATTACGATAGATGAAGTAAGTCCCGGATAGTAATTGTTCTATGGATAGGAATCAACGGCTGTGCCTCTTGATGGGGAAAAAAGCATTGATCCCAACAATGATCCAAGTGCAAGTTTCTTTCTTGATCTGACCGAGGATCTTTATAGGTGCAGTTGGATCAGTTTGACCACTAATGGTCTTGACTACGTTAGAGTAAAAAGTTATCCTGGAGGAATCGCCCGTGCTTTCCGGATAAGGGAAGTTTTTCCGGGTTCGGTTTTGGAAAAATCGACGGATTAGTCTTTTGTCCGGATATCCATGGATGAGGCCCCGAGTGTGGGACCCTGCCTCGCGCAAGAAGTGCTACTTCCGCTTCCGCTGCTAGTACCCCGAATCTGTTGCGCGGTGGGAACAGGGATCTCACAGTTGGTATCAGAGCCAGGTTGGCTAATAAAGATTAACTGAGAAGCCAAATATGTCAAAAATTTATCAAGAAGCACAAAAAGATTGTAATTGTGTGATATAATTCATACAATTTGATATTCAAACTGAAATTCGTAATTTGGTAATTGGGTCTTCAGATGGAAGTACCGCAATTATATAGAATCCTTGACTTGCTTGAGGTTTAGACATGATGGTATTTACCTTATAGTTCCAAGTATTATGACGACCCGTATATACCGAGGGTATAACTGCAGCTCTTTACCGGCAGTATATACGAGTAAATCTAAGACTTGAAATTATAAGCGTTAATGTTATCCAGATGATGATTTCGAATGTGGTTGATATGATTTTAATTTTGTTTGAGAACTGATGAATTGATTTGGATTCTGATTGAAAAATGATGATTTCTGAAATTTAGTTGAAATATAATAACCTGAGCAAAACCACAATGAGGATGAAATGGACGAGTCCCTATGATGATAAATGATGATAATGATTTCAGCAAATCACTACTATGAGATTAGTGGATTGTGCTGTCAATTTGCTACTGTTAATACTTGACCGGTAGATCAAGTTAAGGGATGACAAATTGAGAACTTGCTTGACTAAAATTTCCGTGGAGGAATGTTCAGAATGAAATTTTTTGGTCTAATGGACCATTATCATGTTAAAGATATGAATGATATGATCTGAATGAATTGTTATTTAATGATGAGTTCTATATAAGGGATATTTATCCTCGTATTCTGTTGGGTTGACCTGAATATAAGGAACCCCAGAATAAATTGGATCTTAAGAAAATGATTTGTCCTCTACTTGCGAGATGAGGACATCTCGCACTTTTTAAGTGGGGTAGAATGTAAGATTCCTTCCCCCAACCTTCAAGGTATGCAGAAGTAAGAATCTCCCTTTCTGATCTTATAATTATTCCCTCTCTAAAATAAAAGAAAGATTCTGTTTAAAAAAGGAAGACCCTTTCCCTAAAATTCTTCTCAGGAGTCCCACTTGTTTTAAGGATTCAGAACAATGAGTTCAGAAGTGAAAATCGGTGTTTTGGATATCAAGGTTTTGGTCTTGATTCGAGTACGGCCCAAAAGAAGTTTCTTTATCTCTAGGGGAGTATAAGTAGTTATCCCCCAGATATTGTGGACCAAAGAAAGTAGGTGACTTAGCCTACGAACTTCTTTTATCTCCTCATCTCAAAGTTCTTAATGCCTCCTATAGAAATATGTGCCAAAACCAAATCATGGAAAGACGGTAAAACTTCAGTGGCAAGATACCGTTGGCTTCTAGGTTACGCTAGCTCCTTCCTTTATATAAGTCGTAACTTTTACTTATCGCTCACAGTAATCTTACTTCCATCGATCTCCTTTCTTTCTTAATCTCCTTCATGGCTTGGCAACAGGAATTAGTTTTATCCATGATGATTTCTCACCTTCAAGACGCAAGCGAGTCTGTGAAGAAGGATTTTATAGAACTGTATGAGCGCTCACTTTTCCCTCACTTGGGAACTTCTGTAGCTCAGACCAAATGGCGGACCTATCAAGACATAACTAGGGTAACACCGTGGGGTCAGCAGCACTTTCGTAACAATGTCCGCCTGGCTATGGTTATTGAAGCTTTGGGTTTGGGTCCCCGATACTATTGCGTGATGAGATCAAGGCATATTGGGTTTTCTGAGCGGGTCTTCTTACTGGCGTGTTTTCTTCCTCATCAGAAGATATGCCTTTACCCCATTTTTGGCTTGAACACCATATTGGGGAATATGGGAATTTCTCACAAGTTTGGGACACGTGGTCAAAAGTTTGGATTAACCATAACTTGAACACCACTAATCCAAAATGAGCGCTTTATAGCTCTTTAGATTCCATTTTTTAAGCGCTTTCCAATGATAGGTCATATGATAGGGTTTTGAGAAACTTACAAACATGTTATCCATGTCCCCTTTTTTAAGTATTCAAAAATGGGAATTGGGAAATTCCCAAATTCACTAATATGGTGTTCTTGCCTCTCAGAGGTCCTTTTGTTAGATCACCTCATACCAGTGAGATAGGTGTGGCAATAACCAGCCGAATTATTCCCATAGATGAGTTACCTTATACGTGCGCAGCTTGTGAGTGCTTCTTTTGTGACCATATGATAGACGGGCTTATGGAAGTATAAAGAGTTCTTCTATCTTTACTGTTTATGTTCCAAGAATGAATAAAGTTGAAATCTTTGTTCTTGTCTTGAGTCTTGCTCTCTTTGAGACTTTTCTTGGTGGCTAATTTTTCTCTCAGTCTCATATTCGTGTATCTTGCGAAATTACCCCCAGTTTGCGAGATGAGGGCATCTCGCGTTTTTCAAGTGGGAGAGAATGTAAGATTCCTCCCCAGCCTCTCAAGATGTCCAGCATCTTCCCCTGTAATCAATCCCCTCTTCAGAAATATAAAAAATCTTGTCTCTGCCTATTTTGACATAGAGAGAGAAAATATTCTAGAGAGAGAATATTCAGATTTTGAATATTTTTAGATAGAAAAATTTCTCATATTATTAAAATGAATTCCCCTGAAACAGAAATTCAAAAAGAACTTTCCAATGTGCAATTGGAATTTATTGGAAATGGGTATAAAGGACCTTAGCCTAAGGGTCTAGATTTTCAGAAATTTTTGGATTATGGTCCAATTAAGGTTCCTATGGGCCAATAGCATCAATCCATGTGTAGGGAGGAGATAAATCCAATTTGTAAAAGAAGATACCCAAAAATGAGTAAATGCTCACATAAGATGAATAGTTGAAATTGTACAAGGTTTATTAGTAAAAAACTATGAGCAATATTAAAAATATGAGATATTTTGGGTATTCAAAAATGAGTAAATGCTTACATAAGATGAAGAGTTGAAAATGTACAAGGTTTATTAGTAAAAAACTATGAGCAATATTAAAAATATGAGATATTTTGGGTATCCAAAAAGGAGTAAATGCTCACATAAGATGAAGAGTTGAAAATGTACAAGGTTTATTAGTAAAAAAACTATGAGCAATATTAAAAATATGAGATATTTTGGGTATAATGATTCCATTTTGACACATATGTAAGGAAGGGGATTTCTTTAAAGGAGGTGCATATTTCACATGCTTGAATGAGTTTTAAACTCAAAAATAATGTGATATTTTTATCTCTCCTCTCTCTTGAACCAAACCAAATCAAAATGGAACCAAACCGAATCAAAAAGTAACCAAACTAGGTCCAAATCTAGTCCAAATTCAACCAAACTAAATTTGGAAAATTCTAGAATTCAGTTAGCTTTGGTTAGAGCTTCTCTCTCCTATAAATAGAACATGAGTCCTTTGAAAAAAATAGAAGAATTTTACTATACTAGAGTTATGCTGAAATAATGCTAATTTCTACTATTCTCTAAAATTCTCTCCAAATTGAAGAAATTGGAGCTTCCCTCTTTCTTCAATCCCCATTGGTGGCTCCATCAACATACTTAACCAATTGATTGGTTGGGGGCCTCTACCGTGAACAAAGAATCAAGCAATTTGTAAGGTAAATGGTGAATTTTGATCTTTTCTATAATTTCTCAATGCTTCTCTCTTCTCAACCCCTCTCAAGCTTGAGAAGCTTAATTGGAATGGTTTTTGAATGCTATTGAAGTTAATTGATGAATGGTAGTGAAGAGTTACATAATTTGATGAATGCTATTGAAGTTAATTGATTAATGATAGTTAAGAATTACATAAATTTCCATTTATGCTTAATTCAAATGGTTTTTATGTAATTTCTCTCTCTCACTCAAGAAATGGTCATACTCATGACCCATTCTCAATCCAAATGAAGCTTTTCATAAAGCTTTTCCTTAATCCAAGATTAATCTATGCTTGAGGCCAAATTAATGGCTTTTTTCTATGCTTTTAGTTTATGTATTTCATGAATATTGATGATTCAATCCATTATGGATTAATGATCTAATTAGGGATCATCCTAATTATTTTCTTAATGATAAGCTTTATCCCTTAGAAAAATTAAGATTTATCAGTCATAGCAACGGAGCTATGGCAAAATTTTTATAAAAATTACGCATAAAATAATTTCATTCAAAGCATAAAAAGAGGACTTCCTACCATATTCTAGGAATTATCATCCTAGATTAATTGAAAGATATTCATTGTAATCCTAGAGAAATTTATTTTTATATTATGCATAATTGATTTTCATACATAGAGGTATGCATAAAAGATTATTATTTTAACATAAAAGTGTTACTTTTATCATAATTAGATTTCATGCATAAAGGTATGCATAAAAGATTATTATTTTAATATAAAAGTGTTACTTTTATCATAATTGAATTTCATGCATAGAGGTATGCATAAAAGTTGATTATTTTATTATAAAAGTGTTACTTTTATCATATTGGATTTCATGCATGGAGGTATGCATAAAAGATATTCTTTTTGTACTAAAAGTGTGATTTTTCATCATAAATGGATTTTATGCATAACTTAGATGCATAAGAGAAATTCTTTTATTCTAAAAGTGTAATTCCTACCAAATTGAATTTATGCGTAAGAAGATGCATAAAAGATTGATTTTTAATTCAAAAGTGTCATTCTCATCTAAAATGAATTTATGCATAGGAAAATGCATAAAAGATTGAAATTTAATTCAAAAGTGTCATTTTCATTTAAAATGAATTATGCATAGGAAGATGCATAAAAGATTGATTTTTACTTCGAAAGTATTAATCTCCTTAAATAGAATTTATGCATAAATAAATGTATAAAGAAATCTTATATCAAATATAAGAATTCTCTTGTATTCTATAAATAGATATGAGATGTGATAGGATCTGATATAAGAGGTGTATAAGATGTGATAAGAGGTGATAAGATGCTTATGAAATAAGTTAGGAGGTGATAAGATGAATTAAGATATGATAAGATGTGTATGGGATGAGGTAAGGCGAGAATGGATGTGATGTAAAAGATTAGATGTGAAGGCATATGGGGTTATATGAATGGGAATGTGGAAATGGATGTATGCATGAAGATGTATATGCATAGATGTGAATGTGGATGTAGATGTGGATGTATAGATGAGAATGGGAATGTGGATGTAGATGTATGTGAATGTGGATGTATAGATGTGAATGTGGAATGTGGATGTGGATGTGGATGTGGATGTATGTATGTATGTGGATGTAGATGTGGATGTATAGATGTGAATGGGAATGTGGATGTAGATGTGGATGTATAGATGTGAATGGGAATGTGGATGTGGATGTATGTGAATGTGGATGTAGATGTATGGGAATGTGGATGTAGATGTGGATGTATAGATGTGAATGTGGAATGTGGATGTGGATGTATGTATGTATGTGGATGTAGATGTGGATATATAGATGTGAATGTGGAATGTGGATGTGGATGTATATATGTATGTGGATGTAGATGTGGATGTATAGATGTGAATGGAAATATGGATGTGGATGTATGTGAATGTGGATGTATAGATGTGAATGTGGAATGTGGATGTGGATGTATGTATGTATGTGGATGTAGATGTGGATGTATAGATGTGAATGGGAATGTGGATGTGGATGTATGTATGTATGTGGATGTGGATGTATGAATGAGGACGTGATAATGGATGTATGCATGTGGATGTGGATGTATGGATGTGGATATGGATGTGTATGTATGAATGTGGATATGGGATGTGGATGTATAAATGAGGATGTGAAAATGGAGGTAAGCATGTAGATGTGGATGTATGGATGTGAATGTGGATGTGGATGTGGATGTGGATGTGGATGTATGGATGTGGATATGGATGTGAATATATGATATGTGTGTGATGTGAAGGAATCTGAAGTGAAGAGATGGAAAATGATGTGATTGGATGAGTACACATATAAATGGAATGTGGAATAAGTAATGTGAATTAATGAGGGATAATGTGGAAAAATGAGAGTTAATATAGAAACTGTATTTGTAAACTGTTTGTAAATGCTGTTTGTAAATGGCTGTTTTATGTCAAGAATGCTGGGGAAGCATTTTGACCGTCTTGTGATTAAGGTCGTGGAGACCTAACTAATAAAGTTGCAACTGCTGAGACGGAGAGTCAATGGAGGACGTCTCGCATAGCAAAGTCGGCCGAGGTCTTGACTAGCCTCGGTTCGATTAAAATGGTGAGCTTCCGGTACGGTGGATGAGGGACCAAGGAAGCGGCCTATGAGTGAAGCGCTAGGTCACCTGCGAAGGATCCTAGAGGGTGCTGACCATACGGTGCTCGGGCTCTGGGTCGCCTAGGATACCCACGCATGCGTCGAGGAAGATATTGGAACAAGGAGTAAGAGTTGTTTTGTGAAACCGGGCATGGATCTGGTTGATTGACCTTGCTGGTCTTCAATGGATGAGTCCATGGCTCTTTATATGGATGTGTTGGTTGATCTTGCTGATCTTCAACGAGAGTCCATCTTGATTTTTATAAGTGATTATATTGCCGAGTATTATGGGCTAGGGACTATTGAAAAGGCGCCTGAGTGGACAGGTGGTGAGCGTTCTAGTTGCCAATGATGCCATAGATACTCTGATGAAGGAATGATGGGAAATTAAGAATCAACCGGATAATTGGAAGATTGTGATCAGTGGTACTATGGTTTCATTAAAGGATTGTTTTAAAGTTAGCTGATGCTAAGAAAAAGGCAATTTCATATTGGGTGTGTAAGTGGTGTGGCTAGTTTTATGTTTGCATGAACTTCCGGCTAGGGGGCCTTGGAACTCTTTTCCTTGGTACCCGGGACAAAACCTAACCAAATTCCAAATTGGATCCCATCACTACAGTGGTTGGGCGGTTGGCTAACCCATGGGATCGGCGGATGGGGTTAGGCTGGACTGATGGATCCGTAAATCGAGACTCAATTTTTGTTATTACGATAGATGAAGTAAGTCTCGGATAGTAATTGTTCTATGGATAGGAATCAACGGCTGTGCCTCTTGATGGGGAAAAAGCGTTGATCCCAATGATCCAAGTGCAAGTTTCTTCCTTGATCTGACCGAGTATCTTTATAGGTGCAGTCGGATCAATTTGACCACTAATGGTCTTGACTACGTTAGAGTAAAAAGTTATCCTGGAGGAATCGCTCGTGCTTTCCGGATAAGGGAAGTTTTTCCGGGTTCGGTTTTGGAAAAATCAACGGATTAGTCTTTTGTCCGGATATCCGTGGACGAGGCCCCGAGTGTGGGACCCTGCCTCGCGCAAGAAGTGCTACTTCTGCTGCTAGTACCCCGAATCCGTTGCGCCGTGGGAACAGGGATCTCACAGACTAGCTGGAGCGAAGGAGATCTCATCAAACGATTCCTTGGATGAATTTGATATTTGTGAGAACTCAAAGGTAAGGGAAACAAAAATAATACCCAAAGTACAAGTGAACAAAATGGGTCACTACTTTGAGAGTGTGGCTACATTAACATGGCAATGTTATTCACAAAGTGGGTTAAGATGGTGGTGGATCTAGTATTAGCATAATCACCAAGAAGTGTTCATATGATATCAGCATATCATCCTAGGGCACCCATACATGCACAAAGCAATATTAGATAGGGATATGGAGCAAATTTACTAAAGGAAGAAGGACAAGTCTCTAAAAGTCCATCTGAGAACATGGGAAGTCCATCCCATGAGTGGAGGGGCCCACTAGTTTTAGAGTTGGTCCCAATTGCAACAAGAACCACGACAATTAATTTACTCAAATCATTGGAAGATGAGTTTGAAGAGATCCAAATTTGCATCACTTCTAGAGCTTGAGGACACTGAGAGCTATATCAGTTTTAAGAAAATCGGCACTAGATATGCCATGGTTGATGGAACAAAGATGCTAATAGTCATGGTTGAGATGCCTATCATTAAAGAATATTATTTTGAAGGGGAGAGTTCCACAAAAGAACCACCCGGAAACTAAAACCTAAGAAGAAAAATAAAAAAATCATCCTTTCCATACAGGTCAAATGATAATTGGCTTTAATATGTGGAATCAAATGAGTATTAGCTTCAATATGTGTAAGCCAATAATGTACATAACTTTTGCAAAATATGGTAGAATTAATTTTAACAAATTTTAAATCTAGTCAGGTTTATATCCATTAAAAGGTAGTAGTAGCCACTTCAAGGGTCAAAGAAAGAGAAGAAACTTACATGTTCCACAAGGCATGTTGAAAACAAAGAAGTTGAGAGAGAAGCCAAGCTAAAAGGAGATGAGAGCATTAATGTCAAATAACTTAGACCAGTTTTGGACCATGTTTTAAAGCATTTCAAGGAATGCATCCTTAGACCATTCCTAGAGCATTTCAAGGTGTACAATGTGGGAGACTGCTTTGTGCAAAGTTTAGACCATTCTTTGAGCATTTCAAGGTGTACAATGTGGGAGACTTATTTGTGCAACTTTAGACCATTCTTCGAGCATTTCAAGGTGTACAATGTGGGAGACTTATTTGTGCAACCTTAGACCATTCCTACAACATTTTAAGGTGTACAATGTCGGAGACCGCTTTGTGCAATTTGAGAAAGCCAAAAGGATCCCTTAATGGATACCCTAGAACATCGTATAATGGACTAACTAAAGGCAAAGAGGTGAATTTTAGAAAGACCAATAGGGGATCTGAAACATGTCTTCATCACAAAGGATTTTAAGCATGTCTTCAGATCATCACAAAGGATATGAAACATGTCTTCATTGTAAAGGATATTTGTCTCGACAAAGAGAGAGACCTCACTGTCGTGCTTAGAAAACCTAAAGATTTCTTCACATGGAAGTACGTAGATATTAAAGGTGTACAATTAGAAGTGCTCCATCCATCCCTGTAATGGAGGGAGCAAAATGGAGGGAGCAAGGCCAATGAAGCCAAGTCCATAATCCATGGATCCTAAATATTTATAAATGGTCATTAAATTTTTCATAGATGCATAATTCAACTGATTCATCTTTGAGATAGAGTAGACAGAAGCATGTTAACCTGAAAAAGATTAATGCTACCATTGTGAGAGACCACTATTTACTACCCTATATACAAAATATGTGCTAGAGAGAGTGGCTAGAAAAGAAGTTCATATGGATTCTCAAGTTATAGTTAAGTGACAATAGATTTAAAAGACCATAGATGGATTCTTGGGTTATAGTTAAGTGACAATAGATCTAAAAGACCATCTAAAAATTGCTTTCACCACAGAGGGCTATTTATTTCATACAAAGTGATACCATTTGCATGACCAAATCTACCATCTATTCTATTTGGGAAAGCACATTTTTATTATTACCCTAGGAAAGGTGCTAGCCAGATGTATACTATACCAAATCTACCATCTACTCATTGTATTTAAGCAGACCAATGAAAGCCCCAAAGAGATGCAGAGCGAGGAGATTATGACACTAAATTAAGAAAGCTTGGTAGTGCATCCATATTGAAACCTATATCATCTCTCATGTTATATGTAAATTGATGCATCTATGTTGCCACACCACTAGCGTGCATGCTACTCCCCTATTCACTTAGTAAGAGGAAACACTTAGCAATGATTTATTCTATCAAGAAGTATCATCATTAAATTTTAGCAAACAAGTCCATATTTTTTGTAGACTAGAAACTCAACTATGCACTATGGAAAGAATCACAAGATGGCTTTTGATCTTGATGGAGTTTGATTTCATATGAAAGGAATCTTAACATGTGCATGCCCATCATCATTGTACATAACTAATAGCCGATTGCCAATGAGGGTGGATGACGAACAACTTAATGATCCCTTGTTTTAAGGGAGCCCGAGAAGAGATTCCATATTATCCAAGCCTAGGACAAGCCTATCCACATCGAGATACATCTAGATGCCTAATCAAAAAGATATCTAAATAAAAGAGTTCAAGATGTGATTGCAATGTTGTAAAAGGGAAGATGAATTTGTCATAATCTTAGAACAAGCCCACTCAGGTGTATGGACACTTTACAGCAAAACCATCCTTACTAAGGTTCTACAAGTAGACTTGTGTGTTAGCACACATTATTTGGTGATAGAACAGAGTATGCCAAACAATGTGATGAGTTCCAATGCTTTTCCACCATGCATGATAAGGACATGATATTCCTACATCCCATTATTTCCCCATAACCATTTAAAAAATGGAGCATCATTTATTTCCCTATAGTTATTATTTTTAAAACCAAAATGCTTTAGTCATAACCATCAAAGAATAATTTTTAAATTGGTTTTACTCTTTGCTAATTCTTTTCAACTACTATCTTGTGTTAAGGTCTCAAAAGCCACAAAATTTCTTTTGTTTTCTATACAAGGTTAGTGTTAGTCTAATCATCACCCAAAAAGGCTTTTTTTCTACAAGATTAGTGTTAGTCCTAGCCAACCACTAACACACACATCATAGCCACCACCACATGCACTATTGCCCTAAAAGAATCCACAAGGAAGGCTGACACACATTCAATGGCTAATTTTTTATATGAGAATGTTTTCACATAGGTAGGGTGTCCATGACTCATAGGGAGACACTCTACCTAGTAGAATAATTCTTGATAAGCCATTGGAAGTTGTCACCTTACTACTAGCGTAGGCTAATAAGTTGGAAGTTGTCACCTAGTAGTAATTCTTGATAAGCCATTGGAAGTTGTCACCTAGTAGTAATTCTTGATAAGCCATTGGAAGTTTTCACCTTACTACTAGCACAGGCTAATAAGTTGAGAGCACCAACAAGATCATGTGATATCCTAACAAAGACCATTGAAGTTAGCCATAATGTTAGGAAAGAGAAGTTACCAAAACATTTATAGGCATATCATACCGTTTACAAGGTGACCTTCAACATGACCTCCTTGAATATGGATGCTAAGATGCCAATGGAATTCTTGGTATTAAGCCTGCGAATAGCAATCAAGGGCTAATAGGAATATCCTCATAGAGTAAGACTACATGAGCTAAAAAAGCTATAGGAAGCATGGATTATAGCAATTTATGGAATTATCAAGAAATTAGGCCAAAAGTAGTGGTTTGAAATTAGGGCAAAAGTAGTGGCTTGAAAACATGCTAAAGGGAGGACAAGGAGATAAGTGGAGGAGTCATGGTGCTCTTATACAACACTAAGCATCAAAATAGGATTAGATCCCCTTTAGAGTCTCTGAGATCACATTTGTGCCTCATAAAGGCCATCCACCTCAAGAAGGATAAAGATATATAGGATCAAATGGAAAGGCAGACCAAAATGGAACATCCAATCACAGACAAAGGAATCTCGTGCCTCATTCAAATGGCCTAAATCCTTGAGTTAGAAGAAGAAGGTTAGAAAGTAAAGCCAACCACATCATGATCATCAAAAACAAGCTTTGAACACAAGCATACACAAGCATACAACATGGTGTCCTTTGAGACTCGTATGCGAATTGACCCTCACACCAAGAAAACACACATAAAAGCCAAGGTATTCAGAATATTGTTTCGCATAAGAGATAACCCCTTGGAAAGAAAGTTTTTGTGATGCCTCCAAGAACAACAAAGGAATAAATTTTTCTTGGATGGGGGTTCTTGGATGGGGATGGATGGATAGCACAGGCTAATAAGTTGAGAGCACCAACAAGATCATGTGATATCCTAACAAAGACCATTGAAGTTAGCCATAATGTTAGGAAAGAGAAGTTACCAAAACATTTATAGGCATATCATACCGTTTACAAGGTGACCTTCAACATGACCTCCTTGAATATGGATGCTAAGATGCCAATGGAATTCTTGGTATTAAGCCTGTGAATAGCAATCAAGGGCTAATAGGAATATCCTCATAGAGTAAGACTACATGAGCTAAAAAAGCTATAGGAAGCATGGATTATAGCAATTTATGGAATTATTAAGAAATTAGGCCAAAAGTAGTGGTTTGAAATTAGGGCAAAAGTAGTGGCTTGAAAACATGCTAAAGGGAGGACAAGGAGATAAGTGGAGGAGTCATGGTGCTCTTATACAACACTAAGCATCAAAATAGGATTAGACCCCCTTTAGAGTCTCTGAGATCACATTTGTGCCTCATAAAGGCCATCCACCTCAAGAAGGATAAAGATATATAGGATCAAATGGAAAGGCAGACCAAAATGGAACATCCAATCAGAGACAAAGGAATCTCGTGCCTCATTCAAATGGCCTAAGTCCTTGAGTTAGAAGAAGAAGGTTAGAAAGTAAAGCCAGCCACATCATGATCATCAAAAACACGCTTTGAACACAAGCATACACAAGCATACAACCTGGTGTCCTTTGAGACTCGTATGCGAATTGACCCTCACACCAAGAAAACACACATAAAAGCCAAGGTATTCATAATATTGTTTCGCATAAGAGATAACCCCTTGGAAAGAAAGTTTTTGTGATGCCTCCAAGAACAACAAAGGAATAAATTTTTCTTGGATGGGGGGTGCTTGGATGGGGATGGATGGATAGGGATGGATGGAGCAGAACTGCTACCGTATTGACTTGAAGTCCTAAACCATAACACTATAACTTGCACCAAGGCAAGCAATAGTCCTCCTAAGTGAGGAAGAACCAATAACTACAAGTTCCCAAAAAGGAGAGCTCAATACATCCTTGCCCATCAAGGACAATTTCTAGCTTAGAAGGCACCTACAAGAAAATCTCACAATTGGCAAACCATTACTTAGAACCAAAGATAAGGTAAGACACCATGTTCCTTTAAAAGACTCGTTGTTGCTAACGCGCATCCAATGGCAAATTCTGACACATCCATATGTATGCACATGGAAAACAAGATCCCACTTAGGGGATCTCAAGATGGTTGTGCTTGATAATGCCTTCTAAATTAGCTTTTTGTATGCCCATTGGCATTTCTCTGTCCATTTAAAAATGATTAATAACCTAGGAGTCTGGCATATAGCATACTAGAGGATGAAACTTTAGTAATACTCGACGACATACCCCTACTTGTTCATGGGCACTCCTTTTGTCTTGGGTATAGAAAAATGCTCAATATGGAATGCTTCATTCTCTTTAAGTTCACCTATGTGGGCTTTGTAGAGTTGAGGATTTCCTTGTAAAAGAGAACTTATTGGGGCTTGGATTTTCGAGGACAACAAGGATATAGGGACTACTATGTCCCTATGGGTGATATTTGTAATCACTCAAAAGTGGGCTTGGACCTATAATTATATAGGGAATATGCTTTCCTAGGAGACAATACATTTGAAGGGGGAAAAATAAAGCTATCACCAATCACTTTAGAGAAAATATTGTGTTGACCTTTTTAGGCGATACCATGGCCTTTAGGGTTTGCACCTCGGGCTTTTTAGCTTTTTGCTTAAAAGTTGAAGCGAGAGTCTTTGTAGCCTTGGATGTATGGCTTGGCTACTACCCTTATCTAGGCTTAGAGCCTTCTGATGATATTTAAGGGGGACTGTATGGATTAGTCCTCCTTGTACACTCCACAAATTACGGCTTGTCAAAGGTGGTTGATGCTTCTGCCACCATTGGGAAAATTATGACTCTATTGGGATAATCCTTACAAGCATGTTCAAATCCACACTTGTAGCATGTACCACCATAAGGAATGAAATTGGGATTTGGCATTGCATTTTAGAGTTCTTGGAGCACTCAAGATTTGGAGTGCTTGGAGCACTTGAAGGGCTTGGTCTATAAGCTCCTTGTGAGGATACTCCACAATATGGTGCGGGCCTTTGAATCGGAAGCATTATAATGGGTGGCCTATTATTGAGGTGTCTTGATCTTTGTTCAACAACATAGCTTCAAAAACAAGGAGGCATAATTTATGGTTGGAGCCAGTTTTGGATACCCATAGGGATCGTATGGCTTATGGGTCTTGTTTCTCATAAGACGATTCATATCTCTCCTATTCTTGGTTCTTTATATATCTGCCTTATATTGGTGGCGTAGTTCGTGTCAGAAGAATCCTTACCATTTCATCCAAGAAAGGTTTCATGTAGGAACTAATTAGGTGATAATAGTAGAGTAGGAACCATTTGGGGTGGTACTGCTAGGTGGACATGGCAACTATTATAGGCTGTGAGCACTGGAGATTGTGCCATGAGGCATGGTGATGACTAGCCTATGTTATTTCCAATGGAACTAGTCTTATACATGTCTGGCCTTGAAGTTCTATTTGTAGGCTTACGCAGTAGTTGAGGAAACATTAGGTGAATCCCCTAGTGGAACACCTAGGTTAGAAATAGTCCCTGAAATTAGTTTTTTACCTTTCCATGTCCTCGTCCAAATGGAGAGGAGCTAGAACTTGGTTCCATCAGCTATGAGGACATTTATCTTTTTGTGTGAGTATGTTTCATGAAGCTTACTTATTTGTTGTTTCATTTTAGGAAAAACTCCAGGATGGCTGATTCTTCTTTCGTGTCCGAGATTTTATTCATTTTGGATATGGATGAGAATACGATTCTAGGTTTTTTATATGTTTTCACTCATCAAATTCTAATTTGTTTATGAAATATGTGATGTATTTCCAAGAACAGGTACACTATTTTAGAAAAATTATTTGTTTCTCTCTAGATCCATTGTTTTAGTGTGCACCTTTATCTTCCAGCCATGTTGCTAGCATCATGTTAGGTGCCAGTAGAGACGGGCAAACATTTGTTACAAATAATGTGTTGTGAGTATACGTATGCATTTTTTGACATATAAAATTTTTATTTTCTACTTTTTTAAAGGTATTTGGCAAGATATTTATGATCAAAATTGTGGATGAAGGATTTGAACCATGTGGCATCAGTGTTCACGTTTCTTTGTTCGAGTCTTGGAATGATCTTGCTCGCTTGTGACCCCGACTCGAAAAACAAAACAAAAAGATTACATACCATATAGAGAGAGATCTGCACCAACCCCCAGGCAAGAGCTCGGAGCTAGAATGATACTTATGAAGGTTCTTTACCACCAAGTAGCCTACATAGCAAGCCCTTCTTCTTGCCAATGCCAGAGTCACAGAGCTAGATGCGCAGAAGCAAAATATCCACAACCCATATGACACTCTACAATTAAAGAAGCTGGAGTAGTAGGCCCCTGTATTGCAAAGCTCCCCACCACCCTCAGAGAAGTCCTCTAGTAGGGACTTAATGTTCCATGGGCCGCCTTCTACAACCGCACTCCAAGATTCCATAGAGCACCAAACAAATGGATTCATCTTTAAAAAGGATGTAAAATTACTAATCCAACATCTAACCCTAATTTCATAAGCTCACACTCTATTTTGTGCAATCTAAAAAATGTTATGGTGTGCACCCTTGAGGGTATTTACAAGGACACAACATCTCTCTCCTTATCTCTTGTTGTTTGCCAAGAGTCTCTCTCTCTCTCACACACACGTAGAGTTGGGAAGGGGGGGTCTCTCTCTCTCTCTCTCTATGGGTGGCAGATATCCAGGCCATCCGGTAGAGACCCATGCTAGAGCTCCTAGGATGATTACCACTCCAACCATATACTAGTGTACTCACTGTCACTTTTGTACTCCCCCATATTCATGTATTCATGTATCCATGTACTCATGTACCCCATTTTGACTAGTAGCATTAGCTTCCCACTCTCCCTAGTTGCTGCTTCCGGATGCTCCCTACTGATGTATTGTAGGGCTAGATACTTACCTTCAGTTCTTTCTTTTCTTTTCTTTACCAGAGAGTGTATCAGATGTCACATGGTTGTAACTTTTGTCTCATAGGTCACTTTGGCCTTTTGAAGACGTTAATATAACATTTTATTTCATTTCATTTCTCTCTCTACCAAGCCAACATTCAAAGCAATGGGGGAGGAAGCTTCTTTTTTGCTCTCTCTCTCTCTCTCTCTCTCTCTCTCTCTCTCTCTCTCTCTCTCTCTCTCTCTCTCTCTCTCTCTTTGTCTCTAGCAAATAGACAAAACAGTAGGATAGGGCCAAAACAAAATACTAGGCCTTGGATGTGTCAAAAAACTTGCTCTTATTGTGCCCTTGTTCATCATGATACTGTCAAAATAGTGTGGGAAGCTACACAAAAAGTGTGCATTCACACCAAGGGATAGCTTGCATGGCTCCATGACCTTGTTCCTTGAAGATGAACGGGCCCCAAAAGAAGTTTTAGATGGGTACAAAAATAGCCATGCCAATTATGTTTATCTGATTGTATCAACATTCTATATTTCATGATATAAACTCAGTTTTTTTTTCAATGTGAGATTCAGCCTTTGGCAAATTCAAAACTCAATTATGAGCTGCTTTTAAATCTTTTACAATTTGATTGCTTTCATTAACCAAGCTTTTACTCTTGCTATGTGCATGTACTTGATGACAAGGAGAAGATGTAGAGAACTATATTGAAAGGTCAAAGGACAAAGAAGATGATCTTCATATAAGGATATGCTCCTTTGGAATGTCATGTTGTAGTAACAAACATGTGGCAACACTTTCACCTTAAATAGAATTGACATATTGGTACAAATAGGTCTACTTGTACACTCTCATGTAAACCCAATTTTGGGGGCATGAGTGCTACCATTCAAGCTAGCGCCAATTGGGCCGCTTTTAAATCTTTTATAAGTTGAAGTCATGCTAATTGCTTTCATCAACCAAGTTTTTCACTTGTTAGTTATGTGCATGTTCTAGTTGATGAGACAAGGAGAAGATGTGGAGAACTATGTTGACAGATCAAAAGATGATCTTCATAAGGATATGCTCCTTTTGAATTAGGGCAAAAGTAGTGGCTTGAAAACATGCTAAAGGGAGGACAAGGAGATAAGTGGAGGAGTCATGGTGCTCTTATACAACACTAAGCATCAAAATAGGATTAGACCCCCTTTAGAGTCTCTGAGATCACATTTGTGCCTCATAAAGGCCATCCACCTCAAGAAGGATAAAGATATATAGGATCAAATGGAAAGGCAGACCAAAATGGAACATCCAATCAGAGACAAAGGAATCTCGTGCCTCATTCAAATGGCCTAAGTCCTTGAGTTAGAAGAAGAAGGTTAGAAAGTAAAGCCAGCCACATCATGATCATCAAAAACACGCTTTGAACACAAGCATACACAAGCATACAACCTGGTGTCCTTTGAGACTCGTATGCGAATTGACCCTCACACCAAGAAAACACACATAAAAGCCAAGGTATTCATAATATTGTTTCGCATAAGAGATAACCCCTTGGAAAGAAAGTTTTTGTGATGCCTCCAAGAACAACAAAGGAATAAATTTTTCTTGGATGGGGGGTGCTTGGATGGGGATGGATGGATAGGGATGGATGGAGCAGAACTGCTACCGTATTGACTTGAAGTCCTAAACCATAACACTATAACTTGCACCAAGGCAAGCAATAGTCCTCCTAAGTGAGGAAGAACCAATAACTACAAGTTCCCAAAAAGGAGAGCTCAATACATCCTTGCCCATCAAGGACAATTTCTAGCTTAGAAGGCACCTACAAGAAAATCTCACAATTGGCAAACCATTACTTAGAACCAAAGATAAGGTAAGACACCATGTTCCTTTAAAAGACTCGTTGTTGCTAACGCGCATCCAATGGCAAATTCTGACACATCCATATGTATGCACATGGAAAACAAGATCCCACTTAGGGGATCTCAAGATGGTTGTGCTTGATAATGCCTTCTAAATTAGCTTTTTGTATGCCCATTGGCATTTCTCTGTCCATTTAAAAATGATTAATAACCTAGGAGTCTGGCATATAGCATACTAGAGGATGAAACTTTAGTAATACTCGACGACATACCCCTACTTGTTCATGGGCACTCCTTTTGTCTTGGGTATAGAAAAATGCTCAATATGGAATGCTTCATTCTCTTTAAGTTCACCTATGTGGGCTTTGTAGAGTTGAGGATTTCCTTGTAAAAGAGAACTTATTGGGGCTTGGATTTTCGAGGACAACAAGGATATAGGGACTACTATGTCCCTATGGGTGATATTTGTAATCACTCAAAAGTGGGCTTGGACCTATAATTATATAGGGAATATGCTTTCCTAGGAGACAATACATTTGAAGGGGGAAAAATAAAGCTATCACCAATCACTTTAGAGAAAATATTGTGTTGACCTTTTTAGGCGATACCATGGCCTTTAGGGTTTGCACCTCGGGCTTTTTAGCTTTTTGCTTAAAAGTTGAAGCGAGAGTCTTTGTAGCCTTGGATGTATGGCTTGGCTACTACCCTTATCTAGGTTTAGAGCCTTCTGATGATATTTAAGGGGGACTGTATGGATTAGTCCTCCTTGTACACTCCACAAATTACGGCTTGTCAAAGGTGGTTGATGCTTCTGCCACCATTGGGAAAATTATGACTCTATTGGGATAATCCTTACAAGCATGTTCAAATCCACACTTGTAGCATGTACCACCATAAGGAATGAAATTGGGATTTGGCATTGCATTTTAGAGTTCTTGGAGCACTCAAGATTTGGAGTGCTTGGAGCACTTGAAGGGCTTGGTCTATAAGCTCCTTGTGAGGATACTCCACAATATGGTGCGGGCCTTTGAATCGGAAGCATTATAATGGGTGGCCTATTATTGAGGTGTCTTGATCTTTGTTCAACAACATAGCTTCAAAAACAAGGAGGCATAATTTATGGTTGGAGCCAGTTTTGGATACCCATAGGGATCGTATGGCTTATGGGTCTTGTTTCTCATAAGACGATTCATATCTCTCCTATTCTTGGTTCTTTATATATCTGCCTTATATTGGTGGCGTAGTTCGTGTCAGAAGAATCCTTACCATTTCATCCAAGAAAGGTTTCATGTAGGAACTAATTAGGTGATAATAGTAGAGTAGGAACCATTTGGGGTGGTACTGCTAGGTGGACATGGCAACTATTATAGGCTGTGAGCACTGGAGATTGTGCCATGAGGCATGGTGATGACTAGCCTATGTTATTTCCAATGGAACTAGTCTTATACATGTCTGGCCTTGAAGTTCTATTTGTAGGCTTACGCAGTAGTTGAGGAAACATTAGGTGAATCCCCTAGTGGAACACCTAGGTTAGAAATAGTCCCTGAAATTAGTTTTTTACCTTTCCATGTCCTCGTCCAAATGGAGAGGAGCTAGAACTTGGTTCCATCAGCTATGAGGACATTTATCTTTTTGTGTGAGTATGTTTCATGAAGCTTACTTATTTGTTGTTTCATTTTAGGAAAAACTCCAGGATGGCTGATTCTTCTTTCGTGTCCGAGATTTTATTCATTTTGGATATGGATGAGAATACGATTCTAGGTTTTTTATATGTTTTCACTCATCAAATTCTAATTTGTTTATGAAATATGTGATGTATTTCCAAGAACAGGTACACTATTTTAGAAAAATTATTTGTTTCTCTCTAGATCCATTGTTTTAGTGTGCACCTTTATCTTCCAGCCATGTTGCTAGCATCATGTTAGGTGCCAGTAGAGACGGGCAAACATTTGTTACAAATAATGTGTTGTGAGTATACGTATGCATTTTTTGACATATAAAATTTTTATTTTCTACTTTTTTAAAGGTATTTGGCAAGATATTTATGATCAAAATTGTGGATGAAGGATTTGAACCATGTGGCATCAGTGTTCACGTTTCTTTGTTCGAGTCTTGGAATGATCTTGCTCGCTTGTGACCCCGACTCGAAAAACAAAACAAAAAGATTACATACCATATAGAGAGAGATCTGCACCAACCCCCAGGCAAGAGCTCGGAGCTAGAATGATACTTATGAAGGTTCTTTACCACCAAGTAGCCTACATAGCAAGCCCTTCTTCTTGCCAATGCCAGAGTCACAGAGCTAGATGCGCAGAAGCAAAATATCCACAACCCATATGACACTCTACAATTAAAGAAGCTGGAGTAGTAGGCCCCTGTATTGCAAAGCTCCCCACCACCCTCAGAGAAGTCCTCTAGTAGGGACTTAATGTTCCATGGGCCGCCTTCTACAACCGCACTCCAAGATTCCATAGAGCACCAAACAAATGGATTCATCTTTAAAAAGGATGTAAAATTACTAATCCAACATCTAACCCTAATTTCATAAGCTCACACTCTATTTTGTGCAATCTAAAAAATGTTATGGTGTGCACCCTTGAGGGTATTTACAAGGACACAACATCTCTCTCCTTATCTCTTGTTGTTTGCCAAGAGTCTCTCTCTCTCTCACACACACGTAGAGTTGGGAAGGGGGGGTCTCTCTCTCTCTCTCTCTATGGGTGGCAGATATCCAGGCCATCCGGTAGAGACCCATGCTAGAGCTCCTAGGATGATTACCACTCCAACCATATACTAGTGTACTCACTGTCACTTTTGTACTCCCCCATATTCATGTATTCATGTATCCATGTACTCATGTACCCCATTTTGACTAGTAGCATTAGCTTCCCACTCTCCCTAGTTGCTGCTTCCGGATGCTCCCTACTGATGTATTGTAGGGCTAGATACTTACCTTCAGTTCTTTCTTTTCTTTTCTTTACCAGAGAGTGTATCAGATGTCACATGGTTGTAACTTTTGTCTCATAGGTCACTTTGGCCTTTTGAAGACGTTAATATAACATTTTATTTCATTTCATTTCTCTCTCTACCAAGCCAACATTCAAAGCAATGGGGGAGGAAGCTTCTTTTTTGCTCTCTCTCTCTCTCTCTCTCTCTCTCTCTCTCTCTCTCTCTCTCTCTCTCTCTCTCTCTCTCTCTTTGTCTCTAGCAAATAGACAAAACAGTAGGATAGGGCCAAAACAAAATACTAGGCCTTGGATGTGTCAAAAAACTTGCTCTTATTGTGCCCTTGTTCATCATGATACTGTCAAAATAGTGTGGGAAGCTACACAAAAAGTGTGCATTCACACCAAGGGATAGCTTGCATGGCTCCATGACCTTGTTCCTTGAAGATGAACGGGCCCCAAAAGAAGTTTTAGATGGGTACAAAAATAGCCATGCCAATTATGTTTATCTGATTGTATCAACATTCTATATTTCATGATATAAACTCAGTTTTTTTTTCAATGTGAGATTCAGCCTTTGGCAAATTCAAAACTCAATTATGAGCTGCTTTTAAATCTTTTACAATTTGATTGCTTTCATTAACCAAGCTTTTACTCTTGCTATGTGCATGTACTTGATGACAAGGAGAAGATGTAGAGAACTATATTGAAAGGTCAAAGGACAAAGAAGATGATCTTCATATAAGGATATGCTCCTTTGGAATGTCATGTTGTAGTAACAAACATGTGGCAACACTTTCACCTTAAATAGAATTGACATATTGGTACAAATAGGTCTACTTGTACACTCTCATGTAAACCCAATTTTGGGGGCATGAGTGCTACCATTCAAGCTAGCGCCAATTGGGCCGCTTTTAAATCTTTTATAAGTTGAAGTCATGCTAATTGCTTTCATCAACCAAGTTTTTCACTTGTTAGTTATGTGCATGTTCTAGTTGATGAGACAAGGAGAAGATGTGGAGAACTATGTTGACAGATCAAAAGATGATCTTCATAAGGATATGCTCCTTTTGAATTAGGGCAAAAGTAGTGGCTTGAAAACATGCTAAAGGGAGGACAAGGAGATAAGTGGAGGAGTCATGGTGCTCTTATACAACACTAAGCATCAAAATAGGATTAGACCCCCTTTAGAGTCTCTGAGATCACATTTGTGCCTCATAAAGGCCATCCACCTCAAGAAGGATAAAGATATATAGGATCAAATGGAAAGGCAGACCAAAATGGAACATCCAATCAGAGACAAAGGAATCTCGTGCCTCATTCAAATGGCCTAAGTCCTTGAGTTAGAAGAAGAAGGTTAGAAAGTAAAGCCAGCCACATCATGATCATCAAAAACACGCTTTGAACACAAGCATACACAAGCATACAACCTGGTGTCCTTTGAGACTCGTATGCGAATTGACCCTCACACCAAGAAAACACACATAAAAGCCAAGGTATTCATAATATTGTTTCGCATAAGAGATAACCCCTTGGAAAGAAAGTTTTTGTGATGCCTCCAAGAACAACAAAGGAATAAATTTTTCTTGGATGGGGGGTGCTTGGATGGGGATGGATGGATAGGGATGGATGGAGCAGAACTGCTACCGTATTGACTTGAAGTCCTAAACCATAACACTATAACTTGCACCAAGGCAAGCAATAGTCCTCCTAAGTGAGGAAGAACCAATAACTACAAGTTCCCAAAAAGGAGAGCTCAATACATCCTTGCCCATCAAGGACAATTTCTAGCTTAGAAGGCACCTACAAGAAAATCTCACAATTGGCAAACCATTACTTAGAACCAAAGATAAGGTAAGACACCATGTTCCTTTAAAAGACTCGTTGTTGCTAACGCGCATCCAATGGCAAATTCTGACACATCCATATGTATGCACATGGAAAACAAGATCCCACTTAGGGGATCTCAAGATGGTTGTGCTTGATAATGCCTTCTAAATTAGCTTTTTGTATGCCCATTGGCATTTCTCTGTCCATTTAAAAATGATTAATAACCTAGGAGTCTGGCATATAGCATACTAGAGGATGAAACTTTAGTAATACTCGACGACATACCCCTACTTGTTCATGGGCACTCCTTTTGTCTTGGGTATAGAAAAATGCTCAATATGGAATGCTTCATTCTCTTTAAGTTCACCTATGTGGGCTTTGTAGAGTTGAGGATTTCCTTGTAAAAGAGAACTTATTGGGGCTTGGATTTTCGAGGACAACAAGGATATAGGGACTACTATGTCCCTATGGGTGATATTTGTAATCACTCAAAAGTGGGCTTGGACCTATAATTATATAGGGAATATGCTTTCCTAGGAGACAATACATTTGAAGGGGGAAAAATAAAGCTATCACCAATCACTTTAGAGAAAATATTGTGTTGACCTTTTTAGGCGATACCATGGCCTTTAGGGTTTGCACCTCGGGCTTTTTAGCTTTTTGCTTAAAAGTTGAAGCGAGAGTCTTTGTAGCCTTGGATGTATGGCTTGGCTACTACCCTTATCTAGGCTTAGAGCCTTCTGATGATATTTAAGGGGGACTGTATGGATTAGTCCTCCTTGTACACTCCACAAATTACGGCTTGTCAAAGGTGGTTGATGCTTCTGCCACCATTGGGAAAATTATGACTCTATTGGGATAATCCTTACAAGCATGTTCAAATCCACACTTGTAGCATGTACCACCATAAGGAATGAAATTGGGATTTGGCATTGCATTTTAGAGTTCTTGGAGCACTCAAGATTTGGAGTGCTTGGAGCACTTGAAGGGCTTGGTCTATAAGCTCCTTGTGAGGATACTCCACAATATGGTGCGGGCCTTTGAATCGGAAGCATTATAATGGGTGGCCTATTATTGAGGTGTCTTGATCTTTGTTCAACAACATAGCTTCAAAAACAAGGAGGCATAATTTATGGTTGGAGCCAGTTTTGGATACCCATAGGGATCGTATGGCTTATGGGTCTTGTTTCTCATAAGACGATTCATATCTCTCCTCTTTTTTTTTTTTTTTTCCGGAAAAAAGATCCTTCTATTAGTTAATGAGAAAACGCCATATGGCTACAAAGCTCACCTCGCAAGGAGGGATAAAACACAATGAACACCTGAGCTCCCCCCCGTGGCTGGCCGCTCTCTGGGGGGGGCTACCTAGTAATACATGAAGGAGGTGAGAAAAGCCAAACTGGCGGCCGATAGTGCCAAATGACATCCTCGTCCCTCGCGGTGTGGAAAGGGCCAGGCTGCCAAGTGCGGAGGAAAGCCTTGCGGCGCCCTCTCATGCGATCCGAGTCTCCCTGGAGTTTCCCCCAGTGTCCTCTCAAGGTGTGGATGATGTCCACCCAGAGGGCCTGTATAACCTCCGCCGGTGGAGTCGTCTGGTGGTCAATGGCCTCCCTGCATCGGGCTCTCCATATGTGCCAGGCCGTCATGCTGCTGATCAACTCCCATCTCTGCCCGACCCCCTCCTGAGAGGCTGCCGAGGAGAAGTCTGGCGTCGGAACCACCGCCATCGCCCTGTCAGAGACCTGGATGGTCACACTGCCAGGAGCGTCCTCATATCCAAGTGCAGGGCCGCTATCCGTGGCCCAAGCTACCGCACCCCATGTCACCAACATCTCCCCTGGAGAACCTGCAAAAACCATCCTGAGAGCGCGCTGCCAGACCTGCTGTGCCTGTGGGCAATCCCATAAGCAGTGCCGCTGTGACTCCTGTGCATGATCGCACCGAGGGCAGGACGCTGGGTGTCTACCAAAAGCAAGCCAAGCCCCCACAGCCAATCCTCTATGCGCTGTGAGCCAGAGAAAAAGTGTCACCTTCCGGGGACGGAAGCTGGCCCAAAGGCGCTGCCAGAAGTCCCTAAGAAAGGCAGGGGAGAGCCCCTGTCGCCGCCAATGCTCGGCCGCTGCCGGGGTGCTCTCTATCCTGTGTCTCTGAATCCGCCGCCCCAGCCTCGCTGTGTACTGAAAAAAGGGAATGGCAGGGCTGGTAGGGGCCGAGTAGGGATCTCGCCAAAACCACTCCCCTGGGTCCCACTGAAGGCAAACAAGAGGCTTGCTGTCCCAAGCCCAGAGTCTCCAAGAACAATCCTCCCCTATCGAGGCCGGTGAGGGGTCTACATACCACTGTCTCTGATGAAAGCCGACCACCCGAACCCTCTGAAGGATACAACCCTGGAACCCATCCAAATCTAGTCGTGACCTCTGAAGCTGGCCACCCTCTCCCACCTCGAAAGTGAGTGGGGCGACTCTCTCCGCTGTGCCGCAGACCGCTAGGAGGATCTCATGCCGAGTAAAGACACCCATCCACTGTGGAGGCGAAGGGTCCTGTACTGGGGTCCGCCACTCCCGGGGGATGGCCGCCTCAATATCCTGTCTCATCAACTCTCTGCCCCTCATCCCACTGAGTCTCCTCTCCTGAGCCTCTGGAGGCAGCTGCTGAAAACATATCGAGTCGTCTAGGGACTGGGCTGGGCCGGAGCTCAACGGGCCCCACGACACGTGAGACCGCGAGCCAACCATATGGCCACTGGGGAGACGAATCAAGGGGTTCCAGATCAATGGCTGCCTCAGGCGCTCCTCATCGGTGCCCGGGGGAGTCTGGAAGAGTGCCGGCCTCAGATGCGCCCAGGCCCTCAGAAGGCTGGCTGCAAAACGCTCCTCGAAGCCAAGGCCCACTCCTCTGGAGCGCTGCTCCGTAAAGATCCACCTGATGCTGGGGTTCCAGGGGCCGCTAAGAGACGGAGTGCGGCTGAGCATCCTGGAAACAAGAAGCTCCTTCCACGGCTCAACACCTGGCAGGAGACCACGAACTACCAGCTTGCCAAGCAAAGCTCGGCTTTGGCAAATAGGATCTACAATGCCCAGGCCGCCTCTCTCCCTCGGCTGAGTGATCACAGCCCATGCCACCTTTGCCCTAGCGGGTCGCCCATCGCCTCCGGACCAAAGAAAGTTCCTGATGAGCCTCTGCACCTGGCCAATGCACGCCCGAGAGAAGGCCCAGCAGGAAGTGATGTACCACATGGTAGCGAGCAGAACCTGGTTGGCCACCACTACGCGGCCAGCCAGAGATAAACGAGCAGTACTCCAATACAGAAGCTTCTTCCGAATGCTCAGAAGAAGGGGGGCTATCTGCTGCTCCGGAGATATATCAATGCCCACATAGCAGCCCAAATAACGCACTGTAGTGCCGGGGGGCAGCCACTGAAAACCATCAACTGGCCTCCAAGTCGGGGGGGGCATAGAACTGACCCACAGCCCACACGACTTGTGCCAGTTGATCAAAGCGCCCGAGGCTCTGCAAAACCTGTCCATGGCTGAGGCGAAGCGGCGGAGGTTCTCCTCACCTCCCTGAAGATAGACAGCAGTGTCATCCGCAAACTCCGAGTCTAGGAGCTCCTCCGAGGTGCGGATGGGAAGCTGGAGGCCCCTCAAACCTGTATCCTGTGCCGTCAAGAAGGTGCTCATGGCCTCCGCCACAAAAAGAAAAAGAAAGGGCGCCAAGGGGCACCCCTGCCGCACCGAGCGCGAAAGCTGGAACCTCTCTCCGCACACACCCTGTATCAGCACCTGGCTATGAGCCGAAGTGTAGAGTGCAGATACCCCACGGATCCACTGAGGGGGGAAGCCCATCCTCTCCATAGTGCCTTCCAAGAAGGCCCAGTCCACCCGATCATATGCCTTCTCGAAGTCGAGAAGGAGCACCGCCAAATCCTCCTGCCGAAATCTAGCCAAGGCCGTAGCCTCCCAGAAAGAGAAAATGTTATCTAGAATGCTCCGATCCTGGATGAAGCCTGTCTGCGTGGAGTGGATGATGTCCGGAAGGTGAGGCTGAAGCCGCCTGCTGATCGCCTTAGCTAGGACCTTGTAGGCCGTGCCTAGCAAGGTGATCGGTCTCCACTGTCTAATCTCCAGTCTGTCTCCGCCCTCTTTGGGGATCAAGTGAATCAACCCCTCTGCAATGCTGTCCGGCATGACTCCCGTCTCCATAATCTCCTGGAATGCCAATCTGAAGCCCCTATGAAGGAGGCCCCAGTACCTCTGGAAGAAAGCCACTGAAAGACCGTCCTCTCCTGGGCATTTGCCCCGCGGTAATGCCTGAAGAGCCTCCTCCAGCTCCGTATCCGAGAAGGGGGAGAGAAGGGAGTGCTGTAGATGGGCCGGCACAACCGGTCTCGTGAAGCTCCAGACTGCCTCCCTAGCCTCTCTCACCCTGTCGTCTGCCGGCTCAGCAGAGAGAAGAACCCTGTAAAAATCTGTGGCTATCGCCCGCACCCTGGGGGGATCCACCACAACCTGGCCATCAGCCTGACGAAGCCGCCTGAGACCCTCTCGTCTGAAGCGAGGCCCAGTCGCCTCAAAGAAATCCCGAGTCACTCTATCTCCAGCCTGAGTCCAAAAAGAAGACCGAGCATGGAATCGGAACTCCACCCGCCTCTCCTCGATGGATCTGATCTCAGTGCGAGCTGTCTCCATCTGCTCAGAGATCCAAGGGCTCAGAGGATCTCTCTCCTGGAGTCTCTGGAGGGACGCTAAACTCCTCCGTAGGCTCCTCTCCTGCTCCCTGAAGGCCTCCAGACGGTCCAAGGCAGCCAGTCTGAGCATCCGACTAATCTCC
Source organism: Cibotium barometz (assembly GCF_041138505.1). Lineage (NCBI taxonomy): Eukaryota > Viridiplantae > Streptophyta > Polypodiopsida > Cyatheales > Cibotiaceae > Cibotium > Cibotium barometz. The sequence goes on along the minus strand of NC_141085.1, from coordinate 39,400,732 downwards.
TGCAAGCCACTGGCAAGATCACTGGCTGCCGAGCCTCTCCTGAACTGTAGCTCCTGCCAGACCTGCTCAACTCTGAGTGCGATCTCAGGCTCCTCTATGAGACAATCAGGAATCCGGACGCTCTGGCCCCGCTCTCCTCTCGTAGGGTCCTCAATCTGGAGAAGCACTGGGAAGTGGTCTGAAAAGGAGGATCCAGCAAGTATGCCCACAGTGCCGCCTCTATCACAGGCCCACTCATCAATGTAGAATCTGTCGATGCGGGAAAGGTTAACGCCTGTGGCTCGTCTATCCAAGCGCGAGAAAGATAGACTCCCCTGCAACCTGCCAAACTCCGGGAGAGTCCACGGATCCTGGCCTCTCACCTGTAGCACTAGCTCCTCCCAGGCAGCTAGCTCTGGCCCATGAATGGTCTCCTGGCTGCCCCCCATCCTATCCTCTGCGTCCTCCAGCATGTTGCAATCCCCTCCTAGGCACCAGTGGTCTGCCAAGGGGAGGGACTGCCTGATGGTGCTCCAGAACTCGGCTCTCCCGGACGCCCCGTTAGGGGCGTAGAAGTTGAGGAAGCCAATGCGGTCTTCCCCAACCCGAAGGATGACCCACTGCGCTCGACCCTGAACCAGAGTGCCAGAGTCCACAACCTCAGAAAGAAGCTGCTCGCTGACTGAGATGCATACTCCGCCCTGGTTCCCCTGGGGGCCATATGCCGGGGACCAAAAAGTGTGACTCCTGCCTGGCAAGATCTTCCCGCAGATGCGGGTACGCCCGGCAGAAAGGTGGTGCTCCTGGATGAAAAGAATATCTATGGGTCCTCCAACGAGAGCCCTCTGGATCTCCTGACGAAGTCTGCCCCGACCAATGTGGCAGCGATGTCCACCGAGACCCTGGATGTTCCATGAGAGGATCCTCATGGATGAGCTGAGGCAAGTGAAGAAGCCGCCACTGGCTCACCCCTCTCAGCTGGCCCGGATGATCTGCCCTCCACTCTAGGAGTCTTGGGCGCCGGCTTGGAGGGAGAATAATCACTGTCTGTCCGGGTGCGGAGTCTCTCCAGAAAGAGGGTGACCTGTGTCTGAGTCCAGCCCCACTCCGCCTTCGCCCTATCCAGAGCATAGGCGTGAGACCAATCCTCTGCATATAAGTACCTAAAGGAAGGCTGCACCCTCGGGGCGGCATGGAGGAGAATCAGTAGCACCGCCTCAACTGATGTGTGGACCGGATCCACCCGCCAATCTCCTATACCAAACAGGCTCATGCGGGCTGAGTGAAGTCGGGTCTGCAGTAGATCCGTGAGCCCCAGGTCGCTGAAGTGGTGAGAAAACTCCAGTATCTGGTCACGCAGAACTTCCTCTACAGAGCTGCAATCCCAGGCTGTGTCTGGGGCAACGCTGAGAGGAAAGGAGAAGGCCACCATGCTGCTCACCACTGAAGGAGAACGCGAGGGATGGCACACCACGCAAACTCGCAGGGGCGCGACCAGAGTCTCGAATGGGCCAGCATCCAGCTGGAGGCACCTGAAAAAACTGTAATCCACTGGTAGCCCCATCACTCGCGGGGGCCCCCCAGGGGAGGCTGGGGCGAACTCTGTGGCGGGTGAAGCGAGGATCGCCATCTCCACCGGCCCGGAGTGGCGGTGAAACAGCCGCTGGACTGAACTCTGGCCTACCTAGCTGCGCTGCCCCGGGGCAGTGGGTGGTCTGGCGAAGTATCCTGGAGAGGCTGAAGGAGGGATGGGGGCGCGCGGCGAGGAGGGGGGAGAGCGAGGGGAGGATGGAAAGGCATCTGCCAGAGGATAGGAGTCAGGGGGGGCCGCCGGGGGAGGAGGGAGGGGGGGGGCGGGGGGGGGAGGGGGGAGGAGGGAAGAGTGCTCTCCGGGTGGGGGGGAGGGGAGCCGGGGGTCGCAGAGTGCGGCCGGGGATCCTCAGGGAACTGCTCCAAGGAGGGGGCGGGGCCCCCCGCGGGGGGAGGCGGGAGTGGGGTCTCCACGTGGGAGACTCCTCCATCGGCCTCAGCAACGGGCACTGAGACTGAATCCTCGTCCATCGGGGTGGGACCTACCGGCCGCCTATCCCTGACTGGAGCATAAATGCGGGTAGGTGCCTGTGGGCCAGCCGGAGTCGCCCGTCCACCATCCTGTCCGCCAGCCTGCGCTGCCTGCTGGCGTCTGCGACGGTCCCTGCGAGCCGGGCGTTTCCGCCGGCGAACCTCCTGCCAGCCTCCAGCCTCCTGAGTCTGTGCGGCGTCCTCCGCCGGAGCCTGCTCGTCCGATGGTGGCGCCTGCTGTGACGAGCCAGAGATGTCCGGTCTCGGAGGTGGATGGCCACCTCTCGGGTCTCCCGCAGGGGGTCCAGAGGCAGCAAAGCGTGAAGGATTAGCCCCCTTGCGGGGACAGGAGCGTGCGAGATGGCCCATCTCCCGACATATGAAGCACTGACCGGGGAGGCCCGAATACTCCACGCGCTGAATCAGATGTCCTCCAGAAAGACAAGGGAGGAGGATCGTCTTCGGGAGGGACTCCGGTGACGAAACAACAACACGAATGGCCGGGAGTCCTGCTGCCCGAGCAACCACTGAAGCCGCGGTCTGTGGCACCTCCACCACCTGCCCGAAAGCCTTGCCTATGGCCGGCAGGAGGGGCAAGTACTCCCTTCGGAGACCTGGAAAGCAGACGGTGATGGGGAATCCAGTCGCGCCTGCCAGTGGATCAGACGATGGGTCGAAACCGTGTGTCCATCGCGCCAAGAACGCCCGAGAGGAGCGTAGGGCAATGGGGCTCCGAGCCAGCACCCTCTGAGCTGCTGGTGGGGACTCGAACTCCACCTGGTAGTAGCCGCGGCCTAAAAAATCCACGCTGACGATTCTGGCAGTCTCGCCGATGAGGCTACCCTGAAGTAGGTCGCGTAACTCTCTCCGCATTGGGCGGCTACCCACCACCTTGCAAACCAAGGAGGAGGCCTCCAAAGAAGAAACGGAGGACGCGAGAAGCTGCTGCTCTGCATCTGAGAAGTCTAGTCGAAGACCTGTATCGGTCGGGGTTGACGGAGAGGCTGCCATGGAGTCCTCCTAGGGGAAAAAGACCAGGTACTGGCTGAATCGACGAGACGAACCCAAGAAAGACCACGCCACTCCGCTGAAGACGCCGAAAAAAAAACAAAAAGGGGGGGGGGGATGGGGGGGACTGAGGCAGGGAGAAAGGGAGAGGCAGGGACGGGGGGCGGAGAAGCCGACGACGCAAGGAGGGGGGGGAAAGGAGGTGGAAAAAGGCGGGCGGGGGGGAGGGAGAGAGGCGGAGGAAGAAAGATGGCGAGGGGGGGGCTGCGCAGAGAAGGCGAGAAAAGGGGGGGGGAAGTGGAGGGCGGCGCGGAAGAGGAAGGCCGGGGGCGGAAGGGTCTGGCTCAGGCGGGGGGCAGAGGGGGGCAGGCGGGATGAAGGCGGAGGGGAGGAAGGGCTGCGGGGACAGGCGGGTGAAGGCGGAGGGGAGGAAGGGCTGCGGGGACAGGCGGGTGAAGGAGGAGGGGAGGAGGCGGCGGCGACTGCGAAGGGGGAGGCGCAGGGGGCAGCGGGCTACACGCGCTGAGACTTCATTGGTACCGATTCATATCTCTCCTATTCTTGGTTCTTTATATATCTGCCTTATATTGGTGGCGTAGTTCGTGTCAGAAGAATCCTTACCATTTCATCCAAGAAAGGTTTCATGTAGGAACTAATTAGGTGATAATAGTAGAGTAGGAACCATTTGGGGTGGTACTGCTAGGTGGACATGGCAACTATTATAGGCTGTGAGCACTGGAGATTGTGCCATGAGGCATGGTGATGACTAGCCTATGTTATTTCCAATGGAACTAGTCTTATACATGTCTGGCCTTGAAGTTCTATTTGTAGGCTTACGCAGTAGTTGAGGAAACATTAGGTGAATCCCCTAGTGGAACACCTAGGTTAGAAATAGTCCCTGAAATTAGTTTTTTACCTTTCCATGTCCTCGTCCAAATGGAGAGGAGCTAGAACTTGGTTCCATCAGCTATGAGGACATTTATCTTTTTGTGTGAGTATGTTTCATGAAGCTTACTTATTTGTTGTTTCATTTTAGGAAAAACTCCAGGATGGCTGATTCTTCTTTCGTGTCCGAGATTTTATTCATTTTGGATATGGATGAGAATACGATTCTAGGTTTTTTATATGTTTTCACTCATCAAATTCTAATTTGTTTATGAAATATGTGATGTATTTCCAAGAACAGGTACACTATTTTAGAAAAATTATTTGTTTCTCTCTAGATCCATTGTTTTAGTGTGCACCTTTATCTTCCAGCCATGTTGCTAGCATCATGTTAGGTGCCAGTAGAGACGGGCAAACATTTGTTACAAATAATGTGTTGTGAGTATACGTATGCATTTTTTGACATATAAAATTTTTATTTTCTACTTTTTTAAAGGTATTTGGCAAGATATTTATGATCAAAATTGTGGATGAAGGATTTGAACCATGTGGCATCAGTGTTCACGTTTCTTTGTTCGAGTCTTGGAATGATCTTGCTCGCTTGTGACCCCGACTCGAAAAACAAAACAAAAAGATTACATACCATATAGAGAGAGATCTGCACCAACCCCCAGGCAAGAGCTCGGAGCTAGAATGATACTTATGAAGGTTCTTTACCACCAAGTAGCCTACATAGCAAGCCCTTCTTCTTGCCAATGCCAGAGTCACAGAGCTAGATGCGCAGAAGCAAAATATCCACAACCCATATGACACTCTACAATTAAAGAAGCTGGAGTAGTAGGCCCCTGTATTGCAAAGCTCCCCACCACCCTCAGAGAAGTCCTCTAGTAGGGACTTAATGTTCCATGGGCCGCCTTCTACAACCGCACTCCAAGATTCCATAGAGCACCAAACAAATGGATTCATCTTTAAAAAGGATGTAAAATTACTAATCCAACATCTAACCCTAATTTCATAAGCTCACACTCTATTTTGTGCAATCTAAAAAATGTTATGGTGTGCACCCTTGAGGGTATTTACAAGGACACAACATCTCTCTCCTTATCTCTTGTTGTTTGCCAAGAGTCTCTCTCTCTCTCACACACACGTAGAGTTGGGAAGGGGGGGTCTCTCTCTCTCTCTCTCTCTATGGGTGGCAGATATCCAGGCCATCCGGTAGAGACCCATGCTAGAGCTCCTAGGATGATTACCACTCCAACCATATACTAGTGTACTCACTGTCACTTTTGTACTCCCCCATATTCATGTATTCATGTATCCATGTACTCATGTACCCCATTTTGACTAGTAGCATTAGCTTCCCACTCTCCCTAGTTGCTGCTTCCGGATGCTCCCTACTGATGTATTGTAGGGCTAGATACTTACCTTCAGTTCTTTCTTTTCTTTTCTTTACCAGAGAGTGTTTCAGATGTCACATGGTTGTAACTTTTGTCTCATAGGTCACTTTGGCCTTTTGAAGACGTTAATATAACATTTTATTTCATTTCATTTCTCTCTCTACCAAGCCAACATTCAAAGCAATGGGGGAGGAAGCTTCTTTTTTGCTCTCTCTCTCTCTCTCTCTCTCTCTCTCTCTCTCTCTCTCTCTCTCTGTCTCTAGCAAATAGACAAAATAGTAGGATAGGGCCAAAACAAAATACTAGGCCTTGGATGTGTCAAAAAACTTGCTCTTATTGTGCCCTTGTTCATCATGATGCTGTCAAAATAGTGTGGGAAGCTACACAAAAAGTGTGCATTCACACCAAGGGATAGCTTGCATGGCTCCATGACCTTGTTCCTTGAAGATGAACGGGCCCCAAAAGAAGTTTTAGATGGGTACAAAAATAGCCATGCCAATTATGTTTATCTGATTGTATCAACATTCTATATTTCATGATATAAACTCAGTTTTTTTTTCAATGTGAGATTCAGCCTTTGGCAAATTCAAAACTCAATTATGAGCTGCTTCTAAATCTTTTACAATTTGATTGCTTTCATTAACCAAGCTTTTACTCTTGCTATGTGCATGTACTTGATGACAAGGAGAAGATGTAGAGAACTATATTGAAAGGTCAAAGGACAAAGAAGATGATCTTCATATAAGGATATGCTCCTTTGGAATGTCATGTTGTAGTAACAAACATGTGGCAACACTTTCACCTTAAATAGAATTGACATATTGGTACAAATAGGTCTACTTGTACACTCTCATGTAAACCCAATTTTGGGGGCATGAGTGCTACCATTCAAGCTAGCGCCAATTGGGCCGCTTTTAAATCTTTTATAAGTTGAAGTCATGCTAATTGCTTTCATCAACCAAGTTTTTCACTTGTTAGTTATGTGCATGTTCTAGTTGATGAGACAAGGAGAAGATGTGGAGAACTATGTTGACAGATCAAAAGATATGCTCCTTTTGAATGTCATGCTAATTGCTTTCATTAACCAAGTTTTTTTCGCTTGTTATGTGCGTGTATACTTGATGACAAGGAGAAGATGCGGAAATCAAAAGACGAAAAAAGATGATCTTCATCACAAGGAAATGGTCCTTTTGAATGTCATGTTATAGTAACAAACATATGCAACACTTTTACCTTACATAAGTATTGACATATTAGTACAAATGGGTCTACTTGTACTTTCTAACAGCTCATTAAAGAGCCTTTTGTCACAATGAGACCATCTAATGATAATATTCCAATTCAAAAATGTGCACAAGCAGATGGCCTTTGCACATCACCTTCTGCCCATCTGATGGGGTGGCCAGACATAATTCCACATACAAGTAAAACGGGCGCCATGACCCGCCCCCCCCCCCCCCCCCCCCCCCCCTTGCACGGGCAGGGAGTGAGCTCTTAAAGCCCCTTAATGTGCCTGGCAGCTGAAGGTGGAGAAAGGAACCAGCTATTGAAATTTCTCCACAAAGATGGATTTTATTCTCACACAAAGAATAATATCAAATGAAAGCATTCGATCAATAGCGAACTGAACAGACATCAAAAAAGCACACACAGAGCTGCTTGAAGGCTCTAGAATGGTAAATACAACTCACCGCACCATCTATGATAACATTGTAATGGGGTAAAATGGTGAAAATGCTTTTTCTACCGCCCCTCGTGAAGGTCTTCTGAGAAGACAGCAGATCTTGAGAACGTGTCAGTGTCGAGAGCAAGTCCGGAGAAAGGTCCAGACGAGAAAACCGAAGACGAGCCATCTGACTCAAATGCTGCAGAGGTCTGCTGAGCGTTCTGAATGCTGGCGACAAAGGATCTACTTGGCATCGCACAGGGCAAGATGTCATCAGTTGAAGCAGTTCTTTCCCCACTTGTCATGGTATATTCCAACTGCCGCTGCAACATTTTCAAAGACTGGACCACCTCTCCCATGGTTGGTCTATGGCCAGCTTCTGGAGCCACACATGCAGCTGCTATAGCTGCTACTTGAGCAAAGTCTTCCCTTGGGTACTTGTTTAAAAGCCTGGGATCTGCAAGCTCCCCAAGTCTTTCCTTATCTCTTAGTATGGGTCGTGCCTGCACATATTGGAACCTGAAAAACATGAGAGAAATCTTTTCACATAGCAAAAGGAATGAAAAAAGATTTACAGTAGGGCAACTCACCCATGTAACAAGATTCTCTTGACCCGAGGGCTGAGACATATCCACTGGTTTTCTTCCAGAGAGGAGTTCAAGCAGCACGACCCCATAGCTATACACATCACTTTTTACCAGTAAGTGACCTGTCATGGCGTATTCCGGAGCAACATATCTACATTCAAAGATTAGACAGTCAACATACCTAAATGAAATAGCTGCAAGGTTTATCATTTAGTAGATAACATCCAGACCATCAATGTGCCTATGCATCTATCTGTTCAATTGATGGTATCATTACTAGAGGGAAACCCACGCGATGCTGTCCCATGCTATTAGAAATTGTGATGCTGTGGCATGATATCAAAATCGTTTACATAATTGGATAAGAACACCATAGTGGAAAACAAAATTCAGAGACATTTTGGGGGAGATGCAAGGGGAGGGACACAACCAAACAAAAAAGGACTTAATGGTTTGCTAGTAGATGATTACAGAACAGTAAGAATAATAAACTAAATATGATGGGCCAGCAATAAATGGTGAAAGGTAATCCAATTTGGTGAAGAACGGCAGCATGGGGCAACTCACTTGTGGCAGCTCAGGTGCTCATTCCAGACTTTTTGATGAGAATGATCTTGCATTGTCTACCAAGGGCAATTTCTACAGCATCCAAGCAACTTTTCTTGCGACAAAAATTACTGGCCTTCAAAGAATTAAGCATTGCTCCTTGATCTACATGTATAGCTTTTATTGGTAGGCTATATACGTGGGGGTTATGTGATGAGTGAGTTATTGTATTATTGTGTGGGATGAGGAACAAATGGTCTGCCATGAGTGATATCACTTCTGCCAGGATGCAGGGGGTCTACCAATGGCCCCTTAGGGTAGGTCTTGGTGGTATGGGACGCCAAGGCTGACTCGTGTGAGTTTGGATGGACGGGAGCCTTACAGAGCAGGCTGTACAAGCACGAGTGATGGTTGTATAACTGATGTGTTGGGCTGAACAGGGTACACAGCAAGGCTGGTCGTACAGGTCATACTGCCATACGGCAGCTCTGTCCATACAACAGAGAGCGCACTTTCGTAAAAAGCATACATTAAAATTGTTAACTTCTCTTTTAAAAGTTACAGGTGAAAAGTACGTTTTTTCAGCTCTACTTCATAATTATAGACCCAGGCCTCCTCTATCTTCACTTGGCATGTGTGAAACTCTTTTTTTCCCCAAGAAAGATCCTTCTATTCATAATGGCTAAGTACAAACTCAGCTCCATAGACAGGAGCGAGAATCAAGAAAACTGAAGAAAGGGGGAAGGATGCTCTTCTCCCCCAGCTGGCCGCTCTATGAGGAGAAGGCTACCTCATACAATGGGGGGGGGGCACAACCACACATGTGGTCTATAATGCCAAGGGGCTCGTCACCACTGTTAGTGAGAAAAGGACCGTGACGCCAAATCCTCAGGAAGGCCTTGTCGCGCTTCTGCATGCGGTCAGAGCCACCTTGAAGCTTCCCCCAGTCCACAGGGAGGGTATGAATGATATCAAGAAAGATGCTCTGGATGGACTCTTGCTGACAGGGTGAGGGTGACCTCGATAGTCTCGCTATAGCGAACTCTCCAAATATGCCACACCGCAATACTGCTACATATCTCCCATCTCTAGCAGGAAACGTGAGTCACCACTTATTATAATAATATCTAGATATTTTGTGTGTGCTTGACACACGGAGTGATGTCACTGAGGCAACCTTTGTAACCTATAAAGGTGCATGTACTTCATTGAAGAAATACGTCAATAGTCACATCATTGAGTTGTGTACTTCTCCCTCTCTAAGAGCTTCATTCTCTCCCCCTTTTTTTTTTTTTCCGTAATGGTTGATTAGATTACGAAAATGTAATACAAAGCAAAGGTCGCATGACCAGCTATACAAACATGTACATAGAGGCCGTCAAACTGCACACACTAAAAGGCCACATGAGGCATGCCTACCGTACGAAGAGCATGTAACCAGGGTTAGCTTGCGCCTTGATGATAACATGTGCATTGATCAAAGAAGAAACTTGCCAAAGCAATAGACCACAAACACGCTGGACATGACCTTTCACCCTTGATTGTGAATCAAAGATGAAAGCATTTCGCATGAGCCAATTATGCCAAAGACCCAACCATCGAAAGAAAACAAAGAAGACCTCATGTTGCTGGTTGTTTCCCCCGGCTGATCATGTCCAAATACCCACTGCTTGGGTGACAAAGTGTGTCCAGTCACCATTTGCCACACTAAAGTGATGAAGTCCCATATTTGGCGAGCCACTGGGCAAGAAATAAACCTGTGCCGACTAGATTCTGGACAAGTCTGGTAGAAGAAACAGTTGCCATTCGAAAGTCTCCGACGTTGAAGGACAGTGACCAAAGGTAGGCCCCCAACCGTGACTCACCAAATAAACACTTTACCCTGATAAGGAAGCTCGGAGTGCCAACCACAGAATAGGACACGCTTCCACCAAGAGGCCGTTTTCTTAACATTCCATACTTTCTTAGCTTTTGTTGCAAGCCATCTCTTCTCTTGGACCAAAAGATGATATACAACATTAGCGGAAGCCTTCAACACCTTGGTCTTGCGACCCAACACCCAATCATCCCATGCATGAGAAGAATCCATCCTAGGAAGGTGCCCCGGAGACTGCACTTGTTGCTACAAAAACTGCAACCAAATACACCTGTAACCTCGGGGCACATGAAATCTATGACGAGCACAGTAGAATGATAACATTCGCAGCTGCCCGGGAAACAAAGTACCACAACACCCAATCTCGCCATACAGTTGAATTGCCCTCTACAATTATTCTTCTCTGGCCAAGTAATCGCACGAGAGGTGCAGCACCTCGGCAAGCAAGGAGTTCTCATCTCAACGAGAATCTGGAGGTCTCCAAGAAGTGAACCGTAACACCTCCTGCCATGATTTAACCAAATGATCCAATAGAGGAGAAGCAGATACACGCACAAATTGTGAAGCATTTAGAACATCCCACCAAGATGCAACAATCTAGGTCTTCCCATGCACAATTCTCACATCCTCCAAAAATGCAACAACCATGTCTATCCATGGCTGAGAATCAACACACATAGCCTGAAGTACTACGAACAAGAAGGTGCACCCATACATCCAACATAGCTGCACCTCCCAATCTCTTCAGGGTGGTAATATGCTTCCACGAAACCCAAGTCAACCTTGGATTATTGCCTTTCTTTTTCCACAACATGAATCAAAGCGGCTGGGTGAGAGCTGTCAAAGCCTTTCAAGACCAAGGAAGTAAGGGCAAGAAATAAGAAAGCATAGCTAGCATAATGACCTGTGCCACTTTCAACCGGCTGTGAAACGGCCATGCCTGAGACTTCCAGTACACAAACTTATTCCCAATACGGCCTGAAATCCATTCTAAAAGTTGTTTGTTGGTGACATACACCCCGATAGGATAACCCAAGTGACATACAATGGTCCCACGTAACACAACATGACCCTACCAACCAAGCTCCTGTAAATCTCTCTCTGTGCAACTAAGAAGGGCTGACCTCTAGGTATTTATATACAACCCATAAGCTTTCGCAAACAAAGACCAAGCTGCCATTTCCCTCTCAACATTGGCTTTGTTGGCTTTAAGAAACATAAATGAATCATCAGCCAGTGCTTGACCCACCAATTGGTAACCCGAAGGCAAAGTTAGCCCAACCACCTCCCCCTCCTGAGCCAACTGAGTAAGCAAAGTAAAGCAAAGGGCTCAACGGACATCCTTGCCGCCGCAGAGAGCGAGTAAGGGACACTAGGGACATAACTCCACCATTCATCATAATCCGAGATTGAGATCCACAACAGAGAGTGTAGATCAAATGAGACATACATGGCCCAAAACCTATCGAATGCATCCATTCAGCAAGGAAAGACCAACTGACATGATCAAAGGCTTTCTCCAAATCCAACATCACCATCTCCTCCTCTATTTTCCTTGCATAATCAATGCCTATTTGAACATTAAGGATATTATGCAAGATATTGCACCCCTTTATAAACGCATACTGAGCAGGGTGTTTCAAGCTTGACAGAAACTTGTGCAATCTGTTTGCCAAGACTTTAGAGATAACCTAATACATACAACCCATCAGAGAGATAGGCCTCCAATGTTTTAAAGCAAAGGGAGAAGGCACCTTTGGCAATAACCGAATAATCCCCACTTTTCGAGAATCACGCATAGCTCCAGATTGCCAGATCTCCTGACAAATGGATGTCAATGGACCCTTCAATTGATCCGCATACTTGGAAAACAGTTCATTAGTAATGCCATCCCAACTTGGGCTGCTCTTGTCTTTGGGCAAATGAGCAAGCACAAAGTCCTGCTCTGTAATATTAGCATCTAAAATGTTGGCCGAGTCCAAAGATACTTGATGTTGCACCAGTGCTAGAATACTAGCGCGTGCTTGATGAACATCATTAGATAGCACCTCAGGAGTGCCCAAAAGCTCCTGGTAAAACTGAACACACAAATTAATGACGCTATGAGGCTATGAAATCATCTCTCCCAATGAATTTTCAAGCCTCACAATATTCTCTCTAGCATAAGAGGGATGCAACTAAGCATAAAATTTATGTGTTTGACAATTATTATCCTTAAGGGCCTCCAACCGGGTAGATAACTTAGCCCTCGTATAACTTGTCTCCTGACATGCAACAACTCTACGAGAGAGCCGAGTAACAATAGTATCCACTCTATCATTCCCTGGTGAAATAGCCGCCTGAGATTGCAAGGCCCCAGTAAAGATTGCAGCAGTGTCAGCTCTTGCCTCCTTTTCGAGGCCGGACGAATACCATATTGATGAGCAAGGAGTTGAACATTACACAAAAAGCAATCCTAGGCTGACATTCCCTGTCGTATAAAACATAGCTGAAAATTATCAATAATTTGCATCATGTATCTATGAAAGACCTCATGATCAAGAAAGTTGTGATTGAAGCACAAAGGTAGCCTCCCAAGCAAAGTTTTATAAACATCCACATGCTGATGCATTATGTCCAAGACCATTGGGAAATGATCCGAAAGAACATGCTGTCTCTCCATAGGTACTTTCAAAATCTCAGGCAAAAATAAATCATCATGCATAGCATACATTCTATCCAACTTAACAAGATATTGGTGAGATTGAAAAGTAAAGCCAGAATCATAAGGATGCAGCTAGGACCAAATGTCTTGGTTAAGGACTAGAGACATAAAAGAGTCCCAAACCCGCCTTTTCGGATTATCCATTATAGACTCTAGAGTGAGGCGATTCAACTTGATCAGCAGAAGAGTAGATATTGAAATCCCCCATGAGGAAACTAGGTTTTCCTAGCCTCAAACATTGTTGCAGATCCTGTCAAAGAGAACAATGAGCCCCTACTATATGGGGAGCATACACACCAACCAACGAAAGAAGTTCTTCTTCATAAGTGATCTCCACAACCATAAATCTACCATGTACATCTTGATACACAACAGAGGGCTGAAAACGATCATTGACAATCATCATCACCCCTGGTTGGGTGGAAGGGTGTCCATTGAAGAAAACATGAAAACCTCTATGTATAAAGCCACCACCTGCCTGACTATGTTGTTTGTGCTCAACTGCACAAAGAACATCCCATTGTTCAGACAACAATGTTTGCCACAAGACATACTGCTTCTTACGGGAGGAAATCCCGTGCACATTCCAATGAACCAGCTTCATAAGGACAAGAAACAAAGTCAATGAGAGCGAGGCTGTGGCTTGCCCTGCCTTTCATTAGCAGCAAACGCCGCACATACATCACCCATATAGTCACCCAAAACTGCAAACCCCAGAGGATAGTTGACTGGATGAAGAGGGCTGATTCCATTGTTTACCTCTTTCACTCGTATATCTTCTATCCCAAGGGGTGACAACACGGCCTTGTCTATCAAAAGCCAGAGGAGAAGGCGGCGGTAGATCGAGGGCACAAATTATATTGCATAGGAAGAGATCCACGTCCCTGGATAGAAGGCTGACGGTCCCGAGAATGAGCACCACCCTGACGTGAAGTAGCCCAAGTAATAGGAGGATTATGCAAATTCCGGATTTCCCCTTGGCCGGATGACTCATCCATCTTTTTGCCTTTACGACTAACCACATCTTTCCAAGGAGCCTCCTCTTGAACTACTTGTTTTCCTCTATCCTCAACCCGGTGTACATCAACATGTTGTACATCAGAAGTATTGCCAATGTTCTCCACAACCATGTAAGAAGCCTCCTTGCCCACCTAAGACTCCACCTCAACAGGCACCCCCTGATCTTTGTCATTGAGCTTGCACTCAGCCATGAAATGTCCCAATTGACCACATTGAAAACAGTGTCCCGAAAACGCTCCCCAATGGAGCTTGAAATGCATACATCTCATTCCTGGTGACTTAAGGCGCAACCATGGAGAACGGGGATGTGCCATAACATACATAATCTATTCCGATTGTTGGACCTAGAATGGGACGGAACCAAGACTTTTCCCAAAGATTGCATTGCCTCATGCAACAGAGGCCAATGTAGGAAAATTCTCCACCTCCACCCAAATGGGACATTCTTGCTTAAGAATTTCTTGAAACTCAACCAAGGGTCTCCATGGGAAAGCATGCACCAACTGGCCCTCAAAAAACAATGGCACTTTCTGAAGCACCAACTGCCGAGCTTCAAGCGTTTTAAACATAATTTCAAAAAACCCCTTGGGTCCATCAAAAATTTCATCTACCACATCTGCAAAAGGGAAGTCAACCACTGACGGATCATATGCATTGGCGGCAAGCACCCTGTAAAAAAAGAAAATTGCAAGCCTTCTCATGAAATGCTATTGTCAAATCCCCATAGGATCTCCTTGTAGAACGCTCCTGGTACAAGACTCGAAACTTGCAAACAAACCAAACAAACGTGAAGGGGGTGCACGCCTGACTCACCTCCCGACCTTGACAGCCGTGGGCAAGCCCATAAGTCTTGGCTGTCCCCATCGAGCCACGAGCTGAGCTAATTAGATGAACGTACCGACCAATCTCTACCTCGTGACGTCCCATACCGCCACGAAGCTACCCTCGCGGGCCTCAAGACTACTGCCGGCCTCGGCTGCATAAAGCAGGTGCACGTCTGCACTAGATCCAGGCTCCTGACCATAGAACTCTCACAAAGACACGCGAGACTCTATATGAACTAACCTTGGCCACCCTTTTATAGGCTCCTGACCATAGAACTCTCACAAAGACACGCGAGACTCTATATGACTAACCTTGGCCACCCTTTTATAGGCTCTTGGCCGATCATCGAAGCGTCCACACTTGGGCGCCCATCCGTCCATACTTGGGTGCCCGCTCGTTAGTCTATCTCTAACTCAGCTCGCCAATCAACCTACCTAGTTCCAAGCTTCCCCAAACCTCGAAGCTAGTCTTGTGTGCGTGTAGCACACGGTAGATACACACTGTGCACATGACATACTCCCCTTACTCTAAGAGCTCACTCTTGAGCTCACTAAAAAGCCAGGGTATTCTCTCTGAAGAGTAGTCAATGTCTCCCATGTAGCGTCCTCAACACGATCCTTCCACTTGATCTTGTATTCCATGATAAGTGTATTACGTAATATACTTTCACGAAATAGAAAGATAATCCTCCCATGAACTCGTGCCTTTCGGATACATATGCTCGAAGCATATCCTCCAAAATCTGATTCACTCTTTCAATTTGGCCATCAGATTGAGGATAATTTGAGGAACTCAAATTCAAAGTTGTTTCCAACTTCTTAAAAACAAGTTTCCAAAAATCACTTGTTGTAAACTTAGAGTCCCTATCACTGACTATGTCATGCGGTAACCCGTACAGTCTAAAAATTGCTCGATAAACTGCCTTGCTAATTGCGTAGCTGTAATGGTCTTCCGGGTCGGTAAAAATCTAGCCATTTTTGTCAAGCGATCTACCACAACCCAAATAGAATCGTGGCCTTGATGTGTTCTTGGCAATCCGGTAATAAAATCCATGGAAATACTTTTTCATTTTTTACCTGGGATTTGCAAAGGATGCAACAATCCAGCCTGTCTAAAGCGTTCAGCTTTATTTGCTTGACAAACTCGACACTTGAGAACAGAATCTTCTACATACCCTTTCATATTTGGCCAATAAAAAGTGTGTTTCACTAGCGATAATGTCCTGTGTACCCCAGTATGTCTAGCAGAAGGGGCATCGTGACACTCCTCATGAATCTTGGACCTAATGTCCGAGATCTGTGGTACACAAATTTTATCATTACGGAATAGTAAACCATTCCGAATCATCCACTGGCCTCGTGCAGTCTGAATGGTAGGCTGCTCAGTCATTGAGTCTTGGTCAATCAATGACCTCCCGTCCTGGATCTTCTGCCAAAATGGACCAAAATAACTATCAGTCCTGCAAAGCCCTCTCAATGACTGAAATAAGTCAGTAGAAATCTTGGTGAACGACAAAGCATTCACCTCTCTAATTCGACTATGTATTGACCTGATCCCTGATGCTCACCCTGTTAGTATTCCACCTTACAAGATGAGCCAAGTTGAGGAAGATGAGTTGGCCAAACAACTCGAAGATTATTTGAGGATGGGCCAGATCCGTCCAAGTAAATCACCTTGGGATGCACCTGTGTTTCTTAGGAGAAAGAAGGACAACACCTGGAGAATGTGTATAGATTACAAGAGATTAAACAAGATGACAATTAAGAACCGTTATCCTCTCCCTAGATCAAATGACCTGATTGACCGGTTAGCAGGAGCGAAATATTTCACGAAGATAGATTTACGTACTAGCTATCACCAGATACGTATTCATGAAGAAAGGCGTGTCGAAAAAACTGCCTTTCGGACTACGTATGGCCATTACGAATTTCTCGTATTACCTTTTAGGTTAACCAATGCTCCAGTCACTTTCCAGTAAATGTGATGAACGATTTTTCATGTACATTTGAAAAAATTTGTGGTTGTGTTCTTGGATGATATTTTGATATATAGTCATACTCTTGAGGATCACGTTAGACACCTCACGATTGTCTTAACTATTTTAAGACAAAATCGACTATATGCTAAATTAAGTAAATGTGAGTTTTTTATGACGAACATCATTTACTTGGGACACAAGATCACTAGAGATGGATTGAGCATTGACTATGACCGAGTTCAGAAGGTTCTGGCCTGGCCTATACCGCGAACAGTGAAACAACTTCATTCTTTTCTCGGTTTTGTTGTTTTTCTTCGAAAATCTGTGCGGGAGTACTCTCAGCTCACACTACTGATGACCGACTTGTTGAAAGGTTGTGGACATAAGTCGAATCAGCCTATCACTTGGAATAACGATCTGGATATGGCCTTCAGACTTTTGAAAGATAAAGTCAAGGAAGCACCTATCTTAGCATTACCCGATCCTAGTCGACCTTATGTTCTTGAAACTGATGCCAGTGACTATGCAATCGGGGGTGCTCTATTTCAGGACAGTAGACCTGTTGCTTTTGAAAGTAAAAAGCTAGATGACACTCAATTTCGTTGGCCAACCCTTGTTGAGAAAGAGCTTTATGCTGTGATTCACGCTCTCAAGGTTTGGAGACATTATTTATATGGCTCCAAGTTTGTGGTCTTGACTGATCATCAGTCAATCAAGTATGTGTGTGATGCTGATGATTTGAGAGAAAAAAAAGCTCGATGCCCTGAATTAATGCAAGATTTTGATTTTGAGATTCATTACAGAAAAGGGTCCATGAATAGTGTCGCAGATGCGCTATCTACTGCCCTTTCGGATGGTAAGCCCGATGGCAGTTCCTTAGGAAATACATCTTGAAGTGAATAAAGTATTTTCTTTAATTCTTTGCTTTCAAACACACTTAATTTATTGACATCCATATAAGGTATGAGAAATGAAGAAAGTGGAATCAAGACACAATCGAAAGCAGTATATAAAGAAGAATCCATTATATTACCAAAATTAACTGTATTTACAAGAGGTCCCTACTAAGAGAGATGTATACAACTATCTAAGATACTATACTAGGTGTTCCTATGTTCAAAAGAAAAAATATGACTAGACCAATCTATCTGGACTTGAAGAGTCTTAAACCACTCAATCCCTAATAACAAGTGTACATGCTCTAGGTGCATAATATAGCATTCCTGAGTATCTTTGTAGTCCTGAATCCGGATTGGTAGCGTCTCTACCTTTCGATGTAATTAACAAAGTTGTGTGAGCTGCCAGGGTCTAGAAGAATGTGGATTCTATGGCCATTCTCTTCTCCATAAACTCGGAGAAGATCATGCAAGCCAAAAACTTTAGAGTTGAACATACAATCAGAACATGTACTAGGGCGAGAAAGTACAGTAACTGACGTACCTCTCAAAGACAATTGGTTAGCTGCCTTTGGCTTGGGTCCTGCGTTGGTCTTTGCACCCTTTTGCTTCGGGCACTTGTTACGCATATCTCCATTTTCTTCGCAGATGAAGTAACGTCCCTCCTCCTTGAGCTTCAAAGCCTTAAGGAGACGTTTTTTCTTCGCTGGTGTCGAAGTTGAATTCTTCGACACCAGCGAAGACTTTCCTTCTGTTGTGCTAGCCATCGATGCAGAGAACTTCCTTTTGTGCTTGTTCCCCTGCTCGGTCACGGGTTTAGAATTGGAAGAGACCATTGTATCATCATAGATACGAGCGGAATGAATGGCCTCGTCCAAAGTTTTGCATTTGTTGTTTTTAACCTGTAAACGGTATGAGTCGGGTAAATTGGCTACGAAGAAACCCAAAAGAGTTGTGGAATCCATCTTCGTAGCTTTCATCTGCAAGTCTCTAAATTTTTGGAGATAGACCTCATAAGTGAGGTTCTGCGAGGTCATGGTCAAAGTAGCAAACTGGGCAACAATATCATAGTCATCATCTTTTTTTGAGGAATTCTTTCTTGAAGACTTCTTCGAAGTGTGGCCAAGTCGTTGGTTTAGGATTGAGTTCTTTCCACCAAAGCAAAGCTTTGCCTGAGAGGAAACCTGCTGCTGATTGGATCTTTTTGCCATCGTCATATGGATGAAACTGAAAATGGACTTGCCACTTATGTAGCCAAGTGTCCACTATCTCTTTGGTACGCTGCTTTTGCCCGCCCCCAAACTGTTCCGGAGTAATATTGGAGCCTAAAGCAGATGCTAAAGTATCCATACCCGAAAGAGTAGATAGGGTAGTGGTTAACAAAGAGATGGTATTCTGTAAAGCCTGCATCTCGCGGCGATTTATGCTTGACGTTCCGAGGAAGAAGCTTTGAGAGTAACTTTAAACTCTTGGAAATCTGATTTTGAAACAAAATCATCGAAAAGATCGCCATCTGTGGCTTCCATAGCCGGCAAGTCTTTACGTTCGGTAATGGGCTCCAACTCGGATTCTTGGATGGACATCTTGAAGAGGGCAAGAGGAGAGAAAAGTTTGATCTTGCACAAATAAGTGTACTAGAGAGCTTGAGAGCTTGAGAGATGTGTGGCAAGACGCCCGCTTAAGGGAAATTTATAGGCTTCCCCAAAAGCTTACTTAGCTTTTGCTTTTGCTTGTGTTTTTTTTTTTTCGGAGTAAAAAATTATATATATATATATATATATATATATATATTCTGCTTTTCTTAAAAAAAAACACTTAGAAAGCAAAACTTAGATTTTTAAAACACCTTTCACTGAAGTGTGGGTTAAAAAAAAAAAATTAGGCGCATAGAAAAAAAACGAAAGCAAAGGTGATTTAAAAAAAAAAACAAAAGCAAAAAAAAAACCCCCGTCGATTGCTTTCTGCTATTTTTTGCGCCGTCTTCATGCCACATGGTCGCTTGGCTTATGTATGTCTGCATAAGTTGCCGCCTGCGCGTGTGTACTTGGCCGCTTGTGAGTACAGGTAGTTGGTTGCGCTTGGCTGCGCATACAGTCCACGTGCGCAAGCCTGCGAATACAAATAACCACTCGCCTGCCCGCCTGCCCACATGCGCCAGCCTGTGTGTACCAGTCCGCTTATGTCTTACGGCTGGTGTCCTCACACGTATAGGTTGTGGAGTCTTCAGGTGTCACACATACATAAGCGATACAGCCTTTAGAGCAAAGAACCGGCGCTACTTTCTCTCTCTCTCATACAAACAACAGCCGGCTGGCTTTTTCTTCTTCCTCTCTCTCTTAAACTGTTTATACAGTTAAAAACACATCCAGCCTTCTTCTTTGCAAAGAAAACAACCCATACAAGACCAAACCTTTACCATGGGTTCCTACGATGCAAAAGCAACATGCTGAAATTGAAAAAACAGCAGTATGCTCATAAAAACAGCAATCTTCATGAACTCATACCTTTTCTTAGACCTCATCTTCTCTACCTACCGACTTGCTTGTTCACGAGGCTTGCTCTGATACCACTGTCAAAACCCCATAGAATCTCCTCGTAGAACGCTCTTGGCACAAGACTCGAAACCTGCAAACAAACCAAACAAACGTACAGGGGATGCAGGCCGAGGATGCAGGCCTTACTCACCTCCCAACCTTGACAGTCGTGGGGCAAGCCCACGAGTCTTGGCTGTCCCCACCGAGCCACGAGCTGAGCTAACTAGATGAACGTACCCACCAATCTCTACCTCGTGAGGTCCCATACCGCCATGAAGCTACCCTCGTGGGCCTCAAAACTGCTGCCGGCCTCGGCTGCATAAAGCAGGTGCACGTCTGCACTCTATCCAGGCTCCTGACCATAGAGCTCTCACAAAGACACGCGAGACTCTATATGAACTAATGACTAACCTTGGCCACCCTTTTATAGGCTCTTGGCCGGTCATCGAGCGTCCACACTTGGGTGCCCACCCGTTCCATACTTGGGTGCCCGCCCGTTAGTCTATCCCTAACTCAGCTCGCCAATCAGCTTGCCTAGCTCCAAGCTTCCCCAAACCTCGAAGCTAGTCTTGTGTGCGTGTAGCACACGGTAGATATACACTGTGCACATGATAGCTACCAAGACTTGCAAAACACAGGGCGTGTCCATTGACACTTCCAAAACATATCCATTGCCTTTGATTCATTATGTTCCACATATTCCTGAAGAAGGGAATTCACAAAATCCAACAAGAGATCCCAATCCACCTCTGTATCATTACAAACATTGTTCGACCCATCACCCAACAAGGGCATATTTGTCTCCGAGGTTGCTACCACAACCATAGCCTCATCTTCATTGTCACCGCTAGAACATTTAGGCCTCTTAGAAAGGCCTAGCTCACAAAGTTCATCCTCTGTCTCGCCTCTTAGAAAGGCCTAGCTCACGAAGTTCATCCTCTGTCTCGCCTTTGTCAATGTCAGGACCCAAAGTAGCCACTGTCTTGCTAATGAAATCTTCATTGAGAGTCGACAACTCTACCACTTTCTCCTATCTCTCCCTGTCTCTCTCTTTGTGCGGAAAGCCTAAAATAGCAGGATACAGCTGTACAAAACCTTAAAACAGCAGCCCAAAACCCTACAACAACAGTTTGAAACCCTAAAACAACAGCCCAAAGCCCTAAAACAGTAGTTGAAACCCTAAAAACAGCAACTCAAAACCCTAAAACAGCAGTTGGAAATCGTAAACAGAAAAAAACAGTAGTTCAAAAACCTAAAACAGCAGTAAGAGAAATTCGAAACCCTAAAACAGTAGAAAACAGCAATTCAAAACCCTAGAATAGCAGCAAACAACAATTTGAAACCCCAAAACAGCAGTAAGAGCGCAATTAGACTTCAGTCCTTTCTTTTCTTTTCCAGATAGTGTATCACATGTCACATGGTTGTAACTTTGGTCTCATATGTCACTTTGGCCTTTTGAAGACGTTAATATAACATTTCATTTCATTTCATTTCTCTCTCTCTCTCTCTCTCTCTCTCTCTCTCTCTCTCTCTCTCTCCAGACTCTAACCCTCTCTCACGAGATAGCTAGCACTTGAGGACCAGTATGGAGTATGGTGTGCATTAGTTTCCGCTTGGTTCTCAATATATGGGCTCAGCATGGACCACCTACCACCCCTTCACTACAGTTTGGACTCTCCTTCCGGCTCTCTCACGAGGATACCAACCGAGTTATCTGGTTAGATCTTCTCAGCCTCTACACCCACTGCACATGGATCACACCTCCGGAGCTCCCAACGAAGATGCACGTCTACAGAGATGACTTCCTCACGCTCACTGAGGATGGATTCATCCAGCAGCCGGGCTACTTGAGTGTTCACATGTCCCATGCCATGCGGATTGCGATTGGCTAGATACGGGTTTCATCCCACCGCCACAGAGTGGAGACAGGTAGAGCTGAACACATCTTTAGAGCCAGGAAGCTCATACGGAGACCCAGAGAGGAGAGGATCTACTGATTATGCCATAGAGGTTGAGAAAGAGGAGTGGTACATATGTACGCTGTTGCCCAGTATACTATGAGATCCACGGGAGGTTTCACTGCCTGTTTCGTGAGGGATTTGGTTCACTCTCTAGGATCATTGACTTCCCGGACCAGCGTTGCCTAGGCCACTTCCTGCTTGGGCTCCGCAGACACACGGACATTTTCTAGAGAGAGCTTCGGCCCCAGGCACCTTGCTCCCTCCCTTGTCAACCAACCATCACCAGTTTCTTCCAGACCTAGGCGGTGGAGGACACTGATACAGTGGATCTTGTGGACCCACCTCAAGCTGCTCCAGACCCACCTAACCCAAGAGGAACTACCTCGGACCGGGCCTCCGCACTCGTGTGCTTGATGCCCGGACAGCAGCCACAATCCCCTCATCAACTCCAGATCCAGGACATGCTCCACTGCCATCGAGCTACCTTTCCACGTGACATAGCTTAGGAGACCTCTCGGCCATACTCATTAGCCCCATGCTTGATATTTTAGAGAGTGGTATACCATCTACTGGGGGCTGATGCTGCTCACATGTTTCTATGTTCCAAGTATTCCATGACGAGTTTCCATGGACAGTTTTGTATCACCCCAGTGACGTAGCTATGTTTAAGTTTTGTTTCTGTTTTATTTTCCATTCCATGATGAGATATGCCATGGACATTATTGTATCACTTTTGTCTCATGGGCCCATTGGGTCTTTAGCAGATGCTTAATATATCTTTCTTTCTTTCTCCTTCACTATTGTCTGTTTACACTCCATAGCCATGTATCTCTTCTACCCTCTATAGCTGCAGCTACTGTCCAGCTCCACCATAAAACTCAACATGGGCAAGTGGAAGGGCTAGTCCTGCCATTCGGGAAACAGAGTCTTCTGGAGCAGTTTACCGATGACACGACACTCACATTAGGAGGGGAGTTGCAAAATTTCAGAAAGGCGTGGGAATCAGTGATGGATTTCTGAACAGCCTCAGGGTCTTTGGTTAAAGAATAGAAGACAATCATATGGGCAGTGGGGGTGGACAAAGGAAATATGCACGCAGTTTGGCTTCCAAAAATTGGAACAGGGCAGAATCATGTGCGCATACCGCTTGAATTTAACATTACAGCCAGTCAATGGTGGGATTGGGTCCTTCAGAGGGTGGAGTACAAGCTTGCATGTAGGACTATGGGGTTTCTTTTTCTCCCTGAGAAAGTTATTCTCATCAACAGAATTTTGTGTGCCAGTGTGATCTATTTTTTCTGTTGCTGGAGACCCTCTAACAGACAGCTCGACTGCCTCGACAAGATGATAAGGGATGTGTTGTGGAGCAAGGGCAAGGCCAAGATCAGTTGGCAGATCTGCATATACCGACAAAAGGAGCTGGAGGGCTCGTAGTGATCGATTTGAGAAGCCTAGCAGACAAGCTGGTTGGCTAAATGGGTGAACAGAGCAGTGCTGCACCCAGCGTACCTAGAAACCGTGGCAACAGATAAGACAAGACTTCGGGTTGAGGCAGGTGGACAGGAGAACGATAATGCAGTGAATGGAGGCTTGGCAAGACACGGAGGTCAACTGGCTGAAGAATCAGGGTACAGTATGGACCCAAGTTTGGAGGTGGGGGGAGGCTTGGTTGATGAGCAAAGGTCCAACCATCTCCAAGACCGAATTACCAAGATGGCTGAGGGACAGACTTAATACGAAGTCGAGGGAGGGGTGGTCTATTGTACGATGGCGACAAGTGTTTGAACACACTTGGGCATCCCTTAGTCCAAAGCTTGAAGTGTTCAGATGGTTGGTGGTACACAAAGCCATTTGGGTCAGGGCGCACGCAAAAGCGTGGATGGCGTCATCCACCACAAGATGCCCACTGTGCAACCTGAAGGATGAGATAGCGCATTGTCTTTTTTGGGAGTGTTTGGTCACGATGAGGCTACTCAGGTGGGTCAAAAGAGCAGGGAGGGATTTACAGATGCCATGCTGTCCTTGGCCAATGGGTAATATGGGCGGTGAGATCATTTAATTTTTTAAAGCCTTAGCTAAAAGCTTGAAGATCCGACAGCTGACATGGAGGATCAAAATGGCATGACGTGCCAAACATGGGATGACATGAGCAAGGAAACAGTCGCCTGAGGAGCTTCTCGCCTACTGAAAGTCGGCAAGGAGGCAACATTTAGTAAGCACATGGGCACAACGTCAAAAATAGCCAGTCGCCTATTGAAGGATGGAAATCATGGAATGGTGTGAGCATGTGGAAGCTGGGGCAACCGACGATGAGAATAGCAACAAGGTATGGCAGCATGGCAGAAGGTACTCGTCTGCTGAAAGGCGGCAAGAAAGGCATCGAATGGAAATCACATGGACTGGTGTAAGCAGCGAACCAGTCGTCACACGGGGTTTGAACTCTGATCTCTATATAAAGACACAGGGGGTGAAGCTTACAAGAGCTTTTGGCCGTAAACGAGGAGGAGATGCTGCTGTTTTTTTCCTGAGTGGAGAGTTGAGTATGCCATAGTATGGAGGACCAGCATAGCATGAAACTGCTTCGTGCTACTTGCTCTGAAGATTCTAATTGAAGGTGGTGGACATATCAAGTGACTGTTGCTGAGGATCGAGATGGCAAGCAGCCTATCAATGCTGACAGCTGGCGGAGACTGTGAAGCTGTTCACTGCTGCAAACTCAAGGCTATGGTATTGTGTGTTTGAGTGTTTCATACTCATACTCACAATATTCTGGTTATCACGGAAGCATGGGCTGATGCCCATCATCTCCACCCATTATATGTGATGGCGACCCAATGATTCTGATTGTTGTGAGCATGGTCATTTCATGTTGAGTGTTTGTTATGATAAATGGGTGTGTGAAATTGAAACCTATCTCTTCCAATTTGACCATTTTGGTTGTTGAGTGTTTTGGGTGTTGAATTGTTGAGGATTATATGATGTTGTGGATAGTATGTTTTCCTAGTGTGGTCATTCCCAACCATTGTTCTGGGGTCGGTGTGGGCCAGTAAAGCCAAGGCTAGGTTTTGGGAGTGTGAGGTTTGACAATTGTTGGTGTTTGTAGATGTGTTGGGTTTGCGTCATTGTGTTATGTATATGTTATCAGTGTGGAAGTAAGGGGACAAAGGCAATTTTGCATGCAAACTGAAATTACATCCTTTTTTTTAAATCATCTTGTAACAGCTGAAATCTCATATATTGTGGAAGTGATCAAAGTATTTGTATCATGATCTTATCCCTTGTATTAGAGCCATGGATAAAATATATCTCAACAAAAGGTTTCCCACTAGATATTCTATGTTCCTTCCCATAAATTATGAATGGTTCATCTTACTCCAACTACCAGCAGGGTTGAGTGATGTGCAAATTCCCTAGAATCTACTAGAATGGGCTATTGATATGTAGAGATAGTGCAAGAAGAAGACATGGACTGTAATTGACTCATGTGAATACCAATCTTCCTTTTTGTTAAACATAACCATGTATCAAGTTTGTTGACATATCCAGAAGTGGTTTTTATATAAACCCACGTTCTTTTGTCACATATCAACGGTGTTTTTCCTTGTGACGGTTATGTTTTATGTGTTGGCTTTTTTTTGGGAACTCATATGTGAGGCTTAGTTTAGTGGGATTGATTTCCATTGAAGTGTGTTAGTGGCTTTGCTTGTCACTTGGGTGTGTGTTAACCCAATATCTAGCAAGATTACCATATCAACTTCTTGGAATGGAAGGGTTATTGTGGGAGTTTCTTCGGGAGTGCATGTTGTTCAAACTGGGTTTGTCATGATTGGGGATTGGAGTTTAACAAAGAGTCATTGAGTGCTCCTTTAGTATGTTTTAAGGACTGGGAGTCTGACAGAGATTAGCTGTAGAGGCAAAAAATGATTGCTCGTAATCTCACATCCTTTTGGTGCCCCCACTGAGGAGTCTATTTCAGGCATCTTTGGTTTTGCCAATTGTGTTGATATGGCTCAAGATTTCCCACTTTTCCATGGTTTGCCACATGAAGATGCCAAAAAATTTGTGGAGTAGTTGGAGATCACTGGCTTGATAAAAAACAGACAAGAGCCTGTCTCTATGCTAAGGATTCTTTGTTACTGCTTACAGGATGAGGCCCGACAATGGTTGAAGGGCTATGAAGCTTTTTTGCAAGCAAGAGATCCTCCACAAGAGCTCACCCCTATAAAGCTACAAAGCAAGAGTTCTTGCAACATTATCAAAAGACTGAAGATTCTAATCGAGTGTGGCATGAAATTCTGGGGTTAACATAGAAAGACACAGTGGATATCCATGTGCAGCACTTCACAAAATTGTGGGATAGGTGGTGTGTTGCTCTAGGAAGTGAAACCCCTCTTGCCATGTTTAAAAAAGATAGGTTTGTTGCTGGGCATAGTGGCACCCAGTTCGTGCACCGCCCAAGAGGTACGATTCGATACGGTCGATACGTATGGCACAATTCCATACGGTGGTGGTACGATCGATTGGGATTCGACTGTTTTTTTGCTCTTTTTTTCTCTGGCTGTTTTTTTTTGGGGACTTTGACCGTTTTGGGCGCCGTTTTTGACCGTTTGGAGAGCCGTTTCTTGGGCGTTTTTGGGATTGTTTTAGACTTTAGCCTTTTCTTAAGTCTCATTCTATTATCTATATAATATCCCCTCCCCTAACCCCATCCTCACACAAGTGCTCATTGCTCCACCCTCCCCTCACAATTGCTTAAGTCTATCATCTCCCTTGAGCTCTCCTTCAAGGCTCAAGCCTCTCCCCTCTAGACTCTCTCAATCATGTCTCTCTTCCTCCACCGTATTTTTTTATTTTTAAGTATTTTTTAAATGGACCGTACCTCCACCGTATTTTATTTTCAAAATTTAGCGGTGCGTTCCGAGACCGTATTTGAACGTACCGTACTGAATCGAATTTTTCGTACTTGACAAATACGTTGCTAGGTTAAGAGAGAATTTAAGGTTGAAAGTGGAATTAAAAAATATTCAAACTTTTGGAGTTGCTAGGGAGAAAGAATGGAAGATGATTAGGATGGGGCAACTTGGGAAGGAAGTAAGTCATGGTGTGGAGACAATAGAGGAGGGGGTCAAAGAAGAAGTGAAGAATTTAGTGCAAACCTCACCCCAACTGTTAGTAAAAAATCAAAATGAGATGAATTGAAAAAGGAAACGCATGAAGTAGTTAGCCTCTTCAAAAACCTTAGCCTGAATCTGTTAGGGGGTGGAAGAGGAAGAGGTAGAGAATATAGGCTACTTGGTCTAGGGTATGAAGCATATGGTGAAGGTCACAATGAAGGAAATGGTGGAGGTAGAAGTAAGGAAATGCTTAGAAGGAGGTTTGAACCCTACAACTGTTTTAATTGTGGTGAATGGGGCCATTCAAGCCCTAATTGTGATGAGCCTCCCAAAAGGGAGGGAGATATATACCCTTTACCATCAATCTTTGCCTAATCAAAGTAATGATTTTGCAGTGGAAATCAAGGACCAGTCAAGCTCTAGTGGTTTGACACCTGAGGAGAAAGGCAAAGCAGCTATAAGCTCGATTCAAGTGGAAGAATTAACCACAGATCAGAAACTTGATGTCATGCTCGTGAAAAGAACTCGAGAGAAAGAATCTGAAGGTGACCAAGCAAAAGCCAAGAATTGGTAAACATGGAGAGAGGAAATTTACAAGATTCTTGAAGCCAACCATGAGGGAACATGTGGTGGTCATTATGCTATGAAAATAACCCTGCATAAAGTGTTATTGGAAGGCTATGTTTGGCCTAGCATTCAGAAAGATGTATCACATTGATGTAGGTCTTGCATGCAATGTCAATAGCTAGGCGAGATAGTGTTGAAATATGAGCTTAGGCATACATTTTTGACTTATGATGATGTTTTTGATGAAATGGGGCCTTTGCCCATGACATCCAGAGGAAAATGTTACATTCTTACCGTTGTGGATTATCTTTCCAAATGGCGGAAGCTTGAGCTGTCAATCAGATTGAAGCCAAAGATGTAGCTAGATTTGTGTATGAAGACAATGAAGACATCTGCTGTTAGTTTGGTGTACCTTTGGAGCTTTTGTCAGATAATGGACAAGGGTTTAGAGAAGATCTTATAATCCATTTGTGTGCTAAGCTAAAAATTCAACATAAGTACACTACTCCCTATTATCCTCAGTGTAATGGAATGAATGAAAGATTCAATGGTGAGGTTATTATGTTGACCAAGATGATGGAAGGATATGGCAAAACATGGGATTTAGAGTTGCTTGGTGCTTTATGGGCCTTTAGGGTTGCAATTAAAGAGGGAACCGAATTCTCTCCTTTCCATTTGGTGTTTGGGAAGGAAGCCTTACTACCTGTAGAAGTGGAGATACCAGCTGTGAAGGTACTAATGAAGCATGAAGAAATATGTGCTAATGCTGGTTCTTTACAAATGGGCATAATACTCAAAGTCTCGTATCCTGTCAAGTTGTAATTCCTACAAATACAAAAGACTTTTTGCAAAGGAGAGGTTCAACAAGGAAGTCAAAGATAAGGGATTGGGAAAGGTGATCTCGTACTTAGATACAACAACATGCTCGATAACACCTTTCAAACAAAGTTTCAAATAAAGTGGAAAGGACCATTCTATGTGATAGAGAAATTGAAAATGGAACCTATCAGCTTGCAGATCTAGATGGGAAGTCCCTGACTCACTTGTTCTTGCCACCTCACAATTGGCACTACTCACATGACTCATGACAGATCTATTCTACATGATATTATGCTTCCAACCTTGAGGCCTCTTATGTGGGTAATGTGCGACTTAACTCTTCTCCTAGACAGCCTTCTAACATTCGAGATGTGCTATATGTTCCCAAGATCTCTAGCAATATGCTCTCAGTGCTTTGGATTGCATAGAAAGACTACGACGTGTACTTTGGTAGTCCAGTTCTTGAGGTTATTGACACTAGCACCTTGCAGATTGTTGCCATAGGTGTACAAGAAGGTGGTCTTTACAAGTTGAAGGAATTTTGTTTCTCTTTGAATGAGTTATAGTCTCATTTGCAATAACTTCTTCAAGGCTATCATACCTTGGTAGCTCAGGTGGATACAATGTTGTGGCATGCTCGTCGGGCACTTGAACTATGCTTATCTTCATATGTCTTCTCAGTAAATTGTCGAGGGTCTTCTGAAACCCTCCACTCCACTTGTGTGGCTTGTTTGCATGGAAAGAAACATAGAGATCCTTTCCCTCATGGGGCTACTCACTGGGCTTCTCACATCTTGGAGCTTATACATATGGACATGTGCAGTCCCATACAGACTACTACCCAGGGTGGTGGCAAATACTTCATGCTTATTATTGATGATTTCTCACAATTATGGGATCCAAAGAAGGAGTCCTCAGTGATTTCCCACGATGTTAACTTTGTTGAACCCTCATCTAATTATTCTTAGTCTCACCCTGAGCTTACCATAGAGGTTAAAGCCTTAGCTAAAAGCCTGAAGATCCGACGGCTGACGTGGAGGATCAGAATGGCATGGCATGCCAAAGATGGGATGACATGAGCAAGGAAACAGTCGCTTGAGGAGCTTCTCAATTGCTGAAATGGGGCAAGGAGGCAACATTTAGTAAGCACATGGGCACAGCGTGAACAATAGCCAGTCGTCTATTTAAGGATGGAAAAGGAAGCATGGAGTGGGCGTGTGGAAGCTGGGACAGGCGACTATAAGAATAGCAACAAGGTGTGTAAGCATGACAAAAGGTACTCGTCTGCTGAAAGGTGGCAAGAAGGCATCGAATGGACATCACATGGACTGGCGTAAGCAGCGAACCAATCGTCTCGGGGGGGGGGGGGGGGGGGGGTGTGTTAGAAGTCATCTCCTGTCTAGTTTTATACACCAGGGCCTTTGTTGTGGGTGTGCCCGCCCTTATGAGGTGTTTTCCCATTTTTCCTCACTCTCCGTATTTTTCCCCTATTTTTTCCCATTTTTTTGAGGCTTGGGAGGGCTGCCAGAGGGTGCCAAGAGCAGTACAGTGCTGGCCGACTGGGTGTTTATCAGTCGTGGGCACTCTTGCTGCTGGCCGACTGGTTTTGATCAGTTTTGGGCACCAGATTGCTGGCCGACTGCATTTATGCAGTCGTGGACCTTTTTATCAGTCGTGGGCTTTTCCTTATGCTGGCCGACTGCCCTCTAGGGAGGTATATATAGGTCCTCAGCCCCCATACCTCATTTGTATCATTCCTCGGGATCTTCTTGTGTATATAGAGCAGAGTTACACGCCTACATCTGTCTCTCTCTTGTGCTGTTTTTCTGCCTGCGTTTTTTGCTTTTGCTCTTGTGTTCCCAGGCTTGGTCATCATCTCCGCTGCGTATTCTGACATGGTATCAGAGCCCTAGGCTCTAGATAGGTCTTGGGATTTGTGTGAGCAAGAGGGGGCTGTTTTGCGGCTGATTGGTGGACTGTTCTGGACTGTTCGGGAAGAGGAGAAGCAAGAGGAAGGCGGGCTGATTTGCTGGACAGCCACTTGCAGGTATCAGTTCTTCTTTGTTCCCACCCACCCACCCTTTTCAGAGTACATCCCCGCGGTGGTAGATCTGTATGAGATGGCCGAGAGACATGTGAAGATCCCGACACTCCCCACGTTCCTAGTGGACCGTCAGTTGGACGGGAGCAACTACGGCATATGGAAGGTGATGATGGAATCCGTTTTGGAGTCTTACGACCTTGCCGATTTCGTCGTTGTTGGTGTTCCACGGCCGGAAGTAGAGGAAGGGGAGTTACCGTCAACCCGAAAGGACCGGGAGGCCTAGATGCAGATGTGGGATCGCGTCAATGCCAGGGTCCGTTCGTTTATTTTCCTCAACTGCACACCGCAGGTAATTAATCATGTAAAGCATATGACGCTGGCCAGAGGTATATGGCAGCATTTGGCCTCACTTTACAACAGGGTATCGCCCATGAAGAGGATTTTCTTGGAAGTACAGATGCGGGTTATGAGCCCTGCAAAGTCGTCGACGATGCGGGAGCATATTAACAAGCTGCAGGCTCTTCAGCAGGAAGTTCTTCAGGCTGGGAAGGAGATATCGTCAGAGGACATGGCCATAACGTTGCTGTCACATTTGCCCTCTTTGTACTCAGCATTTTACTCGTCTTTGATTACCAGTGGTGGCAGGCTCAGCACCATCACATGGGAGGAGCTTGTGCCCATGGTCCTGGACCAGGAGGAACGATTTACGAACCCTCCTCAGGGTGGAGGTTCGGAGGCCTTTACTGGCCAACGGTCGAAAGGCCGTAACTCGGGCAAAGGGCAGGCTTCATCAGAGAAGTCTTCTGAGAAGATGTCCGACGCTGACCGCGAGAAGCTAAAGGCAGAGAGGACCTGTAATGATTGTGGCGAGAAAGGCCACTACTGGAGGCAGTGTCCCAAGCGGAAGACCGAGAAGGGTGAAGACTCCTCAGCAATCATGAAGACTCCGGCTTTTGTGCACCTGGAGGTGATGGACACCGATGCTTCATTTTCTTCAGGCAGGGAGGAGATTGGAGGACTCTCCGCAACAGATACTCGGGAGTGGATTCTCGATAGTGGTGCTTCCAGGCACATGACTCCTTCCCGTTCCGGTTTACAGGATCTTTGCAGGCTTTTTGGTCATATTCTTACTGGGGATACGTCCACTATCCCAGTTCACAGTGAGGGCAGGATGGAGATAGTTCCCGATGGCAAAGGGGGGAAGCATTCCTCCCAGGTGTTGTATGTTCCGGCACTTGGTTTTCATCTGTTGTCAGTACATCAGGTTTGCAAGACTGGCGTACGGGTGGAGTTTGATGAGCATTTTGTTGCTCTCCGGGACAAAGCAACAGGCCAAGTGGTTTGGGAAGGTGGAGTGGAGAATGGAGTCTACAGGCTTTCAGCACTCTCTCTCCCAGGTCCTCAAGATTGTGATGAGTGGCAGTGTGGTAATAGCTACTCAGGTGTGGATACGCTGCAGGTGCGGGCTTTCCGGGACCAGATGGTGGATAGCTTGCCAGTAGATGGCAGCAGTTGGCAGGAACTTTCCAGTACTGAGGTTGGTAGTTCTTGTGTTCGTGGGTCAGAGGAAGCTGAACAGGTCACTTATGCTCTGATGTCTCGTCGTGTTCGGGACATAGAACTTCCAGTAGTTGAGGATGTTCTTTCCACGGGGACCTATTGGAAAGCCAGGCAGGTGGCAGGTGTTTACTTGCAGAAGGAGGTGGTTTCTCCATGCTTTTTGGTTCCGGTTTCAAAGGGGGTGGTTGACAGGTTTCAGAAGGCCTTGCATGGTCTTCAGAAGGTTTCCAGGACTTGCTTGTGCACCGTAACAGGTGTTGATCCTTGTGAGCAGTGTGATGTCTCTGTGATTCAGAAGCTGTATGGTTCATTGATCTGGTTGATGGACACCGGATTGGACGGGAGCTTCCTGGTGAGGCACTTGAGCTCTTGGTTGCAGATGTCTCTTTGTGAGGCAGGATTGTGTTTCCTGTGGTTTCTGCAGCATGCGAAGGATCATGGACTCTTGTACACAGGAGGGGGATTGTTGGATGGAGTCCGACTCCACGGTTGGAGTGACTCAGTTTGGGGAGGAGATTCAGACACGAGGGGATCTACTTATGGCCTAGGAGCAGTTTTACGGAGCAGGAGGAGGTTGCATGGCAGGTTTGGGCTTCCACTGGAGGAACCCATGGTCATCCAGAGGCACTTTGTTCGTGAACAGATCGTTGCTGATGACATCTTGCTGGAGTTCTGTTCAACGGAGGACAGTACGGTGGACCTCTTCACGAAGTCGCTCTCAGGATTTGCTCAGGCGGCACCCCAGCTCCCAGTGGTTGGTTACACAGCCCCAGGAGCTGAGAGGGGGTGTTAGAAGTCATCTCCTGTCTAGTTTTATACACCAGGGCCTTTGTTGTGGGTGTGCCCGCCCTTATGAGGTGTTTTCCCATTTTTCCTCACTCTCCGTATTTTTCCCCTATTTTTTCCCATTTTTCTGAGGCTTGGGAGGGCTGCCAGAGGGTGCCAAGAGCAGTACAGTGCTCGCCGACTGGGTGTTTATCAGTCGTGGGCACTCTTGCTGCTGGCCGACTGGTTTTGATCAGTTTTGGGCACCAGATTGCTGGCCGACTGCATTTATGCAGTCGTGGACCTTTTTATCAGTCGTGGGCTTTTCCTTATGCTGGCCGACTGCCCTCTAGGGAGGTATATATAGGTCCTCAGCCCCCATACCTCATTTGTATCATTCCTCGGGATCTTCTTGTGTATATAGAGCAGAGTTACACGCCTACATCTGTCTCTCTCTTGTGCTGTTTTTCTGTCTGCGTTTTTTGCTTTTGCTCTTGTGTTCCCAGGCTTGGTCATCATCTCTGCTGCGTATTCTGAGAGGGGGGGGGGGGCGCGCTTGAAGTCTGATCTCTATGTAAAGACACGGGGTGAAGCTTAGGAGAGATTTTGGCCATGAATGAGGAGGAGATGCTGCTGTTTTTTTTTCTTGAGTGGAGAGTTGAGAATGCCATAGTGTCTCCGAAGGACAGCATAGCATAAAACTGCTTCGTGCTACTTGTTTTGAAGACTCTAATTGAGCTCTTTGAAGGCCGTGGTGCTGTCGGCTGAAGGTGGTGGACATATCAAGTGACTGTTGCTGAGGATCGAGATGACAAGCAATCTATCAATGCTGAAAATTGGTGAAGACTGTGAAGCTGTTCGTTGCTGCAAACACAAGGCTAAGGTATTGTGTGTTTGAGTGTTTCATTCTCATGCTCACAATATTCTGATTATCAGGGAAGCATCAAGTTTGTTGACATATCCAGAAGTGGTTTTTGTATAAAACCACGTTATTTTGTCACATATCAACAGTGTTTTTCCTTGTGATTGGTTATGTTTTATGTGTTGGGTTTTTTTTCGGAACTCGTATGTGAGGCTTAGTGTAGTGGGATTGATTTCCATTGAAGTGTGTTAGTGGCTTTGCTTGTTCGTTGGGTGTGTGTTAACCCAATATCTAGCAAGATTACCAAATCAACTTCTTGGAATGGAAGAGTTATTGTGGGAGTTTCTTTGGGAGTGCATGTTGCTCAAATTGGGTTTGTCATGATTGGGGATTGGAGTTTAACAAAGAGTCATTGAGTGCTCCTCGAGTATGTTTTAAGGGTTGGGAGTTTGATAGAGGTTAGCTGTGGAGGCAAAAACTGGTTGCTGCTCATCATCTCACACCGACAATAACCAAAGTTTTTGCTTCGGTGTATCACTTGGAGCATGTTCCACACAGAGATGGTGATCTAGACATATAGTTGCCAGACAGTACTGATGGATATATATTTGGTGCAGCTAGATATATATTATATACCTAGATGAATCCAGGAACATGCCCAAATTCACCTTTTAGGACTATGCATGCTATATACTCATGGTAGTCAACCTACAAGACTATATGACTATCAACTCTGTTATGCATAGTATGGACTAGATACTACGACATCCCCACTAACGTCATCAGTGCCCAATAGTGGGTGTAGAACTCTGTATCAAGATATGCTCACACACACACACACACACACAAGAGCATATATTCACACAAAGTCCTTCGTACTGAGTTTTTGTCAAACCTGCACGGCAGACTCAGTCATAATAAAGCCTAGCACTAAGGGAAGTAGCAAATAGAAAGAATTAGTACAACAAATAAGTAGTTGATAGGGCAAACGCACCGCTAAAGATAGAAAGAATAAGCACAATATCAACTGGCCGCAACTCGGACGAAAACTTCACAATGTGAAATCTGCATGTCCGCTAACATGGCTAAATTATATACCTAGATGAATCCAAGAACATGTCCAAATTCACCTTTTAGGAACGTGCATGTTATATACTCATGGTAGTCAACCCACAAGGCTATATAACTATCAACTCCATTATGCATAGTATGGACTAGATACTACGACATCCCCACTAACGTCATTAGTGTGCCCAATAGTGGGTATAGAACTCTGTATCAAGATATGCTCTCACACACGTACTCCACACACACACACACACACACACATAAGAGCATACATTCAAACAAAGCCCTTCATACTGAGTTTCTGTCAAACCTCCGGAGATGCACGGCAAACTCAGCCATAATGAAGCATAGCACTAAGGGAAGTAGCAAATAGAAAGAATTAGTATAGCAAATAAGTAGTTGATAGGACAAATGCACTGCTAAAGATAGAAAGAATAAGCACTATATCAACTGGCCGCAACTCGGACGAAAACTTCACAATGTGAAATCTGCATGTCCGCTAATGCTGCTGAATTATATACCTAGATGAATCCAGGAACATGCCCAAATTCACCTTTTAGGAACGTGCATGTTATATACTCATGGTAGTCAACCCACAAGACTATATAACTATCAACTCCATTATGACTAGATACTATGACATCCCCACTAACGTCATCAGTGCCCAATAGTGGGTGTAGAACTCTGTATCAAGATATGCTAGATATATACTTGGTGCAGCTATTCTGAGGAGTTTTATTCTTGTTTTTTCTTTCTTCCTTCAAGGTGCGTTGGAGTTGGTGCAAGAAAGTGTTGTGATCCATCTGAGTCAATGCATTAGTGGTTGTAGTGTGGATAGTGGAGATTTGTCAAGCCATTTTCTCGAGTGTTCTTCACATGGGCTACCAAAGGATACTCAAGCGGCCTGCAGTGTTTCTTCAAGAACGGTTGGGCAAATGGAAAGTGTTGGATATGAAGCAAGTGATGGTCATCCTCAAGTTTCTTTGCAGATCTCTGTGCTGACGAGGCGAGAATGGAATGTGAGCCTTCACACTGGATGCAAAGTGGTTTGCTTGAGCTTTTAAAAAATTTAAAAATGAAAGGGCACTTTATAAGGACATCATGCAACTAAGGACAGTTGCAATGCAAGTGGGGGAGAATGCGATGCACCTTCCCAATAGTAGTGCGCGCGCGCATTGGGCAGTTTACATGGCAGTATACAGTAGTCGGCCAGGTGCATACACAGGCAAACATGTCCCTGACGGCCGCATGTTCCACGTGACAGTCGGCGGCCAGGTCACCTAGTCATGGGCAGCCCTCTGAGCAAGCTAAGAGCGGTAGGAACAGGCCCACCAGTACTGGTGTGCATATATACACGCATAAGAGAAAATCACCATTATCATCTACCTCCCTCTAGCAACTGGGGCCTACAAGTGTTTCTTTGGTGTAAGGGCTAGCCAAGCAGGTTCTATAGCAGAGAGTGGTTGTGTACTAACGTCTTCATTCACAGTCGTCAGTTGTAGTTGAAGTACAATTGTAACACTTCATTCTACAAACCACTAGTTTAGGACTCTTGTGCAAGTTGTGTGTGTGTGATTGATTCCGCTGCACTCTACTCTCAAACACTAGCACACAGGCTTGGGTGTTCTACAACATGTGTTGGCATATCTCTCATGTTGTCTTTGCAAGATGTCAATAATATGTTGTTGTCTAACTTCCACTTGTGCTTCTTAGTGGACCTTACAGTGCATACCATGTGATCTACTTAGACAAGAATAAACACCCAAGTGGATCATTGTTAAATGTAAACTTGAAGAAGAAAGCAATACAAAGCAGATAATAAGGCTAACTTTTAAACATCTCAAGGCACAAATGCAAATGTCATGTGTCACTTGGGTGTACAAATGCAGAGGGGTGTGCAGTTTTTGCCAAATAATACTCACCCAAAAGTTCCCATCACTTGAGTGGAAACATAATTGATTTGACCCTCTGGAGCCTGCTTTGCAAGACCAAAATCAGCAACTTTTGCATGGAAATTGTTCTCGATCAGTATGTTTGATGCTTTGAAATCCCTGTGAATTACACAAGGCTGGGAATCCTCATGAAGATAAGCAAGTCCTCGAGCAGCATCCAATGCAATCTTCATTCTTGTATCCCAATCCAGAGGCTGGTTTGCACCCAAAGGCCCTGGTGTGAGCAGAAAACAACTTAGAACCCAAGTTCACATTTCCTAAAAAATTCAACTGGAAATCCAAAACAAAAACATAATTCATTAACATACGAAAAATAAAATGAAATATATGTACATGCACATCAAGTGTGAAAATGGGCTTCATGAATGCACTGGCAAGGGTGCAAGATAAACTCTCTCTCTCTCCCCCTCAACAGGACAGAGAGCCATCATAGATTTCTTTGCGGTACAAGCATCCACATCAGAGTCCACCATCTATACCAGTGCCTTTGCACCATCATCAGAGTCCACCACACATACCCACACGTTTTTTTTTCCAAGAAAGAGACTTCTATTAAGTATGAAAAAAGCATACAACAATCATGGCTATAAGCCGGGATAAAATAGAATCACCCCAATATGTAAGGTGATCTCAACCACTGAGGAGCATCATGATGCCATGAGAGACCTGTACGATTAGAGGAAAAGAAAATGCCAGGGTCTCACTCAGGCATAAATACAACGCGCTTTGCGTGCGCGGAACGAGAGGATCCCTGAATATGAGCCCAAGTAGCCATGAGAGTATGGATGATATCACCCCATATAGTACTAATGCACTGAGACTCAAAAATCTGGACACCCTTAATAGCCTCCGTGCATCTATCTCTCCAGATCTACCGTGTTGTAATACTGACAACAATCTCCCAACTAGTGTCAATCCTCTGTCGGGGAAATGTATAATAAGAGTGAGGGACATCCTACAATAAACCATGCTGGGCAATACCTCTACGAATGAAAATAGCAAAGTCTATATCATTGCCCTCATAGAAAAGCCTTGAACCAGATTGAAAAAGCCAAGCAACTGCCCCCCCCAAGTCACATGCATGGCACGGCCACTCAATTTGTCCATAAGTTGGGCTATAGAACCCCAAATATGTTGTGCAGTGCTGCATCCCCATAAACAATATTGTACAGTCTCAACATTTGCTACACATCTCGGGCAAGTAGGTGCTACATCGAAAACCAATCTCCAGTGATTGGTAGGGAGACCACCATGTAAAATAACCAAAAGAAATGAGAGATTTGGCTCCTTTTGTATGAATGCCAATATCTACGTTGTATCATTGGAGAGATATCATAACTCTCCCAATGAGGCATGAGAGTAGGGATCCTATGCATCTGTCGAGTGATGATATGCTTAAAAAAACATTTTTAATTTAAGCATAAATGTAAAATTTATAAGATTTATCACTAAAATTCATTAGAGAGTTCCAATTGCATTAAAGAGCCATTCAATTGAATGCTTATCAAGCTTGAGAGGGGTTGAGAAGTGAGAAACATTTTGAGATTAAGAAAAAAGATCATAAACCATACTTTACCTCTTAATTTGCTTGATTCTTTAGTCAATGGAGAGGCCCCCAGCCAATCAATTGGTTTGGTATGTTAATGAAGACTCCAAGGAAGATTGAAGAGAGAGAGAAGCTCCATCGCTTCAATTTGTAGAGGATAATAGAAAATAAGCTTATCTTAGAGTAATACCGGCATAGTTTAGTTCATAGATGAGAATACAAAAGAATGAGGATCTATTTATAAGTGAGGGAGGCCACTAACTGAGTCCAACTAAGTTCTAGAATTTTTCAGCTTCAGTTTGGCTGAATTTGGACAAGATTTGGATCAGTTTGGCTCCCTTTTTGATTTGGTTTGATCCAAGAGAGAGGAGAGATAAAAATATCCTATTATTTTTTAGTTTAAAACTCCTCCACACATGTGAAATAGGCGCCTCCTTGAAGGTCCCTCTTTTCCTTACCAAGGTGTCAAAAATGAATGATTACTCTAAAATATCTCATCTTTTTAGTAATATTTCATAATTTTTAACTAAAAAATCTTGTACTCAGTTAACTCTTCATCTTATGTGGACATTTACTCATTTTTAGGTATTTTCTTTTATTCATTGGATTTATCTCATCCCAATACTTGGATTAATCTTATTTTTTTTTTCCCGAGAAAAGATCCTTTCATTAGTTATGTAAAAAACCGCCCGGAGGGCTACAAAAGAGATCTCTCCTGCTCCTACCAGAGAGAAGAGCAGTGAATACATCATGGCAGCCCGGGAGACTCTCCCTAGGTGCTGCAAAATACAAGCATCAGTCTAAAGGACTGAGCGGCTAAATCATACAATGGGGGGGGGGAAAAGCCAAACAGGTGGCCTGTAGTGCCAACGGGGGGATCCCGTGTGTAGGGAATAGAACGGGCCGCAGCGCCAAGTGGTATGAAAGGCCTGGCGCCGTAAGATCGCCTCATCCGAGTCTCCCCGGATGCGGTCGTACTGTCCTCGCAGGGTGTGGATCAACTCCTGCCAAATCCCCCGAACAGTCTCTGCTGGTGGCTCCAATCTCCCCTCAAAGGCCGTGAAGCACCGGGCCCTCCAGGTGAACCAGATGGTGAGGCTGCTGAGGAGCTCCCATCGTAAATCCCTCTCCTGTGTCCAGCTGGCGGACGAGAAATCCGGTGCCGGAACCAGGCGAGGCTGGCCCCTAATAAATCTGATGGCCTGACTGCCCTGCTCCATCTCATAGCCCATAGCAGGCCCTGACGAAGTCGACCAAGCAGCGGCACCCCACGTAAACATACCCTCTGGAGAAAGGGGGGCCAGAATACGCAGCATCCGCAGCCAAATCTGCTGTGCCTGAGGGCAGTCCCACAGGCAATGTCTCTGTGTCTCCATAGGGTGGCCGCATCGGACGCAGGCCGCCGGAAGACCGCTGTAAACAAGCCAAGTGCCAACTGCTGAGCCCCTGTGGGCGACCAGCCACTGAAAAGCCGAGATCCTGCGGGCCTGTCGACTAGCCCAGAGCCGAGCCCAGAAATCCTCCAGGAACTCCTGTGATAGTCCCTGCAATCGCCAATGCCCCGCTGCCGCTGGAGAAACCGTCCTCCTCGCCGTCAAGATATGCCGTCCCAGCCTAACAGTATACTGGAAAAATGTGATCTCTGTGGCCTCAAGGGATGCATAAGGATCATGCCACTCGTACTCTCCGGGGTCCCACTGCAGCCGGGCCAAGGGGCGCGCTGCATATGCCCAGATGCGCCAATCCGGGAGCACGTCCGCAGGGTCGGGGTCAATATGCCACTTCCGAGAAGCGGCAACCACTACCCGAATCCTCTGAAAGGTGCACTCTGCAACCAAAGGCGACTCCACCTCCACTCTCTGGAGTCTGCCCTCATCCTGAATCTCATAATAGAGGCATCTGCCATCCTCAGTGCTAGCTCTGACAGCAATCAGGATCTCCAACTGTGTAAAGGCTCCCATCCATCGCGGGGCCACTGGCTCGAGAGGTGTGAACCACTCCTCTGAAAGTGCCTCCTGAATATCATCCCTCATAATCAATCCCCCTCTGAAGTGACTCAGCCTCTCCACCTGGGTCTCCTCTGGTAGACTGCAGAAAGCCTGCCAGTCTCCAAAACTACGAGCCGGGCCGCCGCTAAAGGTCCCCAGGCTAGACGAGGCCGAGAACCCAGCATATGACCCTGCTCTGTACGAACCGCTGGGCTCCAGATGAGCGGCTGCCTGGCCCGCTCCTCAACACAAGAAGGAGGCCGCTGAGAGAGCCCCGGTCTCAACAGCTCCCAAGCTCTCAGGATACTCAGAGCAAATCTGTCCTCCCATCCTCTACTGAGGCCTGTCCTCCTCATCTCTATGAAGATCCAGCGAATCTCTGGTGCCCAAGTACCCCCTGCAGGAGGCGCCCGGGCCTGCAGTCGCTGCAAGAGGAGCTCTTTCCAAGGCTCAGCGCCTGGAAGCAACCCCCGAACAATAAGCTTCCCCAATAAGGCTCTACTCTGATCGACTGGATCTATAATGCCCAAACCGCCCTGAGCCAGCGGAAGTGTAATAACTGCCCATGCAACCTTTGCCCGAGCTGGCTGACCGTCCCGCCCAGACCACAGAAAGTTCCTGATCAGCCTCTGTACCTGGCTGATGCAAGAGCTCGAGAAAATCCAGCAAGACGTAATGTACCACATAGTCGCTAACAGCACCTGATTTGCCACCACCACCCTACCAGCCAAGGATAGTCGAGCTGTACTCCAATACAATAGCTTCTTCCGAATGCTCAGAAGAAGCGGGGCAATCTGCTGCTCAGGTGACAAATCGAGGCCGATCTGGCATCCCAAATACCGCACTGCTGTGCCGGGAGGAATCCATCTAAAGCCGGGGTCCGGACTCCATGCCGGAGTGGGAGCACTACTGATCCAAAAGGCGACTGTCTTGCGCCAATTGATCAATGCTCCCGATGCTGCACTAAAAACCTGGAGCGACTGCTCTGCTCGAATAAGATTGGCCTCTTGGCCATGCAAAAATAAGCCCGTGTCGTCTGCAAACTCAGCATCAAGCAAATCCTCCCCCCGGACTGGGAGCTGAAGTCCTCTCAAACCAACCTCCTCTGCCGACAAATACATACTCATAGCCTCCGCAAAGAAGAGAAAAAGGAAAGGAGCGAGAGGACACCCCTGACGGACTGATCTGGTCAGCTCAAAACTCGGCCCCCGACCTCCTGCAATCAGCACCTGGCTGCGAGCTGTGGAATACAAAGCTGCCACCCCTCTGATCCATCCTGGCTCAAAGCCCAGGCGTAGCATAGTGCCCTCTAAGAATCCCCAATCGACTCTATCGTATGCCTTCTCAAAATCGAGAAGCATCACGACCAGGTCCTCACCAAGAAACCTGGCTCGGGCCGTCGCCTCCCAGAAAGTAAAGATGTTGTCAAGGATACTGCGCTCCTTGACAAATCCTGTCTGAGTAGCATGAATCAACTCCCCCAGGAAGGGCTGGATCCTCAAACTCAAGGCCTTTGCCAAGACCTTGTAGACAGTATTGAGGATCGTAATAGGCCTCCAATGCCGAATATCATCTGATACTCCCTCCCCCTTGGGGATAAGATAGATCAAGCCCTCTGAAAAGCTCTGCGGCATCACCCCAGTGTCCAAAACATGCTGAAAGCCCCTGCGGAGGCCTGGCCCCAAAAGGTCCCAGTAGCGCATAAAGAAGGCCGGCGTCAGTCCGTCCTCCCCTAGGCAACTATGTCGCGGTAGGACCCTCAAGGCCTCGGCAAGCTCAGTCTCTGACAGAGGCGCACCTAAAACTGTGCGCATATGGTCTGTGACCCTCCTCTGCACATGGGCCCACACAGTCTGTCTGCATACATCCCGAGCCGCAGTGGCTGGCTCCGCTGAAAGCAAGTCACTATAAAAAGCTGTGGCAATGTCTCTGATCTCCCCGAGCTCAGTAGCTATCGATCCATCCGGTCTACCAAGCTGGCGAACCCCTGCTCGCGCATGACGGGGTCCAGTGATCTCAAAAAACTCCCCAGTCACTCTATCACCAAGCTGCGTCCACTGAGAGGCCTGACGACGATAGTAAAACTCATGTCTCTGCTCCTCTGCCTCTCTAACCTCCTGGCGGGCCTGGCTCAGCTGGGACGCCACCCACTCACATGCTGGCTGCTGCTCCTGAAGGCGCTGTAGCGAAGCAAGGCTACGTCTCAGCCGTTGCTCCCGCTCGCGAATCTCTCCCAGTCGTGTCAAAGCTGCAGCGTGCAGAAAAGAGCTAAGATCAATGAGTCCCTGGGCACACTGGCCCGCTGCATCCTGGTCAGAGCACTGACTATCCTGCCAGATCCTCTCAATGTCCTCAGCGAGACTGGGGTCTGCAAGTACCCGCTCTGGGATCCTCAACTGCAAGCTGGGCTCCCGAGTCCCCTCCTCCAAAGTCAATATAACTGGCGCATGATCTGAAAATGAGGTGCCAGCAAGAATGCCGACGGAGCCCCCTCGCTCCCCCAACCAATCGCCCACATAAAAGCGATCAATCCGAGATAGATTAGTCCCTCCCTGTCGGCGATCCGACCGAGAGAAACTAAGACTGTCCTGAGACCGGGAGAAAGCCCCATGCTGCCATGCATCAGTGATCCTCAGTGACATGCAAAACCGGTCCCAAGCTGCAAGCTCCGTGCCGTGCACTGTAACATGACTGCCTCCCACCCTATCTGCCGGGTCCTCAAGCATGTTGAAGTCTCCCCCAACACACCAATGTGCAACCTCTGGCAATGCATCTGTAACCTGAGTCCAAAACTCTGCTCTGGCACTAGCATGATTGGGCGCATAGATGTTGAGCACACCCAATAGCTCATCATGCATCCTCAGAATGACATACTGTGCTCTGCCAGGCACAATGATCCCTCGATCCACAATGGCCTGCCGCCATGCATCTGCAATAACCATGCATACTCCTCCCTGTCCACCCAAAGGACCAAACCCTGCAGACCAGAAAGTGTCCCATCTACCAGGCATCACCGAACCATATCTCCGGATCCTGCTCTCACCCAAGTGGTGCTCCTGCATCATCAGAATGTCTATGCTGCCACCAACCAGGCATCTCTGTAGCTCCTGCCTCAAGCAGCCTCGATAACGTATAAAGTGTGCTCCGCCGAGGCCCTGAACATTCCATGAGATGATCCTCATGGATGTCCTACTGAGGTGGATGCTGTCTCAGCCGTGCGGCGAGCCTTCGCAAGCGGCTTGGATGGAGAGTAGTCCCCATCCGAACGGCTGCGAGTCTGCCCACCCGGTGTACTGCAAGAATCCCGGATCAGGCGCCAGTGGCTGTGACCCATGGCGACTGCCTCCTGCTCTGACATAGTAACCTCGTGTACACTCACATATCCTGGGTCGCGTGCCAAGTCTGCAACTATGCGCACGACCAAATGCCGAATCTCGGATGTATCCACACTCCCGGGATCCAAGAAAAAATGAGCCAACTCCCAAAGTCGGCCTATCACATCTGTAACCTCCAAATCGCTCATGTGATGAGAAAACTCAACTGCCTGAGTCTTCAACGTGCTGAGAGCGAGCTCTAGAGTCCACTCCCGGTCACAAGGTCCACAAAGAGGGAATGAGAAGGCCACCGCTGAGTCTAGTGCCTCCTCCCCGCGGGCCGGAGGTATCACTACATGCACTCGGATGGGAGCTGGCTCATGGGGGCCCTCGGCTCCAAAAAGCCGTGTAAAGGTATAATCAAACGCCTCCGAGCGCTGACGAATGCCGAGGCGACTCAGCCGACTGCGGATAGATGAAATCCGTGAGGCCCTAATCGGCATAGGTCTCCTCTGAGATGCTCGAGCGAGGTCAGTGCTCAGCGCCCTCCGGACTGCAGGTGAGCGCCAGGGAACTGCCAGGACCTCCCGGGAAGGCGAGGCGGGCGGAGGGGGAGGAGGGGGAAGCGAGGGAGGAGGAGAGGGAGCCGCTGCCGAGACCGGAGCGGG
Source organism: Cibotium barometz (assembly GCF_041138505.1). Lineage (NCBI taxonomy): Eukaryota > Viridiplantae > Streptophyta > Polypodiopsida > Cyatheales > Cibotiaceae > Cibotium > Cibotium barometz. The sequence goes on along the minus strand of NC_141085.1, from coordinate 39,356,542 downwards.
GGCGGGAGGAGGCGATGGTGGACGCGAGGCGGTGGGAGGGGGTGGGTGTGGGGGAGGTGAAGGAGGGGGAGCTGGCATCTCCTGGTCCTCGGTCACTGCAGGGGTCTCCTCCTGAAGGGGAGCAAATCTGTTCCTCACGGGAACCCAGTGAGGCTGAGCCTGTGGCTGCTGCTGCAGCGGTACCTGGGCGCGCTGCTGAGGCTGTCTCCCTCGACGGCGCCCCTGTCCTGGCTGCCACTCCGAGGTCTCTGTGGCCTGAGCAGGTGTCCCTGAGGCAGCCTGCCGGGCCGAATCTGTGGGCGGGCCATCCGTGGCCTGCTGCTGTGGTGAGGGCCGAGGTCTCCTGCGAGGGCAGGCCTTGGCCAAATGGCCGACCTGCCTACAAATGAAGCACTGGTTCGGGAGCCCCGAGAACTCCTCTCTGATCTATCCACCCCCCCCCTATCCTAGGTAGCTGAATGACCTTAGGAAGGGAGGAGATGTCAGATACCAACACTCTGACCGAAGGTAACCCAGCTGCTCTGGCCACCACTGAAGCTGCTGAGGGGCCCGTCTCAAGAACCGAGCCCACCAAAGCTCCGAGCCTGGGGAGGAGCGGAAGATACTCCCGGCGGAGACCAGGGAAACAAACTGTAATATGGAAGAGGCGCTCTCCCTGCTCCGCCGCTGCTGGGTCAAATCCATGCTGCCAAGGCCTGAAGAAAGCCCGAGCACCCCTGATATCCAGAGGACTCATGGCAAGGACCTTGGCAACGCTCTGGGCGGCCTCGAACTCGATCTGATAATGTCCCCGGCCCAAGAGCTGTACATCCAGGATCTTGCCCACATCTGCAAGAAGGCGGGCCTGAAGAAGATCCCTGATCTCCCCTCTGCTGGGGCGAGTGCCGACTATACGGCAGATGGTGGAGTGAGCCTGAAGGCGCTCCACCTCTGCGGTGAGGCTCGCTTCCTCTTCCGGCGAAAGAGAAAGCCTGATGGGGATGACCTCGGGGGCGGGCGAGGGGGCTGCAGAAGAGTCCCTCTGAGGCGAGGCGGGAGGAGTCTCCATCAGAGTCTGAAGCTCAAGCGGAGGCGAGGCGAAAGCGGAAAACCCTGCAAGAAGCGGGCTGCTCACCAAGAGGCGGAAGGACGGGTGACGATAAGGAAGAAAAACAAAAAAAAAAAAACCCCCTAAGGGAAATAGCAGCACGACAGAGGAGGGAAGGGGGGGGCGGAAATTGGAGGAGAGGCCCAGAGGGGGGGAGGCGGCGACAACGCGAGAGGGAAGAGGGGGGGGCGCTGCTGAATGGCGGCGAGAATGAAGAAGCGAAGAGGCGGGGGGGGGGGGGCGGAATGGCGGCAGCGGGAAGGGAGGGGAAAGGCGGCAGCGGGGAGGGGAGAGGCGGCAGCGGGGAGGGGGGCGACCTGGCGAAGAGGGGGGGTGGAGGCGCAAAAGCGCTGATGGAGGGGGGGCGGCGCAGCAGCGAGGAAGGGGGGGGGGGCGCAGTGACGAGCAGAGGGGAAAAACGGGGGGCAGAGGAGGGAAGGGGCGCGAGGAGGGGGGGGGATCGAGGTGCGCAGAGCAGGGGGGGGGGGGGGGGCGGGAGCTTCAGCGAGCGAGAACGTCTTATTTGGATTAATCTTATTGGTCCATAGGAACCTTAATTGGACCATAATAAAATTTTCAGAAAATCGTAACCCTTAGGCTAAGGTCTTCTAAATCATTTTTAATTAATTCCAATTGCACCTTGGAAAATTTATTTTGATTTTTTGTTTCAAGAAAATATATTTTTGATATTTGAAATTTTTATATCCAAAAATAACTCAATATTGATTTACCACTCTCTAGAAATTTTTTATCTCACTAGGTGAAATAAGAAAAAAAAATATTTTCTTGTATTCAAAAACAGGGAATGATTACAAGGGATTGAAATAGAGGCTTCTTCATTATTCAAGCTGAGGAGGAATCTTACAGCCCAGGAGACTAGACTTTAGGGATTGCGCCTTCCCCTCCGCACGTAGGAGAAGTTGCTGGACTCAGAGTTTGCAGACAACACATCAACTTACGTTGCTGGAGATGTTGGGAATCTCCAGAGATTCGCAGAGGCGATAGAGATTTTCTGCCATGCATCAGGAGCGCAGATCAACTCGCACAAGTCATGTGATTTTTAGGTAGGCACCTAACCCGACTTTGCGCGACCAGTTGAGGCTTTCCAATGAATCCCGAGGGGCACTCCAATCCGATACCTTGGTGGCTAAGTCAGCATTGATCTCTCTCTCTCGTAGCAGCTCGCTCTGCTTCTTCTGAGTATTCGCAAGAAGCTTTATACTGGAGCTCGGCAAGGCTATCCCTAGCAGGTAGAGTGGTGGTGGCGATCCAAGTACTATTTGCCACCATGTGGTACATCACCTCGTGCTAGGCCTTTTCTCGAGCATGTATTGGCCAAGTACAGCGTTTGATCCGGAACTTCTTGTGGGCCGGAAGTGATGGGAGGCCAGCTAGGGCCAAGGTGGCATGGAGAGTGTCATTCAGCCACGTAGCATAGGGGGACTTGGCCTCATCGATCCAGCTATACAGAGCCGTGCCCTGTTGGGCAAGTTGATTGTCAGAGGACTACTACTCGGTGGTGAGCTTTGGAAGGATTTCCTCTTGGCCTGGATTCCAATCCGCACTCCAAGTCTTGGAGGCCCATGGCCGCAGAGTACTAGATGGATCCTCACAAAGATGCGAGCCCATGGTTTTACTCCTGCCTCTTTGAGGACAGATTCGCAGCCAGTCTACTTCGTGCTTGGGATCAGTTACCTCAGGAGGAGCAGGAGAGAGGCCTGACAGGGATCCAAAGCTTAGCATCAACATCGACTTAGCTATTCCTCAAGAGTGACTGACTCATATTATAGACCCGATCTCCCCCGGTGTAGCTAGGCGTGTTCACCAGACATGATATCCTCATGGCGGTCCATGGAGCAGATGAGGATAGTGGTCTGCTCACTTTTTCTATTGGATCCCATGGCAAACTAGAGAGATCCCCTTGGAGGATTTCAAAGGCTGCACCTTGTAGAGGGTGAGGGTGAGTGGTTTCCGGGCACAAGCATCGCACATAGATCCACCACCAGCCAAGGTGGCTAGGAGAGACTTTGGCGGCTATGGATTTGGGAGTGCCAACCTCTCACGCAGTTGCAGCGGGATCCTGGAGAGTGGACTTCGCATGATCCCACAGATTGGGTGGAGACTCTGGATGCCCCTTTCTTTGCATATACAATGCGGCTTGGCCGCAGGATCCAAATGCCTGAGATAGGTGGCACACAGGTAGCAACAACACACTGGTAGTATCAGGGCCTATCACAGCGCTTCCTTTCAGAATTCTGGAAGTGGTTTTGGGACAGCTTTCGGCCGAGGAAGATCACTCTCTTTCTTTGGCTGATGGCACATAGGGGTCTCGCGGTTGGTACTTGGCTGGCAGTCGGAGGTCGGTCAGTAGCTTGCCGGAGGTGTGGCCACCCCCAGGAGTCTCAGCGACATTGCCTTTGGGATTGCCTGAAGGCCCAACAGATTTGGCAGCGAATTCTCCGCATCTTTGCTATGGACAGGGCATCGACTTGGATCATCACTTGGGGTACTGTCGCTTGGGCCACCGAGACTAGAGTGGTCAGGACTTCCGAGGAGGATGGGGGAGGAGCAGCCCTTCAGGTCTCCCACCATCGTATTGCAGTAGTACCAATCACACGCCCCACCGGCATGTGCCTGGCAACCAGGCTCATGCCAACGATGGGAGATTTGCAGTAGAATAGCAGCCTAGCACATTTGGCATGCTAGATGTAGTGAGGCCATCGAGGGTACCCACACTCCGCCGGCTGAGACCATTAGGAGCATATGGCTCGATATCATTCACACCCTCCGCGGTCAATGGGAGAAGCTGTAGGGAGGTTCTAACCGCATGCGGAAGTGGCGAGAAGCCTTCTTGAGACTGTGGAGGCCTGGCCCTTTCCTCAAAGATAGAGGCAGTGACCCCATTTGGCATTACAAACCACCTGTATGGTTGTTCCCCCCCCTGTATGAGATAGCCTTCTCCTCACAGAGCGGCCAGCTAGAGGAGAAGCATCTCTTCCCCTTTGATCATTTGTCTCCCGCCCTTATATGAGGTGAGGCTGTATTTAGCCCATTATGGTTGTACTTGGCCCTTTGCGGCTGTTTTTCTTTAACTAATTGAAGGATCTTTTTCCCAAAAAAAAAGAGAAAAAAAAAGAGGAGAAAGAGTTGCAAACTACACCCAATGTGCATCCTTCCTCCCCTTTTGTTCTTTGGTCCTAGCTCCATACATGGAGGCAAGTTTGTATCTAGCCCTCCGAGGCTGTTTTTTGTTAACCAATGGAAGGATCTTGTTTCTCGAAAAAAAAAACTACACCCAATTGCGTTGCAACTAACCCACTTAGAGGTCCCCAGAATTTGTTTATAATGCTGGATTGTAATGATGTACAAATTTTTTTTTATTTTTTCAGGAAAGTGATGTACAAAGCTTTGAACTCAATAGGTCCTCAAAGTATGAGCTAACCTCTGTAGATTGAGTCTGGGCTGAATTCTAGGCTGATGCACAAGATCCTAGAAACTTGTACACTATTTCCTCGATGGTCTGAACCACTTCTGGAGGTGATTTGTAATTGCAGATCTTAGAGATGAGGAAGTGGAAGGGGAAGGGGCTTTTATAAAGGGCATGGGGTCAGCCTCCTCGACCAGCCCTATGACCACCAAGCACTGTTGCCTGACTTGTTGGCTTGCAGACAAGCTGAACAGCACTACCTACACTATTCTGCCTGTCCTAATGCCAACACATTTCCCGAGGGGTGCCCACACTGCCAGGCTTCAAGCTTTGGACTCTCAAATGTCTTGTAGGTCCTGTTACTTGTCCAACACCCGGCTCTTGGCTGCCTCGACACTTATTAGGACTACAAACATCTGTGGAGGACAACGCACTGACTGTCTGTCTGTATGACCAACGCCGGTTTTTGAAGTGATGGCAACTAGCGACTGGTCCCTGATCTTGGGCTTATAGAATGCTCAGTGCTCATCTCCTCATCTCTAATCAAAGGTGATTACACCACATGGCACCCTAGTGCAGTCAGTGCACGTGACATCATGTGCCACTCCAGAAGTCTGGACATTACAAAGACAAAAAGAAATTAGCACACAAAATAGCCTCACAACGGAGGTCATCTTACTAGATTGTTGGCATGGCATGGAAACAAAATAACGTGTTTTGTAGGTTAGAAACCTTCAAAATATTCTGAAAACGTTTTTGAACCCTAGATAGTTTGGGTCCTTTGTTTTTTGGCTTCCCCTCCCCCCTTTTCTCTTTTTCCTTCGTCTACTTCATGCACTTGTTTTCGCCTTGTGTAAGATTCCTCCCCCACCCCCTTTTTGATGTCTAGTATCTTTCCCTGTAATCAACCCTCTTCAGAAATATAAAGACCCTGTTGCTAACTATTTTAGCCTAGAGAGAGAAAAATTATTCTAGAGAGAGAATATTCAGATTTTGAATATTTTTGGATAGAAAAATATCTCTTATAATTCAGATGAGTTCCCCTGAAACAGAAATTCAAAAAGAATTTTCCAATGTGCAATTGGAATTAATTGGAAATAGGTATAAAGAACCTTAGTCTAAGGGTCTAGATTTTCAGAAATCTTTAGACTATGGTCCAATTAAGGTTCCTATGGACCAATAGCATCAATCCATGTGTAGGGAGGAGATAAATCCAACTTGTAAAAAGAAAATACCCAAAAATGAGTAAATGCTCACATGAGGTGAAGAGTTGAAAATGTACAAGGATTATTAGTAAAAAACTATGAGCAATATTAAAAATATGACATATGTAAGGAAGGGGAATTCTTTAAAGGAGGTGCATATTTCACATAAGATGAAGAGTTGAAAATGTACAAGGATTATTAGTAAAAAACTATGAGCAATATTAAAAATATGACATATGTAAGGAAGGGGAATTCTTTAAAGGAGGTGCATATTTCACATAAGATGAAGAGTTGAAAATGTACAAGGATTATTAGTAAAAAACTATGAGCAATATTAAAAATATGACATATGTAAGGAAGGGGAATTCTTTAAAAGAGGTGCATATTTCACATAAGATGAAGAGTTGAAAATGTACAAGGATTATTAGTTAAAAAAAAACTATGAGCAATATTAAAATGATTCCATTATGACACATATGTAAGGAAGAGGAGTTCTTTAAAGGAGGTGCATAATTCACATGCTTGAATGAGTTTTAAACTCATAAAAATTGAGATATTTCATCTCTCCTCTCTCCTCATTCAAGTCTAGTTCCAAAAAGTTAGCTTAACTGATCTAAAAATGGTCAAATATTGACCAAACTGATTTAGAAAATTCTAGAATCAGTTTGTTTGGTTAGGAGCTCAATTTTTCCTATAAATAGAAGCCTCCCCCTTGTTGAAAAATATATAGTGTTTATGCATCGTTACTCTACTCCACCTAAGCCAGAAACTGTGAATTCATTTAATAATTCACTAGTTTTTGGAGCTTCCCTCTTTCTTCAATCCCCATTAGTGGCTCCATCAACATACTTAACCAATTGATTGGTTGGGGGCCTCTACCGTGAACAAAGAATCAAGCAAGTTATAAGGTAATTAGTGAATATTGATCTTCCTATAATTTCTCAATGTTTCTCTCTTCTCAACCCCTCTCAAGCTTGAGAAGATTAATTGGTATGGTTTTTTTTTTAATGCTATTGAAGTTTGAATAGTAGTGAAGAGTTACATAATGCTATTGAAGTTAATTTTCATTTATGTTTAAATTCTAATGATTTTTATGTAAATTCTCTCTCTCACTCAAGAAATGGTCATACTCATGAACCGTTCTCAATCCAAATCAAACTTTTCATAAAGCTTTTCCTTAACCCAAGATTAAGCTATGCTTGAGGCCAAATTAATGGCTTTTTTCTATGCTTTTAGTTTATGTATATTAATGATTCAATCCATTATGGATTGATAATCCAATTAGAGATCATTTTAATTATTTTCTTAATGATAAGCTTTATCCCTTAGAAAAATTGAGATTTATCAGTCATAGCAGCGGAGCTATGGCAAAATTTTTATAAAAATTATGCATAAAATAATTTCATTCAAAGCATAAAAAGAGGACTTCCTACCATATTCTAGGAATTATCATCCTAGATTAATTGAAAGAATTTCATTACAATCATGGAGAAATTGAATTTTAATATTATGCATAATGGATAAATTTTTATATCAAAAGTGTTATTTTTACCATTTTTGTTTCATGCATAGAAGTATGCATAATGGATAAATTTTTATATCAAAAGTGTTACTTTCATCATTTTTAATTTTCATGCATAGAAGTATGCATAAAAGATAATTTTTTTTATATTAAAAGTGTTACTTTTACCATTTTTAATTTTCATGCATAGAAGTATGCATAAAGGAAAATTTTTATATCAAAAGTGTTACTTTTATCATTTTTAATTTTCATGCATAGAAGTATGCATAAAGGATAATTTTTTTTATATCAAAAGTGATACTTTTATCATATTGGATTTCATGTATAGAGGTATGGATAAAAGATGATTATTTTAATGTAAAAAGTGTTACTTTTGTCACAATTGAATTTCATGCATAGAGGTATACATAAAAGTTGATTATTTTATTATAAAAGTGTAACTTTTATCATAATTGGATTTCATGCATGGAGGTATGCATAAAAGATATTCTTTTTATACTAAAAGTGTGATTTTCATCATAAATGGATTTTATGCTTAACTTAGATGCATAAGAGAAATTCTTTTATTCTAAAAGTATAATTCCCTACCAAATTGAAATCATGCATAAGAAGATGCATAAAAGATTGATTTTAAATTCGAAAGTGTTAGTCTCCTTAAATGGAATTTATGTATAAATAAATGTGTAGAGAAATCTTATATCAAATAAAAGAATTCTCTTTTTAAAAAAAAAAAAAGATATGAAATGTGATAAGATGTGATAAGAGGTGTATGAGATGTGATAAGAATTGATAAGATGCGTATGGAAAGTGATAGGATGTGATAAGAGGTGTGATAAGAGGTGATAAGATGCTTATGAAATAAGTTAGGATGTGATAAGATGAATTAAGATGTGTATGGGGGGATGAGGTAAGAAGTGTATGTGATAGGATAAGATGTATATGGGTTGTGATAGGGCGAGAATGGATGTGATGTAAAAGATTAGATGTGAAGGTATATGGGGTTATATAAATGGGAATGTGAAAATGGATGTATGTATGTGGATGTGTGGATATGGAGATGGGAGTGTGGATGTATGAACAGGAAAATGGATATATGCATGAAGATGTATATGCATAGATGTAAATGTGGATGTAGATGTGGATGTATAGATGTGAATGGATGTGGATGTATAGATGTGAATGGAAATGTGAATGTGGATGTATGTGAATGTGGATGTAGATGTGGATGTATAGATGTGAATGTGGAATGTGGATGTGGATGTATGTATGTATGTGGATGTAGATGTGGATGTATAGATGTGAATGGGAATGGGGATGTGGATGTATGTGAATGGGAATGGGGATGTGGATGTATGTGAATGTGAATGTGAATGTGGATGTATGTGAATGTGAATGTAGATGTGAATGTGGAATGTGGATGTATAGATGTGGATGTATGGGAATGTGGATGTGGATGTATGTGAATGTGAATGTAGATGTGGATGTATAGATGTGAATGTGGAATGTGGATGTGGATGTATGTATGTATGTGGATGTAGATGTGGATGTATGGATGTGTATGTATGAATGTGGATATGGGATGTGGATGTATAAATGAGGATGTGAAAATGGAGGTAAGCATGTAGATGTGGATGCATGTATGTGAATGTGAATGTAGATGTGAATGTGGAATGTGGATGTATAGATGTGGATGTATGGGAATGTGGATGTGGATGTATGTGAATGTGAATGTAGATGTGGATGTATAGATGTGAATGTGGAATGTGGATGTGGATGTATGTATGTATGTGGATGTAGATGTGGATGTATGGATGTGTATGTATGAATGTGGATATGGGATGTGGATGTATAAATGAGGATGTGAAAATGGAGGTAAGCATGTAGATGTGGATGCGTGGATGTGAATGTGGATGTGGATGTGGATGTGGATATGGATGTGTATGTATGAATGTGGATATGGGATGTGGATGTATAAATGAGGATGTGAAAATGGAGATAAGCATGTAGATGTGGATGTATGGATGTGAATGTGGATGTGGATGTGGATGTATGGATGTGGATATGGATGTGAATATATGATATGTGATGTGAAGGAATCTGAAGTGAAGAGATGGAAAAGGAGGTGATTGGATGAGTACACATATACATGGAATGTGGAATAAGTAATGTGGATTAATGAGGGATAATGTGGAAAAATGAGAGTTAATATAGAAACTGTATTTGTAAACTGTTTGTAAATGGCTGTTTTATGTCAAGAATGCTAGGGAAGCATTTTGACCGTCTTGTGATTAAGGTCGTGGAGACCTAACTGATAAAGTTGCAACTGCTGACGGAGAGTCAATGGAGGACGTCTCGCGTAGCAAGGTCGACCGAGGTCTTGACCAGCCTCGGTTCGATTAAAATGGTGAGCTTCCGGTACGGTGGATGAGGGACCAAGGAAGCGGCCTATGAGTGAAGCGCTAGGTCACCTGCGAAGGATCCTAGAGGGTGCTGACCATACGGTGCTCGGGCTCTGGGTCGCCTAGGATACCCACGCGTGCGTCGAGGAAGATATTGGAACAAGGAGTAAGAGTTGTTTTGTGAAAACGGGCATGGATCTGGTTGATTGACCTTGCTGGTCTTCAATGGATGAGTCCATGGCTCTTTATATGGATCTGTTGGTTGATCTTGCTGATCTTCAACGAGAGTCCATCTTGATTTTTATAAGTGATTATATTGCCGAGTATTATGGGCTAGGAACTATTGAAAAGGCCCCTGTGTGAACAGGTGGTGAGCGTTCTAGTTGCCAATGATGCCATAGATACTCTGATGAAGGAATGATGGGAAATTATGAATCAACCGGATAAATTGGAAGATTGTGATCAGTGGTACTATGGTTTCATTAAAGGATTGTTTTAAAGTTAGCTGATGCTAAGAAAAAGGCAATTTCATATTGGGTGTGTAAGTGGTGTGGCTAGTTTTATGTTTGCATGAACTTCCGGCTAGGAGGCCTTGGAACTCTTTTCCTTGGTACCCGGGACAAACCTAACCAAATTCCAAATTGGATCCCATCACTACAGTGGTTGGGCGGTTGGCTAACCCATGGGATCGGATGGGGTTAGGCTGGACTGATGGATCCGTAAATCGAGATTTAATTTCTATTATTACGATAGATGAAGTAAATCCCAGATAGAAATTGTTCTATGGATAGGAATCAACGGCTGTGCCTCTTGATGGGAAAAAAAGCGTTGATCCCAATGATCCAAGTGCAAGTTTCTTCCTTGATTTGACCAAGTACCGTTAAAGGTGCAGTCAGATCAGTTGATCCGTAATGATCTTGACTACGTTAGAGTAAAGAGTTATCCTGGTGGAATCGCTCATGCTTTCCGGGTAAAGGAAGTTTTTTCCGGTTTCGGTTTTGGACAAACCGACGGATTAGTCTCTTGTCCGGATATCCGTGGGCGAGGCCCCGAGTGTGAGACCCCTACCCGCGCATGATGTGTTACTTCCGCTGCCAGTATCCTGAATCCGTTGCTCGGTGGGAACAGGGATCTCACACCTTGTTTCCGCCCATTTCAGTTCCCTGTCTGCAGCCCATGACCTGCCATAGCCCATCTCTTCTTTCTTGCCTTCTTCTTCCTCTCTTTCCTTGTTCCTCATCCTGTCTTCTGGTTCCTCTCCCCTCTTACTCCTCTTTTCGTCTTACTTTTCTCCTTTTCTCTTCTCTTTCTCTTCCTTTCCTTTTTTTTCTCTGTCATTCTTCAATTTTCTATAATCCCCCCCCCCCCCCCCCCAAAAAAAAAAAAAACCCCATCTCCCATCTATCCAAATTTTTCACGTCTCCTGATTTTCCTGATTTTCTGAAATGTAAGCGATAGTACAGCATCTCACACTCTGGAAGTTTATGTTATGAAGTTTCTACGTTTCAAGCTTTCAAATTCAAAGTTATATTTTCTGACTTGTTTCTAAATAATCTATATGTGTAGTGGTTTCTAAAAGCTTAAAAATGCTATTAATATTTTGATCTTTCGAAACATATCATTAGGTCTTGGGTTTGAACCCATCACTAGTATAGTATAATAATTAGTAACTCTCAAAAAAAAGGGCATTATAGTAGGCCAGCCAACCTAGGATCCATAGGTGCCCATTTTAGTGTTTCCCACATTCTGTAGCCTTGTAATACAAACAGCATTGAATCATGTACTCGGCATGCAGCCATACAAACAGCATTAAATTATGTACTCACCATGTAGCCATGCTTCAAGGCTGCCATTGGGAATCAACTCATAACAAAGCAGATGTTGGGAAGATTCTCGGCTTGTGTAATAGCCAACAAGCTTCACAAGGTTCCGATGATGGAGACGGCTTAGCATTTCTACTTCAACCACAAACTCACGGTCACCTTGACTCCCACCACTGAGCCTCTTGATGGCCACTGCAGTTCCGTCTTTGAGTACTCCCTTATAAACACGACCAAAACCACCTTCTCCAAGAACATTTTCTGGTTCAAAATTATTTGTTGCTTGCTTCAATTCGTCAAATGTGAACAACCTGGTTGTGATTGACCGAGGAATCGATGTAGTGGCAAATGATCTGGCATCAAAAGGACTTGATATTGCTCTTGCGGAAATGCCTGCAACAGTTAACACGTGTTTAAACTTATGTTACAGACTAACATTTAAAAAAATACCTCATTCAAGAAAATCAAGATACCTTAACAAGCAGTTAAAAAATACCTTTCGTGTTTTGGAAGAAAATAATTCACCCAATTATTTAAGCCAACCTTAATCAACCAAAACAGTCGATGCAATAAACACTTCTTTGCTACTCTTGGCCCCTCTAATAGCAAAGAGAGTGTGAAGAAAATGCAAGATGCTCATGGTATCATTCAGAGGGATCCCATCTTAGTCAAACAGATAATTACTATTCTGAGTTGCTTACAGCTTAGCCACATACCCCACAAAGGGACACACCGCAGTTGGGTGTTTGGGCACCTTCCCCATTGATTACTCAAGAGATAAGGGCCTCTCTAGATGTCTCATTCTCCACTGATGAGGTGAAACGAGCATTCCTACAACTACCTCGAGAAGAGTTCCCAGGAGATGATGGCTTGTCACCCTCCTTTTTGACATTTCAGGATGCTTTTGGGACACAGATCATATTAACCTTTCATGAAGTCATCTTTCTTCACTAAGGGTCTGAATCATCTTATCCCCTAATAGGAGGTGTCAGAAAAGGATAAGCTAGTGGACACCCATACAAAATGCTTTGAAAAAGCTGTTAGCTTGAGATTGCAACCGAATTTGCAGATAGCTATTCATGATACAGAAAATGGGTTTCTTCAAGAACATATCATTTTTTACAATTTGGGGGAACAATAGAATGGGCTAATGTTACATCCCAAGCTAGGCTAAGGCCAGTATTGACCTAGGGTTAAGACGATGAGCTAGCCTAAAATCAGCTAGGCTGACGGTTAGGGTTAAAAGTTAATCCAAGATTAGGGTTACAGCGTAGCCAGGCTTAGGGACTGATAGGACCCGCCCAAGAGGCTAGGGCTAGCAAGGGTGAGGTTTGGATTGGCCTTAGGCTATGTCTTGATGGAACGTTAAGGTTTATTGTCTAGGAGGAACTTCCTCATGGCAAACTATACCTCAGGCTCGGGGGTGGTTCCGGACAAGAATCTACGACTGGGATGAATTGTGTGGGCTGAAAAGCACTGGGTGACCATGCCAAGTTGAGGGCCTATTTTTGGCGGAAGAGAAAAAGCTAGGATGGGGGCAGCCAAGGGTGTGCAGGGGTTGGTAGCTTTCTTTTTCCTTCTACCCACAAAAATAAAACACCCGCTTCCTTGTGGTAAACGAATAGTTTTAAAACCATAAGGTCAGGGCCTATGATTGATCAAATCTAGTGTGTTAAGGGGCATTTGAGAAAGCAGAAGGGGGCAATTTTCACATGTGCCATTGTCAACCTTGCACACATCTCTTTGCCATCAGCAATTTTCTTCCCCAACCTACAGGTTGCCTCAACCAGCCTACTTATCGTCCTCCTAACCACTCTTTCTTTTTACAATCTCCCAGAGTCTTGCGAGGGGACTCTCACTTGTGTGTGTGACATTTATTTTGCGTGTGTGTGCATGTGTGTGTGAGAGAGAGAGTGTCGCCTGTTACTGTCTTTGTTGCCATCGTCATTTCCTGCTGTCGTCTTCTACTCCCGGTCCTCTCTTTGTTGTAGCCTGTTCGACTCTTTGCTATCGTCATCTGTTCCTGCTCGACTCTTCTTGCTGGCCCTCTTCTTCCTTTCGCCTTCTCCTGTTGCCCGTCTGGTCTTCCCCTTCCCGCCTGCTGGATGTCTTTTCACCTGTTTTTGTTCATAGCCAAGCCTCAGTCTGTGTGTGTTTATCATGGAGTCTCCTGATCTTGTATATTCAAGACGAATTGAAAAAGCACCTGATCCGAAGAGAATGAAAGAGACAGAAAATTTTGGTGCTCAGCATGCTGATCTAAATGCACAATTTTCGTATTATGTATTGCATAAGGACTTTCAGGCAAATTACGCTGCGTGAGATAAGCCTAAACAAACTTTAAAATGCAAAATTCCCGTGCAAATGATTTTGCCCAAGGTCAAGAAATTTTCAGAGGGAGCAGTGATACTTTTCTTTCTGAGCAGAATGCCCTCTGCAAATGACGTGGCTGAATGGCTGAAAAATCTGTTGGGTTTGTTGAGGGTGTGTATTATGCTGCCAGGGGTTTTCTTGAGGTTGTGTTATCTGACATGATGCATAAACAACAGTTGTTGGAAAAATCCCGTGTTCTATTGCACTCACTTCATCATGATAACGAATATCACAATAAAATGCATGTCATATAACGTACAAGGTTTGAATAATCCAAGAACTTAGACTAGTTTGGGATTATATATATAAAACGAAACCAGATATAGTGTGTTTGCAGGAATATAATCAACATGCTCTAACTGGTTTTTCCATGATTATGATATATATATATATATATATATATATATATTCAACTGGCCTTTGGCTTGGGGTCCTCCCTTAGTTACTAATTTTCACTGCCCATAGGCGCTTATTTATCCACCCATAGGCGATGCCGCCGAGGAAGCACCAAGGGGGGTTTTTAACCCAGTACCTCTTGGTCCTAGGCAAACACCTTCACCACTTGAGCTATCACCTCATTGGCGATTATGATATATATTATGCAGGCATCAATAGTTTTTTTGGGGTTTGTGTGCTTGTGAGACATAAGTTATAGCCAATGGTAGCTTATAATGATCCAGATGGTCATCTTATCATTGTACAATACATGCTGAATGGAATAGTTTATGAATTTGGATCGGTTTATGCTCCATCAAATTCACCACAAAGAGCTAGACTCTGGCAGAAACTCTTACAGTATCCATAATAACTCACCATCGCCAGATGACAACACCAGAGGTGTTTCATATATGATTGCAGCTGCAAAATTGTCATGGAAAAATGAAATGTGTCAATAACTAAGTGCAATGGATATGTGGAAAAAAACATCATGTAGCAGGGCTGGTCACCCAGCACACTTTGTGGTGGCTCTTCTTTGGACAGTATGTTCAGAGTCCTAGATGCTCACAGTGCAACATGGAAGAGACGAGTGCAACACGGAAGAGACTATGTAGCGGAACACAACACGAGGAGAGACGAGACTGTGGAAGGAACGAGAACACTTGCACTACTCAGAGAACATTGATACATGTCCTTCACTATTTTGTGCACACTCAACAGAGGTCACACTGAAGAGGACGACACAACTCAAGCTGATGACAGAACACACGGTACAAGTGGTATGAAGGATGAGGATAAGGATGTCCTCCAAGGTGAGATAAGGATGCAGGATAAGGATGTCCTCCAAGATGGGATGAGGGGCCATATATGCCTGAGGCCAAGTCGGTGGTATCTCCTATCTTGGGTGGATGCCTTGGGTGGTAGCGTAGCCTTTGGTGGAATCTCCTATCTCTGGAGATGCCGGTGGAGTGTTAGTCGGTGCCGTTAGTGCCATTGGAGCCTTCAATGCACCTCCTTGTGTCAGTTGTGGTGATGCATCTCCACTTGATGATCTCAATGCCGTTGACTCGTGACTGCCACACAGTCACGCTGTTGCGGTGGATAGTCCACCATGTGGGCACCTTGGTGGACACTCCATGTGGGCACCCTTGGTGGATAGTCCATGTTGGCACCCCTGGTGGCTATAGGTCACCCACCACTAGAGTGCTCACTGTCCTCGATGAGGAAGATAAAAGAAGGTTGCCTTGAGGATTACATATATGGGAAGTATGCATGATGTGGTTATTACATTATGGAAAAATGCAAGTATGCACTGATTACATTATGCAGAATACAATGATGAAAAGAGTGCAGAGCACTGATTACACTATGCTAAATACAATGATGAAAAGAGGGCAGACAAAATAATACAACTGAAAATGTCCATCATGAAATAGTGTATCTAAGTACTGCCAGAAGTAGTGCTAGGTGTGCCGGAAGAAGCGCTAGCGCCAGCCAATGAGGAAGTGGGGAGACCGGTGAGAAAGAATTGGAGAGGACAGAGGGATGCTCGGAGGGTATCCAACTCGGAAGCTTGGGCCTGTAAAGAGACCAGCTCCTAACTCTGCTGCTCCACGAGAGCGCGTAATCCATCCACCTCCTCAGTGTTGTGGGAAGATGAAGAGCGGAGGTGGACTCTGTGTCATGTAGGCCCTGCTCTATTGTGGACACCTAAACCTGGAGACCGCGGATGGTGTCGGCAGCCTGACAGTTGTGATCCCACTGGCGGTGGCAATCACTGGAGAGCTCGAAGAAGTAGTCGGTGACGTATGCGGAGTAGATGTGGAGACCCCGAACGATACGGCGAGCTCGACGAGGGTGTGGTAATGATAGCTGCTCTGGAGGGTCGGGAAATCAGAGGCAAGGAAGGTCTCCCACAGAAATGTCTAGAGCACTGTAGGAGAATGGGGAATCTAGAAGCTCAATGCGCTCTGTGTCTTGCTCCCGATGGACACAAAATATCACCTCATGCAGGGATCCTAGAGTGGGGGCACACAGTGATGGCCCTCCAGAGGCGATCATAGAGGTGACGACAGGGATGGTGGTAGTCACCATTGAGGGTGTCGCCTGGGCAGCTGATGGAGCCAAAGAGGATGATGTAGGTGGAAAAACAGGAGATGTGGGGAAGGGGGAAACATCTGATGTAGAAGATGGTGTGGTGGAGAGGGTGGAAACAACTGCTGTCGAAGATGGGGTGGTGGACAGGGTGGAAACAGCTGCTGTCGAAGATAAAGAACCAGCCGAGGCCGAGGGTGGAATGCGGCGGGATGATGTAGGACTGCTGATAGTGGAGTTAGGTGGAATGGGAGGCTGCGGCGGGGAAGGAAGGGGGGGGGGGGGGGGGGGGGCGGGGAGGCAGATCACACTGCACTCTAGGGCGGATGCGGGAGGCATAATGGTTGGACTGACGAGGTTCGTGCAATGGGGGAGATGTAAGGGGTATGGGTGGCTGCTATAGAAGATATGTGAGAAAGCGAGCAGAAGGCCAAGTGAAGGAGATGGTGTCAAAGCGGCGGTGAAGAACCGAAAGTTTAGGAGGGCCAAGGAGTTGTGCGATGTAAGCGGAGGTGAGGCGTTGCCCATTAGGCAGCAGTGGGAAGTTGCTGGGGAATGAAGAGCAGAGAGATGCATCAAGAGTAAGCAAGGGTGGAAAAGAAGCTAGACCCTGTAAAACCAAAGTGGCTAGCTGGGTGGGAGTAAACAATTGGGTAAACTGTGGAAGTTGGAATGGTTGGGGATCAATGAAATTTATGGTGAATGGGTTGGTGTGGGATGGAGAGATGGGAAGGTGGAAGGGGTGGATGGAAACGGGAGAAGAAGAGGGAAGGCAGGGTGGTTGGTGACAGATAGGTGGAGGGGGTTGGCTGGAAGGGGCGGTATAGCCTCCTCATCAGAAGGCATTTACTCGCTGTCGGAAGAAGAGGAGGAAGATGAGTAATCAGATGAAATTAAAGAGGGGGTGGAAAAAGTTACCTCTTGGGACCATGACCGAAGTGGGAGGTGGAGGGGCGAGCCGGTTTGAGTCCCCCTCCACTAAAGCAAAAACCTTTATATTTTTTCTGTAAATATGAAGGCCAAGTAAGTTTATAGGTTTTCACGTTGAAGGTTAGGGCATGCCATCAATTTATGTCGAAGAGGCAAGGGGGTGGGGTGGGAAGGGAAGGGTCATTGAAGAGGCAAGGGGGGGTGAGAGGTGAGAGGATGTCGGCAAGGGGGGTGAGAGGATGTCGGCAAGGACAATCGAGGGAGGGGGGGGGGGGGGGGGCGGGGGTCGAGAGTATGCCATGAGGGAGGGGGTTGATTGGTGAGAGGACAGACAGTTGGGGGGGGTGAGGGTGAGGGTGAGAGGACGGCGGACAGTCAGGGGAGAGGACAGACAGTCGGCGGGGTGAGGGTGAGGAGTGAGAGGATGGACAGTCAGGGGGTGAGGGTTGATAGGATGCCACGAGGGGGGAGGTTGAGAGGGAGTGAAGAGGAGGTCCGCGAGTGGGGTGGAGAGGGTTGATAGGATGCCACGAGGGGGTGAGGAGGGGTTATAGCATGCCACGAGGGAGTGGAGAGGATGCCCGCGAGGGGGTGGAGAGGATAACCACGAGGTGGACCACAAGGGGGGATGAGGATGGAGAGGATGTCCACGAGGGGTGGTGGAGTGAGATGGAGAGGGGTGAGGGTGCGATGGAGAGGATGGCCACAAGGGAGGGGTGAGGTGGAGAGGATGTCCGTGAGGGAGGGGTGAGGTGATGGAGAGGATGTCCGCGAGGGAAGGGTTAGGGTGAGATGGACAGGATGTCCGCGAGGGTAGTGGTGGAGTGAGAGGATGAGAGGATACCCGCCAAGAGGGGGCTGAGTGGGTGAGAGCATGGCCGCGAGAGAGGGGGGGGGGGTGAGAGGATGAGAGGATGTCCACCAAAGTCGGGTGTGGAGGATGAGAGGATGTCCACCAGAGGGGGGTGTGGATGAGAGGATGGCCACCACGAGAGGGGGGGGGGGGGTGAGGATGAGGATGAGGATGAGAGGATGTCCGCCAAGAGGGGGGGGTGAGGATGAGAGGACATCCGCCAAAGGGGGGTGTAGATGAGAGGACGTCCTTCTAGAGGGGGGTGAGTGGGTGAGGACATCCACCAAGAAGGGGGTGGATGGGTGAGAGGATGAGAGGACGTCCGCCAAGAGGGGGGTGAGAGGATGAGAGGACGTCTGCCAGAGGGGGGTGTGGATGAGAGGACGTCCGCGCCAAGAGGGGGTGAGTGGGTGAGAGGACGTCTGCCAAGAGGGGGGTGAGGGGGTGAGAGGACATCCGTGAGATGGGGGGTGGATGGGTGAGAGGATGAGAGGACGTCCGCCAAACAGGGGAGGGTTAGGTGGATGGCATAAGGGGGGAAATGAAAGGGTGAGACAAGGGGACGGGTGGGTAGAACATTGGGTAGTAGTTGATGGTGCCACGGGGTGGAAGCAGACAGCCCGGAGGACATCCCAAAATTGCAGAGGGATGTCCCCACGGATGGTGTAAGGAGCGGCTGATGGCACAAAAAGAAGGGGGATTAGTGGATGGGGTGTAATAGTGGGGGAAGGAGGGGTTGGCGGACGCGAACCTAAGGGCTTAGTGGATGAACCAGGCACTTTCTTTTTGGGGGAAAGGGTTGAGCTATGGGGAAGGAAAGGCTGCAAGGGAGGCTTCAGGGCGATAAGCTTTGATCCTCGAGCCGTTGACTAGTGGGAGAACTAGACCGTCCAAGGTGCGGAGTTGCACGGCTTCGTGAGGAAGAATTTGGTGAATGAGGAATGGTCCTTCCCAAGCCAAGATTGTGAGGATTATGTTGTTAATCCTGCATATTGTGTACTAATTACTACTTAAGTAATTAACTTAGAACAAGAACCTTCAAGAGAACACTTGAGACAAGATTGAATTGACTTGTTGTTATTAAACTGAGTACAATAGGTCTCTTATATAGGAGATGAAGAGACACATTTGAAGAGGCATGTCCTTTGATGAAAGGACATGACCTTAGACGAAAGGGTACAACTTTTAGGCTAAGGGATGTGTCCAGTCGATGTAGAGGCACAACCATTCACTAAGGGATACAACCATTCGTCGAAGAGATGTGGCTATTCGATGAAGAGGTACATCCTTTGACGAAGAGTCGCAACCAGTCGAGGATAGGGGTTCCCTTTGGCTGGTAACTCTTTGCATCTGCAACAGTAATCAGCAATGAAGAGAGAATCTGATATATAAACACGTCACAATCGTGACATTCCCTCCCATTTAAAATAAAACCCAGGGGTGGTTGTTGAGACTCTGGAAGAAGGGAAATGATTGAATTGCTTCTGCATCCAAAGCTCTAGCTGCTAGATCCCATGTCATGGCATTATTGCTGACCATAACAATCTTGCACATACCAAACTGAATATTAACTGCATCTGCAACTTGTCTCATCTTTACCGAAAGTATGAGAATCATATCTGGAACTTTTTTGTTAACATCATTGGTAACTTCGAGCTTTGTCCAAGAAAAGACTGAATCTTCATCTACCTTTAGAGAAACCATAAGCAAACTGTCTTGAATCTCCAATATCAAGGATTGTGTCACCAAACTTTGCATTTGGTTAGTGACCATCATTTGAAAATCTGAAAGGGAGTCCATTGGCTTGTCTGGAACACGGATGTCTTCAAGGGTTGTCGTAGATGAAGAAGAGGTATTGTTTAAAGGCTCTTTCATCTGCAAAGATAGTGCATCGAGACTAGGACAAGTATTGTCCAAAGAGGCAGTGGACTGAAGTCATACTGCAAGAGTCTGTATGAGAATTATTCTTTGTACCATTCAAGGTAAGAACTGGAGCCTTCAGACTTGAAGAATCTTCATTCACCATTGCAACTGCATCGGTTATTGTGTAAGAGACAAAGACTTCATTCTGCAGGGGCGGTGACAAGGCTTTTGTTTTTGCCTGGACCACAGCCAAAGAAGTTGTGTGCATTTGGGATGCCACACATGAACCAGAACCTCTTGAATCGTCAGCTTTATCAGCGGGTATTAAGGCTTCCAGAGTAGGAGGAGCATGGCATGGCTCGCAAGGGGGAACTTGTCCAGCGTTGCGGCATTCACGACCGAGTACTCGACTAGGGTCGCAAATATGTGCCATTATGTGAGCCCACTTCGAAGAGATTGATGACTCTTCAAGGGGAGATCTTCTGAAAGCTTCATATTGCTGCTTTGGCTTCTGCTGATAGTGATTCAAAGATGGATCTTTCTCATAACTGTTGTAATGTTGAGAATGTTTGTGACGAGCATGCAGAGGCTCGAACGAAGTTATTTCATGTCTGGTGGTCTCCACAGAACTGTGCTGAGGACAAGAAACCTGTTGTGGGTGTTGTACGCCGAGAAGTTGCTTGTCGGGAGCTTGAGGAGGCTTTGGCTCACCATGGATCAAGTGTGACGAAAAAGTAGCCGGAGAAGGCTTCAAGAGTAGTTGAAATGCCTTCATTTCATGCCCGAGAAGGAAAATCGGTGAAGAAAATGAGGATTTGAGGCCACTTTCAACACTTTATGCTTGTTGTAATTTCTGGTCAGCAACAAAATTCTACACTGCAGGGTTTGGTGGAAGCCTTACATGCCAAGAAAGTCATTGCCAAGACAAGAGGGGCATACATGAAGAGGGCTGCATCCGGGGGGTTGGGGGTGCCGGTTCACATTAGCGTACGCCCGTTGGTTTTTTTTTTTTTTTTTAAGATTGTGCTGATCGCTGGCCGTGGGGTACTCCTTTGTTTTATTTTTTTTTTAATAATCGCTGGCCGGCGGCTTGGGCTTCCTTGCGCCGGCGGGTTTCCTTGCGTGCTCTAGCGCTAGTTGCCGTTGGGTGGCTGCTTTACGTGGCTGGTGGAAGCCACGTATATTAAAAGGCTTAATGTAAGCCTTAAGTTATAAGGCTTTTGGTTTCGTTTTTTTTTTTTAAATATGAAACGTCACGTTTTTAAAAGAAAACGTGAAGAGGCAAGATCAAAGGGTGGCGACCCTGCGTGGAGAGAAATGCAGCCCGAAAAGACGCGATGAGGGCCTCCAGTAGAATACCCTCCAGTAGAATACAGGCATACTACAAGCACTTTGATGTGAGTTTCTGCTTCTCTGCTTCCCATCGTTTTTTTTTTATAGAAAATTGGGAAAATGCTTAATCAAGCAAAATTGGCAAAATTGGGTAGAATTAAATGGAGCATTCTCTCCTGCTCTTCCATTCAACACTTGCTACACCCAATTTTAGGGTTTGGACGGGCTGATTTTAGGGTTAGGGTTTGGACTGATTTTAGGGTTTGGGTTTGGGCATCTCACAGAGCGGAAAAAAGTTTGCTGCTTGTTTACATTACTGCGAGCAAGGATTCACGCCAAGTCCACCATCGCTCTGCTTCTTCCATACAACACCGAGAGGAGAGTAGATGAGGGAGTGCCGCGGAGAGGGTGAGGGCTTCACAACCCACGGGTAGGAAAAAAATTTGCTCTGATACCACTGTGAGGATTATGTTGTTAATCCTGCATATTGTGTACTAATTACTACTTAAGTAATTAACTTAGAACAAGAACCTTCAAGAGAACACTTGAGACAAGATTGAATTGACTTGTTGTTATTAAACTGAGTACAATAGGTCTCTTATATAGGAGATGAAGAGACACATTTGAAGAGGCATGTCCTTTGATGAAAGGACATGACCTTAGACGAAAGGGTACAACTTTTAGGCTAAGGGATGTGTCCAGTCGATGTAGAGGCACAACCATTCACTAAGGGATACAACCATTCGTCGAAGAGATGTGGCTATTCGATGAAGAGGTACATCCTTTGACGAAGAGTCGCAACCAGTCGAGGGTAGGGGTTCCCTTTGGCTGGTAACTCTTTGCATCTGCAATAGTAATCAGCAATGAAGAGAGAATCTGATATATAAACACGTCACAATCGTGACAAAGATGAGCTTCTTTGCCCGTTTCAAATGACAAAGTGGGAACCTCTGGCACTGGTGATTTCTAAGGGGCAACTAAAGCGGACAAGGATGTGCTCATATAAGAAACGCGCCACCTTGTTGGCCGTGCAATCCTTGGTGGCGTGGGCTTCTGCCCACTTGGTTGCGTAATTGGTACCAACAAGAATGTATTTGCATCTCCTCGGATGTGCCACTCGGTCCCACGAAATCAAGACCTCATTTCTCAAATGGGGACGAAGCGAGGGAAATCTGGAGGGGCCGGTGATTTTGACGGGTGGGTTTGGGGCCGCACCGTTGGCTAGTGTCATAAGATTTTGCAAACTAAATAGAATCTTTCAACATGGTGGGCCACCACAGGCCATGCTGGAACAGAAGGGCGCTCGAGATGTGGCGGGGGTAGTGACCACCACCAGGGCCGGAGTGTGCATCTTCGACCAGTTGTGGCACTTCATGAGGACTGATGCACCTGTGTAAAACACCATGATGACCAGCATTGTAGAGTTGGCCAGCGATGATTTGGAAGGGGCAGCTTTTAATTAGAAGCCAGCGCTTGTCCATGGGGCTAGCACTGACTTGAAAGTGTCCTATGGAAAGCAAAGCAAGGATATCCCCATAGTAATCCGGAGCAGCATCAACTTTGAAAAGAACACTATCAGGAAGGTCATCCTCAATACCTGTTTGCAGGCTCCCCTATGTCGATGTAGGAAAGGTGGTCCGTCATGACATGATGTTTGTCCGGTCAGAGGAGGATCTCAAAGTCGAATTCTTGGAAGAGTAGCAACCACCTTCACACCCGACCAGCCACCTGTGGTTTATTGAGAAGATACTTTAGAGCATGGTGGTCCGAGATGACGATGAAGTGGGAGCCCAAGAGATAGTGGCGGAACTTCTGGCAAGCATACACAATAACCAAACCTTCCCTCTCAATAGTGGTGTAGTTTTGTTCAACGGGTGTGAGGAGGCGGCTGGCATAATAGATGGGTATGTCCATCTTGTATTTCTCACTGGGCTGAGTAAGGACCGCGCCCACAGCAGTGAGACTTGAATATGTATGGACATGGAAGATGATCGTCCAATCGGGTAGGATGAGAACGGGGGCTTCGATCAAGCGCTTTTTAAGATATGAGAATGCAGTAAAGGCCGGGTCAGACCACTGGAAGATGGTGGAGGGCTTGACTAGGCAGGTGAGGGGAAGGGCCATGTCAGCATACACGTAGATGAAATGATGATAGTAGCTGGTGTGTCTGACGAAAACCAAGGTGCCTTTGGGCTGATTGGAGAAGGAAGGCGAAGGATGACAACTATTTTGTCAGAGTCGGGAGCCACACCATCAGAAGAGATAAAGTGACCGAAGAGGGTGCCCTGAATCACTAAGAAATGACATTTAAAGGGGTTAAGGTGGAGCCAGGAGGAGTGACACTTGGCAAAGACTAGAGCTAACTCAAAGACATGTTCTGAAAAGGCCTCCAATCTAGAAACAAGTTGAGTGCCTGTGAAATTAGAAAAATCATCAATGAAAGTACGAAGAAAGTTGAGCAGGTACTCCCAAAGATATTTGTGACAAGCCGTTGGAAAGTGGCCGGAGCATTACACAGCCCGAAGGGCATCTTGTTGTAGACGTAGGTACCCCATTGGGTGACAAAAGCGGTCTTGGCAGGGTAATCCGGGTGGATGGCGACTTGGTTGTAGAGGGCATGCCTGGCCACATCCTCTAATACCCAATCCATGAATGGAAGGGGAAATCCATCCTTGATAGTGGCTTTGTTGAGAGACCGGAAATCCACATAGACACGGACCTTGTTGGTCTTCTTCTTGGGCGAAATCACCATAGGGGAAAGCCATTCAAAGTGTTCTATTGGGGAAATGATTTGGGCGTCCTCCATCTTTTCCAGCTCCACCTTGACAGCCTCTATGTACTTTGGGTTCAGCTTGTAGGCGCGCCCACGAACGGGTTGAGTGCCCTCCTGGAGAGGAATGGTGTGGACACCAATGGCAGCTGGAACACTTTCCAAGTCCTTGTATGTCCGTGCGAAGACATCATTACAGGATTGGAAAATCCTTGGATTCCGGACAATGCTGACTTTGGTAATGACCGTATTCCCCACATCTATAGCAAAGGACGGGACGAGTGCGAGGTTGGGAAGGGCAAATAGGACGGTTCATGGGGGCTTCTGCCATGGTGGTTGGGGAAGGAGGATTCGGAATGAGTGGTGGAAGGTAGGTCACCTGGGGAGTGGGTGGGCAAGGAGGAGGTGTAGCAGCATGGAAGGGTTGTGGAACGACAATGGCAGCTGTGGTATAATAGGCAAGGTTGGGGACGGTCAAGGCAAGATGAGGAGTGTGTGGTTGATGAAATTGACAGAACCCCTTAAGGTAGTAGCACTCTTTATCTTCATGTCCTCCTTTTTCACAAAAGGAGCAGTACTTCCCTTTTGGACATTCTTTTACAGTGTGTCCAAGTGACTCGCATATAGCACACCACAGTCCCTTCTTGGCTTCATCCTAGGTCTTCAACTCTTCAATCTCCCTTTTGAGTTGGAGCAAGGTACTTTCCTCGCTAGGAGGTTTTTGGCTCAGTTTGAGTGCCTCCAGCTCCCGCTTTGCTTTTCCACCGAGTCATCCAATTGTGCCAGTGTTGGATGTACAGAGCCGACATCACGCTCAAAGATGAGTAGTGCATTTTCAAGTTGGGAGGCTAGCTCCTAGAATTCCAACAATGTTGTGGGTGTGGGCCGACTCTCCCGAATCTTTTGCTGGGTGGATCTGGGTAAGGCTTGTGTCACCCACTAAAGCACCCTGAAGTCACCAGGGTAAGTCGGTAAGTGAGCCCCTAGCATTGTGGTCCGTGTCATGAGTTCCGACACTCTCATGGTAGCAGTTGGAGCTTCCCTAGCTCTTGGAGAATGCGGTCCTCATAGTTACTAGGATGGAAGGTCCAAAGGAATGTGTCCTTTAGAGTGGTCAAGTCTGTAAAGTGGTCGATTGGAAACTAACTAAACCACTTGTCTGCAGAACCTTGGAGAGTGGACGGAAAGAGCACCAAGGAGGCATCCTCCCGCTCAAGTCCTCGGCTCTTACAATAGAGATGAACCGTCGGATGTGGTCATCCACATCCTCAGTGGATGAATCTTTGAAGGTAGGAAGCTTGACGTTGACTCGGCCCAGCACCGTGGAAAGGGGTTTTGCGCCAGGAGGGTTGGCTTGGCCTCCCACGTTGCCAAGGATGGGGTTACCAAGGTTAGCTGCCATAGGAAGAGGTGGAGGAGGATCCCTGGGTGGCACATAGCTGAACCTCTTCCGACTGAAGCAGCGTATTGAGAGAGGATTTTTGGACAGGCTGACCGGACTACCACGGGAGCGTGTATTAGGCATGCAGAGAGGACGCAACACGGAAAAAGGATGCAACACAGAGGAAGGATAGAGCTATCAGGACTCCCAGTTTCGAGAGTCCCACCGGGCATGCCAAATTTTAGTGTACCTGTAGCACGGCTGGTCGCTTGGCACACTGTGGTGGTTCCTCTCTGGACAATATGTCCGGAGTGCTAGATGTTCACAGCGCAACACAGAAGACACTATGTAGTGGAACACAACACAAGGAGAGAAAAGAATGTGGAAGGAACGAGAACACTTGCACTACTTAGAGAACATTGATACATGTCCTCACTGTATCGTGCACACTTAGCAGAGGTCACAGTGAAGCGGACAACACGGCTCAAGCTGATGACAGAACACAAGGTACAAGTGGTATAAAAGATGAGCATAAGGATGTCCTCCAAGGTGAGATAAGGATGCATGATAAGGATGTCCTCCAAGATGGGACGAGGGGCCATATATGCCTGAGGTCAAGTCGGTGGCATCTCCTATCTTTGGTGGATGCCTTGGGTGGCAATGTAGCCTTTGGTGGAATCTCTCGTCTCTGGAGATGCCGGTGGAGTGTCAATCGGTGCCGTCAGTGCCGTTGAAGCCTTCAATGCACCTCCTTGTGTCGGTTGTGGTGGTGCGTCTCCACTCGATGACCCCAATGCTGTTGACTCACTGTGACTGCCACACAGTCACGCTATTGCGGCGGACAGTCCACCATGTGGGCATCTTGGTGGACAGTCCATGTGGACCTTTGGTGGACAATCCATCTGGGCACCCTTGGTGGCTACACATGCGCAAGAAAGGTTTTACATTCCATCATAATGCTTTTACTGAATATCATACTAGATTGGATCGTTCGTACTCTTTGAATGTTGATCACCTATGATCCAATTACATGTCGTATGTGGGTTGATTATTCCTTGGGACTCTCAAATCATGCTCCTCTATGGATGGGTCTCTATTTTGGTACTCCTCTTGCTGATGAGAAACTGCTAGTAAAGAGGCTATGTTTGATAAACAATAGTTATCTCACTCACCCTCTGTTTCAAGATATGGTGGGTGATATTGTTGCTGCTCTAAATGCAAAGATTTATGAGGATATTGACGCTGCTCGGTATCATTTTGATGTTCAGCTGATTATGGAAAATGGTACTTACTAGAAGAAAGAGAAAGAATCTGTGGGTTGAAAAGAAAATTGCAAGCTCTTGAAGAACTCGCCCATATTTGTATGTTATCCCCTCAAGAAGAAGAAAGAGTGCATTATGTTGGGCATGAGCTCGAAAGAAATGATCAAAGAAAGTTGGAAAAGTGGCAGATCCGATCACGACAAAAACCTTTATTGGATAAGGGATGTACCTCAAAAGCTTGCATACATCAAGGCCAAAGCAATGCATTTCACGACTGCAAAGGAAAAATGGTGAATGGACACATAATATCACGCAATTAGAACAAGAATGTGTGACTCATTTCCAATATCCTTTTGCAACATCTGCTCCATTAATAGACAGTGCTTCTACTGCTCGTGCTGACCTACTCTCACGTGATAGGACTTATGGATGCACAAGAAGCACAAGAGCTTAAACTTCCTTTTTTGGAATTGGAGCTTGATAATGCAGTTAAATCTTTGGGCAAACGGGAATTCCCAGGATGGGATGCTTAACTGTTGAATTATTTCTACAGTCCTGGGATATACTTAAACAGCCGCTCTTGCTTATGATCAATCAATCATGATTACAAGGAATTACGTCATCCTCATGGCAAGAGGGTCTGGTTAAGTTGGTGCCAAAAAAATAAATATGTCAAAATATTGCTGATTGGAGACCTATTACATTGATGGTGGTGGTCTACAGATTGATTATTAAAATGATCACCCATAGAATCAAAAACATCTTAAATAGGGATCGACATAATATGGTTTTCTCCCCATAAGACAAATCACACACAATATTTGCAATGTCTATGTGGGAATAGAATATGCAAACTACACAGAGCAGGATAATTGTTATTGCAAGTTTGATGTGGCTAAATCTTTTGACGTTGTTCATTGGGATTATATTGCAATGGTAATGACGAAACTTGGATTTGGAGAAAAAATGTGTAATGTCATTTATTGGCTATACAAAGATAGCACTGCAAGATGTATTAAAGGATTGTCCTCTCTCTGGCAATTGGGAAAATCAATCAGCATGGATGCCCTATGAATGCCTTGTTATATGCGATAGCGACTCATCCATCGTTGCTTTATATGGATAAACTCACGGTGGACAATGGACATCTACATGGTTTGCAATTGCCACATGGTCGTGTCTTGGTTGCTCTGGCCTACATTCCTTTTTCCCAAAAAATAACCAGAATGATCTATGTATACTTATGTAGGCTCGAGAGCTATTTGGTGAGGTTGCAGGGCTGTTTATAAACTTCGAGAAATCAAAATTGTTGCCTTTAGAGGAAGAAGATTGGCATAGTATTTTATGGCCTGATAAATTCTCCTACCAACGGAAACTATCAAACATTTGGGATATCCATTGGGTGAAATGTCTCTCACTAGGATGCTACTAAATGGGTAATGCAAAAAATACAAATGAAGCTAGATTAGTGGAAACTACCTACATGGCCGCTTCATCTCAGGCTTTGCATTGTGCAATCTGTTCTCATGCCTTGCATCCAGTTTTTCTTGCCACTGTTGATATGGTCAAAAAAACAAATTTCGTCTTTCATGTCACAGACAATGGAACTATTATGGAGATCAAAAAAGCACAAAAAAGCACCAAGGCTGATGACGTATCAGAAGATTTGCTCGCCTAAAATGCATGGTGGACTAAATGTCCTAAATCTTCATTATCATGTATTGGCAAGAAAAGCACCAATGTTAAATAATTTCTTGCCTCAAGAACAACCCTCGATGCTTATGGCAGCAGAAATGTGTAAAAATTTAAAACATCTTCCTTTGGTATATGGCAACTACAATACTGGGAGATAGTCTGTGGGCATGTGCAAGGCAAGATTCCAGGTTGCCCATATACAAGCAAATTGATTGTTGATTGGAAAGAAGTGTTGTAATACTTACATTGGTTTGGGAGACCTCCACAAATATAAAATTCTTTGAGGCAAGAAAATATACATTGGAGTAAAGTCTTTACTACTCCATTGGTGATCACAACTCCTAGAAGAGCTTATTTTCTATCTACTAAAGATATAAACATTGAGCAAGATGTGATATCTCGTGATGGAAGGGTCTTGTCATTTCCTCGAGCACAAATAAGATGGGGATTGGGTATGCATTATAGGACTACATGGTAGCAAATAAACAATCAAATGCAACCCTTTTAGGATGTATTGCATGACCCTCAAGAGAATAGATTGCAAGATTGGACATTACATAGAGAAGGGCTTCCCGCGTCTACTACAATTTGTTTTGCTCAAATTATAGCATCAAAGATTTACAGATTCACCATCCCTCGGCCATGGTTTTCAAAGCATGCAAATGGGATGTGGCATTTGAACAAAACAAAAAAATGGTGGAAGCAAAATTTGAAAGCGATATGGAATAGTAAACTCCCCCTCAAACAGAGACTATTCCTATGGAGATGTATTGTAGGAGAGTACTCCCTGTTGGCACATGTTTGGCCAAAAAAAAAATTGCTACTGCTAAATGTGTAGTGTTCGTGCGCTTGAATGAGACTATTCACACTTATTATGGAATTGCACAAATACCAAGGAGTTCTTACATCGCTTAATAGTGTGTTTAATTGCCAGATTTTTGGGTGTATGTTTTTCTAGAAACTTCTAGATCTTTGGCAAACTCACAAGGAAATTGAATGACAATGATCCTTTCTTTGCATGGACAAGATTTTGGGCACTTTGGACAACAATCTGGATTGGTCACAATCTACTGGTTTTGTTTTTTTTGTCTGAAAGAGACTTCTATTAAGTATGAAAAAGACATACAACAATCACAGCTATAAGCCGGAAAAGAATAGAATCACCCCAATATGCAAGGTGATTTCAACCACTGAGGAGCATCATGATGCCATGAAAGACCTGTGGTGCTAGAGGAAAAGAAGATGCCATGGTCCCACTCCTGCATAAAAATCACGTGCTTTGCCTGTGTAGAACAGAGGGCCCCTGAATACGAGCCCAAGTAGCCATAAGAGTATGGATGATATCACCCCATATAGTACTAATGCACTGAGACCCAAAAATCTGGCACCCTCAATAGCCTCCGTGCATCTAGCTCTCCAGATTGACCATGCTGTAATACTGGCAACAATCTCCCAACTGGTGTCAATCCTCTGTCTCACGGTGTATAATCTGAGCGAGGGACATCCTGCAATAAACCATGCAAGGCAATACCTCTACGAATGAAAATAGCAAAATCTATACCGCTACCCCCATAAAAAAGCTGCGGACTGGACTAGGAGAGCGAAGCAATTGCCCCCCAAGTCACATGCATGGCTCGGCCACTCAATTTGCCCATAAGTTGGGCTATAGAACCCCAAATCTGTTGTGCAGTGCTGCATTCCCATAAACAATGTTGTTTATGGGGATGCACACCTAGGACAGGAAGGTGCTACATCGAAAACCGATCTCCACTGATTGGTGGGGAGACCACCATGTAAGAATAACCAAAAGAAATGAGAGATCTCGCTCCTTCTGTATGAGTGTCAAAGTCTATGCCAATATTTGCGCTGTATCACTAGAGAAATATTATAGCTCTCCCAATGAGGCGTGAGAGTAGGGATCCTATGCATCTGTCGAGTGAGGAGAAGCCTGGCATTCCGGACGGTGAAACTAAAAAAAGGAAGACTTTTCAAAGGATCAACGACATCAATCCACTCCCACTCTCCTGGATCCCACTAAAGATATCTGATAGGACTGCCACCATATAACCACAAACATCAAGAGCCATGAGTCACCAGCTGAGGAGAAGGGTCAATGAACCAATGCTTCCCTGAACGACCAACAATCCTCACTGGACTAAGCCTAGTATCTGGGATGATCTCCTCCATACTACATCTCCTCAATCTCCCTCCAGGCATGATAGAGTAAATGATGCAATCTGGAGCCTCCTAGCCCGGGAGAGCAATGACCTGCAGAGGTATGTCTATCCTCGAAAAAACTCCCAGCCAACTCGGATGATAGTCTCCATGAAAGGTCCAAGAGAGCCACTCATACGGAATAGCTGCATCAATCTGATCAATACGAATGCGAAAGCCCCTAAGATGCTGAATGGATGCAGCTCTCCGATCCTCCAGAAGACTCTTAAAGGTCTTCCAAGCAAGAAGTGTGTATGCACATCTCTCCCATCCTGACCACTACATATAACGAGATGCACAAGTGGCCGACCGGCCTCATCCCTGATGAGCCCGTTCCACATAACAGGTTGTCGTTCAGCCTCATCCAAAGACCTAGGAAGCCTTTGTCGCAAAAAAGATCTCATGCTTCTCCATGCTCTCACAATGGCTGCAATAAGAGGGGAAGATGGTGCCCTGATATCAGCCTATGTGAACAAAAATCATGTGCTGGGCATCCAGTCTCCCGACTCGGGGTGTACATCCGGAAATATGAGACAAGAAAAAAACCTTCCAAGGCTCAGTGGCTAGTAGGAAACCTTTGACCACAAGTTTGCAGAGCAACGCCCTGCACTGAACATCCGGATCGATAATATTCAAGCCCCCCTCTCGTTTGGGCTGAATAACTGTGAGCCAAGCTACCCCGGCACGAGTGTCTAAGGTGCCATCCAAACCCGACCAGAGGAAATTGTGGATTAGTCTCCGCAATTGACCAATGCACGCACGAGAGAAGCACCAACAAGAGGCAATAAACCAGGCTGAGGCAAGCAATACCTGATTAGCCACCAAAGCTCTCGAATCTAAATCTAATCTCCAGGAGCTCCAATGAAGGAGCTTCTTCCGGATACTCATAAATACCGGAGCAAACTGTTGTGCAGGAGAAATATCAGTCCCAACCTGGCATCCCAGATATCTAGCAGTGCATCCTCTATTGATCAAAGTAAAACCAAGCTTTGCATCCCTAGCAACTCTCGGTGAATCACTAACCCAAAACCAACACATTTGGGTCAATTAATGAGTGCCCCTACTACCAAACAAACAGAACTCCTCTACTGCTACCCGGAAGGAGCATAAGCATATATGTGAAGCCTCCAAGAACATGGCTGTGTCATCAGCTAACTCAGAGTCAACCAATTCCTCTTGACTACAAAGAGGCAACCTCAATCCAGAAATACCAGCAGTGGAGCGGAGAAAGATGCTCATGGCCTCTGCAACTATGATATATAATAATGGGGCTAAAGGGCAACCCTGCCGTACTGAGCGAGAAATCTGAAACCGCTCTCTATCACCACAAGCGAGCACTCTTTTGTGGGCATCTCAATACATGCATGAAACTCCCTTGATCCATCTATGAGAGAAGCCCATATGGCTAAGAGTACCCTCAAGGAAGTCCCAATCCGCTCTATCATAGGCCTTCTCAAAATATAAGAGCAAAATGGCTAAGGGTTGATTACTCGCTTTAGCCCATTCGACGGCCTCCCAAAACAAGAAAATGTTATCAAAGATGCTCTTGCCGCCGTGGAAGAATCCATTCTGAGTATCATGAATGACATCCTGCAAAATTGGTTGCAATCTGATGCTCACTACCTTAGCAAGAATCTTATATGCAGTCCCAAGTAAGGTGATAGGTCTCCACTGGCCAATCAATGTCTTATCCCCACTCTTAGGAATAAGATAAATAAGCCCCTCAGTGAGTGAAGAAGGCATAGAACCTGTGTCCCACATCTCCTGGAGAGCTGATGTGATCTTAGTCCCAATCTCATCCCAAAGAGTAATGAAAAAAACACGGGAGAGGATATCTTCCCCTAGACACTTCCCATGAGGTAAGGCATGAAGAGCATGACTGAACTCCTGCATAGAAAAAGAGGCATCTAGAGCGGGACACATCTCCTCAGTGATGAAATGTGGCAATGCATTCCAAACCTTCCTTTGTGCCCTGTGTCTCAAATCAGAGTGCGGCTCAGCGCTAAGAAGCTGGGGTAGAAACCAATGGCAATCATAAGAGGATCTGAGTGAAGAATGCCATGTGAATCCTGCAACAACTGCCTGACACTATCTTTGGCATGAGATGGGCTGTGAGTAGCAAAGAAATGTTTGTTGCATCTACCACTCATCTGTGTCCAAAAGGATTCCTGGGCATGGAAACGGTACTCCGCGTGCTGCTCAAGAGAGTGATGAAGTTATGCCCTAACAATAGATAAAGAATCTGCAACCCATTGAGCATGAGGATGTTTCTCGTGCTCTTTCTGCAAGGCAACCAATCTACGTCTAATAGCCCTTTCTAAGTCAAAGGTCTCTTGCCTCTTAGACATGGCACATGTGTGATAAAAGACACTAATATCACAAAGAGCAGAGGCCAGGCTGTGAGAGGCCTGTAAGAAGTCATGAGATCTCCAAATATCAAGCATACAACGTGATAGCTCTGCATCTGAAAACAAATGATCAGGGATGCGTACATGGGGTGCTGATCCATGGCAATTCGGATCTCTAATACATAAAATCACTGGGCAATGATCTGATTTAGAGGTGCCTTTAGCAATAAAAGTAAGCCCCCCTCTGTCAAGCACCCAATCATCCACATAAAATCTGTCTAACCGTGCATAAATACATCCTGCAACCCCTCTCCTGTTAGACCATGAATAAAGAAGAGTGGATGGTCTCCTCGAAATGTCATCCTCATGCCAACAATCTCTTCCATGAATGGAGAGTATAAACCTCTCCCAAGACGCTCTTTCAAGAGGATGCACCAAGACCTCATGTCCACCTCTTTTATCCGTTGGCATCTCAACCATGTTAAAATCCCCACCAATAATCCAATGGTCGGCTAGAGGCATCAGTGTAGTGAGAGATTTTCAGAAGGCAATCCTCTCACCTCTATGGTTAGGAGCATAGAGGTTGAGAATACCAATGCATGTAGTACCCTGCATAAGAAGGATCCACTGCGCTCTCACAGGCAAAATGACACCATGTCCAATGATGCAAGGCAAGATCAAAGCTGAAAGAGATACAGACACCACCCTTGGTACCAAGGGCTAGTGACCAAAAGGTGTGTCCCGAGAGAAGCTTGCCTGATCTCCCACATTGGCTAGCATCCAGTTTATGCTCTTGCAAGAGCAATACATCCATAGGTCCACTTGTAATTGAACAATGAAGCTGGGTTTTTACAATTTGTTTCCGCCAACGCAGAAAAACCCCCCAAGATCCCGAATGTTCCAAGAGACAATCCTCATAAGGACTCAGAGTAGGAACGACCAGATCTCGTGGTCGACCAAGGACCCCCTTTAGAGGCGGAAGTACGTCTCACATAGATAAGGGAGGGAAAATCTGATGATGTGAAACTTACCTCTCTCCCACTCCGGGGAAAAGCCAGGGCTAGTCCTCAAAATTGGAGAGGTACCATGACAAATGCGAATGCGCAACATCATCCTCAAGGGTACAATCATCCTGTAACTGTGATGCAGCATCCTCCTGTGAAGGATCTAGATCATGTGCCTGCAAAGCCTCATCCTCCCAAAGAAGGATCAACATCCTGTGAGGCAAGAGTTGCATAAGGGTTAGGGTGCTCCACAAGGGGTGTGGGTGAAGAGGCACGTACGGGGGTCCAAGGGTGCCTGCCATCCCTAAAACGCTGTGTGGTCTGCTGTGGCAAAGGAGCAACTGGAGTCTCGGCAACTGCAGAAGGCATCTGATGGGTAGGACCACGCCACCTCCTAGCATGGCCCCTTGATCTAGGACAATCTCTAGCAATGTGGCCCTGTCTCGACGACAAATCAGACACTGGTCAAGTTTGCCTGCAATCTCCATCCTCTGGCGAAAATGCGATCCGTCAGGTCTATGAAGCATAATATGATCGTCAGTAATCGATGGATCAGGAACAAGCACAAGGACCCGGGGTACACCATCAAGAGTGGCGGTTATAGCCGAGGAAGCTGAGGCGGGAGAGCTCGGAAGGACTGGTACCTCTAGAACCTGGCCAAAGGATGCCCCTGTGGAAGCTAAAAGCTTCCAATAGGACCGAGGAAGAGCAGGGAACCGCAGTGAGACCAGGGTAAGGCGTTGATCCTCCACCACTAGATCAAAGCCCACCTAGTACTGAAAGAAGAAAATCATCCTAGGACCAAGAGGGAAGGGGTTGCCAGACAAAACCTGAGAAGTAGCTTCTGAAGAATGAAAGTCCACATGGAAGAAGCCTCGACCAAGCAAACGAGTATCCTGAAAGTGCACAATCAGCTCCGAAGGGAGAGCTGCTAGAAGCTATTCATGGACCTGCAAAAACGAGAGGGGTGGGAACCATAAACTCTCGCAACAAGGGTGGTCTGCACCTCAAGGTCAATGTCGTGCTGAAGAGAGGTGAGCTCGTCTTGTGAAAAATTGTTGATTCTCCCGGCCAGTGGGGGTGACGAAAGATTGGCTACGGCAGAAGAAGCCATAAAGCCAATCGAGAAAGTGTGGGCGGCCGACTTGAATCCAAATAAAAATGCTACTGAAATAAAAGGGAAACGGGGGAGGACAAGGCGGGTGCAGCAAGATGGGTGCAGAATGCGGGAGCAACAGAGGCGGGTGCAGAAGAAGGGAGGCAGAGGCGGGAGCAGCTGGGGCAGCAGATGGGCAGGCAGGGGCAGCAGAGGGGCAGGCGGAGGCAGCAGTGCGCAGGCAGGGGCAGCAATGGGGCAGGCGGGGGCAGGAAACAGTAGCGCAAGCTCACCTCTCGAGCAGTGCTCTTCACGTTTCCGCTCCTGGCAGTCGTCCCACCAAAAGACAATCTGCTGGTTTTCCAGTCACCTCAGATTGACAAGTATTACTACCATCAATCATTGCGTCAATCTTTATATTGCTGTGTTCAGCTACAACAGCTAGACCAGATAATCTGGACTTGTTTTTCGACTGCTTTTAGTTGTAGATTGTATGAGAAGTGCCCTCATCTTGGGGCTCTTCTCTTTATACAGTAAAGAAATAGAAAGTGCGGTTTTACAAAAAAAAAAAATTGTGCTCAAGGATCCCAGTATGTGTGAGGCTTGGTCCCAACCTAGTGTGACACGAAGACAATGGAATTATCTTGATCGTGGCAGCTACCACAATAGGGTGATTTCCTAGGGGTTATGGTCAAGGTAGGGTAATTCCTTGGCTGGTGCTTGGTGACCATTGAGCCAGTGGTGCTTGATGTTTGAACGTGTACCCTACGTACAAAGAGGCAGCCTTAGTATTGTATAAGAGAGGAGAAGTTCTCAAACTTCTAGGTTTGTGATAATGAGTCTAAGATCATATGGTTGTTACTTTGGATGATATAATGATTTCCTAACTTTGTGATGCCTTAGCATGGGATATCTGCAAGGTTAGTGATGCTTCATGTGTGGACAAGGTCTCTGTGCACTGGTTTTGTGATTTTATTCTCATCTACTCCATCTGGGCTTTTCATGGCATCACCATATCCCAGATTGGCTGTGTACACCTTGCATTTTGAGATAATCTCTTCCGACAATGGCCGTGATTTTCTATGAATTTTTCCACATTTAATAGAAGTCTCATTTTCTGTAAAAAGAGTTCTCCTTAATTATTTTGCAACATGGAAGCCCGACATAAATATACTGCAGCACGATAAGAAGTCGAACTAGACCGACTAGATGATACTCTACAGGCATTTGAAGCTTAACAAGAACCTTTGATATTCAATGTGCTTAGTCACATGCACAACAAGCAGATTCCTAGGCATGTATGAGGTATGAGGCCCTTGCTTCCATACAAGAGCTAAATAGCAGATCAGACTCAAACTTGCAGACCTTGAAAGGAGCACCAAAGTTGTTTTTTCACCAAGGATCACAACTCAACATGAGTGAGTTCTCTCAGCAGACAGAGCATTTCAATGTACTGAAGTTTACCAAGACTTTGGACCAGTTATCAGATAGGAGAAGATGCCACTTACCATTTCCAAAAAAAACCAGCAAAAACCCACAACCCAGAGTTGATGGCAACAACAAAGTTACAGCAGACTTTAGTATCTGAATTATATTCAGTAGTTGCTGAGATAACTAATGAAGTTTCACATCAGGTATCCAAAGAACAGTCCTCAGCACAGCCCAGAGTTGGTGGCAACACCAACAAGAAGGATCTAGCATTAGTCTCACGAGTTCACCACACTGGTGGCTGAGATGGCTATCAAACCAAAAGTACGTGAAAAAGTGTAAGGTGTTTGAGGGACAATCTTCAGCACAACGAGTGGTGGGTGCAGATAAGCATCTTCAATTGACATGAATAGAGCTTTCAGCAGCACACTAAAGAACGTGTTACGGGATTAGTTTTTAGATTTGTCAAGACTCAAACTCATATCAGATTGTACCCATTCCATTCGCTGGGTAAAAGTGTGTGGATAGTATAGATCTTTGTCCAAATGCACAGCAGATGGTGCGACTAAGCTTCCAAATTTTCCTGAACCTTCCACCCAAATCTTCTCAAGTCAGTACACTCCACAAAATTCTGTTTCTTGCCCAAGTTCCACTTGCTTTCACTTTGCCGGGAAAAGTACCAAATTTTGGCGAGAATAGCAGCAGATATTTTAGAGGAGAACCACAATGTCACCTAGATGAACATCCACTACCACTTCCATGTGTGGATCTCATTCTTAAAGTATCATCAATCCCACTTTATCTAGATCCATGTAGAGCATCAGGGATAATCTTCCCCGCCACTTTATTCAACATAAGTAGGAGGGACAGTCATATGCATCAGCTCCAACCATCAGATGCATGTGTCATGCTAGGGCTACTAACACAAGTAACTTTTGGAAGGCCTATAAATAGAACACCTCTCCCTATATCTGACTTTTGGAACAGCCAGAAAAGGGAGAGGAGACCAATCCTGAAGAGCAAACTCAGCCCAAAAAGCAACGATCAACACAGATTGGTTCCTCTGTCCTTCACATCAATCCAAGCCGTAGGCATGTAGTGTAGTTCAGTAAAATACAATTGTGTTATTTATGCTTATCTCACTTTCTTGTCTTGCCCATTTTCTGCCTTTGGCCTTCTTCTTGTCAGAATATGCAGCGGAAATGATAACCAAACTTGGGTTGACAAGAGCAAGTAGAAAGCAGAAAATAGACAGCACAAGAAACAGGTGTGTAAACTCTTCTCTATACACGAGATCCCGCAAATAACTAAATGATACAATGGTGGGGGGCATGGGGCCTATTTATATGCCCCATGCATGCAGTCGGCCAGACCTGGTGGCCCTCCACGACTGCATGTAGCAGTCGGCCAGCAGTAGAGAATTCCATGACTGCATACAACAAGTCGGCCAGCAGTAAAATACTCCACGCTTGCTGATGGG
Source organism: Cibotium barometz (assembly GCF_041138505.1). Taxonomy (NCBI): domain Eukaryota; kingdom Viridiplantae; phylum Streptophyta; class Polypodiopsida; order Cyatheales; family Cibotiaceae; genus Cibotium; species Cibotium barometz. Next base: position 39,318,521 of record NC_141085.1, on the reverse strand, counting down.
CAGTCGGCCAGCCACACGACTGCTGAATGGACAGTCGGCCAGCCACCAGTAGCTCCTGCTAACATCTGGCATCCATCCACACCACCGAAAAATGGGGAAAAATAGGGAAAAAATACGGGGAGTGAGGAAAAATGATAAAACACCTATACAGGACGGGCACACCCACAACAGAGGCCGTGGTGTATAAAAGTAGACAGGAGATGACTTCTAACACCCCCTCTTAGCTCCTGGCTGTGAAACCAACCCAAGGGAGCTGGAGTGCCACCTGAGCGTAGCCTGAGGTAGAGACTTCGTGAAGAGGTCCGCCGCATTGTCCTCCGCCGTCGAACAATAAAGTAGCAAGATGTCACCAGCCAAGATCTTCTCACGTACAAAGTGATACTGTATCTCTATGTGCTTGGTCCGGGCATGGAAGACCGGGTTCTGAGCAATAGCTATACAACTCTGGTTATCGCACTGAATGACTATGGGCTCCTTCTGTGGAAACCCAATCTTGCCTAGCAGCCTCCGTAGCCACACAACCTCACAAGCAGCACCACAAGCAGCCCGGTACTTTGCCTCTGTCGAAGAAAGGGCAATAGTTGGATACCTCTTGCTGCTCCAAGAAACTGCTCCTGAGCCGAGGGTAAAACTATATCCTGAAGTAGATCTCCTCGTGTCTGGATCTCCTCCCCAATCTGAGTCACTCCAACCTTGGAGCTTGACTCCATCCCCTCCTGTGTAAAAGAGTCCTAGATCCTTCGTATTCTGCAGATACCGCAAGATCCGCAACCCTGTGCCCCAATGAGACTTCAATGGCGTCTGCATAAAAGAGCTCAACAGCCCCACGGAGAAGCTTAAGTCCAATTTGGTGTTCAGCCAACCAGATCAATGAACCAACCAACTTCCGATACTGCGAGGCATCAACTAGCTCACAAGGATCTAACTTTGTGTTCGGGTCCATCGGCAAAGTAATAGGCTTGCAGTTCTCCATCCCAAAGGCCTCAAGCAGCTCATGAACATACCGCTCTGCTGAGAGACGGAAAACCCCCTCTGGGTCTGCCAGATCTGCAATTCCAAAAAGAAGTGGAGTAAGCCTAAGTCGGTCATCTCAAACTCCTTTGACAAGGCAGCCTTCGTCACTCTAGTGTGCTCCACATGACCGCCAGTGAGAATGAGATCATCCACATAAAGGATGATAAGCGTGACCATGCCGCATTCCCGGAAGAGATACAGGTTTGGATCTGCAACCGATCTCTGAAATCTAGTCCGAACAAAGAAGGAATCAATCTTCTGATTCCACAAAGTATGCCTCAAATGGAGTCATATGGGGTACTGAAGTCGTCGGAGATCGGTTGAGGGTATGGACAACCGTTGCCACAGCCTCTCCCCAAAGTGGACGAGGAAGATCCGGATGCTCCAACATGGTCCTCGCCATCTCCACCACAAACCTGTTCTTGCAATCGACAACTCCATTCTCCGAAGGCGATCCTGTATTGGCCAGTTCCCTTTTGATGCCATGATCTGCACAAAATCTGAGAAATACAGTCGAGGAGAATTCAGCTCCTTTATCAGCCCTAAGAGTCTTGACCTGAAATCCAGACTCTTTCTCCACCATCATGTGCCAATCCTTGAACCGAGCAAAAGCTTGGTCCTTCTGGGAAAGAAAGTAGACCCACGTGAATCTGGTACAATCATCAACAAGCAGCATAAAGTAGAGAGATCCTCCCAAAGATGGTGTTTGCTGAGGTCCACACAAGTCAGTGTGAATCAACTCCAATGGTTTCAAAGCCCGCCTAGAAGCCTCCTTCGGACAAGATTCCCTGTGCTGCTTACCACGTATGCAAGAACTGCAACGCCCTTGCCTACTACCAACATCTGGCAAGCCAACCACCATCTGGTCTCGGAAAGCTCGCCTCAATGCATCCACATTTAAGTGGCCAAAATGAAAGTGCCACAAATCTCCGACCTGAGAACCTGTCAACGAGGAGAGTGCAGAGAGCTTGTAGATACCATTCTCCACACCGCCTTCCCAAACAACTTGGCCAGTCTCACGGTCCCGTAGAGCAACTGAATGCTCCTCAAATTCCACCCGAAAGCCATCAGGCTGGGCTATTTAAGTTGAAGATCAAAGGTGTTGGAGGTCAAAACTCACTTTGGAGGACAGCTGGAGGAGTTAGCTGAGTCGGATTCGAAGGTGTGGAGGTGTCTGATTGTGTCCGCTGAAGGGCTGAGGATAGGAGCAGGGTTGATTGGTGCCCTTGGAGCTGGGATCTTAGCGTCCCCCAGTTCTGATCCTTTTACATTTTCTTCTTGTGTGTCTATTGGTGGTGTTATAGAGGCCATCACCCAACAACCTCACAACGTCTATTGGCTGCTTCTTACTCCGCATTGCTCTTAAGGTCTTACAAGCTAGCCTGAGCCTAGCTCCAAAATTGGTACAGAGAAAAAGAAAAGGATAAGATGGAGGCTGATATGCCAATGGGTAAGAATAGAATAGACTTTGAGAGTGATAGAAACAACAAAGGGAAGAAGTGTTAGAAGTCATCTCCCGTCTACTTTTATACACCAGGGCCTCTGTTGTGGGTGTGTCCGCCCTGTATAGGTGTTTTATCATTTTTCCTCACTCCCCGTATTTTTTTCCCTATTTTTTCCCATTTTTCAGTGGTGTGGATGGATGCCAGATGATGTTAGCAGGAGCTACTGGTGGCTGGCCGACTGTCCATTCAGCAGTCGTGTGGTTGGCCGACTGCCCATCAGCAAGCGTGGAGTATTTTACTGCTGGCCGACTTGCTGTATGCAGTCGTGGAATTCTCTACTGCTGGCCGACTGCTACATGCAGTCGTGGAGGGTGACCAACGCTGGCCGACTGCATGCATGGGGCATATAAATAGGCCCCATGCCCCCCACCATTGTATCATTCAGTTATTTGCGGGATCTTGTGTATAGAGAAGAGTTTACACACCTATCTCTCTGTGTTTCTTGTGCTATCTATTTTTTGCATTCTACTTGCTCTTGTCAACCCAAGTTTGGTTATCATTTCCGCTGCATATTCTGAGATGGTATCAGAGCCCTAGGCTCGTGATAGATCTTGGGAGTTTTCTGAGCAAGAGGGGGAGCGTTAGGTTGCTGATTGGTGGACTGTTTTGGACTGTTAGGGAAGAGAAGTTGCAAGAGGAAGGCGGGCTAAGGTGCTGGACAGCCACTTGCAGGTTTTACAGATTTTTTTTCCCACCCACCCACCCTTTCAGTTTACTCCCCACGATGGCAGATTTACTAGAAATGGCTGAGAAGCACGTGAAGATTCCGACTCTCCCCACGTTCCCAGTGGAACGTCAGTTGGACGGGTCCAATTACGGCATCTGGAAGGTCATGATGGAGTCTGTGCTGGAATCATATGACCTTGCTGATTTCATCATCATCGGGGTTCCACGGCCGGAAGCACAGGAAGGGGAGTTACTGTCGATGAGGAAGGACCGAGAGGCACAGGCACACATGTGGGATCGTGTCAACGCGAGGGTCCGGTCATTTATTTTCCTCAACTGCACACCACAAGTGATCAATCATGTAAAGCACATGACACTGGCAAGAGGCATATGGGAGCACTGAAAACTGACTCAGCTTTCGGAATCAGACCCAGTAGACTCAGCTCAATCAGAAACTTTCACTTATGTTTCCTCTGACACTGCCTGACTCTCAAAAAAATCTATCCTTGCAAGGATCTAGCACTATAGACACCCAGCTAAAAGCAACTGACACACAACTGACTTTCGATCACCTTCCAGCCCACTAATCCGTCTAACTGTTGACAGTTGACTGTTGATTGCTCTCTGACTGTTAGACCTAAAACAAAAACACTTCCCTCCAACCCAGACAGGCCAAACCCAGCCCTCTACACCTTTAGCCGATTATACTTGAAGCTCAGCTAACCTTATCCAACTCTGTACCTTCTCAACTAATCTTGACTGAGTCAGCACTGACTCAGCAACTCCCTAGTCATCAGACTCACACATACAGATATTTCACCTCCACAAACTCTATCAAAACAACTCATTCACCACAACAGAAACCTCAAAACAAAAGACTTTGCAATCATTCACAGCTCGCACAAACCAAACTCGTTGACTTCTTCATATAGACAAAAACACAACAGTGTCTCAACAGCCCTGAGACATGGGCACAAACATGAGAAGAAAACACCACAAAGCTCAAGGATCTCCCACAGATAGACCCCAGCGATAGCACTTCAAAGCTTCATCTTCAACAGCTACAGTCGAGGAGGTATTGAGTTGAGCCAAGTCTCTAACAGAGATGCTGCACAGAGAACCTAGGGGACACACCTCCTAGCCGACTCTCTCGTCTCCAGCATTCCCTCTGCTCTGACACAATCAATTCCTCTCACACTACACTGGTCTTCTCACTGCAATCTTAAAAACTTAGCAAGTCCTCCATCCTGCAAGCTTCAACCAAACAAAATTGTATTGCAAGAGTTCACTCCACTGCAGTCACTCTCTCTGGTGGTTTCTCTAGCCACACACTAGATGAACCACTCTCGAAAACTTCCCCAATTCACCTTCTTCAGTTCATCGCCGCCTTGCTTTCTTCCAGAAGGTTCCACAGCCCGCTTCGTTTGATTGCCCATGCACTTTCTTTTTTGTTTTTTTGCACCTGCGCTTATCCACTTGGCTGCCACGTTTCCGCCACCTACAATCCATTTCACCCATCCTATATACATTATACATTTCTATACACCATGCTGGGATTGGGCTCTGGATTTCCCTCACATATTGCCCAACACCCTGGGTGAACACTTTCAAGTGTTTCATTGTCTCTTTTGTACTCTGAACAACTGACCCTTCCACTTGGATCAAATGGGTACATCATCTCTCTCCATAGTCTTCTAACTGAACCTTCTCTGCCTCTCCTGGACCAAATACTTGCAGGCATCTTGTAAACAACATCAGTGATGTGCTTCTAATAGAGGGTTGCACACTTAAAACACAAACTCTGTCAACCCCTTTCCCAGTCCCCCTTCTCCACCAATCCCATTCTGGCACTACATCCCAAAACCCTCTTGGATACTTATTTTCATCATGCAGCTGTACAGCACATCCATCTGTCACCTGCCAATGTAAAGCATTTTCAAAAACATCCTCACGAACATGATGATTCCTTTCCTATACAGGACTATAAGTCTCCTCATATAGCATTTACTTCTCAGCAAAAAAGCATGTATACAAACATCATTATGTGCACTCTTCACAGCATCCAAGTCATCATCCAAGTCCTGGGTCTGCTTGCAACAGTCAGCATCATACATGCAGCCACCATCTTCTTTAGCCACAACAACAGAGTCATCTGACTGGTTATTTTCATAGGGTATCACCAAGGACTCAACATGGGTCTGTTAGAAGTCATCTCCTGTCTACTTTTATACACCAAGGCCTCTGTTGTGGGTGTGCCCGCCCTGTAGAAGGTGTTTTATCTTTTTTCCTCACTCCCCGTATTTTTTCCCTATTTTTCCCATTTTTTCCATGGTGTGGATGGATGCCAGATGGTTGGCAGGAGCACCTAGTGGCTGGCCGACTGTCCATTCAGGAGTCATGTGGCTGGCCGACTGCATATTCAGCAGTCGTGGAGGTGCTGGTGGCTGGCCGACTTGCTCCTACAGTCATGGAGACCATTTACTGCTGGCCGACTGCTGTATGCAGTCGTGGAGAGCTTTTACAGCAGGCCGACTGCATGCATGGGGCATATAAATAGGCCCCATGCCCCCCACCATTGTATCATTCAGTCATTTGCGGGATCTTGTGTATAGAGAAGAGTTTACACACCTATCTCTCTATGTTTCTTGTGCTGTCTATTTTCTGCATTCTACTTGCTCTTGTCTACCCAAGTTTGGTTATCATTTCCTGGACTCTCCGTTGAGACCAACTGGTCAGCAAACGAGATCCAGTAATAGATTACAATAATCATTTCGTCCATTATACGAGTTCAATAGGGCTGTTGATTATTGGGATGAAGTTAGAGAGAATCAAGTGCCAAGACAACAGCTACCCCAAGGTTAGACTGGTAATGTAAGTACGCTGGAAGCAGCCACTGAAGAGAGAAGTGAGGCTACTGGTCTGAGAAGTGGGAAGATAAGCTTTGATGCTTGTGTGACAGGGTCGTCACATGGATCAGATGATGAGATAGATCTTGACCAAAGTTTGTTGGAAGCAGAAGAGGGAGACCCATGCATTGATACTAATCGAGCTGTAAAGTTGAATGTTGAGATGCTTTCTGAGAAAGCTGGTACAGATCCAAAGTATGATAGTATTGTGGAGCAGAAGCTTGGGTGTGTACTCAAGGTGATAGGGAATTCAGTAAGAGTGGAAGATGAATATGATCAGGATGAGCTGAATGATGCTCTTCCATTCTTTAGTGCCTCTTTGGATGATGTTGATGCTGAGCCTTTGAACGTGGGCTGGATATCCATTCAAATGGCTGGATATCCATTCAAATGGCTGTAATGATGTGGTTGAAGAAGGTTGTCGACTGCATAATGCAGCCTGTGTGAAGCAGTTTCAAAACTAGGATGCTGATGTTTCTGCAGATGTTACTGAGACCTTAAACATGGGCTATTTGGAGATTCAGTCAGGTGGCTGTGGTGGTGTGACTAAGGGGAGCTGCTGCTTGCGTAAAGCAGACTGTTTGAAAGAGAGCCAAGGCTTGCATGCAATGGAGTGTGAGCAGAATGATGGACCTAATGCAGCTGCTGTTTTACAAGGAAAGGAATACTGTGGACAGACTTATGGGTCTGTTTTAGTAGATGATCATCTTGTCCATGAAGGTGCTTCCCACTTGATCTTGAATGCCCAACATAGCAAGATTCAAACTTTCAATCTATTGAGTCAACCTTTGAACCTCTTGATGAAACTCATTCTGCCCTCTATTGACAACTCTTGGGATTTCCACATGAACTTCCCTCTGTACATGCATATCCAAAGGCAAGGTAGCCTCCACAGGTTTGCTTACTAACAGAGATGCTGCACAGAGAACCTAGGGCGCACACCTCCTAGCCGACTCTCTATTCTCTAGCATTCCCTCTGCTCTTACACAATCAATTCCTCTCACACTGCACTAGTCTTCTCACTGTAATCTTTAAAAATTAGCAAGTCCTCCAGCATGCAAGCTTCAACCAAACAAAACTGTCCTGCAAGAGTCCACTCCACTGCAGTCACTCTCTTTGATGATTTCTCTAGCGACACCATCAATGAACCACCCTCAAAAACTTCCCCAATTCACCTTCTTCGATTCGTCGCCGCCTTGCTTTCTTCCAAAAGGTTGCACAACCTGCTTCCTTTGATTCCTATGCACTTCTTTTTTTTTTTTTGCACCTGTGCTTATCCACTTGGCTGCCACGCGTTGTTTCCGCCACCTCGGATCCATTTCACCCATCCTATATACATTATACATTTCTATACACCATGCTGGGATTGGGCTCGGATTCCCCTCACAATGTGATTATGAAAAAGATATCAAGGTGTTCCCTACAGCTGACGAGAAATTCTCTAAGAAATTATGGGCAGCATTGAAATTCTTCTAGAGGACCTCTTGCACCAAGGTTAACTGAAACAAACCAGAGAAGGTTGGCCCTATTCATCTATCATGGGAGGTAGAGAATGAATGACAATTTCAAATGGTGATGGCAAGGCAATGCGGCTTTAAGCGTAACATTTTCCTGAGGGATTCGACATCATTGATTGTAACATGCAGTGCAAAGCTCACCAGATCATTTACAGTAGAGGATTCTTGTTACATATGCAGACCAATTAGACACAATGGTTGCAAACAAACACTCAAATGTGAAACATGACTGTAAAAAGCTGGCTTTTACATACCTTTCATGCTAAATCTTATTTTCTCAGCTGTATGATGTAGAAGATATCTCCACAATAAGATAAGAACCACTAAAACTGTGATGACAGCTGCAGCAGCTATGACAATAATATGCCATTGATGGAATCTATGTCCATTTCTGCTATCATTGCCACCATCTTGGGGAAGCATTTGCAGTAGAGGCAATGGAGGTATACCTACACTTGGCGTCTGAACAGCTGACAAGGTTGCAAGGTGGCAAACAGCCATACTCAGCTCATGCAGATGCATCTAACCAAATAAATGACTCTCAAATGACAGAAAAAATGCCTACAGAAAACTTACGAGGTGGCAAAGGAGGCTCGAAGTATCGGAACCGCACAAGGGTGTAGTTTCCAAATAAGGAGCTGTTGAAATGCACTTCGAAGTGGTCCAGATCCGTCTTTATGGTGTCTGCCTGCTGCAGTGAGAAACTGACACTGGTCAAGGGACCAATCACAATCACCAGCGAAAGGTTCGGGCCATTGAACTGAAATGAGTTGATCTCGATTTGAATGACTTCAACACGAAGCTGTGAAGCCAGCTCTTGTTGAAACACACCACTCCAGTTTGTAAAGGTTGAGACATTATCGACGAGTAGCTCCAATCTTATTGGATAGACACACATGCAGCTATCAGATGGCAATCCAGGTTTCGGCACCATATTTTCTGCACAACAGCCTGCAAAAATAATGTTCATCCAAATGAAATGACACAGACTCACCTCTCTCTCTCTCTAACCATTGAGGAGGAACAAAGAAGAAAGACAAGAGAACTTCATGTGCGGATCACCGGTCTTAAAGACGGTGACAATGTAGAGGAGGAAGCCAAAGATTTATACACACGCATAGGCATTTAGAGGCCTACACACAAGGGGGCTTGGAGACTGGGCAAGAAAGACAAGAATGGAGGAGAGAGCTCGAAGGAGAGAGCTCTCATTTTACGCTTTCCCACCTTGGAGGCTAAGAAGGATTTCTTGGCCAAGCGCTCCGCCCTTAAGAAAACAGGCATCTTTTTAGGAGATGACCTCACCTTGGCACAGCTAGCACATATGAGGGAGTGCATGCCGGAGATTAGGGCAGCCAGAGCAAAAGGGAAGCTAGCATTTTACAGAGGAGACAGAGTGGTAATACTAGAGAGATGCACCACTTGACGGTGTGAGACCTATGGAACCAGTCTGAGACTTGCAGTATGGAACTGCAACGGAGCATTGAGACCGGATGTGGGGGCTAGACAGGAGGCCCGTTCGAAGCATGGTGGTCACGGATTTGGAGGAGTTGCAGTTCTTTTTAGAGAGGAGCTTCAGCCACTCATCCATGTTATGCGCCGTGATGAGAGCGCGAGGTACATGTGGGTCAGAGTGAAGGCAGATGAGGGTAGACCCCTATACATTGCTATATGTTACTTTCCACCCAGCACATCTCATTATGCAGCGCCCAAGGGGCAATCTCCATATATGATTCTAGATGAGGACATATGGGAGTTCTCCAGGGAGGAAGATGTTATCATACTTGGGGACTTTAATGCTCGACCTGCTCAGTACCAGACCTCCTTCTTTGATACTTCGGAGGAGATGTTGAGAGAGATAGATGTAGAGGAGATGTGTTTGACCCAGAGATCACAGGATGAGGTGGAGTGTACTGAGTATGGGAGATACCTCTTGGAGGTCGGGACTGCACATGGGCTGTGGCCATTTTAAATGGCCTAGAGAGGTATCCACTTGCCAGTGGCTTTACTTGCTTTCCACACAGACATGGGGCCAGCACAGTGGATTATGTTTTAGCCTCGCCAACCTTCATCTCGAGTATCCAGGATTTTGCGATTGGCCCCAGGCCCATTAGAGTTACGGTGGATCATGCACTTCTCTCCTTTACGGTGGATTTCCACTACAGTGCCCGCCAGGTTGGGCAGTCCTCCTATCACCCGAGATATACCTTTTGTAGAGAGACTGATGGAGTATACACTACAGAGATCTACAGCTTGTTGAGTGTAGAGGATCCACAGAGGCCATTAGCAGAGCTCACACAGATCCTGACAGAGGCTTTACATACAGCTGCAGCGACGGCCTTCCCACACACGCAGCCCACAGTACGACCACATCCTGGGAGCATGCCCCAGAATAGTTGCTATGATGATGACTGTAGGGAGCTCAGAGCCTGGCTACAGAGAGAGGTGGCCACAGGTGTTACTACATATAGACAGTCACACATCATCTTCCGATGCCTCGTCCGGCAAAAGAAGAGAGCATTCTTAGCTCGGCTGGAGAGAGACATGTATCAACTATTTTTGAGTCAAGATTCTGGGGAGGCCTGGAGATTGCTTAGAGAGCACCCCCCACCTCCGGCCATTACCTCTCTAGATACATGGGGCGAGTATGCAGCCTCCCTCTACAGAGTACCAGAGCAGCCACCACTACCCAACCCTCCAGAGCCTTGTCCACCCACTTCTACCTTCTTCACAACAAAGATGGCGAGGAGGGCCATCAACAGATTGCCAAAATTTGAGGGACAGGACCAAAATTGGGAAAATTTTGAATTAATCGTGATTAGTGGCCTTAATCAAAACGTTTATGTTTCTTCTTCTCCACATGCTGGATTCTAAGGAAAATAGGGTTCATCTTGTTGCCATTGATCAACATTGTGTTAGGGTTTTGATAGTGCCTTCCAAGACCTTCCTAATGAACCTATTAATGGAGCTTCACGACTTGTATTCTTGGAGGAACCGTGAGTTGTTTTCTTGCGCTGATTTCAGAAGGGTGTGATGTCGTTTCTTGCGTGAATCGGGGCTATACAACCATGGAATACCTTATTAAGCTTTAGCTAAGGTAATGCAAGCTTATTATATGCCATCAAGCCTCGTACAGTGCTATTTTTTTTGTGTTAGCAAACCTGCACGTTTTCCTTGTCATGTGGCTTGAGGGAGCTATAATCTTCGCTCCAAATTGCTTGGGACAAACCAAGAGCTTGCCTAAGCTTGGCTTAAGAAGAGCCAAGCTTAAGCTTAGCTACAAGGGACTTCAAAGGCTGCAGATTTTGCTGCATTTTTTCTATTTTGTGCTGCACCTGGTCGTGGGAAGATGCCAGGAAGAGAAGCGCCCTACACGCTGCGAATGGGCATGATTGTGATCATCTTCCTCAAATTTTCAAGCTTTTGTGATCACCTCCCTCAAGTTCTCAAGCTTTCAACCACCTCAAGTCTCTCAAGTCATCTCAAGTCTTCTCAAGTCTTCTCAAGGCTTCAACATTCAAGCAATCATCATGGAGGAAGGCTACATTTTAAATGTTTGAATGCCATTGCTAAGAAGCATCATTATTGTGGTATATGGGATGCTTATGGCTGCATTTTAAGTGCTTGGAATGCCATTAGTTTGCCTACTTGCATGCTAATTGCAAGGGTGGGAATGCTCATGACTCATGAGACTTAGAAGCTTTGGCATGGCCATTACATCTACCATTGAAAGGATTTTGGAATGCATCATATGAGCCCTTGATTTGCTTAAGCATTAAGCAAGCATCACTCCTTTGGTGTTCATTGAACCAATTGGAGTCTACTTGCCATTTGATTGATTGTTTCGTTCATTGATGAGGGCCATGGAGTAAAGGCAAAAGGGGTTGAAGTGATGCAAATCAGTGAGTTGTGCTTGTGAATCACATGATGTTGGATGTTATGTGGATGTTGTTTTGTGGTGATTGATGTGACAGAGTCACTTTAGATGAATGGGGAAAGCATGAGTACATGCTCTTTGTAATGATGAAATGAAATAGCATGAGTCATGCTAAAAACATTGTAAGTGCTCCTACCTTATCCTTTTGAAGCTACATCCACATACACTTCACTTGTATCCCACTTCAATTCATAGTATCTAGTATGCTTGTGAGGGTACCTCGGGCATTGGAGGAGAGGCCCGGGGGGAGCATGGCATGAACTCTCCTTGTCATGACTGCTTTTGGTAAAGCGGCAAGGAGGACTAGATACTTGGATGTGAAGACTTGGTCCCAACTTGTGCCTAGAATCAGACTAGGTACGAGGGTGGGAGACTTGGCCGGGAGATTGGTAAGATAAAGCTCTTCTTCGACACACAATCAACTATATTGCAAGCATGCTGAGGCTATGAAAGCCAATGGTCACTTGATTGGGCATGCCATGAATGTTTGTTAGTGGTCGAAGCATAAGGGTTACATGAGCAAGTATATGCTTTTGATGATGATCATTTGTCAGAATGCGCAGAAGCATACACGAGATAGGAGAGAGAAATGAAAATGAAATGAAATGACATATTAACGTCTTCAGAAGGCCAAAATGACCTATGAGACCAAAAAGGTTACAACAATTGGTTAATCTGATACAATGTTTGTGTAAGAAAAGCTAAAAACAACTAAACAACTAACTGAAACTGAAACAACTATGAGGAAAAGTACGGTACTAGGAGCTCCTAATGGATAACATTTTGGGAGGAAAACTCCAGCAACAAAGGTAAGTATCATACACATCACTATCCAAAGATGTCTCTCATCGGTCGATGGCGGATATCCTCAATGTCCTCCATGGTGAGTACTCTGACTGGACGTCTCCCATGCCGTGCTAGTATGGTCCTGATCCTCTGTTGTAGTCTCCGCCGGTGTCGAGATGGGCCTCTTATCTTGGGGCGCCTGGACCGCCCCAACTCTATAGCCCGATCAATCAATGTACCTCTGGTGCGGCTATACTCTGGGGCTAGCTGCAATGCCTGCTGGCCTGACTGCTCAATCTCTAATTGAAAGAAGTCTGTAATCTGCCTCTGTAGGTGTCTCTCCCTCTCTGATCCCCTCCCTCTCAAGAGACCCTCTCTATGTCTACGAAGCTCCAGCAAGTATAATCCGAGGCATCTCTGATCCTGGTATCTCATGACTCTAGAAAGTGGTCCGAAACCCTCTCTAAACAGGCAGTGAAAACGGCCTCGTATCTCATAATATACTGGATAGTGACATATGTAATGTAACTCTGTCTCTGGCTCCATCTGGCACAGCTGACAAATCCTGGCCTCAGCTGATACTCCTCTGAATCTGCTAGTCTCAATCTCTAGCTGGTGTGAGGATGTGTGCATCTGACCAATAGCACACCGTACCCCATGAGAAAGATGAGTATCCATGTAGCTGGGTCTAATCACAAACCCATCCTGCGTGAGCTGAAGAAGATGATCTCTATAGAAAGCCATCTTCGTACCAAGCTCGTGTGTCGGCTGTATCCATGTCCTCCTAGTGTCCAGCTGAATTAAGTCCTGCCTGATAAGTCTGGTAATCTCTGCCCGTGTGAGAGAGAGGGAGGGTGCATCCAGGGAGTACTGAATGGAGGTAGCCTGTCCATACTAAAGCCATGCAGCTAGAACCAAGCTGTCATCTGTGCATACCAACATGATCCGTCTCCCTGTGATGCCAACTGTCGTGAAGACTCCAGCGCTAAGCGAGCATATCTGTCTCTAGGGAGAGCCCAAGTGCTATGTATAAAGGAGACTGATCGAGTGAGTGCCTCTACTACCAATGGGAGGGCAGCCATCTCTGCATGAATAATATCATGTGGTACGGAGGCCTTGGCCCTAATCATCCGGGAAATCATAGAAACCAAGGGCCTCTCCATACGTCTCCATCCATCAGTGCTACCAGCTCGGCTGTGGTGATCCACTGAGGGTCCCCATATCTCCACTCCATACAGCATGGCTGAAGTGACCAAAGTGTCAAAGAGCCAGAGCTTTGTTCGAGGTTCCTGAAACTGAACCTGCGAACACATCCTCTCTAGTCTTCCCCAATGCTGCATAAGCTCTGGTCAATTTGGTCTCCGCTGCTCTCCTTAAGGAAAATAGTGGGCCACTAAAAACCACACCAAGGTAAGTATATGCATCTGTATACTCCACTGTCTCCTGACCATATGTAAAGGTGGGTACTGACCTCCTAACCCACTGTGCTATGGTGTTAAACACCATCACCTTGGTTTACCAAGGTGATGGGTACTGACCTCCTAACCCACTGTGCTGTGGTGTTAAACACCATCACCTTGGTTTACCAAGGTTAACAGACAATCCACTGTCCTGTGCAAACGTGTGCAATGCATCCAAATGACGCTGCATCCCCTCTGGAGAATCTGAGATCAACACAATATCATCAGCATACAATAACAACGGAATCCATGTCCCTGCTAGCTGTGCTCCTCTGTCACCCTCCCGTTCTACATAGTCCGAAACCTCATCCACGTACATCCCAAATAAGGTGGGAGAAAGGGGGCAGCCCTGTTTCACCCCAATAGTGGAGTGGACTACATGCTTTGTAGATATAAAAGTATGCGCATCCCTCTCGCTCAAATATTCAGGTATTTAGCAGTGAACAACAACAATACAGCAGTCCTGCTCATCTCCACACAACAAGGAAGATACTCTTCTATCTCAGCCAGCATAGGTGTAGTCCTACAGTCATTTGGATTTGCATCAGTGGCCAAGGAGAGTCATCAGCAGAGCCTCGGGATAGCTGGATACTCCGCCGACGTTTGGGCCTCCTCGTCCTTGCGTTAGGCATTCATATCATTTGTACTCAACATTGTACAGCATTTCTCCAAAGAATAATAGAGTACATCCTAGAACGACTCAATGGTGCAAAGATTTTTTCTAAGATTGTCTCTACCTGCTCAACCAATGACACGGGCCTAAAGGATGTGACCGGTAGCAGAGCATCCCAAAATTTCTTATTATATTCTTCCAGATTGCTACAATCTCTGGAATCTAATCGATGCCAAGCTTTCATAACAGCCACCTCAAAAGTCGGTGTCAGCCATGAAGAAGAGAAGATTTGCTTGAACTCCACCCAAGTGCTAGGTGCTATACCCTGATGAAGAAGTGTCAACCACCATTGAAGAGCATTTCCCTTTAGGAAAGAAGCTGCCTTCCGTACCTTAGATGCCTCTGTGAAGTTACCACCAGAAAATGCCGCATCAAACTGTTGAATGAAGGTAAGAGCCTTCAAACGATCCTTTGCACCACTAAAAGTATCAAACTTTACATCTTTGCTTCATAGGTGGCATCATCATCTTCAAATTCTGGCATTTCGGGAGGTATTTCTTGCTCGCTTTCCTCATCTTCATCGAAGTAGTTGTCATGTGCATGAAAGATGCCATGGACATTCTCAGGTGCTGATCCAGAAGAGGCAGCCAGATAAAGACTATGAGCCAGATAGGATCAGACATTTTTAGCATAAGACACAGAAGAGGACCAAGTGTTGGACTTGGAGCAAAGCATGGAAGAAAAGGAAAGCGGCACACAGGCTCTGTCGGCTGCACACAGGTGCTGACGATTACATCACAGAGGGAGTTGGTTGGATCTGAAGAAGCATGGAAGAAAAGGAAAGTGGCACACAGGCTCTGTCGGCTGCACACAGGTGCTGACGATTACATCACAGAGGGAGTTGGTTTGGTCTAAAGAAGCATGGAAGAAAAGGAAAGCGGCACACAGGCTCTCTTGGCTGCACACAGGTGCTGACGATTACATCACAGAGGGAGTCGGTTGGATCTGAAGAAGGCGCTTCAACGCCTCAGCATTTCAGGTGGCCGACCAGTATATATTGGGAAAAGGGGGGCTTGTCGGCTGTCCGACTGCTGCAGTCTAGGGGGTCCAACGCCTATAAAAGGCGTAGGTGCTCAATGTTATGTTCATTCAATCCTCTAGGGGTTGGGTCATTAGGAGTCCCATAGGGGGACAGAATTTTGGGTGTTATCACCTTTTCTTCAAGGCAGCCTATGGCTGTAGACAAGTACCTTTTTGTACTAAATGAAATATACTGAATTTTCCAGCACATCTCTCTACTCTCTCTCTACATCTACATTTTGCATCAGATGGTTTCTAGGAGTGTTTAGGGCTGAAAGAAGACTCCCAGAGCTTCTGCGTGTTACATTGGTATCAGAGCATCAGGCTCAGCAAAGCTAAACACTGATTCAGTCCCATATGATAGTGTACAGGTCCAAGGTACAGGAAAGTACACGGATACGAAGCCCAAGGCAAGGAGCACAGAATCGGGAAGAGCTCCCAGGAGGTTTGTTGGTGGTGTTCCACAGAGCCAGAGGGGATGGCAGTCCTGTGAGCCAGATAGGTTCTCGGGCAACGGTCTCCCAAGGGAGGATTATCCTCCAAGGGTGATGTGAGAGTGCCAGGCTCATTTCTCAGGAATGAAGACCAAGACGGTGTTCAGAGTCAGGGCGAGAATGGATGGTGGACTAGATGGGAACAGATGCATAGATCTTATTGTGAGACAAAGTGGTTTTGGAGACCGGGCCGGGCGTTCAGAGAAAAGGGTTTGCCAGGGATGGATGGATGACAGAGGGATTTCGGGAAAAGATTGGGATGATGACAGTCATCCAAGAACAAGTTGGAATCCCATCATCAAGTTTAGCAGAGGGGGATGTCATGTGCATGAAAGATGCCATGGACATTTTCAGGTGCTGATCCAGAAGAGGCAACCAGATAAAGACTATGAGCCAGATAGGATCAGAGATTTTGAGCACAAGACACAGAAGAGGACCAAGTATTGGACTTGGAGCAAAGCATGGAAGAAAAGGAAAGCGGCACACAAGCTCTGTCAGCTGCACACAGGTGCTGACAATTACATCACAGAGGGCGTCGGTTGGATCTGAAGAAGGCGCTTCAACGCCTCAACATTTCAGGTGGCCGACCAATATATATGGGGAAAAGGGGGGCCTGTCGGTTGTCCGACTGCTGCAGTCTAGGGGGTCCAAGGCCTATAAAAGGCGTAGGTGCTCAATGTTATGTTCATTCAATCCTCTAGGGATTGGGTCATTAGGAGTCCCATAGGGGGACAGAATTTTGGGTGTTATCACCTTTTCTTCAAGGCAACCTATGGCTGTAGACAAGTACCTTTTTGTACTATATGAAATATACTGAATTTTCCAACACATCTCTCTCTCTCTACTCTCTCTCTATATCTGCGTTTTGCATCAAATGGTTTCCAGGAGTGTTTAGGGCTGAAAGAAGACTCCCAGAGCTTCCGCGCGTTACAGTAGTTGTCCTCTTCTGAGGATAAATCATTCATCTCCGCACTAGTTCCAGCCATAAAATTAAATGTGTCGACCCCACAGGCTCACCCCCTTGAAAAAGTTGACGATGAATCTCGGCAATGGAACCTTGAAACCGGCCTTCAGAAACTTGACGCGCGGTGAGCACACTTAATCACACTTAAAACTCTTTATGAACTGAAATTATAAACTTGGAGAAAGAAGAAAAAGAATAAGTCCTGCACAAAAGACCAATTGGCCACAAAGCGTGGCACCCTTGTAGGTATTTATTTATCACTCAAGGTCGACGTAGACCTTGTACAATTCTCGAGAAGATGCCTCCTTGCTTCACGTGGAGGAGATCTTCTCAAACTTTCACCCAGTTTGTGTTGTGGGATACAAGAGCCTTGGCCCCCTTTTTATACAAGTTAGGGGTGAAAAGCATAGCTTTTCCCCCTTTTTAAAAAAAACTTCTACGAGTGCTTTTCCCTTATTCATTTTTTTAATTGAAAAAATACACGGCGAATGCGTTTTTGAATTCCACGCTCCTTTTTCTCTTCGCGTTTTTGCTACCCGGCGTTTCTCTTGCATTTTGGGGATTCGCAACCGTGCACCTGCTAAACTGTTTGCCGTTTTGTGTGCCTACTGGACTACTCGCCTCTGCCATGTCAGCTACCTTTGGAGTCAGTCCCTGTGCCATGTCAGCCGCCTGTGCCACATCACCTGGGCTGCACTGGCTGCTGGCCGGCTATTGCTGCGCAGGGCTTCTACCTGACTGCTCCTGGCTGTGCCACGTGGCAATGCTACGTCTCTTAGACTACTGCCCGTCTGCTGCGCTGCAAGGCTTGCTACACGGCTGCCCCCCCTTGGCCACCTCTATGCTGCCCCACAGGCTGCCTTGAGTGCCCAACTAAAGAGAAAAGGTCTCAGCTGCTGCACCTGCAACATGGTAAGAGAAAAATACCTAAAAACACATATATGCACATGTACATACATATGAGCATGCACGGACATGTACTCACACACACCAAGCATGTATCTGCACCCACACGTGTACAAACTTACACATGAACAAACAGAGTAAAACATGATCAATGAATGTTAAACATGCTTAAACATAATCACAATGCTTAAGAAAAGAGGTAAAATACTCAGTCCTGTAACAATCTTCCATGCCCAAACCAAGCACATAGAGATACAATATCGCTTTGTTCGTGAGAAGACTTTGGCTAGTGACTTCTTGCTTGTTTATTGTTCCACGGAGGACAGTGCGGCGGACCTCTTCACGAAGTCTCTACCTCAGGCTATGCTCCGGCAAGCTATGGGGTTGGTTCCACATCCAGGAGCTGAGAGGGGGTGTTAGCAGTCATCTCCTGCCTTTACAGTGAGGGCCTTTGAGTGTACCCGCCCAGGAGCTTTTCTCATTTTTTTCCATTTTTTCGTGTTTTTCTCCCTATTTTTCTGGTCGTGGGGGCAGTCTTGTGCTGGCCGACTCCTACTGCTCTGGCCAACTCCTACTGCTCTGGCCAACTGCATTTTTTGCTGGTCATGGGCATATCTGCTATTGTCGACTGCTTTTAGGCTGGCCGACCAACACTGGGGGGTGGTATAAATACCCACTTCCTCTTGTATCGGATTCTTGTGTATATAGCAGGGTTTATATAGGTCTCTCTCTACACTTCTGCGTTTTGTTCTTCACAGCACTTGTCTCATTTTCTGCTGTGCATTCCGACACGCTCTTCTTGGATGGACTGATTCACATTGGGCTAGAGATCCAAGTACTCGACATTCAAGCATTGGTTGTGTTCTCACCTGGGTTGGGAGTCATTTCATGAAGCAGTAAAAAGCCTACTGTGGCGCTTTCCTCTACGGAGGCAAAGTATCGAGCCACTTGCTATGCTAGATGTGAGGCGATTTGGCTGTGGAGATTATTGGGAGAACTTGGTTTTTCTCCTACCGGATCTACTCTTCTTTGGTGTGATAGTCAGAGTTGCATCACCATCACCAAGAACCCAATGTTTCATGCTCGTACACATTGAGATCCAGTATCACTATATTCGTAAACAGGTTCTTGCTGGAGCTTTGCATTTGGAGTATTGTCCTTCAACAAAGAATACAGCAGATTTGTTCACCAAGCTGATGTCTCAGGCTTCCTTGGCTCCGCATCTTCGGCTTCTTGGGGTTTGTTCAGCATCCAGTGCTAAGAGGGGGAGTTAGCATTTCATCCCTATTTGCTGCCCATATTTTGTTCCCTTTAATGGCCCTTGATTGTGGGCTGGCCACCCTATTTTTCCCCACATTTTCCCTGTTTTTCTAGGTCGGGTCTTCATGTCCAATCGGCCAGCCCCTTACCTATATATAGGTGGGCTCGGCTCTCCCATTCCATATCTTTATTAGTTGAGTTGTGTGGTTCATGTGTTGACACACTTGCTCCCTTTTGTATCCTTCACTTATGAGACTTCTAGGTCTCTTGGTCAAGAATGTATTCACTGCAGTATATTCAGCCTTTTGGCTTCATATCTCTCTCTCTCTCTTGCACTGTCAGTTCAGCACATTCTAGTGCTCCCTTTGCTTCCGCTCTATGCATGAAGCTCGGCTACAAGGAAGAGCACCCTCTCCCCTTCACCAAAGCATGGAGAGCCGGGAAAGACTCAACACGCAAGCGAGCCCTCATCCTACAGTTTGCAGGAGAGACGGAGAGGGTCACCTTCATGAGGAAGAGGGTCATACTACGGGGTTTCGAGGGAGCTCCTATTTTCTTGGATGATGATCTCACGAGGATGCAGCTTGAGCATAGGAGAACTTGCATGCCACGAGTCTTACACGCGAGGAGAGAAGGCAAGAAGGCCTTCTATCGCGATGGTCGGGTCATCATTGATGGCCGGCCCATGGATTAGCGGTTTGGGGCCTATGGGACACAGACCAGGCCACCACTGACAGAGATACACATAGCAGTATGGAACTGTAATGGTTCACTATGGGTCCAGCCTGGACGACTGGAGCATGTTATGGTGGGGAGAGACATCATACTTCTGACAGAGACACATCAGAGCCCAGAGAGAGGGCTACCTCGAGTAGAGGGATTCCAGTGGGAGTCAGCATACAGGAGGACCACACGCCAGGGTACCTCGAGAGGGTCGGGGGGAGTAGCAGTCCTATTCAGACGGGAGCTACGGGGGAGACTGAGAGTGGTAGCACAGGATCCAGAGGCCAGATACATGTGGATCAGCTTACAGCTCTCACAGGACAGGGTTATATACATAGCTCTATGTTACTTTTCTCCATCAGGATCCTCCTATGTCATTACAGAGGACATGCCACAGGAGGAGGAGATAGGAGCCTCGCCATACACTTGTCTGTCAGAGGAGATTATGCATTATTCTACACTAGGGGAAGTATTTCTTACGGGCGACTTCAATGCCCACACACAGAGCAGACAGTGTGAGGTGTATGACTATGATGACATGGAGATCCTCCACCCTGTGGATCCAGAGGAGATAGGGGCTAGTCGGGCATCAGAGGACACTGGACCAGACAGAGGACATTATGGGGACCACTTACTAGAGTTGGGAGCCAGGCATCGTCTCGTTATTTATAACGGGATGCTACAGTGGCCGGGATCAGGAGGGCTGACATGCTTCCCACATGGGGGTCATACACGGACCGGAGGCACGGTGGTAGACTACATTATGGGGTCTTTGGAGGCATCACAGCTTGTCACCTCATTCTCCATTCCACCTCGTCCTATTGGGGCAGATCATACATACTTGGCATTTTCACTAGCCGGATCACCAGTATCACCAGCCCCCCACATACCGACGCCATACACTACCATCTACTTCACACATGACATGGCAGACATATACACTGGCAGAGTAGAGGATGGGCTCCTACTCATGGATCCCCTGGCATCTATGGATACCATTACAACCCAGCTCGCATCACTCCTACACACGGCTGCATTACAGAGCTTCCCACATCGTGTACATTCAGGAGAGCCTGCGAGACCTGGGACTATGCCCCAGAACAGATGGTATGATGACGAGTGCAGAGCCCTATACTCACGACTCCGCATACAGAGAGCCTTGGGAGCCATCACAGAGCAGGAGGCGAGGAGAGAGATGAGGAGACTTACTCGCCGCAAAAGGCGGGCCTTCGCAGAGATACAGGAGCTAGAGATCTTTCATTTCTTCATGAGTAGAGATAGCCCTGTCTCATGGCGGCACTTCAGAGAGCCCCGGACCCCGACACCTATTGCAGACCCACAGACATGGCACACATATGCAGAGGATCTATACCATGCCCCACAGCAGCCACCTATACCTCAGCCACAGGAGCCTCGACCTACCACAGCTAGCTTCTTTACCCACTCGATGGTACAGGAAGCTATCCGCCGCCTACAGCATGGACGGGCCGCCGACCATATGGGCCTGCAAGGTGAGCATCTTATATATGCAGTAGATTCTTTAGCTCCTTTTCTTGCACACCTGTTTAACAGGGCACTAGCAGAGGGTTTGCCTGCGGAGTGGACGATGCATACCATTGTGCCGATTCACAAAACAGGGGATATGCTCGATCCGAGCAACTACAGGACGGTTATGGTTGGCCACGTGCTGGCCAAACTCTATGGTGCAGTGCTGGAGCAGGAGCTTAGCTTATATGCAGAGCGAGCAGGTTTACGCTCATCAGGGCAGGCAGGCTTCAGGAGAGCTTTCTCTACCACTGACCATGTATTCACTTTGAGATGTATGATTGATCAGGCCAGAGTGAGGAAGAGAAAGCTCTATTGCTGCTTTGTGGATTTCCGCAAGGCATTTGACACAGTACCACGAGAGAGGCTCTTTCAGCGCCTGCAGTCTCTTGGCATACCAGCAGATATGACATGGGGCATCTATGCATTATATGAGCAGGTTTTTGGGCGAGTCAGATGTCCAGGAGGTATGTCCGAGACTATTGCTAGCACCATTGGTGTGAAGCAAGGATGCCCACTTTCCCCCACGCTATTTGGGTTATACATTGATGAGGTGGCTGACTTCATTACACGGGGAGGCGGAGATGGAGTTGATTTAGCAGGTACCTCCGTACATATTATGCTCTATGCTGATGATATTGTATTAGTGTCTGAGTCCCCTGGTGGTCTACAGCAGCATCTACATGCCCTCCATGATTTCTGCACACAGAGGGGTCTTACTGTGAACCTTGGGAAAACCAAGGTTATGGTCTTTCATACATCGAGACAGGGCAGGAGTCAGCTGACATTCACTCTCGCAGGATGCCAGGTGGAGGTGGTGACATCATACGTGTACCTAGGGGTTACCTTCTCTGCAGCAGCCACACGCTTTACCATGGGTTCAGCAGCCAGAGCTAGATTGACACGGGGATATGCAGCATTGGCTAGGCTAGAGAGACAGTGCCACCAGGCGCATTTTCAGGAGCCCCGGACGAAGGGGTGGCTATTTGACACATTAGTCACACCGGCATTGATGTATGGAGCAGCAGTATGGGCGCCAGGCCTTGCTACCCATTGGTGGACACAGATAGAGAGACCACAGGCCCTCATGATGGCACGCATGATACGCAGCAAACCGTCAGTACCTCATGACATTATCCGAGCAGAGTTTGCTGCGCCTCCTATGATGGTAGAGGCCATATTTCAGACTATATGCCTGCTAGACAGATTCAGAGAGATGCCACAGGACAGATTATCATACAGAGCTTTTCAGGCATCTAGACAGTTGGCTGAGGCAGGAGACAGAGGATCATGGTATGCACAGGTCACACATTGGTTCTCACAGCATGGCCTAGACATGGATCATCTACCACCACTCCAGTATGATAGGGATGCACCACATATCCGTCTCTCTCATAGTGAGAGGAACAGAGTATTGAGACAGGATCTATGGCAGCTCTATACACGAGAGACATGGATATCGCCTACACAGCCTCTTCCACCGAAGATGCTATACTACAGAGATCACTTCATGAGTATCACTGATGATGGATTTATAGAGAGGCCGAGATACATGGAGGGCTTTTTACCACACGGCTCCCGAGTGGCTATTGGTCAGCTCAGAGTTTCATCACACCGATTGGAGATTGAGACTGGCAGAGCAGCACGGATCCCCCGACAGGAGAGGGTATGCAGATTGTGCAGAGAGGAGGTGGAGAGTGAGGAGCATTATGTATGCAGATGCAGAGCATATACAGGCATCAGAGAGAGATATCCCATTTTATTCAGAGAGCCACATTCCCTACGCCAGATCTTTGAGACAGCAGACCAGCGCATACTGGGGAGATACATTCTAGACATACAGCGCCACAGAGAGACATTATTACAGGCTCAGACAGCTCCAGAGGGGGGGCGACAGACACAGATTACTACATTTTTTCAGAGATCCATACCCCTCCCAGCCCCTACACGGCAGGGAATTACTCTCCAGAGAGCAGAGACACTTAGAGCCCGCAGGAGACAGAGGACACCTGGCTTTCGGACACCACGCCTATACCAGAGAGAGATGACAGAGATCAGAGCTCAGTTTCACAGAGAGGGTGCGGAGCGACTAGCTCGCTTCAGAGCACACCCAGGCATGTTCTTCAGGGAGCTGTGGACACCCCCTTCACTTATGTATACCATTTTATACCCCGAGTATGGTACAGGATGGAGCTAGCTAGGTTGCATATCATGATTGTATACTCCATGCATATAGCTTTGCATTCTCCTAGTAATAGAGCTCCATCCCCTGTACACCTAGATTCAGCTTTTTTATTCAGTACTTTTTCATTTTGTTGGGATGACAGAGGATACCCCATACAGGTACTCCGATTTGTCTCATAGGCCGAGTTCGGTCTTTTGGAAGACGTTAATAAAATCTTTCTTTCTTTCTTTCTTTCTATGCACACTCTATCAGTGTGCACACCCAGTAGAGGTCACAATGAGATGGACAACACGTAGGATGGAACAACACAATGACTACAGGACTCAATGAACAAGACGAGATGACAATCACCCTGCGGACTTAGCTGAAAAGATGTATATAGAGTAGGATCACCAACAGCGGTTCCATTGATGTGTCTATTAACGCTATGGAGAGTCACACCATATCCAAGGATGCTGTCGGTGAGATGCCAATCGGCACAACAGTGTGACACCTGCTAGCGCGTACACCTCCCATGTATTTGGGCCATCTTGCTCCTGGGTTTTTAGTACCACATGTACATGGGAGACCCGCATACTACTCATTTCATTTTCAATACTTTTTTGTTTCCATGTTTACAGTTTACCCATGTAACTTTTGTAACACATGTTGGTCTCATAGACCTATTGGGTCTTTTGTAGGCATTGATAAAATCTCTCTCTCAATTGATGTAAATTGTTGTCTTGACATCCACTTTACTCACGTATCACATTTAACATATTGGGTCTTTTGTAGGCATTGATAAAATCTCTCTCTCAATTGATGTAAATTGTTGTCTTGACATCCACTTTACT
Organism: Cibotium barometz; assembly: GCF_041138505.1. Taxonomy (NCBI): domain Eukaryota; kingdom Viridiplantae; phylum Streptophyta; class Polypodiopsida; order Cyatheales; family Cibotiaceae; genus Cibotium; species Cibotium barometz. Next base: position 39,294,130 of record NC_141085.1, on the reverse strand, counting down.
CACGTATCACATTTAACATATTTTTGGTCTCATAAACCCTTCGGTTATTTCATAGACGTTATTTATCGGCTGCAACACTCCACCAGATGATCATTGTTGCATGGAATACAGGACAAGAACAGGAACGGGAGTGTAGTACGAAATAGGATGGTAGGAAACAGAAATGGAACAGCACAATGTAACAATATATACACGATCATGAGAAAATTATAACAGGGACAATGACGGCATTTCTGTGTTCCATTGGACTGGAATGGCCGTTTCTGCAACTATGCAGCTGATAAGTAGGGACTCTTTTCTTTTGAGTTCAATTTGAGTGCTGCTTTGTTGGCGATTCAGACTCAGTTGAGGACCTTTAATGGTCTCATGTTTGTACTCGGTCTCATAGGTCATCTTGGCCTTGAGGAGACATTAATAAATCTCCGTCCATGAGAAGGATGACCCATGATGAGGTGTGACACATTATGTGTTCTACCACTCCATTGTACACAGGGTTTACGTAGTACATGGACCCTGTTTTTTCTTTTGGTAGCTAGATTTCCTTTCTCATATTGTCTTGGCATCTTATCTATTCATGGATCATATGTAACATTTTTTTGGTCTTATAAACCTTTTGGGTGTCCTTTGTAGACATAAATAAAATCTCTCTCTCTCTCTGTGGACACATTGTACACCTTTGTCTCATAGACCCATTAGGTCTTTTGTAAGACGTTAATATATCTTCTTCTTCTTCTTCTTCTTCTTCTTCTCTCTCTCTCTTAGGAGTCTTGAGTGACTGAAGCATGACTCTATAAGCCTCCTAAAGGCAGCAGATGTGGCTATGGTAGGGACATGTCATGTCGTTGGAGAATCTCATGGTTCTATCTTTGTGTGGTGGGATGATATAGTATGAGGATCAAAGATGCCTGGGCATGTACTTAATGGAGCTCACACGACACAGGGATGCAATGCTGAGGCAGCATGTTGAGAGACAGGCCCAGCCCCGACATGACACCTCCTAGAGGGCCATCCCAGATTTCTTCGCGGTACACGTATCCACATTAGAGTCCACCGCCCATACCAGTGCCTCTACTCCAACTTTAGAGCCTGCCACCCATGCCCACGCTCCAGCTCCGGCCGGCTCCACGGCCCAAAGGGGAGCTTGATCCATTCTATGAACCCAACGCCCCGACCCAGAGCACCAAGACCCTCCACCACACAAAGATAGATCCAAGAGGTTCTCGGCCAACATGACATGCTCGCATCACAAAAGTCTGACCCTCTTTCTGCCTTGGGATGGTGATTAGATAGGTGTTTTCCACCTTTTCAAGGGCAGCCTATGGCTAGCTAGATTGTACTTCCTTTTTGTACACTATGAATATACTGAAATGCAGCTATCTCTCTCTCTCTTCTCTCTATCTCTTGCTTGCATTTTGCATCAGCTTGTTCCAGGAAGGTGTTTAGGACTGAAAGAAGACTCCCAGAGCTTCCGCATGTGACATCTGCTATCTAGATGTATACACACATTGGTGCTTTTTCCTCCTCCTTTTTTCGTATCCTTTTCAATTCTTCCATGGCTCGGTATATCCATGGTACCATTGTATTACTTATGGTCTCATAGACCCTTCGGGCCTTCCGTAGACATTAATATAATTTTCTTTCCTTCTTTCTTTCTCTCTCTGGCACTAGAGGGGACAAATCATGGGAGACACACCCAAACTAACCTAGAGAGTATACCATGAGCTTGGAGCGTGTTGGCCCCGCGAGACACATGGAATCCTTGAGAGAGAGGGCACAATTCCTCCAAAGGTCCAGACACCCCCATCCCCAAAGACCGAGGCTGTCACACGCAAAAGCTCTCGGAGTCTTCTTTCAGCCCTAAACACCATCCTGGAACATGCTTGATGCAAAACGATAAAGAAGATAGAGAAGAGAGAGTGATAGCTGAGTATTCAGTATATTCTGTAGTATAGAAAGGAAGCACAAGTCTTGCAACCATAGGTTGCTTCTTCAAAAAGGTTCTTGACTCATAGAGTCCTAATCTAATGATTCTACTCCCTAGAGGAGTGAATGACTCTAAACAATGAGCATAGCCTCTTTTACAGCGCTTCTTGGTGCATGACACCTGGCCGACCTACTGTCAGCCAGCATCATCCTGATCCCGACCTGAATATCATGTCGGCCAGCTCTGTAGCTGCAGCCGACAGGCTCTTGTTCCAATCCGGGGTTCTCTTGCACACCAAAGTGTTTGGATCATGCCCAAAACCTGTGCCTATCAGAGATTAGCTCCTGGAATGAGCATGCACACGTCTTGCACATGACATCCCCCTCTGCTAAACTTGATGATGGGATTCCAACTTCTGTTCTTGGATGACTCTCATCATCCCATTGTCTATTCACGGAGTCCCAATCTGTCATCCTTCCCTTCCTGGCAACCTTTTTCACTGAAAACCCTGCCCAATCTCCAAATCGACTCCAACTCTGATAAAGATCTATGCATCTGTTCCATCCTGTCCCCTTTCCCTTCATGCCCTCTCCCTGAACACTTTCTTTGGTCTTCTTTTCTTGAGTATTGAGTCTGGCACTCTCACTCCACCCCTTGGAGGATCATCCTCCCTTGGAACTATTGCCTGAAAGCCTTTCCTAGTGGGCCCCAAGTGGCACCCAACTCATAGGACTGCCATTCCCCTTGGGTCTTGTGGAACACCACCAACCAACCTCTTGGAAATTTCTTCCATGTCGTGTGTTCCTTTCCTTGGGCCTCGTATCTGTGCACTTTCATGTACCTTGGACCTATGCACCTTCATCTCGGACTAAATCAATGTTTAGCCGTGCTAAGCCTAATGCTGAAACAATGTTGCCTGGTCCAGCCAGTCATGGATTCTTCTGTTAGCATATAACGACACCATCCAAGCATTGGCCGCACACAAAACACCACAAGTAGCACAAAATCTTCAAACTAGCTACATAATGAAAAGTAACTGTCCCTACCTGAGGTCGGTGATGCCAATGGAGCATCCGAAGATGTCACAGTGCTATTTGAAGGATTTCCAGCAGGAGGTGAAGACAGTGGAGCTGGGGCAGCTGGAGACGATGTAGCTCTTGATGGTGGCGTGGGTGGACTGAGCAATAGAGAAGCTGGTTGTGGCAGTATAGAGGAGTTGCTGTTGCTTAAAGCAGAAAGAGGAAGCTGTGCCACAAGGATGGGTTTTTCAACTGGTGGCGGAGCTGAGACAGGCATAGACTTTCCTGAAAAGCCTACAGGTCTCTGACTGGGAGGTTGCACTTCTAGAAATGTTGATGGCAGTGTAGATGCAGAGGCCTTAATTGAATGTCTCCACCGTCTTTGAGCACTGAGTGTTGATATGGTTGCACCTTTCATTTGGCTTCCGACTGCAAAATTCATGAAATCAAACTTCAATTGGCAATATATCTGAGGTCTCCTCAAGCCGCACTCTACCCGCATGTGGCATAGAGAGAACAGAAACCACATGTATTACAAGAGCCAAGCATGACAATGTACTCAATTAAACTTGGGGAGATAACAGATTTAAGTTGAGAAGCTAAAGTATACCAGTTTTGATTTCTGCAGGACTGCCATCTTGGAGCTGCAACTGTAGAGCAGAGAGACAAAGCAGCACTCCAATGAGGAACTCGAGACGGCTCTTGAGAGGTCTCCACATTGCTGGAGCCAAACTCAAGAATATTTCTTGCCCATTACTGCCAAAAAAATAGTCTTCAAGACCAAAGAAATTGCCAATCTTGTAAGAAGTTTTATGACTTCACCCCACCCCAGAGTAAATCTATTCCATTTCTGGTTTTGATCAATCACTTCAATGCGCTGGTTTGATCCGCCTAATTGTGCACCAAACCAAGCACGTGGTTTGGTTAAGCACAACCTGGGATCGCACTAGGGTATGCCCAATAATGTGCTTTGGCCAATGTATATATTCAACTCTGAAGGCTTGAATGGATCAAAAACATCTTTTAGGGCCTAAATCACCCTTTAAACCTAACTCGATTGCTACTTGCATCAAAGATTTTGTGATTTTTTCTTTGTGAGTAGCTAAGAAAGCTCTTGGCTAAAAGCATCCAATTAAAAAGCAACTTGCCATGCTGGATCTATGGCCACATCGCTGTGCCAAAGCTGCTGCTGGGCAAGATGAGAGACCGTGTTATTGGAATTGAAGTGAGGTGAAAATGAAATGTAAGCTTGAGGCGGAGAAGGGTTCAGAACAAGATCAACAAGAGAGTTGAGTTCTGAGGGAGAAAAAAGAGAGAGATTTCTGCAAAATTAGCCACATCCAGCAATGGCTTCTTCAAGGAATACCTGTGACCCTTCCCCAGAAAACCTTCCTGTAGGAGAGTTGTAGCCATGTCCCATCGTTTGCCATTTTCCTGCCTTTTCTGCTTTTTGTTTTTTAGCTTCCTTGCTGCTTTTCAAAGGCCAAACAAGTTGCTGCATTTCTCGTCAACTCCAGAAGTACAAAGCCCATTGAAGAGCTCAGCTCTGCAATGCACGGATTTCTTCTACAGCCCGATCGAGCAGATGATTTTAGTTTTTTTTTTAAAGTGAGACTTGAAGCGCCGAAAAATGGTCTACTCCAGGGAAGCTCTGCAAATTTTTTTCTTCAAAGAGAAACATCCCGCCTCCCCAACCCCAAAACAATAAAAAAACCCCCAAAAAAACTGTGCAGATTTCTTGCAAATTGGGCGACGGTGACCGTCTGGCGATAAAAAAAAGGCTTTGATGGGCAGTTTTAGTTCTGGTTGTTGGTAGCTTTGCTTTTGTTGGGCAATCACGGAGGTTGTGAAAATTTTTGGTAGATCGGTGTATACTGTGTCTGCCTTCTTTCCCTCTCCTTTTTTTTCTCTCTCTCTCGTCTTTATCCAATCATCATCAGGGGATGGGCAATGGCTATTTTGTGGGCAGTCAAGAAGGCCTTGTCACAGAATTGGTGGACCAACAGAGATCCTTCGTGTACCCATTTTTGCCCCATTACCATTGCCTATGGCCAGATCCATTTTGTAAAATTTGCCATTATGCAAGGGTTAATATGGAAAATTTGACATCACCCACATCAACAGTTCCCCTCCTGAGTCCTCTCCCTTTCATGCTTGCCTACCGATGATGAGGGCTGATCTTCCTTTACTTTAATTGGCGCTTAACTATGCTTAATTGGGCTAGATTATGCTGTTAAAAGGCCAAATTCTAATCGCCCATTTTCACCATTAGCCTTCCTGTACCTTTCCCCTCACCTCTGCATCCACCAATTTTGGCCTTTCACAATGTGGGTTGCTGTACTACGAAGCCCTAAAAACACCCATTTTGCATATCTGATTGATGCAAATAGTCGCCCGCCCCACCACCCATCTTTCCTGCGCCTCCATGGGAAGTGGGTTGCTTTTCTGAGCTCTTATCCCAGTCCAGAGGTGCCCCATTTTGCCCACTAAGATGCTTAATGGAAGTGAATTTGTTTCACCATTGTGCCTCTATTGCCTTTCCCACAGCTCCTCAGAGTCTTCATCATCCGTGCTTGCCCATTCATGATGTAGTCTTCATCATCCGTGCTTGCCCATTCATGATGTAGGTTGCAACTTGCAACTTTTTCTCATCTGGAGGAAAGCAGTAGTGTTACGTAATGATAGCTCGCCCAATTGTATGTACTATAACATAGCAAGGGGAGAAAGTAGTTTAATAGTCTTAGCCCAATTTGATCCCTTGAGGAGTGATCGGTTCAAATTTGGCCGTGGAAAAAAGACTCCCTAGGTTAAGGGTTAGTCTCTTCCCTTTGCAATGGATGTGTGGGGGTGTTCATGTTGTTTTTTAAAATTTTCAACTAATTTTTTTATTTAAAAAATTTGATATTATTTTTTATTTTCATTGAATAAAAATCTTATATTTTAATTCAAATCTCCATTTCTTTTTTTTTGTATTTAATACCAGTTACTTCCAGCATTACCTTTATTTTGATTGACCTTTTTTTAGCATTGCCAACTAAGTACTAGGTATGTGTTATTATCAATTTATAATAATGCATTGGGGTGCTTGCATGCATGATGCTACCATGTAGAGAGTGGCCCTGAACCACCCACCATTGGCCCCAATAGTAGAGCACCTTTTGACCAAAAGAATATTTTGGGAATCATGCTTCTTTCGGAAATTTGATTGGGCTGCTCTTGTACTTTAGAAACCACCCATTTCAATTAAAAAATCCATATGTGTGTTATTCAAATTCAAATACTTTCAATATTGGAAAAACCTTGTGATCGGTGTGAATCCACCTATGTTAAACGGATTTTAATTTTCATGGAAAATTAAAAATTAGGGGTTCTTGGGAAAGTTGGCATAGTATAGCCTCTTTAATTGGGGATAGAAGGAAAAACATTGACCCCACTTCACCTTCAACTCTTTGTCTATTCATGATGTGGGTTTAATGCCCAAAGAGCAAGCCTTCCCTTCTCATCATTCAATCACTTTCTCCTAGGTCCCCCACCCCAATGTTATTTTCATCTTCCCCATCTATCCTTATGCCTTGCTCTTTCTATCTAAGTGTAAGAGTATGTTCATGCGGCTAGCCAAAGTGCACTATTCGAAGGGACATAATGCATTAGCAAGTTACAGTCAAGTTGAGCATGATCAGGAAAGCCAAGGGGAGTGATTTCGGGCCCATTGTAGAGGGGCTAGTTTATGTGTCATCACCCTAAGTTAAGTTTTGATCTTTCAAAGTCAATGCCAACTGCCCACTTGATCTTTCCGCCTAAACATGCCACCCTAATAGTTCCTTCTTCATGCACAAAATATTTTATTATAATTTAAAAAGTGGCCTCTATCTCATTTGAACTATTCTTTCACTCAACTCAAGTTACTTACATACTTGCATTAGAACCTCAACACTAGTATAACTAGTACAAGTTTGAGCCCCCCAAGGTATAGAAACTAGAGTAATAAAGCAGTTTGCTACTGAGGTGTTTTTGAAGAAGTGTAGGAGACTATAAGTAAAGGAGTTTGAACTTACTGTACTCGCAAGTGACACAAGGAGCCATATACCAAAGTGTAGGAAACCTAGAGGAGTGCTCATTCTTTTACCAAGTGTTGTTTTAAATGTGGTGGCATATATGTTTCTCCTTTAAGTGTTGTTTTAAGTGCGGTGGCATATAGCTTTCTCCTTTAAGTGTTGTTTTAAGTGCGGTGGCATATAGCTTTCTCCTTGAAGGATTGTTTTTTAAATGTGGCGGCACATAAGTTTCCCCTTCAAGTGGGATATGAGGTTTTCTGTGTCATAGTATCAAATGGTTATAGCTACTTTGTGTGTGTTATTGATGGGACTACTTGTGATTGGATGTGTTTACTTGTTTTTATAGAGCCTTATGTGTGTGTGTGTGTGTGTGTGTGTGTGTGTGTGTGTGTGTGTGTGTGTGACCAAAGCTTGATTTTTGCTCTCCTGCATATAAGGGCCATAGTAAGAGGACACACATTGAGGACACATTGCCTCTTACAAAGCACAAAGGACATGTCCTTTGTCCCTTCAATGCAACGGAGTTACATTCGCTCTAGGCCCATAGGGAATGTCATTGAAGGCCTTATCATTTGTCTAGCCTTTGAAATCCCAAGTGCTTACTTTCCACTACCTTGACCCTTACAAATGGGTTAGTCTCAATTTTTTTCATATTTAGGAAAGTCCAAGTGTATTTTGAACTAACTACCTTTCAAGATAAGGAACAAATACATGTGTATTTTCCTACCAAATGTGCTATACTAGAATTAAATAATATTTAACAAAGGTTTAAGAATAAAAGAATGCAACATCTTTGGAAGTTGCAATGTATTCAAACGCTCTTTGAGTGAAAGATATTTCTTCCAATGGACTACTGTGTCATGCACATAGCATATGATCCTCCCTCTCTCTCTCTCTCTCTCTCTCTCTCTCTCTCTCTCTCTCTCTCTCTCTCTCTCTCTCAGATCCCTGCCCTCTTTGTGCATCGAACTCTAGAGTGCTAGCAGTGGAAGTAGCAACCTCGCGCATAGGGCAGAGCTTCCCACTCAGGGCCTCGCCCCGAATGTTCGGGCAAGGGACTAGTTCGGCGACTCTTCCAAAACCGAACCCGGAAAAAACTTTCCTCGCCCGAAAAGCATAGGCGATTCCTCCAAAAAAATCTTCTAACGTAGTCAAGAGCCTTAACTATCCTTTGTATTCCGACCGAACCTGCGGGTCACCTAGCCAAATCAAAGGAGGAACTTGCACTTGGTTCATAGAGACCAACACTTTTTTCCCCATCAAAAGAGGCACAACCGTTGATTCTTTTCCATAGAACAAGAATTATCATATGACTTAGTTCAACTATCGTAACTTGAACAGAATTGAATTTTATTATAGGAATTCATCGATCCAACCTAACCCCATCCAATCCCATGGGTTAGCCAACCGTCCAACCACTATATTGATGGGATCCATTATAAAAATTTGGTTATGATTTGTCTCGGGTACCAGGGAAAAGAGTTCCCATGCCCCCTAGCCGGCACTCAAGCAAAAATTAAATAGACACACCACTTACACACCCAATATGACATTGCCTTTTCTTAGATTCAACTATTTCCAAAACAGATTGCAATAAAACCACAGTGTTTCCATCATAATCCTTAGTATTCCAGTTCCAGGGTCCAAATTCTAACTGTTCTAACCATAAAATCCAAATTCCAATCATTCCTTCCTCAGCGTACCTATGGCATCATCGGCGGCAACCAGAACGCTCACCACATGGTCAATCCCTCTAGGCTCACCTAGTACTTCACTCAAGGGCCATTTCAATAGTTCCTAGCTCATAGTACCCAGGAGTATAATCTCATAAAGTCCATATGGACTCTCCGTTGAAGATCAGCTAGATCAACCAACAAGATCCATTTACCAAAAAGAGCCATGGACTCATCCATTGAAGACCAGCAAGGCCAATCAACCAGATCCATACCCGTGTTCAGAAAACAACTCGCACTCATTTTCTTCCTCGATGCACGCGTGGGTATCCTGAGTGACCCAGAGCCTAAGCACCATATGGTCATCACCACCCTCTAGGCTCCTCGCAAGTGACCTAGCACTTCACTCATAGGCCACTTCCTTGGCCCCTCATCCACCGTCCGGAAGCTCACCATTTTAATCGAATTGAGGCTGGTCAAGACCTTGGCAACCTTGCCACGCGAGATGTCCTTCTTTGACTCTTCATCAGCTGTTGCAACATTTTTCACTTAGGTCCCCACCACGACCTCATTCCATAAGATAATTAAAATGCTTCCCCAGCATTCTTGACGTAAAACAATCTTTAAAAAATAGGTTTCACATGCAAATACAGTTTCCAAACAAAATTCCTATCTTTCCATATAATTCCTCATCATTTCTCTTTAGATGCTCTCTTAACGATCCGCCAAGGTGAGTCATCCCATATTCCACATCATTCCTCATTATTTCTCATTGAATGCTCTCTTAACGATCCACCAGGGTGAGTTATCCCATATTCCATATCATTTCACATCATTCTTGATTAATTCACATTATCCCACATCATTCATATCATTCCACACATCAATCCACATCAATCCACACATCAATCCACATCAACCCACACATCAATCCATATCAACCACATCAATCCACATCAACCCACACATCAATCCATATCAACCACATCAATCCACATCAACACACACATCAATCCACATCATCCACATCAGTCCGCATCAATCCACATCACTCCACATCTATCCACATCACTCCACATCACTCCACATCATTCCGCACATTCCACACATCCCACATCAATCCAATTTCTACAAGCAAGATGGTCTCTTTTCGCTTTGAGCGAATCAGGTTTGATTTCCTTGATCTAGTTATAAAAATTTTTGTTCCATAATCAACCAAGCTAAGAGTACAGTTACTCTACTTTTTATACTGACAAAACTTTCTAAGTCTCGACCAATTACTTGGATTAGTTAAAGGTAACTTTTTCTCGACTCAATTCAATTAAGTCTAAATTTTCGTTCACTTTCGGGATCCTTGATCCTTTCAAGAATTCCAGAATCCTTTTCCAGGGAATCTAGGAATAAGTCAGTCATACAAGTATTTACATTCATCCAACTAAGCATGTTTCTGGTCTTTTTCTAGGAAATCCTTTTCCCGTTCAAAATGTACTCAAGATTCTATTTTTTGAGAATTTGGACGTATACTTCATAAATCCAAAAGTTAAATATGTTTGTGATTCCTCTTTCTAATTAAAAATTTATCTATATTTTCTCGATGCATTCCTATAAATATTTTCACATTCTTTTCTCTATTTTTCCAAAATAAAATATCATGAAAATCCCTCTTTTAGCATAAAATATTTATGCACACATACTAATTAATTTTTATCTAAATGAATTATATCCATAATCCTTTCCATAATTCTCATAAATTGAACAAATCTAGAAAAATTTATGCATAAGCTTCTTTATTTTTATGGTAAATGAATAATGCTCAAAGCTCCATTTTTAGCATAACATTTATTATGTATAAATTCATTTTCTAATGATAAAATTTTTGCCATAGCTTCCCCGTATTTTCTATGAAATGAGAATGCTCAAAATTCCGCTTTTAGCATAAAATTTATTATGCATAAATTCATTTTCTAATGATAAAATTTTTGTCATAGCTTCTCCACATTTTCTATGAAATGAGAATGCTCAAATTTTCACTTTTAGCATAAAATTTATTATGCATAAATTCATTTTCTAATGATAAAAATTTTGCCATAGCTTCCCTGTATTTTCTATGAAATGAGAATGCTCAAAATTCCACTTTTAACATAAAATTTATTATGCATAAATTTATTTTCTAATGATAAAATTTTTGCCATAGCTTCCCCAGATTTTCTATGAAATGAGAATGCTCAAAATTCCACTTTTAATATAAAAATTAGTTTATGCATAAACATAAATATTAGTTTATTTAAACAACAACATAAATCAAGAAGGGAATGGTTTTAAGAGGAAAACCATGAGATAAAATGCTTCCCAAGCATGTAGAGAGGTTGGAAAGAAGATTAACATAAAAAAGAGAGAATAAACATCATTGTTTAGGCTTACCCTTGGTTTGCTTGATTCTTTACCTTTGCAAGAAGATGTGTAGCCCTCAAGGAAAAGGCTTGGCCACCAAAAGAAGAGGGTAATCTTCAAGAGAAGAAGAGGTTTAGTGAAGCACCAAAGCTTCACAATGGATAGGCAAGGAAGAGGAAAGAAGAAAATACACTAAAATGAAAATTACACTAGCATGAAAATACTCTAAGATGAAAATACAAAGTAATGGGACTCTATTTATAGGTGAGGGAGGCCACCAATCAAGCCCAACTAGGATCTAGAGGCTTCCAGCTTCAGTTTGATCCAATTTGGACAAGTTTAAGACTAGTTAGGCCCACTTTTTTTATCCAGTTTGGAAAAGGAGAGAGGAGAGATGAAATATCTCATTTTTTAAATTAAAAAATGAAAAAATGATGGAGATTCTAGGCGCCTCCTTTATGGCCTCCTCCCAACCCCCCCACCCCCGAGGTGTCACAAGGCCTCCCAAAAGCCTCCTTTAAATATCTAAAACTCATAATTATTGAATCTTCACCTCATGTGAGCCTTTCTTTACTATTTTCTTGTGGATAATTCGAAATTTTCTCATTTTTCTTTTAATTTTATTTTCCAACCTTTTTGGATATGGAAATCACATTTTTAAATTCAAAATAATTTAATAAGTCTTAGAACTTTGAACTAGAGGTTTCCTTGGTTCACCCACACTGTCCAAATCTAATGCAACTTAGAGATTTTTGATTAAAATTCTATTTCAGGGGATCACTTCCTATTGGCTAGAAGAAAATACTTATCTAAAAATATTTCAAATTTTTATTCTCTCTAGAATATTTTTCCTCTCTCTAGACCAAAACAGGGTCAAACAAGATCTTTTTCCATTCTGAAAGGCGGGATGATTACAAGAGACTGAAGGGGAGGTTCTTACATCTTTTCATCATCAAAAGTTGGAGGGAGGAATCTTACTCTCTCTCCATCTCTCTCTCTCTCTCTCTCTCTCTCTCTCTCTCTCTCTCTCTCTCTCTATATATATATATATATATATATATATATAAGTTTCATTGCTTATTTCAAATTTATATATTTGTGATTATTTTTTGATGTTTGAAGAGGGAAAGAACCTATGCTTGCTTGGACTTCAATAAAATTGTTTATCATATTAAATTTCTTTTAGTTGAATGCAATTAAAATCTCTTGATATGCATTAATTAAATTTCAAATTAGTAATTCTCATTAAAGAGTGATTTTGTTGACTCATGCAAAAAGAAAAAATGCTTAAAGTCACCTTAACAAGTACACCATTAAGAGTGAAGATAGTGTTCCTATGTGCTTTAGTAGACATTTTGTGCATCAATGTTGAGAGCTTGATAAATTTTCCAAATTTTTATCATACTTATCATAAGATTGATTCATGTGTGTAACCTATATATATATAGAGATCACATTGTACATAGAAGAAGGAGGCAATTATACAAGTATGGCTGGTGACCTTATTATCCCCTTTGTGCTCATTATCGATGTTGATAAGGTGCACTATCACCTTTCCAATTGTAACAATCCAACACCAAAATTAGAGTCGTATTACTATATAAAAATCACATTATTTCAAACATAAATTTGGGATCTTTTGATTTGGTTATAGAACTACAAAATAATGTAACTACAAAATACCTCATAAATATAGTTTTAAAATAAGGAAATTCTCACTAACAATAACATACCAAGACTATCCTTTCCCACATAGTAATCTCAAAGTGTCAAAAATTATTACCGAAGTGTTGAAAAGTTAAAGCAGGGTTGTGTCTCAACAAGTTTTTGATGTTACATGGTCATCCCTTTAAAGATTAGGAAGGAAGTAATTCTATGTTGATTGGTGATTCCTCAAATTGATTATGCTAGTTTATTAAAAGAAAAAATCTTTTTATGAAAGAAAGAGACATTTTAATCTTTGTCTTAACGTAGAAGCTTTCTTACGCTATTGATGTGCTTACATAGCAACAACTTGACATTATTGAATGGGCAAAAAAATGCTAAGATACTTTTTGAGCATCCTACTTATAGGTAGTTCAAGCATTTTCAACCAAAGATTTGGAGCTTGTCTTTCTAATCACAAGGGCCCAAAACCCCTTGTAACATTTTCCATTGAGGTTTTCTTGCTTTTCTTTATGTTCAAGAATGAGAGATTATGCTACAACAATGCCTACATGTCTTTTTAAGCTTGCGGATGTACTTAGGCTAGCTAGATGATGAAGGAGTGGATTGAGGGATTGAGGTATTGGTGGGGCTAGGGCTAGGGTGTGGCATGGAAAGATACAATCGTGAGATAGAGAGGGAAGATGAGAGAGTAGGAAGGATGGGGTGTGGACCTAAGGTTGACACCTTATATGTACCTGATATTTAATTAAACAGGGGTTTGAGTGATTAATAGGCTACCTATAATATGTGCCCCAATTGTTCTTATTCATCGATTATGAAAGCATCAAGTATATAAATGATTATGCCTTTGTGAGCCTTGGGATTGAAATCGAGCCTTGAGTTATTTATGAAAGCATCAAATATAGAAATGATTAGGCCTTTGTGAGACTTAGGATTGACATCAGGCCTTAGGTTGTTTATGAAAGCATCAAATATAGAAACGATTAGGTCTTTGTGAGACTTAGGATTGACATTAGGCCTTTGAGTGATTAATAGGCTACCTATAATATGTGCCCCAATTGTTCTTATTCATCGATTATGAAAGCATCAAGTATATAAATGATTATGCCTTTGTGAGACTTGGGATTGAAATCGAGCCTTGAGTAATTTATGAAAGCATCAAATATAGAAATGATTAGGCCTTTGTGAGACTTAGGATTGACATCAGGCCTTAGGTTGTTTATGAAAGCATCAAATATAGAAACGATTAGGTCTTTGTGAGACTTAGGATTGACATTAGGCCTTAGGTTGTTTATGAAAGCATCAAATATAGAAATGATTGACTCCTACAACACGTTGCCTTTCTCCATGCATTAGGAAATATCTAGATGTGTCTTGGATTGTACTCAAAAATCATCCTCCTTCTCTCTCTCTCTCTCTCTCTCTCTCTCTCTCTCTCTCTCTCTCTCTCTCTCTCTCTCTCTCTCCCCTAAGCAAGTTGCATTGATTTATGATGAGCTTAGAGGAAGTCACCCCTGAAATTCACCGGTCTCTTTTGCACCGTGTTGGAAATACAAGTGATGAAGTGTGCAATAAAAAGGAGTGCAAAATGTGAACAGAGTTAGCCCCAAACTAGCTCAAAAGCAGGCATTTAATGCACGTAAAAGTTGGTGGAGGTGGCCCTTGAATAATGGGAGATTGATTAAGCATCATCATGCAAAAAAAAATCCTAGAATGAGGCACAATAGAATTCGTGGACTGGTTGAAATTAAAGCTCAAGGTAAAGATATTGCTCAAACCAAAGCTGAGGATCACTTAGCATTAATCAAAAGAGAAGCTATATGCATTCAATATGATAAGGTCACTTACACGCTCACTAATAAGAATGTGTACACACGCTAGGGAAAAAACCTTCTAAGGAGGGAAAAAGTGCCCGAGCGCATGGTTAGCCTACGTCCACACATTGCTACCATATAAATGGCTATAAATCCCCCCTGTAGTGATAATGTGAACATGTATAGGGATCATGTGGCTAATTAATCCCCAAATGAAAGCTTTGAATTTCTCGAGAAAGACTTCATAAACATATTTGCTACATTGCCATGTGTGAAGACGTAAGCCATTCTCATCTCCTACAAATGAGTCTTTCCCTTAAATAATGATAATGCACCTCAATGTTCTTTGTGCAAGCATGAACCACTGGGTTCCTCGTAACACCGAGAATGCACTCTGGCTGTTGATGAAGATGGAGGTGGTGGACTCTTGTCCAACACCAAGATCTGCTAAAAGAAATCTAAGCTATACACACTATAAAAGCTTTCCTGTACTTAGCTTCACAGCTTGAAGTGGCCACCACCATTCTTACTGAGCCATGATATACATGAATCACCACAAGATAAGCCATGATATACATGAATCACCAAGCCACTACTGGACACTCACCTGTCATAACATCTAGCCCTATCGGAGTCATTGAAAGCATGCAGTTGAATATCACGTCTCTTATCACATAATAGTCTAAGGGACTGAGTGCCCTTTAAGTTCGGAATACTTACTGGCAATAACTTGCCAATGCTTACCTATGGGATTGTGCATAAATTTTGTCAATTGGGAGACCCCAAACTGAATGTATGGCCTCTTGCATAAATATATGAGGCACCCACAATGGCCTACTTATAAACTGATGCATTAAATGGTTCACTTATATCCAGAGATTGAGCCTAGCATTTTTCTTTATTGGTGTAGTAATAGCAAGCTTATACTCTTCAAGTCCAAAGTGTGTAAGTAGTCTCTGTATGTACTTTGACTACAACATCATAATACCATCATCACGTTGCATAAACTATATGCCTAAACAATAATACAATGAGCCCAAATTAGTAATCTCAAGTCCAAACTTCTCTGTATGTACTTGGAATACAGCATCATAATACCATCATCACTTTGCATAAACTATATGCCTAAACAACAATACAACGAGCCCAAATTAGTAATCTCAAATGACACATGTAATTCAGTTTTGATGAGGGCTAAAATTTTCTCCTCATTGGGGCCTATGAGGGCTTGTGGATTAGTATGTCATCAACGTGTAAAATGATGACCAATAAACAATCCTTACTCCTCTTTACATGTAATGTTGCAAAAACCAAGCATGCATTTATGTTCTCATACCATGTTTAGGAACTTGCTCTCTGAAGTCCATATAAAGCTTTTTTTAACCTGCATACTTTAGACTCATGTCCCTTCTAAACAAAACCACAAGGCTAAGATATATAAACCTCCTCATGCAAATGACCCTTTAAGTAGGGGGTCTTAAAATATCCAGTTAGTACAAGTTATAATTTCTGGATAATCCTTATTGATCCATCTTTTAAGAATGATGCACCCATTGCATGTTGCCCAAATTAATGAACCCCTCATACATACATGTTTAACAGGGACCTCAAGCTGTGGCAGATCAGGCACCATCTCTTGTCTTTTAAGGTGCAATAAAATGCCAAAATTCAAATAACCAAAGTGGGCATGCCATAGCTTCATATCACTCATAGCATGTGTGGTAGTAACAAGCGTTGTTATGTGCCAATCTTTCATACCTATCCAACCTATAAATCCTATGCCTTAGAGTATGGGATACCACAGTGATATCTCCATCACTTCTATTATATCATTGATAAATTTGACCATTAGGCTTTCCCTAACAATGGTAGTTGACATCAAGTTATTTTTTTAATGCTTGGCACAAATAAGACTTATGAGAGAGTGATTGTCTCACCATTTGTAGCAATGATCACATAACCTTACCAACTCCTTTCAGTGGATATAAGGAGTTGTTTGCACATGTGACCATATTACAAACTCAAGGGAGGAAAACAAGCCACTGTTAAAATACCAAGACATGTTAATCTGTCAATGATATACGTATATTATGGATGTAAGGGTCATAATTAAAGTGCACAATGAATGCACAATCATCCTATGTGTAGTTCGTTGACTCCTTTTTTTCAACACTTGGTGCTGATACATTAGCCACATCCCACTCCCGACTCTTTCTTCTTCTCCTTCTCTAGCCTTTTTACACATTCATTGATATAATGGATTGGCTTCTAACAATAGTTATATTTTCCTTTCGTCTTAGGCTTTTCACCCCCCTTGGCATCCTTGGGCTAATTATGCCTTTAGCTTGTAGTGGCTATGAGAGAAGGCTTTACCTTTACCTTTTTGACAAGCAACACATGCATGATCTCCCGCATGCATACTAGTTCAGTTTTGTCATGCATGATCTTCCACATGCATACGAGTTTGGTTTTATCGTGCATGATCTCCCACTTCGATTTTGTCAGGATTTCTCTTCTTTGCACGGGCACTACATCAAACTCATCAAATGTAAGGGCATTAGGGTTACTCTTCATCATCACGAGCCAGTGTGGATGCAAAACCCTAGTATGAATCCTATAAAGTTGTGAGAATAGTATACACTAATGAACTATCCGAATAGGCCTCATCATGCAAGCTACTCTCTGATGTCTTTGATTCTTTGAGAAAATCATCCATCTAGTCTCCCTTATTCATATCCTTGGACTCTAACTGCTTACACAAGTAGACCACATGTGCCTTGTTATGCATGTGGTAAAGCACATCAAGCCCTTTACCAGGCTTGGGATGCGCAACAAGCACTTTACCATGCAGTTCCACGAGCAAATATAAGGAATAATGCTTCTTTTCATGAAAAGTGCCACCAATGCATGTGCCTGTGCATCTTGCCATTCCACTTGGCTTGTTCCACTAGGAGAGGTGTGAAGGCAGATGCCCCACAATTACATCCGAACTAGTATCACCACTTGGCTTGTTCCATTTGTGAGAGGTGCGAAGAAGGATGCCACCACAGCTACACTAGGTGGAATGGCAAGGATACACATGCACATGCATTGGCTTGTTCCGCTATAAGAGATGTGAAGGCGGATGCCACGGTTACATCTAAACCAATATCACCACCTGGCTTGTTCCATCATGAGAGATGCCAGGGAGGATTCCATAGTTACATCTGAACCAATATCACCACCTGGCTTGTTCCATCATGAGAGATGCCAGGGAGGATTCCATAGTTACATCTGAACCAATATCATAATTTGAAGTACTTGTACTATCCTACACTAGTGAGACAGGGCGTGCCTCCATGCCAATAACAACATTACAAAGCCCTTTGACAACCAACACATGATGCATATCATAGCCACAACGGGTCCTGTCAAGCTTATCCTTAGTGGGTGGAAAGCATCCCAAATACATCATTGCTTGCCATAGTCTACAAAGAACAAGTCTTTGACACAAAATACAAATATCCCAACAACCTCCGTAACCAGCAAATCACTGATGATGATGAGACTTGTAAAGTGTATGAAAAATGGCAAAGTGTAGAGTGTAGAAATGTTACTGCAAAGGATGCGATGTCAAGGACAACGGAGAAGCAACAATGACGGCCCAATAACACTTATAGCATACGCACACAATGTCTACACACCAAATTTATGCTCGTGCATTGTAGAAAACCTAAAATCGAACAAAGATAGCTCGAACTGACACTCTCTCAAGATGTTTATGAAAATCTTACAACATGCGAACAGGCCTCGAAATGCGTCCAAAAACTGTGTGAAAGTTATAAAAATTAGGTTGACTTTATTAACAAAACTGTTAACTTTGTTAACAAAACACTACAAAGTATACCTTCTCCACCTAAGAGGATTGATCAATCTAAGATAATCAAAAGAGTAGCTCGAGGAGGTAATGACGAGAGTAAATGACAGTAGAGGCGAGACCCAAGAGAACCTACTTTGTGTTAACAAAACACTACAAGGTATACCTTCTCCACCTAAGAGGATAGCTCAATCTAAGATAATTCAAAAAGCAGCTCAAGGAAGTGATGACGAGAGCAAATGACGGAGGCCATAGCCAAGAGAACCTACTCTGATACTAATTAGTGGAGTGGAGACTAAGGTAGCAACACACAGTAGATACAACAAGTAAGGAGAGATATAGAGAAGCACAACACTCAAAGTAGATTGATGAGAATGAGTGAAGTACAAGTGAAGTGACATGATAAGGTCACTTACACACTCATCACTCATAGGGTGTGTACACACGTTCGAGAGAAAAACTCCTACACAACACTCAAAGTAGATTGATGAGAATGAGTGAAGTGACATGATAAGGTCACTTACACACTCATCACTCATAAGGTGTGTACACACGTTCGAGAGAAAAACTCCTATAAGGAGGGAAAAATTACCGTAGCCCATTATTAGCATACGTCCACACAGCACTATGGCTACAAGAATCAGTCCTAAAGTAGCTCAAAAGTAGGCGCCTCCTTCAAGTGGGCTAGTGAATGAGATGACGTCAGGAGATGGCCCTTGATCAATATGAGCTTGATTAAGTATGATTATGGAGTCAAATTAGTAGCTAATGATGATGCATTGTAAGCCTATTTAAAGACATCTATCTAATGTGTTGAGTCTACTCTTGCCTCTTGTCATTAATGCCAATCATTTTCTTAATCCTAATTCGTATCTAGAGTATGCTAAAGACATGGGTGTAATGCATATTAATATCCACCTTCCAACTTGGTTTTCAAGTCCATGAACCCTAACCCTAAATAGCAACCCATCGGTGGGGAAGTCCTAACCCTAATCTAGACGTCATCACACCCTTCTCTCTCTCTCTCTCTCTCTCTCTCTCTCTCTTTTTGTGTTTTTTTGGGGGGGAGGAAGAGAGAGAGAGCAAAGACATAGTGCAAGGTGCACTCTCTGCTATGTTCAGAAGACAGGTGATGGAGAGCCTCTCTCTCACCTACCTCCTTTGATGACCTCTGATGAGAGGATGGAAAGGATGGCACCGCCTATTGAAAGGGGTGGATAGCCACGTTTATGCATCAACAAGTAGTTTTCTCAATATGCATCAACGATGGGCACGCTCAATTAAATTTCTTCTAAAAAGCATGATTATCCAAAATTCAAATGCATGTATGCCAAGTCTAAAAGACCAAAAGGATAAGGCGGCGCTGGATTAGCATGCTAAAAATGTGAAGGTGGAAGCCTAGGTGTAGAGATTTCAAACCAGTTGCGTGTGCGCGCTCGGAGACAGAGACTGCAAGATTGAACTCCTACCACGGCAGCCTTTTTTTTTTTCTGGGTCACTTTTTTAATTTTAATATTTTCCCTACTACCCGATTTCTGACACTTTTGATCTTTTTAAAAAATAAAAAATCAACATTTTTCCCTTTCAAGTCTCAACCACCAGCCTTCTGACACGTCAACAACGCGTTTTTCACCTCTGTTCTAACGGTCCCCCCGTGAAAGAGTGGGTGTAAAGCTACCCCCGACCCTAACGAAAGCGAAAGCTCACCTCCTATTCTAAGGTTTCCTTTCAACAAAGCCCTCATTTCTTCAAAGCCCCCAACCCACACATGATTTTTTTACATCAACAACAACATGGCACTCTGAGCTTTGCAGTTGGAAGTAAGGCCTCTCGTGCTCCCCTTTCTTTCACCCCTCTCTGTCTGCCCCACTCCTTCCTTTCACCCCTCTCCTCGTGCCCCACACTTGCACTTCTCCTCCTGCCCCACACTTGCACTTCTCGAGTCCCTTGCCTCCACAACAACCTTGCCTCCTCTCCCCCCCCCCCTACTTTCCCCCCTTTCTTTTCTTTTCGACTTTCATCTAGAAATTATGACTCGCAACTCTCCTTGCGTGGAAACATGTGCACTTTATTTTATCTAGTTCCAACTTTCAAGAAAACACGTTACCCAACATACCATCTACCCATTTGTTTTGATGTGTACCCATAGGAGCCACCAAGACTTTGAGAAGATTTAGGACACAACAATTAAAGTTTTATAAAAATGCATGAGTAGGTTACACATTATATCTCTCATGAGCATGCACATGAAACTATGCACCCCATACTAGCTAAATTGACAAATTCATGATTTTATGTTTCATTTCATGTGCATACCCATAGAGTTGCATGCATGTAACAAGAATACAAAAAAGGGATATTGTAAAAGAAAATAAATCAAAGGGAATGGTGCTTTCTATAGTCTATCTCATAGAAAGGTGAGCTCCCACATCTGAGATTGTTAAGCGAGATTAAAGTTTACTTTTAAATTCAAAGAGCTTTTAAGTCACTTCTAGCATGTCAACATAAATTTTTTGCTAGGTGTCTTTGGTAATTGCAAGTACGCTAGAATCTACCATTTTCTTAAAAAACAAGATCCATAAAAAAAGTCACAAGCGTATAAACCACACATGCATCACAACATGAGCTTTATAATCAACATAGTAATTACCATAAGCATTTTTAAAGGATGAGTTGAAGTTGTGCCTTTGTATGACCATCATGATGCAAATTTTGGTATAGAAGAGTACGATAAACTCAATCAATGAGCATTTTTATATGCAAATAAAAATATGAAATATCATGAGAAGGAATGAGGTACTTGAGTATTCATATGGCTATAGTTCACAAGGTATCACTATGGATGGTATATGAAATTATAAAGTTAATATTTTTTCCATCTTATGGAACTCTAATATGACTCATCATGGTAAGCCTTTCTTTTCAATTTAAGCCTAAAAATTCTTCAACATATCTGTTTCTTTTAAAAGACTAAACCCATTATAAAGCTAATACATGTCATCATGGCAAGCCTTTCTTTTCAACTTAAGCCCAGAAAGCTATATCTTTGATAAAATTAATTAATATACCGTTTCACACATCCAAGTGCAGGTGTGTGCGCGCGCGCGCACGCGCATGTGCGTGCATGCAAGCATATATGTGTATGCAAGCACACATACATAAGTGCATGCATGCATGATTTCTTACATATCTATGAACTTAAAAAATACAATTATATGCATACATATATGTATTCATTACATAGCATGCTCGTGTAGAATTCATTGCAATAGCACAATGGTTAGCACATGTATAGTATGAAGAAACTTCATGATGTAGGTTATTTGTGGGGAAGTTATTTAAATGAATATTTATGCTAATGCCCTACATTATTAGTGGATAAGATGTTATGGTTAAAACATTTCTAGTGGATAAGATGTTATGCATATAATATGGTTAAAGCATATTGAAATCTTTTGTGTCTTGTATTTGGAAAGTTCTATGCTCCTTCTATAATGTGGTTAAAGCATATTGTAATACTTTGTGTCGTGTATTTGGAAAGTTATATGCTTCTTCCATTTTTAATTGATACATTTGACATTTCAACTAGCTCTTTGGTTAACATTTGATCACAATTATCACTTTATGGTACATTCAAAGAAACATGCATTCATTGAATATTTAAAAATAAAAAGTACTCACATTCATCGTCACTTACACTTGCACTCATTTTAAAGCACTAATAAATCATGATTTAATGATTAGAACATGTTAAGTTTTTTTCTATATCTGAGTAGATTATTAGATCTTGTTTGACATCAATTTAACTATTCTATTATGAATGGACCAAAACAATAAACAAAATATATTTTCCTAAGAAATAACTTGTTGGAGAGTACTTTTGTCAATTGTAATCTTTCATAGGCACATGTATCAAATTAAATCGTTTTACCATCACAACATGAGTTGATCACACGTATCAAACTTAGGCTTCTTTATAGCGACCATCAAAACATGCTCCGATCAAACTTATCTTTTATGCTATAAAGGTACGTTGAAAAAGGTTGATACCATGTGTTTTCTTATGTTGAATGAACTCATGATTGATTCTTTGCATACTATACACCTTCAACCCTACTTTACCTATAATTATAATATCTTAGATAAATTCACATGCTTTTTACCTTCAACCCTATTCTTTACCTATAATTATAATCTCCCGGATAAATTCATATGCTTTTTACCTTCAACCCTATTCTTTACCTATAATTGTAATTTCTTGAATAAATTCATATGCTTTTTTAATTTCCCTTTATGTAGTATGAACAAAAAGTTATCTCCTTTCCCCTATAGAAGGAAATGGACAAAATTCTCTCACTAGGACCTTGGGCAGTTCAAGGAGCATTCTTTGAAATGCTTGGTCAATTTAATTATAAAACCTAGACACTAAGGGTAGCCCCTACACCACAAATGAGTGGAAGAAAAGTGATCTTCATTATCTTCACAAACACTCTTATTCTGTTTTAAAAATCTTACACGAAGCATGTTCCCACACATCAGGCTAGCCTCCTCTGTCCCTTGGGACCAACAAGGGACAATACATGAATATTAACCCATTGTGCATCGACTACACCTTTCATCCTAATCTTAGGCCTTGGCTCACCCTCCATGGATGAGCCTTGCGGAGAAACCCTTAGGTTTTTAGAGCATCGGATTCTCACCAATGTTTGCGTTACCCAAAGAAGAACATGGAATCAAAGAAAACTAGCTTAAAACACTATAAAGGTACTTTGAATTAGTAAAAAAGGAGGAGTTTAAAATATTATCTTTTTTTCATTCAATCCTTGTTCCTTGTTTGTTTATTGTATGAGAAGCCTCATGGTGTCTAAATTAGAGATTTATAAGGGTGAAACCCCCATTATTAATCCTAATGATGGGTCCATGGTTTATCGATGAAAATACACACAATCTTTATGAAGAGATAATTCACTTCTACAAGAACTTTATCTATTTTCAAATAATAACATGTTTAATTTTATGAAAAAATAATCTTATAATTCATTTTCAATTGGAGTATGGTTAGCACCCACTAAGTATCCTTGAACACATATGGTTGCAATTGGCACCCACTAAGTATCCTTGAACACATATGGTTGCAATTGGAGCATAGCTAGCAGCAGCCACCACCAAGTATCCTTGAACACATATATGGTTACAATCAGAGCATGACTAGGACCTACCAAGTATGGTTGCAATTAGAGCATGGCTAGGACCCACCAAGTATGGTTGCAATTAGAGCATGGCTAGGACCCACCAAGTATCCCTAAACACATATATGGTTGCATAAATGGTTTTGTTTATGTGTAAAAGTAAGAAATTAATGTAGTTGACATGAAGAACTATATTTGACATACTCACAACATTTGAAGGTGTGTACACATAAATTTATACAAGGTAACAAAGTGTACAACATAAATGTATACAAGGTAACAACATTGGGAGGCACACAAACTTGAATTTGTCAAAAGTAATGTTGAACGGTTAAGTTGGAAGGCATCATAACTTTTCTTTTGTAGGAAACCCATTAAGGCTATAATGTGTGATAGCATAACAATATAACCAAAGAAATTTCTCAACAAATGTGGCAAGGGTGAGTGAGTAAGTAGGGTAGGGAACAAAGTTGGTATTTTAGCACGTCATTCTCTCCCACAAATTCTTGACAGTCACTCTAGCTCCCAAGCATTACACTTAATGAAGGGAATATGGATAAGCTTGAGCATTGGGTTCATTATGGGCTTGTAGTGGTAAACTAGAGTTGGTACTGATGTTGCCAAGTTGAGATGAATAGTGTCTTTTGAGATTTGTAGAGTATTCCCAAAGGTTCTTACATATGTTCCTGTTGACAATGGCGTATTGTATCCACTAGATGTCTCAAAGCATGGTGACATAGAGTTTTAATGCATAAAAACCCTACAAGAAAAAATGCTTAAATAACAAAGGAGGGCGTGGCTATAAAGGCAAAGTTCATTAAAGTAGACATCAATGTAGAGGGGATATTACTAGGATTGATACAATTACAAAGTGTCTTGGTGGAGTTGTTGTAGTTGTGCATCTCATTGTTGAATGTCAAAGAAACCTAATGCACTTTAAATGGCCTTCATGCAAAAAAAAAATTATGATATGAGAAAGGAAAAGGTAATAAGTTTTAAGATGGTAAAATAGCAAATGATGGGTCCATGGGGTTCACTACTACTAAAGAATGTTAAATTTTAATGATTTTCTTGTTCTATCATATCAACAAAAAGGCAAAATATGCAAGATAGAATGAGTCTATTTTTGTTAAGGACAAAATAAGGTACTTCCTTTAAAGTTAAAGTTCAATGATTTTCTTGCTCCATCGTATCAACAAAAGTAGCATACAAAATATGCAAGAGAGAATGAGTTTAATTTTTTCAAGGATAACATAAAGTATTTCTCTAATTGTAGGTGTAGTTGTAGTACACAACAAAAAATATATTGTGCATGATAAAGATAAACTATGTGAGCATTTCATTACATGGAATCATACTATTCTCCCCCTTAATCCTTAGAAAACTTAAGTTTGCTTCCATAGAGGTAGGCATGCTAAGTTTAAAAAAACAATCAGTAAATGAAACTTTGCTAGGAATAATATTAATAGTTTGTTTTTCTTAAACTTCAATGCTAGGAATGTGATATAGTTGACCTTTATTTTCCATTTTTCTACTTAATCAATCTATCTTTCATTATCATTAATGAAAATAAGATTGCCCATAATAAAAAGAACTAGAATTATGTCATTTATGTATACCTTGTACGAGCATGAACATAGTAATGGAATGATCATAATTAGAAAGAACATAGATCGATTACAATCATGATTGATTATAGATCGATTACAATCGTGAGTGATTACAGACTTGGGCATGCTTAAATAGACCTCAAATAGAATGTGAAGGGTCTTGACCCTTGAGATATCCACATAAAAAGTACTCACACCTCTTCATATCTCTTTCACAACTCTTCATGTATGTATTGCATTTAATAATCCTTATAATTAAACCTTACTCTATAAACCATTCAATGTTCAGACACCTTAGCAAAGGGATAATATCTTATGTTTTAATAAGTGACATACCATCTCCCCTTTAATGATCAACACCCCCATCATAACTTTGAAGTACTCAAACTTGAGTTATCCAAGCAACCTTGTGAGAATATTTGCTACTTGTTTTTCTATGGAGAAGTAAAATGAACCAAAATCAATCAAAAGCATTTAAACACTTGCATTAACACTATTAAGTAGGATTAAAAACCTTAATGACCCTTATTCAAGTCCTAGAAACCATAAAAAATCTCCAAAATCCATTAAGAGACGTAAGCTCACAATCCTATGAAAAAAAAATGTGAGTCCAAGTAGACATGAGCCTGGAGATGTGAGCCATGAGCCTAGAGACATGAGTGGTAAGCTGTGTGATCCTATAGACATGGGTGTCACGGGGCTGTAGTCACGAGTCATGAGTGGTAAGCTGTGTGATCCTATAGACATGAGACGTGAGCCATGAGTCTAGAGGTAGGTGAACCTAATATCATGAGTCATGAACCATGTGAGCATTTAGACATGAGACATGAGCAGTGAGTCTAGAGGTAGGTGAACCTAATATTGGACCAACTAATTTGAAATTGCATTAAAGACTTCTAGGACACCTACTCACGTCTTATAAAAATCATTTGCCACTTAATTTGTACTAGGAAAATTCTTGTCCTTTGTAATTATTGAAGCATTAAAATATAATTATTTTCTAATAATTGCTCACCAACCCCAGAGTTCCAAGTACTACTTGTAATCCATGCCCAAGTAGGCCTATTTTATAAAAATGAAAATCCGTGAGCTTATTTTATAATAACAAATTGTGAACCTACATAGGCTTGAGTATTGAGCCCACAAGGTGTAAGCCCACCACAAGAAGTGAGCCAATTGGCATGAGTCCACTAGATGTGAGCCTACCATGCATGACATGAGTCTAGCTCATGAAACCTATATTTCGTATATAAAAAGACATAAGCCACCAAGCATGAGTCTAATAGACATGAGTCCATAGGTGTGAGCCCATAAAGTAATGTGACTTGTGAGCTAATAGACGTGAGGTAATAGGTGTGAGCCCACAGACATGACATGTGCCTTTTTGAAAAAAGATACAAAAAACTAAAAAAACTTATTTTTTTTTTGCAACTTGGGCAGAACACACATATTTTAATTCATTTAGACCTACTTCAGGAAGCATTAAAGTCCAATTCACTAGAGAGAAATCCTTTGATGTGAAATCGATCCATTTGTTGAAAACGATAATCTAGCTATAGTGCATCAAACTAAACTAACCTAACCTTTGGTCCCATCAAATGAGACCAACACTCAAATAGTGTGCTTCCATGCTAAGAAGGCAAGACCAACACTCACTGATGGAGTGTTCCCATGTTAAGAAGGCAAGGCTAACACTCAATGGAGTGCTCCCATGTTAAGAAGGCAAGACTACTTTTGAAAAGTGTCTCAAGCAAGGAGCTTTCGGAGGAAAGAGGAGCCATAACTAGTTCTTTGAGCCTGATATTTCATTGTATTACTGAGTTTTCTTTTATAATGAGTAGAGGAACAATAGAACTCGTTGGAAAGAGGATCTGTTAACAGTCACATTTGATTTTCCTTTTTCACTGTTTATTTGATCCCTCTAACTCCTCCTCGTAAGGCATTGAATATCTTATTTTTTCAAATGTAGAGTATGCTAATAAAACTAAAGATTTCTAGGATTGGGTAGAACCCAATTTTGAGGACATGCACCCATAGGAAGAAGACTTAGTCTAGTTGGAAGCATCCATCTTTTCATGTACACATGATTCGGAAGGTTTGTAGGTTATAGTCCCCCAATAGAAAAGAGTGCCTTGAATGACATTGAATATCCAGAGTGCCTTCCAAGGATAAGTAATAGTGACACCTAACTCCATTCATAGAGACCTATAGAAATCACACCACCTTAGTAATTGACAATACGAGCAAGAGCAAGGACAGAAGTTCCCGAGAGAAGCCTACGAGACTAGAATCGATAAATGAGGAATGAGCCTTATATGGAAGATGAGTTATTTGAGAAACATGATCTAGGATTCTTAACACCTACACAAAGGAGTATTGTTGAGAGGCAAGAGCTCCTTGGGAGTATTATCAACACCTCTCACTTACCAATACTTCTTTGGATTAGTATCAACACCTAGTGCCCATCACCTCTCACGTAGCTTAGATGGTTGGGAGAACACTAGTAGAGCCACCCATCCTAGGGGTTGATCCCAATGTGCTAGAATATAGGGATGAGTGTCTAATTCTATTTGGAACAAGTGGTATGGCTACTATAGTAAAATTATCACCAAGAGACTTAAAACTTTTGATTTGTTTGGACCAATGGCAAGAGCGACAGTTGGAGCTTCAAGCCTTTCACCCTTGGTAATAGGATACACCCTAGGCGGAGGCTATTATCCTTATCATAATCCAACCATTCATTACTACCCCCCATAATCATAGCATCTCAACCATGACATATACCATGCCTAACCAACATATGTCGTGCCAACATCATATCCATATCCTCAACCTCAACCAACTCACGCTAGGAGGGTTGATAGAATAGAGTCTTAGGCTAGAAATGGAAATAGGGAGAGGAGTAGTAACGAGGGATCACTTTATCGCTCTAATAGGAAACAATACTAGAAGCTACACAAGGGAAACTCGATAAGGTTAAACTAATGCAAATAGATAAGCTAATGCCAAAAATCAATATAATGAGAGATCACATTTCACGCCTTAAAGTGTTTGATCAAATGTGTAACAACACATGCGATCGGTTAGACAACCATGGATGAGCACATTTGGCCTTACCATGGGTAGTGGCTTCGATCACTAAAACCTAAGGCCAAGGTAAATTTTGAAGCCTTGAAAAAAAGACAACCTTCACAACCTTCACAATTTAATATTCTTGACAAGGAACATGATGGAACCCAGTAGATCTCAACCTTCACACATAAAAAAGTTAGAGAAAGAGGAGTCAATCCATGACTACATCAACATGTCTACACTCCTATTCTAATGAGACATTGATGAGAAGTTTCCTAGAAGGAATCTGAGAATCCACATTTCATAATTCTTTATATTAAAAAAATATGTCCTTTAAGCTGTCCTTTAAGGTGTGGTGTTGACTTTGACTTTGATGACAATTTCATGAGGACACACACTCATGAGAGAGCACCTTGAGGGACCTCGTCAAATGCATATTTTGGACACACCCTCATGAGAGCACCCCAAGGGAAATACATCAAAAGAATCCTTTGGAATAGTACCCTCAAAGACTAAATCCTAATGTAATTATGGCTTATGCTTTTTCATCCCTACTCAACAAAAAGTTATTCTCATCCCCATCCAAATGAAGAGTAAGATCTCTAACTCCCTTGATGCATTAAAATATTTTTTTATATGTAGCTAGAAACATAACACTTGTTCATAATGCTAGAAACGTAATCTCCTTGACATATTGGTGATTGGGGAGTTTGCTATGAGAGACACCCAAATCTCGCCATCTGATAGAGCATTCTTCATGTGGATCCATCGGCACGTGTACTGGTTCCAATTGACTAAGTACACACTACAAGTGTATGTGAAGTTGGAGACTCACCTACTATTGTCTAGCTAGCATGCATGAGAGAGCCACAGTGGACTTTGGGGTAGGTATCATAAATGCCCTCAAATCTTATAGGAAGACTCACTTTGAGAAGGCGTTTGTAAGGTGGAAAGGGCAAATGCATGCCACCTTGGATCCTAACTAGTAACCAAACCTGTCGTGCATGGCATGATGTCTCTTGTACAGGTATGTAGAAGCATGCCATAATAATATTATTTTTATTTCATTGCATTACGTGGTGGAGAAGTTGTTGTTATTATTATATTGGTTTCCTAGAGAATTTTAATGTTTTTGTATTAGGTGGTGGAGAAGAAGTGTGTGTGATTGGGTAATTATTACCGAGAACCCTTCAGACGCATGGGTGCAGTCTGAGACAGGGAGACATGATTGTACCCCAAGGAGTGGATTGACGAGCTTCAGGGTAAGGACACTTGGATACTATGCCCATGGTGGATAGACTACCCAGGGGGGAGTTTCCTCCATAGGAGGCTAAGCAGTTTTAGAGTACGTTTCATTGTGTACAGTAGAACATTTGTATGAATTATAAAGCTTGTTTTTTGGGAGTTTAAAGTTCCTATGTTGGTTAAATGCAGGAGCAAAGAAGGGCAAGAAGCTTGGCACTGAGCAACAATGGACCAAAGAAAAAGGGCAAGAAATCAACAAACAAGGAGCCTCCATCATCACGATCGTGATTGCAACGCCCAAAAAAAGGTTAGGATCGGAGTGGAAAGGGGATGACATTGACAAGGGCGCCAACAAGGATAGCCACTCTAATAAGGATGATGAGCATGGTGATGAGCATTAGTCCCATGCACAGGGTGATGAGAAAGTGACCCAGCATGGTGAGAGCAAAGGGCAGGTGTCGGAGAGTTCAAAAGAAGATGACATAGCCCTCTTAGGATCCAATAAGGATAGCCACTCTTAGGATGATGAGCATTAGTCCCATGCACAGGGTGATGAGAAAGTAACCCAGCAGCATGGTGAGAGCAAAGGGCAGGGGTTAGAGAGTTCAAAAGAAGATGACGTAGCCCTCTTAGGATCCAATAAGTGAACTTAACATGTTTGAACATTCATTAGTTCATTATTGAACAACAGTAATAACATGTATTTGGTCTTGTCTCAATGAAGACTATCGTCCAACTGTGGTGGACCCCCTTGCACTTAATTTTGAGCTCCAACGTTGATCACCTCCCCGTCTCACACTAATGGGAAAGCGAAAACACATGTATGATCTCTATTCCATGTGACTCTCTCCATTCATTGTCATTCTAGTATTTGCAATCCACTTGTATGCTTTATTGTTCCAGGAATCTTGCAGTATTCAACAATTCATGAGATCTCCGATGAGGTGGGGAAGTATGGATGCCTTTGATAGCATTGGAGGCATGCACTTGGTGTGGGCCAATTTTCCATCAAATCTATCTCTCTACAAGGACGAGGTTGTGGTTCCTCGATGGAATGTTTAGGGAGGTACTTGTGGAGTCGGCTTTTGTGCCTGCGTTGTAGAGTTCCTACAAGCCAATGGCACTATGGTGTGCACTTTACGCGCGAAGCACCTGGGGATTGCTGTGCAAGAGGCAGGAACTTGGAACTTCACACTGTGAAGGACTTTGTTCTTGTGCTTCCCATCGGCGATACTTGTATGTCATATCAGAAGATGGCCAAGAAGAGGTGAGTGAAGGAGTGAGTGGTTTTTATTAAAGTGAAGCTCAATGATTTCCTTATCATACTTACTAGTGTGTGCATGTAAGTCATTATTTTGGTCATTGTTTGCTATCTTGACTCACCCCAGTGAGAGTACATCCAATCGTCCAAAGTATGAAGCGGGGAGGTGAGGTAGCTGCTATAGATTGTTTAGGTTTTGAGGTGGACGACTTCTTGGAGCCAAAACTACAAGAGGGAACCTCGTCATACCAGTTGGATGCAGACGGGAATCCCATTCGAGATGTTGAGCATAGCGAGCCTTTGCAAGGTAAATACAGCACTCACTTCATTACAACTCAATTCGAGTAGTGTAATCATTTTATATAGTCATTGTTTTTATATTGTCATCCATTTGTTTTGCCAATTATTGTGAGCTTGTACTATGGCAAGTGGTTACTCAAGATGTTACCGATTGCATGGGGCTATAGTCTTAGATTGCTTTATCGATACTAGGACCATGGCTAGAGCATGTAGGATACTGCAATGACATTGCATCAGCTTGGAGAGCGACGAGGTGTGCCTTAGTTTATGTCTACTACCAGTTGCCTATGTTCACGATGATTTGGGTAAATAATTTTTCAGGGGTGAGGTTAGTGAGTATGCTCGACAAGAGTAGCAAATGGACATGGGGGCATTGTCTCCACATGATCCTCACCCATTTTCTCCACTCGTCCTCCCAGTATCTATGAGCCAAACATAGTCAAGTGCCTTGTCATGGCCACCTGATGTTGCAAGGAGTCCCAATATCGACATGTCATGCCACATATATCCCCCATGGGTTCTTTTACAATGCCCTCATCATGGGCACCATGGCCCGAACTTGCGAGGCCACTATATTCCCACCCGCACCTACACCATGTGGTAGAGCTCCCTACCCCCATACCACCTTCCTTCTTCCACCAAAACTGCGTTGTCTGTAGTACTAATGTATTTCACTCACTTGTAATGAAAAAAATATATTGTTTTTTTAAACATTATTGTTGTACAGTGAAATTATGTCAATAGCATTGTTTTTAGCTTCTTCCGTGACCATTTACGTAATTAAATTAACAATTGAGAGAGATGGAGCAAGATGGACAGAGATCTCAAGGACACGAGAGAGAGTGTGAGTGAAAGAGAGTTTGAGCGAGACCTTAAAACAAGTACATTTGTGCTTAAAATAGTAATTTTTATTTCTAAGAAGTTATAACTATAGTAGAGATTTCCATGTTCTAATACTCTTCTTCTAGGCACACACCCCACCCTCCCCTTATATCTTCATATTACAATAGACTCTTTGTAAACTCTTTTATCATAGCTTCATCTAGCACTCCCTCTAATACTACTATGTTTACAATTAAGCAAAGCTCTTCAATCTTTCATGCACCTCAAAGAAAAGGAACCTAGATCAGATGCGTTTATCGAAGCATGGAAAACAACGTCTAAGGTACATGATCTCTACAAGAAGCTCACAATAGAGAAAGCAATAGAACTTGCAAACAAGAACATGCTAGAGGTGAAATCAGCAATAGCCATTGGGATATGGAGACCTTTTGGCATCATTGAAGAGGCAAAGGAGGCTCCCTCTTCGAGCTGAAGTTTCCACCATTGCAGGGAAGACGGAGAAGACCAAGATGATAGTTGAGGCCCAAAATGCTTTCATATAGTGTTGCCATGTGTTTACATAATTGCAGGTGTTTGTCATAATATGCTACAATATTGCTATTTTTATTTGAAATATAAGAGAAGTTGCATCTCTCTATGGTATCTTTGTGACCCTTGCTTTCATGTATTGTTGCATGTGTTCAACATCTTGGCCAGAATTTGCCATGTAATGCTGTGATCTATAAATTTGCTTTGGAATACAATGCAAGTTTTAGATTATAATATGGTGAACATTGTGTACACACATGCTTTCATGTATTGTTGCATGTGTTCAAGTACTCATAGGTGTTTGTCATGTAATGTTGTGGTCTTGTAAAATTTGCTTTGGAATGTAATGGAAGTTTTACATCATAATATAGTGTTTGTCTTTGTAAATGAGTTACAACAATGATAGTGTCCCATGGTTTGTAGTGCCCAACATCTCGTAGGTGTGATAGTAGAGGGAGAGGAGTAGACAGATACAAGAAGTGTAGAGAGAGAAACTGCTTGCCTGAATGCCAAAAAGTGCTCGCTCAAAAAAATACACCCGATATGATTCAACCATGGAACAACTAGACTGGAATAGACCTTACCGTAGGAATTGGGTATGATTCATCTAAGTAAAAATGTCCACTTTATAATTATCACAAATAAGAGGTATCAAATGACTCCCCTGGGGGCTGAACACGGTGTCTTATTAAATGGCTCTACATTAATTCCACTAAAAATTCTACGATCTGAAAATTGATTTCTAGATTTTTCCAAGTTTCTAAGTTTACAATCAAGTTTGGTCTCTAGGTTTTGAAAGCACCCACAATTCGGGTCCACTTACCACCTTTATCTACTTTGATCACAATTCCATAAACTCAGCCTAACCCCATCCAATCCCATGCGTTAGCTTACAACCCTCCACTAGGCCTATGGAGTTGGTGTGAACTCACACACCTGTAATTAAAAATTCCTTTTTCATTACGCACACACTCTCAAGAAAAAAATAGAGTTCACACATGCACTCTATGGCAAACATTTCTTTTCAAATAAAAGTTACTAGAAAATTTCCATAAATTTAAAAAATATGTCCAATACATCATCATAAAAATATTTCAACATTCTACAAAATATCCATCACCATCTCCACACACCATGATTGTGTCTCTCGAACTAAGAAGGTATGTACTACTGAGCCCAAACATCTAGAAGCCTCTCAATTAACCACTATTTATTCTGAAGTAGTAAAATCCATGGATACCATTGGCATCCTTCTCGCATACTAGCATTGAAATGTCACTTTGATGACCAAAGGAGCCCATAAGTATTGCATATGAATCCAATAGTAGCGCCAAAATCTAGAGAGGCACTTCTGATAGTCATACCACTCCACCCAAGGCAAGAACGCTCTAGCCAACTAGTCTCACAAGAGCCACATGAAACTGACGCGCATGTTCAGTCCCCAGACCTTCTTTGCCTAATATAACAAAAACTACCCTTTTTCCATCACACCAACCATGTCGAGAGCACACCCATGTCCAACCAAGATGGGTCAAGGTCTTGAGCAATTGTCTGCATGACAAGACTCACCACTCGACTGGGCCGACATATACAAATCATGCTCCTGTGTGGTATACCTTCACATGGTGTCCACACAAAGCAAACAAGCAAAACATGATTGACCCCATCTTTGTGTGATAAGACACACCACCCCCAACATCTACAAACCATGCACATGTGTGGTACCTTCACAAGGTGTTCACAATGAATACAAGAGTAAATAAGTAAAACATAATCAAAAAGTTATGCATCACTCAAGTATCCACATTCATGCATACAAGAGTAAATAAATAAAACATAATCAAACAATTATGAATCACTCATGCATCCACAGTCATACATCTAGAGTCTTCGTAAACCATCATAATCTCGTGATACTTCCATAATCCTTGAGTCGTAACTCCAATCCAGATCTTCTAGCCACATAGTCCAGGCAAGGTCTTTGCTATTTCATGAACAATATCTAGTTCCTCTTGAGGTTACTTTAATCTATTGAAAATCCTTATAACCTTCTGAAATCACAAAAGGTTGAGACTAAGGCATCAAGACTAGGGGTAAACCTTATAATGGCTTTGTGTCTCCCTTATTTCTAAGGTCATAACTTTTGTTAGATCTCTATAGGGGACTCTAGTCTTCCAGTATAATCAATGTCTTATAGCTTTAGAGTTTAAGAGCTTTGTCAAAAAGTTATATTTAAAGGAAAACTACTTTATACTTCTAACTACCATACATAGTTGAGTGTACTTATGGGTTTGTTAAAGACTTACAAAACTCTTAACTAAATTAGTAGTCCCTTCTACTAGTCAAAAGTTTTAGACTTTAATACCCAACAAGTTTAACTAATTGCTTGGGTCTAACTACCTCTCTTTCTCTTTCCTAAACTTGTATAGATTGAGCCCTTATCTCCAAGGTTTACTTTAGTCTAATCTCTAGTCTAAGGAAAGGATTTCCACTTATGAACTAAACCTAAGTGCCTTGTTACTTGGCCTAAAAATATAAGACTCCATATTCTTTAGAAATCTTACCTTTTGGACTAAGAATTTCTCTCTCTAGATTTAAATTCAGACCCACATCATCATTTTTTACCTTGGGGCTTCAGACTCGATAAATCCTTTAAATTGATTTCTAAGGTAAGAATTAACATCAAAAAGTAACCTTCTAAACATAATACCTTTTCTCGAGAGATACATACATTGTAGAGAAGTCCTCTCTCTCTCTCTCTCTAAAACTATTCTATGATACAATCTATATATAAGCCTTCATTCTAGTCCAAGAATTCTTCCTAGGCCAAGGGTTAATTATAGGACAATAATCTATTTTGTAGAGAAATAAAAAGGAGTCTAGATAAATATTCTCTATCTAGAATTATGTCATCTTTCTCTACCAATTCTAGGTCATTTCCTAAGGTCTTAATCCAATAACTTAACATAATTGTGTTTTAAAAAAAGCTCTACTTAAGGTGAATAATTTTCCCTTTATGTGAAATGGAATCCCTATGCGTATGCATAGTAGGGGTACATAAAAAGGAGGGGAAGATGCACATATACATTTTTAGGTTAATAAACCTAGCCTCATAAATTTTCTTTTATTAAATTTAAAGAAATTCAATGGAATTATACCCTAAAATTCAATGGAATTATACCCTAAAATTCTCCAATCCTAATTTGATAAAACTAGGGGTCCAAAAGATATCAAAAATATACCTAATTTCTTCTATGCTAAGGCAACTTTGAATAATATTTATAGCATCAAAAAAATCTTATTAATAGGAGAGCTAAGGTTTGTCCTTATTAGACCATTCAATTGACCTTATAAAGGTCTAGTGGTGGATAGGCATAAATCACAATTATTTAAATCATTTGCTCTACTTTGGTTATTTACATAAAGCTAAATAATAAAGAAAAATTCATTTCTCTACTAATTAATGAACAATTGAGTTCAAACTTAAAAGGGTAAAATCGATACTTAGAAATTTCAAATTTGAATCAAGGGAAGCCAACTTACATGTATAAAGGCTTGAAAATATGTAGCGGTGCTATAGAGTAAATGAAGAGCTCCCAATTGGTCAAGAAGTCCACAAGCTTTCTACCTTGATTTTAGTGCCCAAAAGTGACCAATTATGATCTCTACTAGCTCAATTGCCTAGAGAGGGTACTATGACAATATAAGGGCTTGGAGTACTACTGTTGGAGTACCATTGTAAGGGGCAATAAAGATGAAAAACTAACATCTAGGACCTCATGAAGGAGGCATGGGAAAAGTGAAGGTAGATGGCCTCATTTTATAGCCCCAAAAATTAGCCCCACCACATGCATGCCTAACTACTCTAGATAAGTGCGTACTTTAGCCCACCACACATTGTCAACCATAGTTAATTGAGTGCACTTGAGTGAATTGTGGGCTCATCCTCTGGTTGAGTTTAAGATCCTATAAGCTAGGCTTGAGTTAATTGTGGGCTAGACTAAGGCTTGAGATATGCATGAGCCCCCTTTTGCTAGAGTGAACTAATAGAGGTATGCACAACACACTTAAGTTTGGCGAAAACTACTTACCACTTACCACTCCTATTTACTACCCATTGCTTTTCACTTCCCACCTAACAATTCATCCTTGGTTTCCACCATACCATGGTTTTGCAATGTGCACACACTAAGTTGGGTTTTTATTTATTTTCTTGGGGATAATCATAATGTTTTATGCTGGATATTTGCACAAGGGTAATTGGCATGTGTTGAACTCATTTTTAGGGTCTATGTATTTAAATTCCCTCATCTTCAATTTATTACCTGCTACTACTAGGGTTACACACATGTGCACATAGGCCCCCAGTACACTATTTAATTTTTTCAAGAGCTGAAAAATCTTGGTACACCCACTACAATTCATTTTTATATGCTAAAATTATTTTAAAACATTAGAAAGAATTCGTCCTCCATTATTGACAAATACATTATTATTCCCATTTTCTTTCTCTACAACAACACATAGATTTTAATGATTTTTTTATATTAGTAAAAAATACAGGGGTAAGAGGAATCTTCCCCCACTTGAGATTCGAGATATACTCATCTCAAAAACTGAGGATAATCTCATACTAAGTCTTCTTTCTCCCATGTAGCATCCTTGCTATCATGAGCACTCTTGCACCTGGCAGTTCCTAGTTTAGACACAAGATGGTGGCCAAGTGTGGCCAGATGGTTAAGAGATAGCTTATGTAGACTTGGAACTCTTGTCAAGTAGGATGCATGCTTGCACGGAATAAGTGACCGCATTATGTGGGCACTTGATAGCAAACTAAAGACACACTATTCTCGAGTTGTGGGAAGTTCATACTTCATAGCCTGTCAGTCGGATACACGTGGTTGTGGGTAGGGTCAAATGACCAACCTACCATATATGGTACTATATATGGGAGGATTTGTAGAACTTTATAATCATCATCGAGTTCATTATATTCAAGCATTCTTATAAGAAAGACATCCTTTGCTCTAGAGTCTATCTAGATCACCCATCAAAACTCCTTACCCAGAGCACATGGGTACCCAGAGCACATGGGTGGACCAATGCCATCACTTTGTAATAAAGTTTTTGCAAGCAGTAATCTTGTTTACTCTCCACTTCTTTCTACAGTTCAATTCTTTGTATTATGTTGATCTAGCTTCTGCCACTCTATTGTGTATTCTTATATAGTATTAGAGCATAGGCTCTAGACAAAGCTTGTTTTTGGTAGTTTTTTTAAAGGCAGATTTGGAAAGATGATCCAAATTACAAATAACACAGTCACTCATGCCCGTCCTCCACCTTTTGGTGATGGGAAGTTGGATGGGACAAATTATACTCTTTGAAAGTTTAAGATTAGGTCCATTCTTGATTCATAGGGGTTGATGTAAAGCTCGGTTCTACTTCAGATCTAGTAGATCCACTACAGACCATACCACCAGATGCTTCTCTTATTTTGGCATGGAGGTGAAGGAATGTAGATACGCTATATCCAGTGTGACTACACTCATTCAATGATGACCCTAATTCAGCACACTACCATAGCTTTTGAAGCATGGAAAGTTGTAAAGAACCAGTATGAGATGAGGAATCACACAAGGATTCAAAACCTTCAGAATCAGCCTGTAGTAGAAAGGCATTCTAATGGAGAAGTAGCATAGTAGTTAATATCATCGATAAAGAATCTATAATATCATATAACAAAGGTGGGGATCACTAAGACTAGCAAGAGTTGGCATGCAAGTGCATCAGAGTGTTGCCCTCGACGTATGACAGTTTGGTGACCTCACTGAACACATAGGTTCACAATGCACCTCTTACTTTTGAGTAGTTCATTGCAATGCTGATAGAGGAGAAGATGCGTTTCAAAACCAGTGATGGTAGCGACATGGCATTCTCTGAATGCAAGGAAAGGCAAGGGGAAGGGCTTCGGTAACCCCAATTCTTCTAGAGAAGAAGAATAAATCTAAGGCAAAGTGTTTCTAATGATTGTGATAAGCTTGGTCATGTGGTCAAAGCGGGTAGATTGAAGAAAGTAGATGAGAAGAATGGCACTTAAAGGCTTAAAAGAAGGAGTTAAAGAATAGTGCTAAAGTAAAATTGGAATTATTTTTGGTAACAGAAGAAATCTGTGCAAAAGTAGAGCATTCGTTAACATTCGATGTTTCATGGATCATCAATAGTAGAGCATTCCTTAACATTCGATGGTTCATGGATCATCAATAGTAGAGCATCTCAACATATAACCACTCAAAAGGGCTGGTATACCTCCTTCAAGCCTATCAAAGGAATCCATCTTGGTAGCGGTTGGGAATGACAAATGCCCAGCCATAGGTTAAGGTATCATTTCTTTTATTTCTAGAAATGGTGATAATAAGTTTTCTGATGTCCTTTATGTTCTAAACATCAAGATGAATATGCTATCTATTACGGCCATAGATGATCGTCATTACTTAAAGGTTCTCTTCAATAAGGCTGGTGTAGTTATGTCATTGGGAAAGGAATCCGATGTAGTAGCTTATATGAGCTATCGACTTTTACAGCCGAAGTCGATGTGGGGACAAGAAAGCTATGACATGAGAGATTTAGGCATGTGAGCTTTATAGTCTTGAAAGAGATGCAAAAGTCTAGTATTGTGGCACATCTATTGGCATTTTCAAAGATGTCAAATGTGTGTGAAGCTTGTATGATGAGCAAGCAGCATCGGCATGCATTTCCACACATGTATTTTCACAAGAAAGCAAGTAGTAGACACAACCACCAATGATAGGACCAACTCTATAAGAGGTGGATGCATCAGATGATGCTGAAGTAGAGAAGCCTGCAACACCTCATACATAAGGGGCCATATCCTAAATGACTAAAGCTACCCTTGGATGGGAAAGCTTCACCATGGCTATCAGAGAAGGGCCATCAGCTATTCACAGATCCAAGAGAATAGAGGAGAAAAAGATGGCCTCCACTCTCACAGGCCTTGTTGAAAGTATAGGAGCCAGCTAGCTTGGAGGAAGCATAAGCAGTGAAGGGGGCCATGCAGTCAAAGTTTGACTCAATTTTGAGAAACCACACTTGGGATCTTGTGGATCATCATGCAAAACGAAAAGTTATTGGCACGAAGGGGGTTTGGAAGACCAAGTACAAGTGTACCAAGATGGAGCTATGAAATTTACAATTCTTGAGCCATTGATTCCCATTGGAGGAATCAATGTCCTTAAAAAGGAAGTGGGAACTTATGAAGGTAGCAATCCCCTACATGCTTATCTCAAGGCAGTTACTAAGGGAGAGATGATATCTTAAGACCCCATGTGTGTGAGGATGGAGTACATTAATATTCTTGAACAAGCTTAGGCTAGGAGACAGTTCTGATCACCAATCTCAATCCTTTATTCCAGATCGCTGATCTTAATGTTAGCCAATCTCAATCCTTTATTCCAGATCGCTGATCTTAATGTTAGCCAATCTAAACTTTAGACCGTCTCTTTTCAAATCGCCGTATCCAATCCAATCATATTAATCCTAAACTCTATCATTTGAATCACCGATCCCAAAATCTCACATCATTAGGCATATCGTTAGGATGTTAGATCGCCAATCCCACACTTTGGATCATCTGCGCACTTTCAGATCATGAAGTCTTTTAGATCATTAGATATTTAAATTGCCTCATTTCTAGATCATCGAATTTCAAATCATCTAATATCTAGATCATTCACATGTTCAAATCATCCAAGTTTGGATCGCCAACTCGACCCAATTCCTACATGGACGATCTGGCTAAGATACATATGTAATGTACAAAGCCCTAAAAATTATTCATTTTGTCAATAATATCAATTCAGAAAGAGCCTCGACTCTGCCCAAATTGCTAAAACCCCCATCACATAGCTCAGGTGCACTTTTTGGAATGGTTGCATCCACCACTAGACCCTTTGCATCTAGTGGATTGTAAGGACTATAGGGTGCATTAAGATGAATGCTCTGGAGGTGGTATAGTCAAGTCCCACAAGCTTGTAGATAAAGGGAACAACACCCAAGGAGGCAGTTCCATACCCACAAGTTTGTAGATAAAGGGAACAACACCCAAGGAGGCAGTTCCATACCTCCCCCATACCAAGTGATAGCCAATAGAGTGGGGTAATTCCATGCTAAGGAATTCATGCTTAAATTTCACATTAAAGACAGGCACACTATCAAGGCATATTATGCCATGGTCCTGTTATAGCAGAATGCACAGCATGCTTAATTTGGAGGATTTAAATGCTAGTTGGCTCCTAGAAAAGGTAGGACTCAACTTTTTCAAATTGCCACCATGGGGCATGGACTTTCAGAGATGTTTCCAAGCCATGGCCTCATATGACTGCACCACCAAAGCTTTCCACATAGAACCCATCCAAGGCCAAAGAGGGTAGAGAGTGATCCTAAGATTAACTATGGACACAGTATAAAACTTCATGATATTGTCAAGAGTTGACCATGCTTGGGTAAAGCAAAGAGGCAGAGAGAGAATGGCCATGTTCGTCCCTATAAAGATAACCAAGCCCCATTGGATAGATGTTTGACTTCATTATCTTGTCACACTAGGAAAAGCCATCTACACTTATTTTTCTTTTCTATAAGCCCAATTGATTCACTAAAGTGGACACAAGGGTGCTTTTCAAGTTGTATAGAGCCTAGAAAGGGCAAGATGATGAGGTAGTTGTCCAAAATTTTGAAGAGCTCATCTAGAGAGAGTTAGAAAAGATGGTGACATTCTGAGGAGGACAATACTTGGGTGAATGTCTCTCTTGCTTATAAGGATTATATATTTAGGACTTGAAGCACCAATGAAAAGACCCACATAAGGAAAAACTTCTAGTCATACCCCACTCAATAAAAAATAAATAGAAGTCGTGGTGACTCCCCCACCTACAAAAAGAGACTAAAGTAGAAGAGGAGGCACGAACCACTACTGAGAAGTCTTTAGAAAATAGTTCAGGCGCACAAAGAGCTGTAGAAAATGCTCAACAAATTTCCATCTTGTTGCAAGAATGGATCTGATTGAGGGAGGCACAAATACATGAAACTTTAAGGGCCAATAAACTAGAAAGGACTCATTCTGAGTCCCAAATCAGCATCATGCAATAGAGCTACATAAGCTCACTTCTTAGCTTATGGCTAATCAATTAATTCTTACCAAAAAAATATACAAGGTAATGGGCACTTTGAAGAAAGAAAAGGGGTCCGCCCTTTATGCTATGTCAAAGTAATAAACTGAAGTCACCCACCTTGTGGCAAACCCGGCCATGACACTAATGCACGTAGCACCATTGCACTACATGCAGCAAAAAATTAAAAAGAGAGATGTAATTATCAGAGATCTATAAATAGGATCTTTCCAAAGAGAGTTCTCAAGAGCCCACAAGCTTGAACTCATTTTTAAAGAGGACATCTTCTTTTAGAAACTAGCAGATATTTATAATCAAAGAGTACGTCCTATTGTGTCCAACTACCATGCATGGTGGTGCTCTATATTGGAAACCCATGTGCAAAGGCCAATGTAGAGCTAATCATACTGAAAGTAGATTAATTTGCTAAGCATGTTGCTATTGTTAGATGAAATAATGGATCACAAAAAAACTTGGATACATGAGGAAGGCCTTGCAGACATGAGTAACACATACAAAGAACTTTAAGTGAGTCCATTATCAACGTGGCATTTCTTTACCACCATATATTGTGGTACAAATTGAAGAGCAGCCAATGCTCTCTTTTTTACTACAATGCAAGTAGCCTATACAACATTTGATAGGATGGAGGGGGATGAAGCCTTGGACTACTTCATTGATGAGTTGAAAAGGTACTTATATAAGCACCATAAGTTGAGAGGACCAAGCCCCAAAGGATCTAGCAAAGATG
The DNA here is from genome assembly GCF_041138505.1 of Cibotium barometz. Taxonomy (NCBI): domain Eukaryota; kingdom Viridiplantae; phylum Streptophyta; class Polypodiopsida; order Cyatheales; family Cibotiaceae; genus Cibotium; species Cibotium barometz. The sequence goes on along the minus strand of NC_141085.1, from coordinate 39,251,749 downwards.
TTGAAGATACATGCAAAGATGTTGAAGATACATGCAAAGATGCAGAACAAGGGGACAAAGATCTGCCCTCTGGCACCATCACAAATAAGCAACAGAAATATGTTAAAGCATTCTAACAAAGAGTTGAAATAGAACATGGAGAGACAAGCTCCAAGAGGTGGACTTACCGAATCTGAATGTCAATGGATTTGACAAGCCACCATGCAAGAAGGCAAAAAGCCACAACAACAAGGAGCTGAGTTCCCACCAAAACCAGATTAGAGAACCACATCACAATGGGCATGCGATCCTTGCCTTCTTGCACTCTCAATCCCCCAAACTTATTTTTTGAAGTAGAAGGAGAGATTTCCTAAAGATATTCCCAAGGACCTCTCACACCTATGGGCTATTCATTATTATGACAAAGCAATTTACAAATTGGTAAAGAATCTCCCCTATAGAGAGTCTATCCATGGCTTCTACAGACTTGAGGTTCCACTGATGTGGCTATAGCTTAAGGGGGGGATTTTTTTGGTGAACATTTTCCAGCGAATACTTTGTTGGAATCGAGCAAGCATATTCAAAAAAGATTCCCTCCCCCTCCATCAAGAGAGAGGGACTAAGAGAGTGGGAGATAGAGAGAGAGAGAGAGACATGACAAAATTATTTGAGAGATAGAGAGAGAGAGAGAGAGAGAGAGAGAGAGAGAGAGAGAGAGAGAGAGAGAGAGAGAGAGAACATGAGAACATTGCATCCTCTAGGTTGAGGTTTTTTCTTCGAAGTGAAATAAAACCAAGTTCATTCACACGCAACTTCCAAATACAACTCTTCAGTCATCAGAACAATCTTATTTACTTCCGTGGTGGGCTTTGCTTCCGTGGTGGGCTTTGCTTGTCCTTCCGGGGTGAAGGCACAAAGTAAGCAAATGGCATTCATTCCCTTCTGCACTTCCTCAAGCAAGAGATGTTCAGATGCATCATCAGTAAAACCATGGGCTTGCCATATCATAATTAAGCCTACCACTTTGGTCTTCACTTGAGAAACTACCAAGAAGTGGTAAGGATGTGAGACCTTTCCATGCTTGTGCACCATCTATGATCTTTTGCTTGGCCTCCGCATTGGTGGCCTCCCTTGCGATACGTGCAGCAAAACAACTTCAATGCTAACATTTGATGAGGCCATCATAAACAATATAAAGGATGGTTGTGGATGGCGTACTCTACTAACAAGGCTTAGTTGAATGGTGATTGACAAAGGGCTATATAGCTTATCTCTATATTTATAGGAGTGGGAGAGGTGTACACTACTTTTGTAACAAACAAAAAGAACACCTTTCTTCTTTTTGAATGATAATAATAAAGGCATATTTTCTCAATTTTCTACACCACAATAATAAAGGCATCTTTCCGTAATTTTTTTGGGAAGAACAAGTATGTATTATTTCTTTTTGTACATGCAATTTCAGAAACATTCTTTTCAGTTACCCTAAAGGCCTAAATTCTATGTCCATGTACATATCCCAATCACTGGGATGATCTTCCACAAGCTTGAAAACCAATCCATTGAAGCTCTCTACCAACCCATTGCATTGGGGATGGTATGGTGTAGTAAATCTGTGTTTAATCCCCAACTTCTTGGTTAGATCTTTGATTAAATATGCTCTGAATTCTATGTCTAGGTCAAGGTGGTTCCAAACGTTATGTACTGTACGGATCCGTACGTACTGTACGTTGTTTGGTACGGAAAAAAAATTTTAAGGTACGTAAAAATACGTACTATTGGTAAAAATACATAAAATGTCAAAAATTTCAGCCTCAGTCCATGTCCACATTGACATATAAAACTTTTGAAATAGAGACACAACAAGGTCAAAAACCTACTAATTCAAAAGTGAGAAATTAGAATCACAAAGTCGTCAATCATACTTAATAAGTTAATTGTACTTAATACTTAATACTTATTACTTAAGACAAGTCACATTGTCACAAGTGAGTCGTGACAACTCACAATTCACATCAAGAAATGATGAAATTTGAAAATGAGTCTATGAATAATGACAAAATGTGCCATGTCCATACAACACCAAATCAAAACTAAGGTAATCCAAATCAAAACTCATCATCCGATGAGGATGATGACCCTGGAGAATCAAGCATATAACCCTCCGTGATGACATTGCCCTCGTCATCATACTCAGGCCCTGTCTCATCATGGGCACAGGTGGGTGGGCTGCCTCAGATGTCCCTGTCCCTGTCTCTGCATCATCCTGCTGGGTAGTGTGAATGAGGCGAACGGCCTCATTCGCACGTGCTCGAGGAGTCTAAATAGGCAGCTTCCCTCTCCGGGCACCTCTCCAGCCAGAACTCTCTGCATCTGCAGGTCCCTCATGTAGCTGAATTTTATAAGCTCAGGCTCTCGATCTCGTCACCCGTCTGTCTACACTCTCTAGCTCTCTATGCAGGAGGCAAAGAATCTCGGCCTGCTCATCTCTCAACCGTTGCTCTGCCTCATCAATGGTGGTAGGATCTGGGACCAGCTTGACACGTGTTGGATCCACCTATTCAACGTAAAACCAAAGAGAATGCGGAGTGTCAACGACTCAACTTTTTGTATACTATAGTATAAAAGCTATGTAAATGGGAGGCCAATCCCCACAAGCGAATGAATAGGATAAACTCACCTGTTTTGGGGTGCCCAAAGCATGATAAGCTCGTACGAGCTTCATGTTGGCCCTACAATAGACCAGTCTCTCTAGTTGAGAGGTGCTCAAACGATTGCGTATCTTTGTATGTATGAGCGAGTAAGCGCTCCAGTTGCGCTCACAAGCACCTGCTGAACAATCCTGCACTCCAATTCAAAAAAAGTGCTTCATTCATGTGAGCTCAGCAATTCCCAATAAGCTTCACAAGACTAGTTCATAGTCCATAGTACATACATGATATACATACCTGAGATAGCACTCGCAGAGCTATATCTGTAAGCTGTGGAAGACCATGTCTTCCATAGTTTTGCCACCAAGTAAGAGGAAGCTTGGTGGCCTCTGGTCTAAGAGCAACAACTCTGGCAAATGAGGGTCCCAAGTTGTTGACCCAACTGCAGAGCTCCGCATCAATCTCCAATTGCTGCTCCACATCATACATACTATTAATGTATCTATCTCGTAAGGTGAGCAGCTCCCTATCATGAAAGAGAAGTGGCGTCTTGTAGAAAGGATGGAGGAATGCAGCCATCCCATGAATGGGGCGACTCATATACCCCCATCGATAATCCACAATAGCCAATATATCATCTCGGCTGCAAGAGTAAAATAAACAGAGAAGTAGAGCAATTAGTAAGTCAAGACTCAAGACTCAAGAATCAAGAATCAAGATTCAAGATTCAAGATTCTGTAATCGGCCATCAAGAATCAAGATTTTACTTACCAATTCTGTGTCAGGGACGTACAGGCTGCAATATGACTCTTCATCTGCATGAAGAGGTGGTACACTAAGCCCAAAGTGGAGCCCTCCATGTCTGTGACTCGCAGAAGTACAAATACTGGCTGAGCAAAGCCACCAAGAGAGTTTGCACATCCGTCCAGAGGGTCTCATCCAGTATCCGTCTCTGTATGTATTTGGTGGGCTCTGTCTGTGAATGATACATATCTCTCCACTTTGGATCCACAACTGTCTGTAATAGTGGATCTCTCAATTTGAAAAGCCTGTGTAGCACCAAATACATATAGGCAAATCTTGTCTTGGATGGCCGCACCATATCTAGGTTGCTGTGGCTCCTAAAGATAGCCAATGCCTGCTGCTTCTTTCTGAAGAATGTAGTGATCTTCGTGGCATCAGAAACTGTGGGTTGCACCCAACTCAGCTTGCCTATGTCCTCCATAAGCAAATCAAGGCAATGGGCTCTGCACAGGGAGTCCACACAATGCGAGGAAACTCCGCCTCCACCATGTCTCCCATTGCCTTGCAACAATTAGCAGCATTGTCTGTTACAACCTGCACCACATTCTCTGGACCAACTTCAACAATTGCCTGGCGAATGTGCTGATAGATACTCTCAGCAGTGATGCGTTCGCCTGCCTTCCCAGCATCCACAGCGCGTAAGAAATACGTACCAAGACATGAAGAGACAAGAATATTGATGATGTGTCGTCGCCGTGTGTCACTCCAGCCATCTGAAATGATAGTGCAACCAAATTGTTGCCAACCTGCTTTCACTGGCACCAATGCCTTGTCTATCAAGGCCTTTTGCTCATCAAGCATCGTGGTGCGCATCTTTTTGTACTCAAGCCCTGACCATGACTCCGTGTGTCCAACCTGGGCTATAGCTCTGACCATCCTCTTCCATTGGTCAGTCCTCAAAACATTGAAGGAGATATTGCACTCTATGAGAGTGCGAGCAATCTCCATCTCAGCCACCTTTTGCCTTTCTTTGACCCAAGACTGTGCATGCACACGAGAAGGCAAGGTGGTTTGCCTTTCCGTATATGTATCACCCTCATTCTCATCTTGCATGACAGAAGGCCTCTTTCTCGCACACGATGCCTGCTCAGAAGAGGCAGGCTGAGATTCATCAACCTGCGTGGATGGACCAGCCAAGTCCCCAAGAAGAGCATCATGAAGTGCATCCTGTGTCTCTTGTGTGCCTCTTCCTCTTCCAGCTGCCCCCATTGCAGGGAAATTTTCAGCAATCAACTGATCTCTCAATGCTTGTGGCACTCTCTTGCACCCTGCACAATTGTTGGTGGTGCCAATGCCTGTGAGGTGCTTGATGACACGAGTAATTGTACTCGTGAGGGTGAAATTGCAGTACTTGCACTGCCTCTCGCTTCGGCATGATTGCTCTGACAAATTCAATGCACAATGCCATACAATTTCAATCAGGATTCAGCAATCGTGCAATGCATAATATTTAGTGGGCAGCTCAGGTAAGAGTGAGAGTGAGAGTGAGAGGGAGAGGGAGAGAGAGATTGAGAGCTAAGTGCATGGTCCACAGATGGTGGCCTAAGGTTCTGAGAGAGAGAGAGAGAGAGAGAGAGAGAGAGAGAGAGAGAGAGAGAGAGAGAGAGAGAGAGAGAGAGAGAGAGAGAGAGAGAGAGAGAGAGAGTTATGTTGCTGCCTTGGGGGCCTGAGCTAGGGTGGGTGGGAAAAGGGCGCCGACAGCAGATTCGCAGAAGAACACAGAAGATACAGCACAGGGGGCCGAGAGCAGATTCGCAGAAGAACACAGAAGATACAGCACCACAGAACATGGCTGAGCAAAGGGACTCGGGAGGGCGGTGGCAACAAAGGGGGGCGAGAGCAGAAGAACACAGAAGCAAGTGGGAAGGCCTGGGGAGAGAGAGAGAGACTGTACCGGAAGGTGAAGCAAAGGGAAGGCCTGGAGAGTGGAGACTCAGACGGGGAGAGAGAGAGAGAGAGAGAGAGAGAGAGAGAGACTGTACCGGAAGGTGTGCGAGCGCTGGCGACTGTACAAAGCGACGAGTCCAGGTGCTATCGTCGGCTGGCGGCAGTACGGATCGGCGAAACCCAAAAGAATGCGAAACCCCAAAAAAAAAAACCTATCGCAGGCGATCAACGAAAACCCCACCCAAAAAAAAAAATCCACACGTACGGATCGATCCGTACGTACGGATCCCCGTACTGTACGGATGTACGGTACGGAATGCATCCGTACGTACGTTTTGATCCAACCTTGGTCTAGGTACATATCCCAATCACTGGGATGATCTTCCACAAGCTTGAAAACCAATCCATTGAAGCTCTCTACCAACCCTTTGCATTGGGGATGGTATGGTGTAGTAAATCTGTGTTTAATCCCCAACTTCTTGGTCAGCTCTTTGATTAAATATGCTCTGAATTCTCTCCCTTGATCACTAACCATCTCTAAAGGAACTCCAAACCTGCAACAAATCATTTCATACACAAATTTGCAGACATGTTAGGTAGTAGCATTGCTAGTTGCCCTGGCCTCTAGCCATCTTGTCAAATAATCCACAGCACTAATGATGTAAAACTTCCTACTCTTACACCCCACTTCTCAAAAGCATGATAACTAATGATATGATGCAGAGGTTCAAGAACCAAAATCTTCTTCTGAAATTCTTGATATTGAAGACAACTCCTACACCAATGATGGACATCTCTATTCATACTTGGCAACATAACTTTTGATGTCAATACCTTCCTCTTTGTAATGTCAATCCCATAGTGGCCACCACAACCCTCCTCATGACAAGCTTTCAGACAATCAAAAATCTCCTCTTAAAACAAAACTCTTCTCATAACATCATCATTCCCCTTATGGTACAATAAGTCTCCAATCAATACATACTTTAAGGCTCTTCCGACAGCTACCCTTCTCTTTGAAGCATCCAGCTCTCTTCTAGAAAATCTTGTCATCAACAGCACTTGCTCCTCTTCAAAAAGGGTCTCTCTACCTTGATACAATGGTTTGTAGACTGCCACATCATGAAAATATTTTGAGAAGACCTACTCAAGTAGCTCATGGGCTCTCATGTTACTCTCCTTGGATACATACAAAATTTGGAAAGCCTGGAAACAATTTAAGAGCTTCCTCACTTTGAAAAACTAGGACTTCATTCACCTTTGTTTACTTTCCATGTTCCCTGTACCTGTCTTGTAGAGAGTCACCCTTTCCACGTTCCGTGTACCTCTCTACTGTCTTCTAGCCAGTAGAGAGTCACCCTTTATAACCAGTTTTCTAACCTTCCTCTATTTGCACTCTTCTAACCCAAACTGAGGCTTGCATACTCAGGCTCATTATTGCTTCTGACTTGAATCTCTTGGCTACTAGTCCACAACTCTTTGCCTTGTCTACTTACAAAGATAAATCCAGCACTCCCTTTACCAAGACTTCTCTTAAAAGCCCCATAAAAATAGAGAGTCCCATCTACATCCTGCAGCTCTTAATGTATCCTATGGTCTAGAACCACTTTCTTTTCAATGTCCTTCACTGGTTTGGGCTTCACTTTCACCTCTTTGTAGGTTAACATATCAGCCATATGGGCTCTCACACTGTCTTCTTTAATATAAAGCTCATATTATACTCCTGCAATGCCATGATCCACTTCTAAACTTTGGGTTATCCCCAAGATACTTCATTACATGTGGAAGAAGGTTATAGGAGGTAAGCACAATAAAAGGTCTATATATCAGATAGGATTTTGACCTCTTGGTTGCATAGACAAGTGTCCAGAGACTAGCAGTACTTTTGCCATGATCCACTTCTAAACTTTTGGGTCTGGCACTTCCATTCTCACTTATCTCATGTCCTAGCAATAAAACTCTAGCCCTAGCTATTTTACACTTGGCTAGGTTTAATTGGGCCCCATCATTATCCATATGCTTGAAAACAACATCCAGCTTCTATACATGTAGCAACCTGTCACTATACACACAAAAATCATCCACAAAAATTCTCACAAAAGTCCCCAGGTATGGTGCAAGAATCTTGTCTACCCAACTCTTGAAGCTAGCATAGGCATCAAGCAAACCAAAAGGCATCACCCTATAGAAAAATACTCCCCATGGAGAAATGAAACTAGTCTTCTTTTGGTCCTCAGGAGCAATTCTTATTTGATACTAACCACCCTAAATCCATCACATACAAAGTACCTTTCATGTCTAGCTAGATGATCCAGGATCTCCTCTTGAAAGGGAAGTGGATAGTGATGTCTCTTATAGTAGCTGCATTGAATGGTTTATAATCTACATAGATCCTCCATTTATTACCTTTTTTAGGAACAATCACAATGGGAGACACCCACTTAGCATCATCTACATGATAGAAAAAACCTGCTTGTAGTGGCTTGGTAACCTCTGTCTCCAAAATTTGGCTCTGTATTGTTCCTAATCTTCTTAGCTTTTGAACTACTTGTTTAGCACCTTCTTTCAACTTAATTTCATGTACAACACTGCTAGTTCCCCTCATTTGAGTGTAGTCTTTTACAAACAATTTGGGGTACTGGTCCAGCAACTCTTCATACTACTCTTTCTCTTCTTTAATCAGATCCTTTGCTAGCATCTGCATTACCTCATCTTTGGGAATATTTGGCTTCACATTTTGAATACCATTTGACTATGTTGGATGGCTAGAGTCACTTGTACACCACATATGTCTGGCTCTAGTTTTAACACAGCTCTCTGACTCCCCATTTGTCTCAAATGAACCTGTAGAATAGTCTTCATTTATAACTACCAGCAAAAGTTGAATGAGCTTCCCTCTCTATTTCCAGCCTCTTTCTAATCTCCAATATTTTACTTATCTTCAGATCATACCTTATTCTTTTCCCCTTGGTCCTATCAACAAATAGGTCTATACACCCTATGTACCAGCCTTGTTTGGACCTCATAATGAGCCAGGGCCTACCCAATATGATAGGGTATGCCCCCAACCCTAGTTGGCATTATATGCATGTCAATCACAACCTTCTACCCCAATACATTAATTTCCATAGTCTCAATCACACCCAAGAATTTGATTTTAGAGCTATTAGCCATTTTAACACTAAAAATGGGCTTCCCTATCACTTTCAAACCCAGGTCATGAACTGCTCCTCTATCATTGCACAGACTTGGACTCCACCATCTATATACACTTTACTTATCTTTATGCCCTGTATCTAGACATCTACAAAAATTGGCAAAATATCAGACACCCTGCTAAGCTGAACCACATTGGCTTGAGGTGTCTTGACTTTGATTCTTCTGACACACTGGCCAACTTATGCCATTGTCTTCTTATGTTTGAATTCAAATATAGCAGCTGGCCATAATTTATATCTGCCTTCTTATTCTTGACATCTGTCACTCAAGAGGCCATAAGGGGATTCCCTTCTCCCAATTGAAAGTCATCCATTCCAAATTTTCTCCTTCTGGCTCTGACTCTCCCTTGCTTACTAGACTCAGGCTTCTCCATGGGTGCCTTCTCTTTCTCTCTTTTCTTTTTTGCCCTAGTCTCCTTACCAGCTCCCTCTGACTCAGATCTTTGCAACCTGGTTCTCTTTTTTACTAACATGTCTGCCTCATGTTCCTCTTCTTCAATGGTCTCCATATGTACATTTCGCCCTTGAACCCCATTGTTCACCTCTCTATTTCCAACTCCCTTGTTCCCTTCATGCCTCTATATTATGGGATATACACCCCCAGGTTCCCTCCTTGGCTGGGTACACTGTGGAACAATACACCCCCTTTTCCCACAATTAAAACATTGAAAATTCCCCATCCTGTTTCTTAATGGTCTATCAACCCCCTGTGGTCTTCTAACTTGATTTTGAATACCCTGCACAGTCAAGTTCAAGTTCCTAATCTGCTCTGTAAGCCTCTAGATTTCCTGATGCATTCCCTCTTGATTTCTATCTCTGACCTTTGCTACCCTAGGAACATTAGCAGCATGACGACCTCTCTCTACATGAACCTCAACTAGCAATGCCTCAACTATAGGCCCTCGAGGTCTGTGTTCAAACCTGGCTGACATAGCTGACTCTCTCTCTCTTTACATACCAGCTCCTACCTCCTCACTTTCTTCTTCCGCTGTTCTATTGCCAACCTGACTTCTTCAACATAAGAATTTGGGTCCTTTAGCTCAACCGTATCCTTTATGACTCCATGTAGTAACCCTATGAACCTATCTTTCTTTAGAAAATCAAGGGGTACTTGATTTTCCCCTAATATCCTTACTATCTTCCTCCAAACTCCCTAAAATCTGTTAAACAAAAGTACCAATATCCTCTTCCTCCCCTTGGTATAACCTATTGAGCTCCTTCCAGAGCTCCTTTGGACTCTCAGTCCTCCCATACTTCCTCCATAGGGCATTCCTCAAATAATCCCAATTACCCCTTTGCTCCTCTATCATCACATCTTCATAGGCTGGCCGTTCCAGAAGCGACCCCATCATCCTAGCCTTATACACATCATCATCTCTATTATTCCTTAAGGCTGTCAACTCCACCCTTCTCAAGAATAGAGAGACATCTTCCCCTCTCTCACCTCTGAAAACATTATATGTAGAATTAGCCACCATTTGTCCTGAGTTGATATACAAGTGATCTCCAACCTGCAAATCAAAGCTTTAAACAAAAGCTTTCTGGTTCTCAGTGGGGGCACCAAACAAAGCATGTGTGGTGGCTGGGTGATGGCCTCTATAACATCATCAACAGCACACACACAAGAAGAAAATGTGTAAAGATCAGAACTTGGAGGCTCTAAGGTCCCAGCTCAAATGACATCTATCAGCTCAGGCTCAATCCCCTAACCTCTGGTTGACACAAATGGGCACCTCTACACCTTTCTGTCCGACCTGACTACCTCCAACCATCCTCCATCGTCAAACCTTACCTTCAAGACTTCATATCTTTTACCCAAAAGCCTCAGCCAACCATAGCTGATGATTAGCTAACCTAAATCTCACTCAGCTGTGCCACAGATAAATCAAATATTGACTGTTCCTTGACCATAGCTAACGATTAGTTGACCTAAATCTCACTCAACTACCCCAAACATATCAAATATTGACTCTGTTACCCAAAACAGACATAAGCTGATGACCCCAAACCAAAAAAAAAAAGTCTCCAACATCAAAACACCTCAAAGGCTTGTTTCAAAACTCTAGAGCACCCATTAGCATCCTATAACGGATCAAATTTTTTTCCTGAGTGGATTCCTAGTGCACACACGGATTTTTGATTAGTGTGGGGGTGGTGATTTTTTGATATATATCTAGAACTGACTATGCTTAAGCTATGGTGAGTAAGAGAATTTAATAACATATAGTCATGTAGGAGCATGCTACTTCTTCAAAGTTTTCATTTGCAAGGGCTTGCACCATGTTGTCTCACTAGTGTTTCCATTGTAGGCCACTTCTTCAATGTTTCCATTGGCACATAAAGTAAGCTTTAACTTGATGTCATTTTATGCATATTATTATTTAGCAAGATGGCTATCTATAGAATTTGTCAAATAAGAATAAGCCCTTTATGAGCAAGGAATTATGTCTTGAGACTTCTTAATCCTTTAAGAGAGAGGAGGGAGGGAGAGAGAAGATGGAGGAGAGGGATAGAGAGAGAATGTAGGGATGCTAATATTTATATATATATATATATATATATATATATATATATATACATCTCATAGAATTTATTTTTTTGAGAATTATTTTTTTTAAAAAAATAATTACTTTAAAATGGTCAAATTAAAAACGGCCAACTTATTTAAGGGTGTTAATCACCATTGATTTCATGTGTACTTGGTACCTATTGTGTCTTTCTTGTTCTTTTTTGTACTTCTTTCTTATCAATTATGATACACATTGGTTTCCATCAACATAATGTACGGGTAGGCACATCAAAGGCACTAACTCATAGGACAAAGCAAATGGTGTCCAAGGTGCTAGGTGTAGATCACAATGCCGGGTTAAGGAAGGTAAAAATGTGTGTGACCAAAGAAATCGTAATGGCAGTGCTAGTGCAAGAAGGTGGTTCCTCACATTTCATTAGGAAACAAGAGTTTATTAACATTGCAGAGGAGATGGAACCACTGGGTGGTGGAAGATAGCTAGTAGACTAATCTGGTTGGGCAATTATGTTTCTATGAAAGAGTTGTTAAAATCTAGATAAGTAAAGTGTGAAATTTGAACAATTTGAATTTCAGGTTTTGGAGGTCAGTACTGCAGCCTGGCACACGGGCCTTCAAAGGAGATCTTTGGCTTGGATGCACTTCTGATGTTGAAAGTGAGAGAACACTTATGACTTCTTCCATGGAAGCAAGTTCTTGTGACAAGGATCCTCAGGTGAGAAGTGATATGCTTTCAAGATGTCCACCATTGGACCCGCTTCAGTGTTGGATTTAGTGAATCAAATGCGACAGGCTCTGACGACCTGCAACATGCATGGATACAATTTGACCACACCCGAAGAACATCAGATTGGGTGACAATGGCTTGTTATGTGTATGATCCAAGGTAGCATATTACCGATGGAGAGTATTAAGGTAGTTAGAGCTAGTCAAGTGTGTTACCTCATAAATGACTAGAGTTTTCATGTAGCATGCATGATCTTCTAATAATTGCAACATGTGAAATGAAAGAGGAGGATATGGACGTCCAATGTATGTTCTGGGAAGGCATTAATGAGGTGATGGAGAACCATGGTTGTGAAAGGGAAGATTTCTTTGGTTTCATGGAAGAGACGAGGCTTAGGCCTAACTGGAATGCAATTCGACATGTGTTCAATGGTGGGAAAAATAATGTCCTGACATATAGGGATAGGTCTTGCCTATTTCATTGGGAGCAAAGCATGGTTGCCCACATAACAAAGTATATGTGTGCTATGTCTCAAGGAGAGCACAAAGCAATGTGCACCTACCTAGTGAAGTTGCATCAGCCATTGATATATCAATGGTGGCGTAATGGTCATGTGATGGATAGGAATATGTCAGAAATGGACTCTTGATTGAGCTAGTGGAAGGTGCACATAGCACATTGGTGTTCAGTCATGAGACAACAATAGAGAGAATTAATGATGGTCCAAATGCCCCAAGAACAAACCTAGTAGAAAGCAAGCATAGAAGTTGGCTTGTAGGGGAAGGATATAGATGCAAGATTTCTCTTTATGATGCATGTACTACTGATATGGCAAATGAAATTTTACAAAGCTCAAAGGCAATCTCTTACTCTCAAGGAAAGCACATAGGGAGAGGACAAATCTTGGAGAAACTAAAAGAACGGTGCTCTACAAGCCCAACACAAGTGGTCCGAATAGTTAATCAGGCAACTCAAGGAACACCCATGTATAAGGTGCCTACCCCTCTCACCGATGAACAAAGAAAGTGCACATCACAAGAGACCGCTCGTGTGCTGTGGGTCATTGATATTGATGTTGAGGCCACACATTGACTAGAGTACAACGCACATATATGAGACCGCAAGTGGCAGGCCATGGACGATCATTTTTAAGGAGCAAGATACAAGCAATACTCTAGAAAGAACAACGAAAGTCACAGAGTGTAGTGTCATATTGAGTACAAGGTGAATGAAGAAATGTGGGCAGGGGGAAAGATGTGTGGGTAACACATAGCCGGATCTATGAAGGGTGTGCCTGCACAATCTTTTAAAGGCTATTGCAACCACCCTAATGGTCTCATTAGACAATGGATGTGGTTCTGCCTTGACCATGTGCTTCCTTGCTATATTGTGGACACCAACATAGACCCAAAGCCCAATCAACCACCCAAGATATGGCCAGTTCCTACTATAGAAACTAACCTCACAGACAAGGAAGTATATTCATTATGGGAAGTGGATACCAGGTGGAAAGCAAGAATGTAAAAGGTGTTACACCCACCCCACCAAGTAGCAGTGGGGCTTTAAGGGTATTTACAATTGAAACTTCCAAAGAACTACCATCATATGGGTCCACTATTAACACAGAGGCTGGTGGCTCAAGCATGCAAAATGGCATAAGAGTCAAGTACTGCACGTCGATATCAGAGGAAGGGGCCAAAAAAATAAAGGCCACTTTAAAAATGAAAGCTACGATGGTAGAAGAAGTGTAGAAGCTGGAGCATAAGTATGAAGTCTTTAAGATCAAATCGCACAGGGATGATGCACACGTGGAAAAATATGATGTGTATGTGAGACAAACCGTGTTGTACGTGTCTAGATTTTATAGATAGAGAATCCAAGAAGCCGTATCTTGTATGCAAGCATTTGTACTTCATTTATTTGCATACATAAGACTTAAGCTAGAATGAGAATATGTTCATCCACCAACCTATCCTATCGGACCTGCTTTACAATTCCTTGTCTCATAGGAGAACCTACCCAAATTTAGGCAATTTAATGCATGGATTATGAGTTGACCTATATTATTTTGGGACCTATGTAACCTATGTGGAAGCAAACTCCTTGTTGTAGAGGGTTCAATTATGCAACATCTTTCTCCCCCTCCCTCCCTCTTCCCCCTCTCGTTATGGGTTGTGCATTTTCAAGCAGGTCTGGTATTATAGAACGTTGTCATGTATTAATGAATGGTATTCACGTTACGAGCATTCATCGGTTTAAAATCCTACAAAAATGAGAGGGGAATAGCAAGAAAGAGAGAGAAGAGAGGTAAAGGTTCTCCAATACATACTCGCTCTTTCCCCAAAAAGTTCAAAATACGCCTTTATTATTGTGGTATAGAAATTCAAGGATAGATGCCTTTGTTATTGACATTAAAAAGGATAAAAATTGTTTTTTATTTTGTTTGTTTGCAAAAACAGAGTACACCTCTCCCATTGCTATAAATATAGAGGTAAGCTCTAAAGCACTTTGTTTAATAACCATAGCCACCAAGCCTTGTTAGTAGAGTACACTACTCTAAACCCTCCTTGGTTTTGTTTGTGATGGCCTCATTAAATATTAGCATTGAAGTTGTTGCTGTGTGTATCTAAAGGAGGCCACCAATGTGGAGGTCAAGAAGAAGACCATAGATGGTGCACAAGTATGGAAAGGTCTCACATCCTTTCCACTTCTTGGTAATGATGATGCTATTTCTGAAGTGAAGGCCAAAGTGGTGGGCTTAATTGTGATATTGGCGAGCCCATGGTTTTATTGATGAATTGTCTAAGCGTGTCTTGCTAGAGAAAGTGTAAAAGGGTATAAACACTATTAGCTTACTTTGTGCCTTCACCCTAGAGGACAAGAAAGGCCCATAGTAGAAAAGATGATGGTTTTGACATTTGTGTATTTGGAAGTTTTACATGAATGAACTTGGTTTTATTTTTAGTTTGAAGTAATAACCTTGATGTAGCGGATGTGATGTTGTCATGTTTTTAGTTTGAAGCAATAACCTTGATGTAGAGGATGTGATGTTGTCATGTTTTTCTGTTTTCACTCCCTCTGGCTCTCTATTGCCCTCGCACTCTCAAATAATTATGTCATGAATCTCTGAGAGAGAGAGAGAGAGAGAGAGAGAGAGAGAGAGAGAGAGATAAAAACTCAATTGAGACTAATGGGATTGTCCCTTTTCATATTCCATAAAATGTCTTATATACAAGAGCTCTCATTTTACAATGGTCGGCCGCCCATTTACAATTGAGGGCCCAAAACTAGCTTCCTAGCTTTATGTACATCTCATTCCTGGCATTACATAAGCCATAAGATCAGTCATCCCATATCTCTTTTATTATTCAGCGCTTTGTGCAATTACAAAAGATAAGTTACAAGAAGCGTGATCACACTTGAAAAATGATGTTAACTGGAGTGATTAATAGAGGTGAGAGTGTTTTATAGTATTGTATGGGATTACAGGTGACTTGAGGTGGTGGTGGGCCTATAAGTGGAGGATGATGAGGCTTGGGATGTTAGTAGGTTCAGTATTATGTGGTATAAGAGTGAATTGAGGTGGTGGTGGGCCTATATAAGTGGAGGAGGATGAGGCTTGGGATGTTAGTAGGTTTAGGGTGTTCTCATCCACCAAGAGTGCAAAACCATTCCATAGGGGATCTCAAGCATTATGGTCCTTCTTTCATACTAATAATGTGATTAGTCACGGGTTGCAATCCATTCCCATGCTTTGTCTCATGGTACGTGCAAGGGTTACATAAACTTGCATGGTGCAAGAAGAGGAGGTAAGGTTGAGGATGACCAAGATGAAATAAGGTGATGATGGAATAGATGTTGCGGAGCATAAGGGTAACTAGGCTTGCTTAGCTGTGAAATAGACAAGACAAGGAAAGGGCGCTTATGTCGGTGAGGAAGTGAGGCTTGGAAAGGTGGTGGAACCGTCATCAGTTAGGCAAAGGTGTGGAGGCCAGAGAAAATTGCTTCTTCTTGCAGTGATGCTTGCCTCGATTTGAGGTGGGTCCTTCCCAAGTTTGGGACTTGGATGGGCTCGTTTGGCTTGCCTTCTTGGGGGTTCTCCATATACTGACTTCCATCATGTAGGTTGTGAGGATTTCTGCTACCTAGAGCCAGTCAAGGAGTTCCAACTCATCATCATGGGGAATCAGGACTTCTTCTTTCATAGACCAAGAAGTGAGTGTTAGAGAGTTGGGAGAAGAAATGGGGGCTACTGTGGGACCACGGATCCCTTGGTCCAGACCTTCCTCCAATTTGATCTCCTGTGGGCCATGCTCTTGAGGAATCCATAATCGGTCGAAACCCCAATCATGTAGAACACATGTACTCCTAAGCCATGGTTGACCAATGAGTAAAGAGTAGGCCCCTCTGACTTCAGGAAGCTGGATTACCACAAAGTCCAGTAGGAATGGTATCCCCTAGATTACTATAATGACACCTTCTACAAGGCCGATAGGGGTCACCTCCCATTGATTGGCCATTCGAACACAGAAGTTGGCTGGCCGAGTCATGTTGAGGCCTACTGCATGGAGTATGGAATCTAGCATGAGGTTTACCCCAGAGCCACCATACGATTGCCCCAGATAGTGGGGTACCACAAATCTCCATAGAGAGGCGGGGGCTCCGATAGTCTGTTAGGGAGGGATTGGTATGGTGATGGGTTTTTTTGTGCCCAAATTTTTTAGCCCAATAAATGTGTCCACCCCAACCCCAGGAATAAGAATAACCCATCGAGTATGTGTAGAACCTTAGGAAGTAGGGGCTATTGCATGGCCACCTTCTATTATGGAACTAATTGTTGTCACCCCAACCAAAAGAAGAAAGAGCACTTGCATGCATAGTAGAGGAAAAGAGATGCAAGAGAGAGAGAGAGAGAGAGAGAAGAAGAAGAAGAAGAAGAAGAAGAAGAAGAAGAAGAGAAACAGATTCGAGGGAAGATAGTTCAAGCTACATAGAGTGAGGAGAAATTACTCTTTTAAAGAGGACCAAGACCAAGGACCAGAGAAGGACCAAGGAAAAAGATAACATGTCATCATTGTTGTGAAAATATTGGTGGTCACATTGCAAAGGATTGCTGGCATAAAAAGACGTCACATTGTAGAGGATGACACAACTGAAGATGATGATAAAACAAAAGGGGTACAAAGTGGTATGAAGGATGAGCATAAGGATATCCTCCAAGTGAGATAAGGCTGCAGGATAAGGATGTACTCCAAGATGGATGAAGAGGATGTCCTCCTAGGATGAGGATCAAAACGATGTGCTCCAAGAAGGTGAGTGATAGGTGAAGAATGAAGGACCATATATGCCTGAGGTCCAGTCAGCGGTATCTCCTATCTTTGGTGGATTCTATGAGGTGGTAGCATAGCCTTTGGTAGAATCTCCTATCTCTAGGAGATCCCTTGGAGTGTTAGTCGGTGCCATTGGAGCCTTCAATTCTATGGACGATCCCAATGCTTGGCACCACTGTTGCAGTAGTGGACAGTCCGTTGTTGCTGCAACGGTTAGTCGAGCATGTGGGCATCTTGGTGGATGGTCCATATGGGCACCCTTGGTGGATAGTCCATGTGGGCATCTTGGTGGACAGTCCATGCGGGCACTAGATTAGATTTTGCATGTTAACACTAGATTGTTAAGGGTGTAGATGGAGTGGCCGGTCCTCTTTACCAAATTTGTGGCTCATCAATGAAGGTTCCGACCTACGGAAGAGCATGTGGAAGGTATGGGAAGCTCATAACACCTTCTTATCAAGAAAGGTTGTAAAGCTAGATTTGGTGGGCTTGCTTGGGACTCAATCTAGGTTTCTCCTTCTACTCCTACGGATAGTATTGATTGGGATTGGGCTTTTTCTTTTCATAAAAAGGGTCTCCATGTATGGATGGATCTTTGAAAATCTGACCTTTGTTACAACAAGAATCCCTTCTGAGAGGAACATTCACAAACACATTATCAAAGATAGAACCGATAGTTTTGGAGGGAGGGGAAAGAACTTTTCATTCATAACACAGTCCTAAAGGGTGGACGTTGAGAGATTCCTCGTTAAAACCAATATTCAAAACCTCATCAAGGTAAAATGCCAGGGTAGCTTGTAGACAAATTGAATCTCGTATGGGGAACTACTTACCATTCCTACCAATGGACATGTTGGAGTGGAAATCAATGTAGAACCACACACATAGATATAGCAAGCAAGGATAGATAGATGGAAGCACAACACTCAAATTAGATTGGAGAATAAGTGAAATACAAGCGCAGTGGGACATGATAAGGTCACTTACACTCATAAGAGTGTGCATATTCACATCATTACTACACAAGGATTTGTAGCCATTTATATGGTAGTAACATGTGAACATAGGCTAATAATGATGCATCAAATGGTTCACTTGTATCTTGGAGACTAAGCCTATCACCTATCTCTCTACTTGTGTAGGCTTACAGTCTTTAAGACCAAACCACATAGGCAACCTTTGTATGTACTTTGACTGCAAAATCACAATACCATTATCACTCTACATAAACTATATCCCAAATAATAATGCAAGAAGCCCAAACCTGTCATCTCAAATAAAATATGTAATTCAGCCTTGAAGGCTGAAATCTTCTCCTCGTTAGGACCTATGAGCAACGTATAAAATGATGATTTGACTAAAAAATATTCTTTTCTCCTCTTTTACAACATGTAAATGGAAACATAGGGATAGTCCGAAGAAGCCTTGAGCATACTGGTATGGCTAGAGCACTACTTGAGGACTTCATTCAACGTTAATATAGAGCGGATGCCTAACAAGAGTAGAACTTGTTGAGAGCTTTGATAGCCCAAGCAATAAGAGTACCCTCTATGCATAGAGGGTACTCTTACTTGGACTATTACAAAAACCATTTACAACCAAGTATGCATTTATCTTTGTTGAGATGTTAAGCTCAACATGAGATGACACTCATGAGGTGCGTGCATGATCGTTTGACATTTATATCACTGGCGGGTTTGGTAGCTGACACACTGACATATCTTTGCCAGAGATTCTACAGCTGGACTATATCGACTAGTCCACATCTACCCACTCCTCTTAGCGTGTTCACATTATGGACCGCTTGTATATACTCTATTATGTGTGTTAGTCACTTTATCTTCTTTGTAGACCTCTTTTGTTGTGTGAAGAAGAAGAAGAATTTTCAGCCTCTCACCTTGTGTGCTCTCTTCTAGGGTTTGTGTGAGTGTGTGTGTGCTTGTAAGAGCTCAAGCTCCCTTCTCCCCTACATCTTTTCATGGTATCAAAGCTTGGTTCATGCTAAGGGCTGAGTAGCAAGCAAGAGAAGCACATGAAGCAGTACGAGGGTAAGAGCTTCATCTACTCTTCCCCCTTACTACACCCTTGTTGGGAGCTCTTTCGGTGGCACCGGCAAACGAACTCCAATTGAGGAGATTTCTTCGTGAGAGAAAAGGTACAAGGCAACTATTTTGTCCATTGGACATCATTTATCGGACTAAAATACATTTCGGGCGCATCTGGACCTTCGTTTTTCAGTTCGCAGCATTCACAGCACTGGAGGTAAGTTTTGATTATCTACAGAACTCTATTTTTGGAATTGCAAGAAGAGCGATTGGTTGTGCAGACACTGTGTATGCTACAAAGAGGTCTCAAAGTTGCCATTAGGTGTATGTATGCAAAGTAAGATCACTGGTAATTTGGGTGCAATAAAGTGCCGTTGCTCTGCAAAGAATACAACAGTTTGTGCAGGTCAAGCAAGAGTGCCGTTGTTGCTGGTAAATTTATGTTGTAGAAAAGATGTCAAATGATGGAATAAACCAGATTATTATAGAGAAGATTGACAAGAACAACTTCCATGCTTGGAGGTTTAGATTGACAAATTTCCTGATGGGAAAAGGTTACTAGAACTACATTGAAGGTGAACATGAGGAGGCATCAGAGATATCGGAGATTAATCCAACTGCTGCTGCAGATATAAAAGAGTTCAAGGATTGGAATCAAGGAGCAAGAAAAGTCATGTATTGGCTTTCTATCAGCATACAGGACACTTTGATTGGGCATATACAGGATGCCAAGTCATCTAAGGAGGCATGAGACACCTTGGTGAAGCTGTATGAAACCAACACCAAGGCACGAAAAATTTAGTTGAAGAATGAGCTTCATACTGTGGAAAAGAAAAATACGTATGTGAATGATTATGCTTTGAAGATCAAGGGCATTGTGGAATCCCTTGTATCAATTGGTGTTTCTATTGATGATGAGATGATAAGGTGGAAGTGTGTCTGCATGGTCTCGGGCCACAATACAAGGCGTTCAAGACGTCTATTCAGACTCGGGAGAACATTCCCAACTTCACAAATTTGGTGTCAATGTGAAGAGAAGAACTTGGGTGAAGATCAATAGTCTTCACAAAACAGAAATAGTTCAGAGCAGCAGGTCTTCTATACAAGTGCAGATAGAGGACGAGGTAGAGGTCGTGGATGTGGCCAAGGTGGTGGCCGAACATGTAATCAAAATTATTGTCCTCAGCAGCAGCAGCAGCAGCAACAACAATCCCAAGATTCACAACAACAACATATAGGTGGAAGAGGCCATTTGAGAGGCAGGGGGAGTCAACGAGGTGGAAGAGGCCATTTTAGAGGTAGGGGGAGTCAACGAGGTCGTGGTAATTAGCAAAGGCAACATAATGATACACGGGGCTGTTTTTACTATGGTAAGCCTGGGCATGTGCAGGTAGATTGCTATAAGAAGCAGAGTGACATGTAAAATAAAAAAGTGCAGCAAAACAACTATGCATCCTCTAGCAGAAATAATGAGGATAATGAGAGGTTTTTTGTTATGCAACATCTGGTTAATGCTGTGTCTGAAACTGATGTAGCAACATGTAAAGATGATGTATGGTATGTTGATTCAGGTGCTTCAATCCACATGACAAGTCATAGTAAGTGGTTCAAGGAAATGAAGAGTCTTGAAAGACCAGGTTTTTTTGAAACAAGGGATAACACTGCTCATCCGATTGCCCATGTTGAAGATGTGCCATTGTCTATGTAGGATGGTAAAGTGAAGTATCTTGTAGATGTACTTCATGCTCCGAACATTGCAAAGAATCTAGTTTCTGTTGGCCAGATGATTGAACATGGTTTAACCCTGATGGTGGCTGTTATATGTAGAAGACTTCAAAGATAAGTACAAGTTGGTTTGCAAAAGGCAACATAATATTTACATTGAATGTAAATATGCCTGAAGTGAAAGATGCAATGTTTGTAAATGGTTCATGAGTTATTGCAAATACAGATATTTGGCATAAGAGAATTGGACTTGTCAATGTGCAAAGAATGAATTCTATGCAGACTAAAGAAATTGTGACAGGACTGCCTCAGCTTGAAGTTGAAGGTATGCAGAAAGTTTGTAAAGCATGTCAATTTGGAAAGCAAACAAAACATGTATTTCCACATGACAGAATTGTGAGCAGGAATGTATTAGATGTTGTGCATTCAAATGTATGGAGTCCTGCGAAAGACTATATCTATGGGTGGCTGCAGGTACTACACGTAACATTCATTGATGAGACCATGCACGAGGAAAGTGTGGATGTACTTCATGAAGGAGAAGAGTGTTCACTCATTTTCAAAATTTCAGAGTTATGGCTGAAAAACAGACGGGAAAGCATGTAAAGTGCCTAAGGTCAGATGAATTCTTACGAAAGAATGGCATTCAGAGACAATTTACATGTAGATAAACTCCGCAAGCAAAATGGAGTTGCTGAGTGGAAAAACAGGCACATTGCAGCAATGATAGCATGAGCATTGATGGCTGAGAAGAATATGCTGCATAGCTATTGAGCTAAGGCTGTGTCCAACAATTTATATCATGAACAGGACTCCTACAGCCATACATGATGTAACGCCAGAGGAGAAGTTTACTGGCAAGAAACTTGATTTGTCTCATTTGAAAGTTTTTGGATGTATTGCATATGTGCATGTGCCAGATGAGTTACATACCAAGCTGGATCCAAAAGCAAAAAAATATGTGTTTATTGGGTATTCCCTTGAGCAAAAGGGATATAGATGTTATAATCCTGCTGCTGCACATGAATTGAGGGTAAGCAGGGATGTTGTATTTGATGAGATGAGTAGCTGGTATGTTGCTGAAAACAATGCTGTTGGGACTGATGTAAGTGGAAATGTGATTGGACACAGTCATTGAGTGGACCAGGAGAGTCCTCATCCAACGATTCTGTTGATAGACCATGGAGTGGTTGGCTACATCATAATGCTAGTCTCGTGAAAATGTAGTTGGTACGTCACATAAAGGCAAAGAAAAAGTGGTTAATGCCCTTGGTATGCCTGACATTTCTGCAGGGCATTCTCTTGTTGATGGAGATTCTAGTGGCTCTTGGAGATGAGCTTTGATGAGATGAGGAGCTTAGGATTCTAGCAATGAGGACACCTGGTGTGAAGAAGGCTATGGAAGCCATAAATACAAAGTTTACGAAGATCTGAAAGAGTAAAAAATCATGTGCAAAGGCTTACTTATGATGGTTATGTGGCACATCACTATCAATATATGGCAAAAGTTGTACAGGTTGTAGAACCCAGATGTTTTGATGAGGCTATTGGAAATGCGTGTTGGGAGAAAGCTATGGATGAGGAGATGGATGCACTGTATGGAAATGTGACTTGGGATTTGGTTCCATTTCCTAAAGGCAAGAAAGCTATTGGCTATAAGCAGGTGTATAAGGTGAAACATAACACTGATAGTAGCATAAGCAGGTACAAGGCTAGATTGGTAGCTAAATGATATGCGCAGACACATGGGATTGATTATGAGAAGACATTTTTCCTAGTTTTGCAAAGATAGCAACTGTGAGAGTTATGATTACGGTGGCTTTATATGGATCAACCACCACCAGGTTTTGAGGATACAAGTCACCCAAAGTATGTGTGTAAGCTTCGTGAGGCCTTGTATAGGCTGAAGCAAGCTCCATGAGCATGGCATGAGAAGATTGCTGAGTATCTTGTCACTATTGGCTTACATATGGTAGATGCAAATCACTCTTTATATGTACACAAGAGTGATAAGGGCATTGTGATCATCACCATTTATGTTGATAATCTTATTGTTGGGGGTGACAACTTGGAAGAGATTGATGTAACATGCCATCTCCATGAGTGATATCTTTTTCTTCTAAGACACCATCACACCATGCTCGTAAGGTGTATAAGGTATTGTGCATTGATGTTTTATGTCTTGTTTAGCCATATATACATGAAAATCCTTTGATATATACCCCCCTTCCCACCGGCGCGGCGAATCTGTACGAAGGGTGACAACTTTACATGTAGACACATTTTTAGCCATAGAAACAAAGTGTCTAAAGCATGATAAAACCTATGACTTTTCCTTCAAACAGATACATGAAGGTGTGCCTGGAGTAGTCATCAATAAAAGTCATGAAGTAGAGATGGTCGATGATCGATGATGTCATCATGGGACCACATACATCACTACACAAGCTGTAATTTTTGGATAGCCCTAATTAATCCATCTTTCAGGCATTATTCCCATTGCATCTTGCCCAAATGCACCCCTCGTATATATGTTTAATAGGGGCCTCAAGATTTAGCAAGCTTTGGCAACTCTGACATCATTTCTTGCCCTTTTTTAAGGCACAACAAACTGCTAGAGATAGGTCACTTTTCTAAAGCATGCCCCCATAAACTCAAGAGCAACTCCTACATAAGTATAAGGAAATTGGTCACTTTGCTAAAGAATGCCCCCATCAACTCGAGAAGCTCCTCCAATTCTTCCCAACCAAGGAGACAAAAAATCAAAATTTAGCCCTTCATCCTCCAAAGAAGTCGACAAGTAAAACCCAAAAGAATCTCTCTCTAAGGATCCCATCTAGGAAGTGAACACTGATATAGACACTGAAACATTTTGCAAGCGGGAGAGCGAGTGTGTCGTAAGAAGTCTCAGTCAGATTCTCAAGGTAAGTTCCTTATCCCTAAAATCCCCCACCCTTCTAAGAAAAATTATTGGTATGGCGGTCATGGGATAAGCAAGAGTCTCCTCAAGAAGGAGGCCCATGCCCATGCCCTAGAACTCTCCAATTAATACTCTATTCTTGAAGCTCTTGACCCTATACATGAAAATCCTTTGATATATACTCCCCCCCCCCCTCCCCCTTCCCCTGCCAGCAGGCAGATCTATACGAAGGGTGCCAACTTTACATGTAGACACATTTCCAGCCATAGAAACAAAGGGTCTAAAGCATATAAAAACCTATGACTTTGCCTTCAACGGATACACGAAGGTGTGCCTAGAGTAGTCATCAATAAAACTCATGAAGTAGAGATGACCCCTGATCAATGATGTCCTCATGGGACCACATACATCACTACATAGAAGCTATAATTTTTGGATAGCCCTAACGAATCCATCTTTTAGGAATTATGCCCATTACATCTTGCCCAAAATGCACCCCTTACATACATGTTTGACAAGGGCCTTAATATTTCACAAGCTTTGGCAACTCTGACGCCATTTCTTGCCCTTTTAAGGCACAATAAACTGCCAGAGATTGGTCACTTTGCTAAATCATGCCCCCATAAACTTGAGAGAAGCTCCTCCAAAAGTGTAAGGAAACTGGTCACTTTGCTAAACAATTCCCCCATAAACTCGAGAGCATCTCCTCCAATTCTTCCCAAGGAGACAAAAAATCAGAATTCAGCCCTCCAAAGAAGTCAACAACTCGACCCCAAAAGAATCCCTTTCTAAGGAACCTCTCTAAGATAGTGACAAGGTAAGTCTGTACACTTGACCAAACAGACAATAGCCAGCCACATGGTGGCCTGCTAGATTGGATAGATGTTATCTTACTTGTGGGCAGATGGTGGATATGTCCCCCCTAGTAGGTGTAAGGTTGTCCTTGGACATTGCCGTGTCGGATCATTCTCCTTCTTATCCTTCAATGTGGGTTCCGAGGTTGGGCACCAAGTTCATGAGGTCCTCACCCTTTCATGAACTTAAGGATACAGGGGTTTGATGCAAGGGTGAAATATGTCTGGATCCCCTCAACACCTTGGCTCAGAATGCCCCCTATATATATACTTATGAACCTTGATCTTGACAAAGCATTCGATAGGGTGAGATGGGACTTTATGCTAGCAGACATTGATTGGCTCGAATTCAAACCCAAATTATGTAGGATGGTGGAATCCTTGTTTTGGCTAATGCTCATGCCACTATACTACTGCGCACGGTTATACCCAAATTTTCCTGCGCTCATCACCTTATCATATGAGATGGTTGGACTGCCATTCCGTGGCCCCAAGTATGACACCCTAAAGGACAAGGGAGGACTCGGGAGCATAGTTCTGTCTCTTACCGTCATGCATGTGGAGCCATTGATCTCTGCTTCGACAAGGAGTAGCGTCCTCTCTCTGATGGCATCCCCCGCTCCCTCGCAAAGGTGTTAGGGCTGCCTGTGCTACATCCACTCCAACATCGTCAAGGCCTCTCGTAGAACATATCCCCTCTGAGCTGCATCTCCACCTACGTAGCGCTTGCAGGCTTGGAAAGAGCTACCATCAACATCAACATCAACTAAGAATCATCTAACGCAAACAATCTTCAAAACAAAATCAGAAACAAATCTAATACATCCAAGCTTGCCCATGATAGAGCTATTACCTACAATGTATGGCACCAAAATGTTGTTTTTCTATGTAATGACTAATGCTTGAAAAAGTCAATTGAAATAATAACCCTCCATATCTTCTCTATTTAAGGCGACCCCATATGCTTTCTATTTAAGGAAATGAAATGATGACCCCATATGCTTTCTATTTAAGGAAATGAAATGATGACCCCCCATATGCTTTCTATTTGCCCTTACATATCCTCTCTATTTAAGGCGATGATATGATGACCCCCTATATGCTTTCTATTTGTGTGCATTCACCCATATCTTTTCTGCTTAAGTTCTCACAATTCTCCATAAAAGGCATTCAACGAAGTAGAGGGAGGAGAGAGAGGAGGAGGAGGAGGAGGAGGGGATGGGGATGGGGGAACTCATGAACTAAGGTTGTATTAATTAATTATAAAAATTTGCTTGATCAAAATTTATTTCATTTAACCAGTGTTCTCAACAAACATGCACACTTACAATTAAGTTAAATCGACTAGTCTTAAGACCCCATTTGTGCACCACCTTTATACTATTTCTATTAATGAAATGTGGAAGGACTAATCTGGTAGATAAGCAATGCATTGAATTCCCACTACTTCCATGTCTATTAGTTGCAATTTTTGAATTCTCCTTTTATCTACATGTGAGTCCTACTATGTTGTTATTGTAAGTGACATCCATTTAAGGGGTAAAGCATTACTTATTTTGAAGTGCAAGAGGTTGCTTTTATACTTTTAAAAAAACTCTCTATAACAAAAACCCCACATGTAAAAGTATGTGTCACAAATGCGGGGTTAGCACACCATCTTTTGATGCCCCACATACTTTGGACCTAATCCTCTTCCCCAACCCACAACATATTGACAATGTGCAGCCCTTTTCCCAGGAATATCAAAGGAAAACTCAGGGGAGGACAAATTCCTTCCTTATTTGTATTTGTTTGTGTTTTTAGGGTCTTTACTATGACATTTTGGTAGTCTATTAAACATCTAAGATCTATGGTTTTTTATGGTGCCGCCTCCCTTTGAGATCCTGATCATATGGTAAGAATATATAAAGAGGAAAGTCTAGACTTGCTATTGCCTTTGCCATGAGTTGCAGTGTAAGTACAAAGAGGCTTGAAAATAAGAGCTACCCAAAAAACCTTGCTGTAATAACCACCCCATAGGCCTCAACCATGACAGCTAACCATTTCTCATTTTGATTTGAAAAAATCTCAAAGCCATGGAGTTACCTACTCGGCTACGAAATTTTCTCCCCATGACATACCAAGGGTCTTGACAGATGAATTCCCTACCCCCCTGTGAGGGTCGGGCAGGCGTTGGACAAGAAAATCCCCCTGCCGGCGGGCTGTGTGGGCAGTTGAGATCTCTTCTCATGCCTAGAGTCGGGCAGAGGTTGGACAAAAAAATCCCATGCCTTCCCATGAGGGACTGGCGGGTGAGATCTCTTCTCACAGGCATGAATTGTGTCTGTAAAGACCCTAAGTTAATGCCAGATGCGAGCCAGAAGACTTGAACTCCATCAGCAACAACAGAAAAATCAATTGAAGGGCATAAAATTAATAAACTTGTGCACAAAACATTCTGTTTTGTGCACTTAACTCTGCAATCCAAGTCTCATACAGGACCACCGGCTATAAATAACAGCACCTGGAAATTCTCGTTTCTGTTAGAGCCTAAATTGGGTGCAAATAGATGCACTACAATGTATTCAAGGGTAGGATACAAGTGGCCAGCTCTTTACATCTGTGGCCTTGTTTGTACAAGATACAATTCACCTTCCTTTATGACACCTTCAATATCCTGAGCTGTTCCATAAAGCTTCTCCACAGCTGCACCAGCTTCTGCAATCTTGGAGAGTATAGACTTTTGGAATTCACTATCTACAACGAGTGGATCAGTTGAATAGTCGACATATGTTTGCTCTTCCTCATCCATTGGAACACTGAAAAGAGAGCCCGTAAGGTTAAGAAGCAAAGGACCTGGACAAGAAAACATTCTACATTAAGCTTTCCATGGTTTGAATACAGGAAAAATGATACCTGTCATAAAGTCCTGCTCCAGCATACCCTTCCAGATCTTCACCGTTAGAATCGGATCTAAAGATAACGGATTGTTTGATGAACAGTCCAACACGCTTGCTGGGAAAGCCTGTTATCTGCTCACAAGCATTTTTGAAGTCAAATACAGAAACACTAGTTAACACCATCTTTATGAATGCATGTCCACAGGCCAATTTTTACTTTTCCTTGATAATGGTGCCAGGGCCTTACATGTGTGAGTTACTGGATGGAATGAGAAAAGCTCCCCCAAAGAGGATGCAAAAGATCTTGACACTAAAATGGGAGTATCTGAGCTCCCCATAGTGGATGCTTGGAGAGTGGGCAAGGATGCTACAAAGGCACGGGCATTGATCTTGAAGTTCCCAGACATGGGATCGAAGAGAGCCTTCTTATCAAAAAGGATGGCTCTCAAGGGAGAGAAGATTTATCTGGATGAGGATCTCACACCAACGCAAGTAGCACACAGAAAAGAGCATATGCCTCGGGTATATGAAGCACGCAAGGAAGGGAAGTGGGCAGTGTACAGGGATGGTAGGGTGATTATTACAGAGCGCCGATCCACATGGCGGTGCGCGGCCCATGGGACCCTAAAGATGATAGTATGGAATTGTAATGGATCTCTACATCTAGATGAAGGATACTTCGAAGACACATTCAGAGATAGAGACATTGTCTTGTATATGGAGACCCACCAGTGTGCAGGGAGTCGCCTCCCGACAGTGCGTGGATATACATGGGAGTCGGTTTATCGCCCCCACCCACGTACACCTAGTAGTACTAGAAGATTAGGCGGAGTGGCTGTGTTATTTAGAGAGGAGCTTCGGGATATGGTTCATGTAGTACATAGAGACACAGATGCAAGATATATGTGGATTAGAGTTCGCACAGAAAGGCTACAGGACATATACATTGCCGTATGCTATTTTCCTCCTGCCTACTTGAGATATGCATAGCAGGGTGAGTCACCTAATTGCCATTGTATGAGGACATCATACGCTTTGCTAACTTGGGAGACATTATTTTGGTGGGGGACTTCAATGCTCGTACGGGCAATGAGCAATCAACACTTTATGACACAGAGGAGCCTTTATATAGAGAGCTTGAAGTGGATGAAGTGGGCATACAGAGGACATCATAGGATATGGGTGAGATCACAGAGTATGGGACACATCGCTTGGCTTTGGGGAGTGCTCATGGGTTGCTTATTTATAATGGTTTGTCACGATGGCCCAGTTCGGGTGCTTTTACATGCTGGAATAACAAGAAGGGTGCTAGTACAGTGGATTACTTGATGGGATCCCCTACTTTGATGCCAGATATCCAGAGTTTCTATATTTCTAACAGGCCGATTGGGATTGCGGCAGATCATGCATACTTATGCTTCACAGTGGTATGCAAGAACCAAAGACAGTTATTGCCATTACGTCTCTCTTGCCACCCTAGATACCATTTTTCACGAGAGATTGCTGGAGTTTACTGCAGTGCAGTCTAGCCCTTTAGAGGAGCTTACAAGAGGCTTTACAAAGATACTACATACCTCGGCAGCATATGCTTTCCCATATACTATAGCTGCCTCTAAGCCCTTGAGCAGTACTATTCCGCAGAATAACTGGTATGATGACGAATGCCGAGAGACCCGAGTTCAGCTACAAAGAGATGTCGCCCTTGGGGCACGTACACAGAGACAGGCCAGGACGCTCTTCCGACGCTTTGTGCGAAAGAAGAAGCGGGATTACCTAGCAAAGCTCGAGGCAGAGTTGTACTAATTATTCTTGAGTCAGGACAGTAAGAGGGCTTGGAAAATATTCCAAGAGAGGCAGCCACCTACCCTGATCACGGCACCTGAGACTTGGCACGAGTATGCAATGTCCCTATATGATGTACCTTGACAGCATCCCATTCCGCGCCCGCCATCACCTCGACCAGATGATTGCGTTTTCTTCACTTTGCGGATGGTGCTAGATGCGATTGATAGACTACACCATAGTTGTTTCTCGTACCGGTACGAATGGGTTCGTATGGTACGGTATCGTATGGTGCGATTTTTTTATTTTTATTTTTTCCAAAAAAAATTTTCTTGAAAAAAAAATTCCAAATGCTAAAAAAAATATAGAAACCCTGCTTTACGAAGATCCCAAATGCTCGCAATACTTCGCAACTTTCGTGTCCACTCAGTATTCCATATGGGGTTGTTGAGAGACCTAAAAAATCTGGCCAGGTAGACTAGTAGTGTACAGTTGATTGGTAGGATGAGAGAATCTTGCTACATCACTTGGGGATCCCTGGTATAGGTAGGCTAGACAATTAGATTCTCAAGTTATGCACGAGGGAGAAGATTTGGACATGGCCATTTTGATCTAGAGAGGAGTCCCTAAACTTATCACCCTAGATGCACTCCTCGTATTTGTGCAAGGACGGTCCCTTAGTCATAAACGCTACACTGGGAGACCTTTGGTATTGCATTACCCATCCAGGTTCTTTTTTGGAGACAATCGGGAGATCCAACCGGGAGAGACAAATATCCATGTTCTGGTTCCTCAAGCACTGTAGACTCCTCTCCTCCCAACCTTCCCTCACATTCAAGCTTGAAGCTTCATAGGTTGTAAGTGTAAAAAATAAAAACCGTATTTTATCGTACGGTATCTGAAAATTTCATATCGTACCAAAAATTCCCATACGGTATCGTATTTTCGTACCGTGACAACCATGGACTACACATAGGGAGGGCGCAAGATCATGAAGGTCTAACAGCTGACCATTTCTCATATGCACGGGATACTTTGGCACCGATCCTTGTACACATGTTTAATAGAGCTACGTGTGAAGGTTTCCCGGCTAGTTGGACAGATAACACTATTGTGCTGTTGCTTAAGAGCGGGGATCCCATGATGCCCAGTAACTATCGTACGATCATGATTGGTCATTATCTGGCTAAGATATACGGATCCATCTTGGAGCATGAGATGAGCCGGTGGGCAGAGAGGCAGGGACATAGAGCAACTGGACAGGCTGGTTTTAGGAGGGGATACACCACACTGGATCATATACTCACCCTCAGAGCTCTTATTGAGGAGGGACAAGCACGACGATGAAAGATATATTGTTGTTTTGTGGACTTCCGCAAAGCATTTGATACGCTACCACATGCTAGGCTTATGAGGAGACTACAGGATATTGGTGTCCCTGAGGAGATGCAGTGGGGAGTATACACTTTGTATGAGTCTGTGATAGGCAAAGTACGTGCCCCAGGGGGCTTGTCGGATGCAGTGAACAGTACTATAGGGGTGAAGCAAGGCTGCCCGCTTTCACCCACGCTCTTTGGGCTATACATTGATGAGGTCTAAGACTATGTGGATAGAGTGGGTGGCCCAAGCTCCATAGAATATAGGAGCTCCTTCAGCAGAAATACCCTCGCCTAGCACTCACTTCCTCCAAACGGCTTGCAGATGAGGGAGACACCCAGTGTTGGTATGCCCAGATGCGCACATGGCTGGCCTTGCATGGCATGAGTATTGATGCACTCCCGCCTTTTGCTTACAGCCTCGACTGCCCGTTCTTAGATCTCAGCCGTTCAGAGCTGAATCGCGTGATCAGGATGGACATTGTGAGACTAGATACAAAGAGGACATGGGTCAGGCCCCCCGCAGCCGTTGGGCACAAAAATGGCACACTACCATAGTCATTTTCTACACCTCTCTTCGGACGGGTTTATTATACGCCATGCTTACATGGACACACACCTCTCACATGGCATTCGGAGTGCTATTGGACAGATTCGCACCTCTTCACACCAGCTGAGGATAGAGACAGGTCGATATGAGGATATATCACTAGAGGACAGCATATGCCAGCTTTGCCATCGGGAGGTGGAGTCAGAGGAACACTATATATTCTGTCTACTATGAGATCCGAGGGAGGTACCATCGCCTGTTCCGTGAAGGCTTTGGACCTTTGCGTCGGATGATGGACTTTGAGGACCAAAGGTGCTTAGGGCTCTTCATATTTGAGCTTAGACGCCACAGAGAGAGCCTATTGAGGGACAGGAGAGCAATGGGACCAGAGCCACCTAGACAGAGAGCCCTCACAGATTTTTTCAGAGCCAACACTGTAACCCCACCAGCCTCTACTCCCCCATCTACAGGCCTACCTGGCAAACCACCCTCCAGAGCATTGCCATCTGTAGAGCGAGACGCCCACAACCACGAGGATCGCGTCCACGACTCCCTCACCATCGGTAGATTCGAGCCATCATTGCCCGCCACCGGAGGAGTTTACCATGACGATTCAGCGGTTCAGCTTTCAGCTCTTAGCTCTCTTAGGATGTTACTATTTTCATTCTTTCTTTCAGATTTGTTATGATGAGACATCATCATCATCAGTTGTACCTTGTTTTGGTCTCATGGGCCATTTCGGCCTTTAGGAGATGTTAATATCTCTCTCTCTCTCTCTCTCTCTCTCTCTCTCTCTCTACACACACACACACACACACACACGATTGCCCATCTTGAAAGACTGCTTTCAAGCCCACTTTCAGCATCTCATAAAGGAATACCGTCCTCTCATCCCGGGGTGATAGGTGGCGTTATTGGGAGAGTGATGGAATCCCCTCCCACCGCCGCTTCGGTCCTAGCTCAGACGACCGGGATTCCATCTGTTCGTATCTGCATAGCCTCTCCGTAGTCAGTTCCTCATGCCATATCACTTCCTTGCCTTCGGGGAGCTCCTATTATGCAGAGAGACGAGTACTCTGGCCTCCCACGCCAATGCTTCATTTGAAGGCAGATGGGACACCTCCTAGACTTGTCCTTGCTGTCAATTCACGGGGGGGGGGATACCGGCCCCTAGAAGTCAGAGAACTAGGGCCCAGCCTCGGAGGATCCCGGTGCAGGAGAGTGGCAGATTGCTGGCCTGAGGTGGAACCACAATCGGACTGCCAGAGCAAAGCGGCACCGCCAGTCTGGCAGGCCACAGGAGGATACCATTCTGTCAGAAAACTGTTACGAGCATTTGGCAAACCCCCCCAAGTACTAGGGCAGCCAGTTGGCTACACCTTCTTCCGATGCCTCCCCGTCGAAGGAGCGGTATTTTCAAGGAGACGGTGGCTCCTATTCGTATCTCCAAGACTTCCACCCCAAAGAGGCATGATGATCTTCTACTTCCCCCTGAGTGCAACACTGGGGACGGATTGGAGTATGGAGTCGGTGTCTGCCACTATTCACGGGCAGGCCACAAAGCTCTCACATCATTTGCATGATCTATGTATCACCAACGTGCTCACTCCCTTCAGGCCATTGGCATGGATGGAGGGTGGCAATACCCCTTCCTCCCTCCTACACACACCTGCATTGTGACAGGTGGAGCAAAGAGTATGCATATTCCAGGGCTCAGAAAGCCTCCACATGGAGGGCATGATTCATGCCCATTTGGCGCGTACCCGCTGCTACCAGAAGATCCTTCAGGGGCAGGAGTCACACCTTTTGGTCCCATGCGTTTGGCCCCTCCACGACCCAGGGTAGTATGCATTTTTGTCAGCAAGCAACTATTACTTGCAATGCTCAACTCAGGCCCCATTATCACTAGAAGCTTAGTGGACAGAGTGGGCTTTCTGAATGTATATGCGCTGAATGTCACAGCAAGCAGAGCCACTTTCTGAAGTACAGTTCGCCAGTCCTTCCGACAAGTAGATTTCTAGTGCATTCGTGGTGATTTCAACATGTTAAGGGTCAATAGAGGATAGACTCAGAGGAGGCGTGGCTACAGTTTCTGGCATGGAGTACTCGGCTTAAAAGGAGTTGATTTTGGCTTTGAGGGGACATGACCCTTGGCACTTACGCAGCCCCGGGAGTCTGATCTGAAACTTTCTTTGGGCTGGCACAGTGACAGGAGGCCTGCCCGGGACAAGGTGGCCTAGAGAGTGATCATTGAGCCGTGACACCAGGGGGAACTGGGCATCATCGACCGCTCCATTCAAAGCTGCGCCCTTTTGGGCAAGTTGATAGATTGTGGCCTTCTTCCAAGCAGCGAGCCCTAGAAGGACTTCCTCTTGGCTAGGATATCTGTCCACACCCCCATTTTGGGAGGCCCTTGGCCCCAAAGTACGAGATGGATCTTCATGAAGATGCGGGCTCATGGATTTAGCCCTGCATTTGAGGACAAATTTGCAACAAGTCTCATGCGTGCTTCGGATCATCTCAGGCACGCCCTTCAACAATCCACTCCAGTTGCATCCGAGGAGTGTCTCCAACAGCCTTTGATCTGGAACCCCCTAGTCCATTTGCCGAGTGGTCATATGTTGGGGGCTTGCCTGCACGTATCCTGGGGAGTTTTTGCGGCTAGTCGGTTCATGCAAGCTGTTGTCGGCTAGGATTAAGTTTGCTGGCCGACAAACATTTGATGCAAAAAAATGCTTGATGTCAGACCCGAATGCTGGCCGACTACATATGTAGGGTTTGCCAACGCCATTTGGCACCCTACACATGCTTTGCAAGACCATGGGGGCTGACCCATGTCCATCTACCTTTAAATGCTTGTGTAATGCAACTACTAGACTGACTTGGACATGCCCAACCTCAAATGACTTAAATGGTTCCTTTATCCAAGTGGGTTAAGGGACTGACCCTGACACCTAAGGCTAGGAGAATGACCTACATGGTACGTGCCTAACATGTCCGGGACTAAGGCTCACAGTGAGGAGAAAGGCGACCAAAAAGCCAAAACATTCGCCCGAAATGCCTCCCAAGAAAACGAGCCCTAAGGTGTCCGGACAAATCACCAAGAAAACCCCGAGTGTGAAAGCAATACCAAATAACATGAGGCACACTCTCTCTAGGATGGGAGCACTACCTACAAGATGCAGTGGCAATATGCCTCCGTGTGACGGAAGTTCCAACTAGGAATACCCCAACCATACATCTCCATAGAAACAATAGTTGCTTGAGGGGCAATCCGCTCTTCCAAATTCTTTTCAATGCAGATCTCCACTGACAAAGAGATTTCGACATATGCCGAAGGTGATTTGGGGGGCGATAAGAGCAACCTGTAAGCCCTGGCTGCAGACAATTGGTAAAAAGGCACCAAAGTATATCCTAGAAGTTGCCTATCAAAACGCCAATCTTGAAGTCTCCCTGCCTCCTCAAGCATTGAAACTGGCTGAAAAGGTTGCATCATTTCCGAAATGACTCTCCAAATTGGCTTGTAATGCATCCCCAAATTACGTTGCCTGACGACTCGTGGAAAGGTTAAAACATAAACATTTTCATCCACAATGCCCAATATAGATAGATTGTAGGCCTTTCTTGGATTAGACAAAGCAAGTGGTCGATCAAATATCCTACTCCAATGAAAACTCTGTAGCAACATCGAGTTACCCCGATTCGGAGGCCTACCGGACCATTGTAGATGGTGTAGGATAGCTTGCCAATCTTCAATAAGAGAAGTCACATATGAAGAGCCCAGAATACGGCCAGGTTAATGCCCAAAGACTATATCATCATAATTGATATAATCCAATGCCCATATGCATCTGTACGCATGTTAGTGCACATAACTCCCAACATACGTGCCCATGGCTAGACTTGCTCTGTAAAATCAGGTAGAAGAGTGGCCTTCCTTGCCAGTATATGATAATGAATATTAAGGACATTGAGCCCACCATGCATTTTGGGCAAACATATGAGCTCTCGCCTTAACAAACATAGCCCTTGTCTATCCGCTTTGGTTTTCCATACGCATTCCATTGCTTTAGACATGAAATTGTCAATTTGTTTATGTGACCAAGGTAGTAGCAGAAGATAAAACTGCACATATGCCTTGATAATTGACTGCACTATCCGCAATCACACATGTAGAGGCCACATAGATAATTTCCAATATTCAATTTTACAGTGCGATTTGCCCATCACCCATTGAGTCTCATCCTTCAAAGACAACTCTCAACCAATGGGGTAACCCAGATGCCTCACTATCTCATTAGGTGGCAGGATCTGACCCGGCCACAAAATCTGATGCAAGTCATAAATTTTCAAAGGCAGCAACTTGGATTTTTCAAAATTCACATGCAATCCTGCAACCAAACCATAGAGGGATAGTGCTTTCATGAGAGTCCTTACATCAATCTCAGTATTCTTGGGAAAAAAGAAAGAGTCATCAACATATACATGTGCCACAAATCGTGTACCATCTACCATGGAAAGACCATAAAGTTGTCCATCTTGTGTCATGTAGAGGAGCATCGGGTGAGTCGCGATGGCATACACTAGCGCACTAAGTGAACAACCCTGCCAAACAGATTTCCCAAGATGCCAAGAGGCAAAAAGTTCTCCGCCCAAAATGCATTTAGTTTTTCCTCTTGGTAAAGCGAAAAAATGATATTTTTCATTCTAGGCCCAAAGCCCATTCTGTCCATTGCCTAAGCTATAAAGTCCCAATGCAGTGTGTCAAAGGCCTTGGCTATGTTAAGTGAACAACCCTGTCGAACAGGTTTCCCAAGATGCCAAGAGGTAGAAAGGTCTCCACCCAAAATGCATTTAGTTGTTCCCTCTTGGTAAAGCCAAAAACTGACATTTTCAGTCTAGGCCCAAAGCCCACTATGTCCATTGCCTGAGCTATAAAGTCCCAATGCAGTGTGTCAAAGGCCTCGGCTATGTCTACCTACATGATGAGAGCATCATGCTGCGTATACTTGGCATATTCAATGCCTATGTATGCATTTGCTATACTGTCAGTAATTTGTCTTCTAGGGACGAATCCATACCGCAATGGATGTAAACCTGCATGTAGAACACCCTTTATTCTATTAACAAGCATCTTGGCGACCAATTTGTATATGACAGGCATTAAGGAGATGGGACGCCAATCCGATATAGTTTCACTGTGCTATTTTTTGGGCAGCAATTTCAACAAATCTTCTTTCCATGAGCATGGCGACTGTCCAACATTCCAACAGTGATTTACCATAAGATTGATTGGTGATTTCAAGATATTCCAAAACATTTGAAAGAACTCCACTATCAGGCCATCCCAGTCTGGAGACTTCATTTGCCTAGACCTTTTATAGCATCATCCAATTCTCAATCTGTGAAGGGCTCATCCATGTTGTTGGCCGCTTGTCGTGTGATGACAAGCAGAATCTGTTGTAAGAAAAGTTCTTGCACATCAAGATCCTCCCTCAAAAGTGGTAGAGGGGCAGCAAACATGCGAGAAAGTATTCATGGCAAGCATCCGCAAGCTGAGCTTTAGTGCAAGTCCAAGCTGTTCTTTTGACCCTTGCGATGCATTGTTTTTGTCTGGAAGTATGCAAGTCTTTGAAAAAAGATTTTGACGAGCAACCTTTATCAACCTTAGTTTGCCATTTATTAAGCTTATGTTTGTCATGATGGCATAGGCAATTTTCAGCTTGTGTTAACAGCTTTTGTTCATCATTATTCAAGTCTCTAAGCTGGCTAATTTCAATGTACTCTTGCACGTCTTCTATCCTCTCCCATATACCATCTGCCATAGTGCTATATCACAGCTTGCTTTCGCTGTACAAAACTGAACCAAGAAATATCTATATCCTCTTGCATGTGCAGGACAACGGGATGTGCAGCTGCACGTAACCAATCAGCGAAATGAGCATTGACAAGTAATTGTTGTTAATTATAAGTAGCCTTCTTTCAAGTGATGGGAAAATCATTGTCAACCATGCCAAAGTAAAGGCCAAGCCATACCGGCGAATGATCAAAGAGGCGCAATGTGTAATCAATCCACATTTTACATATGTATGCATCATACTGAGCAGCATTGAGAAGATACCATCTATCTAAGCGTGCCCAATAATGCGTAACATTATCATGATGAAAAGTATAACCCTTTTGATGTGGCATGAGCTGTGTCCTAACCCTTTTAATGTGGCATGAGCTATGTCCACAAACATGCATCTAAAGAAGTCATTGTCTAAGCCCAATCTTGCTTTTCAGAACACATCATGTGAGAGTGGTGAGAGGTGTTATCATGAAAGTCAAGCAAATTATTGAGATCCCCTGTAATAAAAGCATTTAAAATCCATGGATATGTTCATAAGGAGCGCCACATCGCAGCTCTATATGCAAAAGTTTGCGATGCATAAACATTCATATAGCTTTCTTGCAAAAAATCATAGATTGCACCACAAGCCAACGACCATTTGGATCATTGTGAGCCAGTATAGGCTGCAACTCATGCTTTAACCATTATAAGAGAACCAAAAAAAGCTTGGGTTCCCACATGCAAAATATGATATCTATAGAAGACCCCTTGTCTTGCAACAGAACTGTGCTGATTATGATCTTGCAAACAAACCACATGGAGATGCACAGTATTTACATATGACCAAAAAAGCCTCCATTTATTTACATCACACAGGGCTTCTATATTATGAGTAAAGCACTTGATTGGTATGAACATATTTACAATACAAGTGAAAAGAGAGGCTATGCCAACTTGCATGGCAGCCTGACTGCCTATGTGACCATGTAGAGAGCGTTCCATAGCTTGATCATCAACCGTATTTGTATGCAATGAGGCCTCTACGCCATGAGCAAACAAAGAATCACCTCTCAGACACTACTACAACCCACATCCTACCGACTCCTATAATATTGCCTGAAGCATCGGGCACCGGAGTAGTCAATCTAGACGTAGAAGTCGATCCAGATGTAGAAGAATCCTTTGTCCAATTGCGAGGGACCAGAGGCCTCTTTCTAGAGTTTTTTTTTGGGAGTTTGCCATGCATTAGAATCAAGTCAATCATTATCTTTCCCATTTACCACATGAAAGCTTGTTGTGGCAACTTTTGCTTTCCCTTTATCTAGGACTACATGCTGTAACTAAGTAACATTCTTTCCCTTTTGAGTTTGCACTGAAGCTGCAGGAGAAACTTGAGGAGGGGGCATGGCTGCAAAACAGGCAGCCACAATAAAAGCAACGGACATTCCGATTGCATATGCATAAACTTTTTGCAAGTGAAACAGGAACTCACGAAATTTCCCCATTTAAGCTTAAAGAAAATATCCTGTGTTGGGATTCCTTGCATTTCGGCATCCATTGCAACCCTGTCAGGGGTTTGTTTGTATGTATCCCAAAGGATACAGAATCTACTTACACTGCCAGAAGATCTGGGAGGGCATACAACCTTACCTTGTGATTCAACCAAAAAAGGCAATGCACGGCACATATACACCAGGAGATCCACCA
The DNA here is from genome assembly GCF_041138505.1 of Cibotium barometz. Lineage (NCBI taxonomy): Eukaryota > Viridiplantae > Streptophyta > Polypodiopsida > Cyatheales > Cibotiaceae > Cibotium > Cibotium barometz. The sequence continues at coordinate 39,212,955 of NC_141085.1, read as the reverse complement.
CTTCTACCCACACAAGGCATCTATGCTTGACAAAATTCTGATTATCTTTGGTGGGCGACCAAGAGTAAACATGCACCATTTGTTGTCCGAAGAACAAAGGCGACTTTTCCAACAGCATTTGTTTGTACATGGATTCAGTGAGAATCACCTCGTAAAAACCTCGCGCTGCAGAGTAAACCCCTTTCATGAAGCATCCCCCAACCATGGCTTTTATCCATTGACCAACATCTGTTGCAGCGGGCATTTTACCAGGAAAAAAAAGAATTACTACTTTCTGTGACAATTTCATTACAAGATCAAAGAGAACATGGCCAAGGATTTTCAAATGAAAATCAAGCACAGGCGCATCCCATTCTTGTCAAACGTCCGCAAATCCTTCCTCAAGAGTGTCACAGAACTGTTGCAATTCTAGATTCTCACAACCAAGAGGCTACAAATCAGATTGTAATTATCTGCGTTTGGGCTCAACAGACAAATCCCGTCTACGATAAGTAGCTATAGACTGTGCCATGAAGGAAAGGAAAGAAAAACAAAGACACACAAACACACAAAGCAACATGCACACACACACATACACAAGCCTCAAGTGACTAAGAACAAGAGAGAGGTGAAGCAAGGAAAGAGACACGAACCAACGCTGAAAAGGACCGAAAACACGGCCATACACACAAGCGAAGGCCTAAACTGAGACGAAGAGCAAAAGCAGCATGCATAGGCCCTGGCGAGCAGCACGTAGAGGTCAGACACCTTGACCAGCCACCGCCTCGAGAACACACACACACACACACACACACGTGTGCGTGCTAGAAAGAGACAGGCGGTGCGCACAAGAAGAGCAAGACCATGCAGGGGCGAAGGGCTCACACAACACACACACTTTTTTTTCAGAAACTGTTTGCACCCCCTGCTACCACTTTTTTGTAAGAATTACAAGCTCGGGATACTCTTTTACAGCATGTTCTTCCCATTCTCAACCCACATGAAGCTCTCAAACTTGATATGCCTTTCATTGATGTGGAGCTTGATGATGCCTTGTCCCATCTCAGCACTGGTAAGGCACCAGGGTATGATGGCCTCACGATGGAATTTTTCTTACACTTTTGGGAAGACCTTAAAGGTGTTATCCTACAAATGATTAATGAGGCTTGGCATACAGGAGTACTCCCCCAATCATGGAAGCATGGCATAGTTAAAGTCATCCCCAAGCGGAATTTGTGTGAGCATCTCATGGATTGGAGGCCCATCACATTGATGCCTGTTGTTTACAAACTCTTTGCTAAAATGCTGGTGCACCGTCTTCACCAAGTGCTTTATGAGGGTCTGCATTCCTTGCAATATGGCTTTGTTCCTAGGCAGCAGATCCATGATAATATTGGCAATGCTCTCATGGCTATTGAATATGCAAAATATTCTGACCAGGATGTTTTTATTATGCAAGTGGACTTTGCTAAAGCTTTTGACATGGTCAACTGGGATTTTATCTCACAGACAATGGCTCAGATGGGATTCGGGCCAAAAATGGCTAATGTCATCTACTGCTTGTATGCTGACTCTACAGCCCAATGCATCCTTGGCAATCATCTTTCTCAATCTTGGTCCTTGGGTCGTTCGGTCAAACAAGGGTGTCCACTCAGTGCCCTCTTATATGTCATTGCCACTCACCCAGTTCTCAGATACTCGGATCATCTCACACAACACACACTTTTTTTTGTAAAGCTTCATGTCATTAATTATAGGTGGGAAACCTCAAAACGAGGAAAACCCACCAAAAAGACCATATACAAGGGAGACTGCTAGAGTGTTCACTATGTTCAGTGTGAACATAGTTAAACATCTAAAAACAATCTGTAAAAAGAGCATACAGAGATGAGTCAATCTCATGAAGAGAGAGACAGTCATATAAAGATTGCTGAAGAGAGGAATGAAAGAATGAGTAAATATCCAAATGAGGCCCAGCAAAAACTATCCTGTTGCGAGACTGCCAGGTAGTCCATAAAGCCCAATAGCGAACCCAATCAAAGAAGACTTTATAGGATCTAAGGGGTGAAGGGAGAAGACCGAAGATCCAAAAGTATCCAAAGGGTGCCTGTCGGAAGCGGGCTCTCAAACGTGCAGCAATCCGATCCAATAAAGTCCTGGTGAGAGGACAACTCCACAAAAGATGAAAGACTGTCTCTTGAGAAGCACCACAACTATGACAAGTTGAAGGTGCCAAAAGTCGCCTAGCCAAGAAAAGGCCGACTGGCAAGACTCCAATCAAGCATCTCCATAAAAAAAGTCTACTTTTCAAAGGAAGACTGCATTTCCAAAGAGAATGAAGCCGCTGTTTCCACCAAGCCTGACTTTTATGAAGATGCCAAATCTGATTTGCATGTTCTTGAACCCAAGAGGCAGGCAACAAGAGATGATATATCGAATGAACCGAAAGTTTAGCCATTGATAAAGGGCCTCGTGCAGGTTGTTCTCTTTTAAGGCTCTAATCAACCAAACGATCAGAACGATCCAAATCTGCGATTGGTTCAAAAGGAGCAAGAAGCTCTCGAATAAGCTGCCAGATTGATCTATAATGCATCCCCAGACCAAATTTCCTGGCGGCAACCACAAAAGAAAAATTTCCTGGCGGCAACCACAAAAGAAAGCACATGGCCACCAGCATCCAAAACATCATCAATAAGATAAACTCCTTTCTTTGAAAGGAAATATGCCTTCCTAGGCTCACGTAGAGCCAAGGGAACATCAAAAGCCTTTGACCAATGAATACTCTCAAGGCGAAGCGAAGAAGATTGCGCATTAAGCCTGGGATTCCAAAAAAGATATTGCGTTACCTGTTTCCAGGCAAAAATTAACTTAGATGAAAGAGGGCAGCCGACAATCTTTCCATCGAAATGGCTGAAAATTGCATCCCAATACGTAACAATCCACTTTCCAAAAGCAGGTGAAGACATAGACATACACATATGACCCAACATAATAGCCCATGGTTGGCGCTGTTGTACAAATTCCAACAGCAAAGTGGATTTACGAGCAAGCACATGAAAATGAATATTCAATATGTTCAAGCCACCATGTATCTTTGGAGAACACATCTTTGGCATTGACAAAAGACGAAGACCCTTTTTACGATGTTGCGTTTTCCACACAATTGCCATTGCCAGAGACATAAACCGATCTATATCAGCTTTCCTCCACATAATCAATGGAAGAAAGAACTGTATGTAAGCCATTACAATAGCCTGCACTATCCTGAGACGTACATGAAGAGGCCAAGTGGAAAGCTGCCAATAATCAATTTTGCAATTCAATTTTAGCATAACCCATTGAATCATTTGTGAAGATGACAGCTGCCAACCCAAAGGGTAACCCAAATGACGAACGATATGTCCACCAGGAGGTATTCCACCGGGCCACAATACATGATGCCATTGCTGTACATTAAGCGCAAGCAAGGTAGACTTACGGAAGTTTACTTTCAAACCAGCAGCCAGACCAAAAAGTTCCAAAGCCTCCATTAATCTCTGAAGATCTTGTTGCGTATTCTTGGGCATAAAAAAAGAATCATCAGCATAAGCCTGAGCCAGGAAAGTATGCCCAACAGGAAGCTGTAAGCCATGCAATTCATCAATAGCTTGCAAAAAATCCAAGTAGCAAAGAAAAGGATGTGTGGCAATAGCAAACAACAAGGAACTAAGCGGACAACCCTGGCGAACTGAACGTCCCAATTTCCAAGAATCTGATAGAGAAGAGCTCAAAATCAAAGAAGCATCACTGTCATTATAGAGCCAATACACAATATTTTGCCACTTTGCACCGAAACCAAGATAACTCATAGTCATAGCTATATAGTCCCAATGCACAGAATCAAAAACTTTCTCAATATCAACCTGCAAAATGAGTACATCCTGCTTTGTGTATTTGGCGTATTCAATGGCAATATAAGCATTAGACAAATTATCATTGATTTGCCTGCGAGGCACAAAACCATATTGCGCAGGATGCAAACCACCATGTAAAAATCCTTTAATACGATTTGCCAACATCTTAGTCAGAAGCTTATAGATGACAGGCATAAGAGTAATGGGCCTCCAATCAGAAAAAGCTTCACAAAGATCCCGTTTAGGAAAAAGCTTAACCAATCCTTCTTTCCAAGAAGATGGTAGTGCATCATTTGCCCAAGCTTCATTGATCATATACAGCAATGGTTGTTCCAGCTGAGGCCAAAACACATGGAAAAATTCCACTGTCAATCCATCCCATCCGGGAGATTTCCATCGACCCATTGAACGTAAAGCATTTTTAAGTTCAATATCAGTGAACGGAGATTCTAATTCCAAAGCATCCTGTGGAGAAATAATGGGCCGAACATGATGCAATAAAGCATAACGAGCATTAAGTATGTCAGGTGAAGTAGTTGGCAGTTTAGCAAAAAGAGCTGCAAAATGCTGACTAGCAATATACGAGAGCTCCAACAAAGAATGAGTCCATTGACCATCAGATTTTTTCACCCTTCTGATGCATTCCTTTTGTCTTGAAGCATGTAGATTTTTGAAAAAATCTTTGGAAGAGCAACCCTTGTCTATGATAGCTCGATGTCGCGAACGTGTCAGCCATTTTTGCAATTTTCTCTGATCATTTAGCATGAGGAAGTGCTTAGCTTGCATTAAAGATTCTTGTTCATTGGTATTTAAAACCCGAAACTGAGCAAGATCAGTCATAGATTGACATGTTTCTTTAGCCTGCAAGATCCGATTCCGCAAGTCGGCCATGTAATAACGACCATAATCACAGATCACACCCTGCATGCGCTGAACAAATTGAAACCAAGCAATGTCAATATCCTCATGCATTTGAAGGGGCAAAGGCTCAATGGCTTGCAAAACCATTTCCTTGAAATCAGCATGCACAAGATAACTGTTGTTTAAAAGCAACAGCCTATGTTTCTGAAGAATAGAAACATCCTGTGGCATATCAAAATAAAGGCCTAACCATAAAGGAGAATGATCAGAGAGTAACATGGAGCGATCAATCCATAGCTTGCAAACAAAATCATCGTATTGGTCTGCATGTAACAAGTACCAACGATCCAGACGTGTCCAGATATGTGGAAAAGCATTGTGATTAAAGGTAAACCCTTGCAGACGAGGGAATACATGCTGCCATAGATCCAAAATATTGCAGGAAGAGAGCAAATCATTCCATGTTCTGCGTTCAGCTCCAAGCATATGAGTTCTTCGAGTGGAATTAAATTCAGGAGATGGAGCATTATTAAAATCTCCACAAAGGAATGCATTATGGAGCCAGGGATAAGCCCACATTTGCGACCATATATTTGCCCTATCAGCTGAGCTTTGTGGCGCATAAACTGCTGCAAATTCATAAATTTGTCCATACAATGAACATTGAATGACCATCCATCTGCCAGCAGAATCATTGTAGGCCAACATTGGTTGCAGATCATGCTTAACGAGCATAAAAACTCCCGAGTAATGCTGAGTGCCCGCATAAAATATATCATAACCAGCAAAGTGACCTGATTGACCCACTAAGGTATGCTGATTGTATTCTTGCACACACACCAGATGAGGTTGCATTTTATGTACATAGTGCCAAAACAGCCTAAATTTACCAGGATCACAAAGTCCTCTAATATTGTACGAAAGACATTTTATTGGAGCATCAAACATCAAATCTGTACAAAGGTATATACAGTGAACAGCCAGCAAAAATCAATGCTACATAACAACAACTGAATCAGGGAGAGAGCCCTCGCCGTGAATCAAGAGAGACTCATGCATATTCGTATCAACACACATATCCAAAGCATTTACGGCATCCATACTCGAGGAAGCACCTCGAACTACATCCGACCATATTCTAGAAAGCATAGTCGAAGAAGTAGAAGACTGTGCAATAGTGGTAGATGCAGTCCAATTACATGAAGGAATAGGAGCACGACGAACCATAGTAGCTTTTTTCGGAGTTTTCCATTCAATCGAAGATATTTTATCTTTTCCTTTATCCTTGGATTGATTAGGCACGGCCAAAGAAGAAACAACTTGTGGAATAACTTTAGCTTTTCCTTTCTCTTTCTCCTTTTGAGTATTTCGAGTGGCTTGATTTGTTGGTATCTCCTTAACTTGAGTAGGCTGCACATTCGCTGAAATGGGAGGTACAACAGATAACGGCGGAGGATGCAGCAGAGAAGGACATTCAGAAGCCATATGCCCAAAATTATGACAAGTGAAACAAGCACCTGCAAAGACTCCCCAATTTAATTTGAAATAACGTGCACCCATGCCACGCACATTTTCTACTTCAACAGCAATTGCAGGTGGTTGCTCATGGTCCGTATCCCACAAGATGCAAAATCTATTTTTGTTTCCTGTAGGACGAGGTGCACAAACCACTTTGCCCAGAGTGGCTGCTATACCTGGCAAATGTTCCCTCAAATATTCCGGAAAATCCACGACCTCGACCCAAACAGGACAACAATGCCTAATCAAGGACTGATAGTCCTTGGTCGGGGACCAAGGTAACACATGTACCAACTGTATACCAAACATAAGGGGAGAAGTTTCAAGCATCTGCTGCTTATATTGACCATCAGACAGTAAAACATCATAAAAACCCCTTGCTGCAAAGTGAACTCCATCTACAAAGGGTCCACCTAGAATGGACTGAATCCATTGAGCTACTTCTTGCGCAGAAGGCATTTTGCCCGGAAAGAAGAGGATAATTCCTTTCTCTGAGTATCTACGCAGAGGAGACACAATCGTCGGCAATTTAACCTTATAACTGAAAGAAGGAGGCGGGCCTTCCATTTGACACGACTGTCTACAAAGTCCTCACATAAAGCCTCATATACAAACTGTGAATCCGACGAATCTTGCTTAATCATGGTGACAGATTCAATTGCAGTATGTTGCCTCTTGTTACTGTCTACAACATTATCCCGGCGAGCATAGGTCACAACAGTCTCAGACATAATTGCAAGAGTAAAGTCTGTACAACACTGCCAAACAACTTTTTTTTTTAATGAAAGCTGTATGCTGTATACAGTAGCCTAAAAAATTTCTGCTGATGCGAATCAAAAAGAAGCTCTATTTGCTGGAATGCTGAAACTGACTTCTGCTGATGCGAATCAAAAAAAGCTTTGTACACTGGAATTCTGAAACTGATTTCGGACTGTAGAAAATCTGCAGATGCGAACTGAACCTGAAAAGGAAGGCGAAGCTGCACGGGGAGAGAGGATGGCGTGCGAAGAACTGACAAGAAGAAGCGCATAAACACACACACTACACACACACACACAGCCGCACACACACACACACTCGTACAGGCGCACCGTGTACACACACACACACACACACACACACCTCTCACACAACACACACACACACACACGTGCATGGTGGCACACACCGGCACAAAAGACCGGTCACTCACACAGATGGACGGCAGACTGCTCCTAGACGCTCCTCCACTCCACATAAACACATGCACACACACACATAGATGTTCAGGAAGAGAAAATTGCAACACAAGCTCAACCTCCATGATCTGCAGTGAAAAAAGTGTACTTCCAAAGCGCAAAAGCACAACATACACACCACAGTTGCTAGGGGTTTTTTGAAACGCGCTTCATAAACGTTTCAAAAACATTTCTTTCAAATCCCAGATGTTTAAAAAACGTTTCATACAAAGAGGGGGGAGGGGGGGTGTACATGCCCCAAAATTCATATATAAGTCTATAGTATGCAAAAAAATATGTTGCCTTGCCTACAAAACAATATTGAGCATGCATCATTTACACATTAAAACAAGTTTACAAGTTAAAACTAAAGATTCAGGGAGCTCTCTGGATTAAAAACACCCAAATTGTACTGATAACAAGTGGGAGGGAAAGGAACTCATTTCATTCGAAAGAAACGTTTATGAAACATTTCATAAATAAATAATGAATGAAATGCGTTTCTTTGCAACTATGATACACACACACACCAGACACACACTGTTCTCAAGTGCATACAAAAACACAAGTCTCTCTATCAATAATCCAATCACTATTCCCACAAAAAATACCTACCTGAGGTGATTTGAGATCTGTCTTCTTCGAGATAAAACTTAGGGCACGACCTGAGTAGGCACCAACCAGTGTTTCACCTAAACCCTTCACGACCTATGGAGTGCACAACACCACCAGATTAATCAAACGTGCTGAGAGAACCATGAAAATTTCTTTTTCATGATAAGGACAAACATATGCCTCTATGGCTTCTACCTCCGCATAAATCTCTGATGAGTCATCATTGGAAGGATTGGTTGTGTGGATAACAAAAGCATAATCTGCTCTCACAATTTCTTGGATTAAAACAGCCATGCAAAGATCACTATGGTCTATTTTTGCTTTCCGAGTGCTGAAGTAAGCTCTTTCGTTCCATTTGGAAGCCCATACCTGCAAAATTTTACTACAAATCTTAAACAAACAAAAAAAGACGATTATGACTCACTAGTAATCTTATGAAAACTAGTGATAAATAAATAAAATGCAATTTATGGATACTTCACACAAGAAAGTGAATTAAGTATTATACCACAACATGGAGAATTCAAGGTCTGCTGGATGTCTAACCTTCTTGATTGCAGTCCAAGCCTGTTCCCACCTTTGCTGTCCTTCATCACCAGGCCAAGGCATGTTGGACTTTTTCATGACCAACTTCAAATCTTCAACCTGCAGAACATGTCACAATTCGCGTCACATGCCAGACATGTACATGTCTGCATGTGTGTTTGTGTGCGCGAGCATGTGTGTACATACATACACACATGATCACACATATAGAATCTAGATGCATGTATCTATCTATATGTATGTATGTACATACATACAAACATACACAAAGACTAATAGATAGATAGATAGATAGGTGTGTGCGTGCGTGCGTTTATATATACACAGTTACTTTTGATCAAAAGTAGTTTTATCCACACAAAGAGTACACTTCGCGTGTAAACATGGTAACTTTTAATCAAAGTAAATGTTTCCACACAAAAAGTAAACTTTATTACCAAATTTTCAGGTGCTTGAAGTCCCAAGACTGCCTGGCGGATTTCATGAAGTTTACTGAAGTCTCCCTTTTTCAAAGAATCCTCCAAAGTCTTAATTTTGGCCGCAACATCCTATAATTTGTACCAATTATTACATTATATTTCAACTTTCCACCATGAAACCGGAGGCAAAACTAGATATAAAACACTTAAGCTATAACAAGACTCCCCCAACCCCCCCGCCCCCCCCCCCCCCCCCCCCCCCCCCCCCCCCAACTCTCTAGAAAAGACAGCAAGTGCTCGCCCAAGTGGCTATCTACTCCACCACCCAGAAGGGGGCATGAGTTTGAACCCCAATGTGTGTATGTGTGTGTGTGTGTGTCTGATATGCAAGCGTGCCTGGACACCAACACAAACACACACACACACACAACCCTGCTGTATATTTACCCTGAAACTCCTCTGCCACCCAGGGGGGGGGAGAAAAAGTGTGTCGTCTGTGTGTGTGTTGTTGGCGGGGGGGGGGGGGGGGGTGGGGAAGAGAGGAGAGACAGAGACAGAGAGATCCCAAAATGCAAATACTGGCCTTATTCAGCCCTTCTGAAAGCACTTTTTCGAAAACTCCAAATGGAAGTGCAACAGATGTGGGCACTTTAATCCATGAGGGTAGTTTATTTTTCAAGTGAGCAATATTGCGCGACTTGGCTCCAACCTGCAAGACACCCCAGTTTGTGACCATGTTTTTCTCATTAATTCACTATAGTTATATAGTTTTTATTTTTTGTAAAGAAGGCTCATACAATGTCACCATTGAACTCGTCTGCAGCAACGGCATACTTGCCGCTAAATGCTTTTTTCTTTAGGCTAATACCAGGCACGGGCTCCTCAGCAACAGCAGAACTTCCATCACCACTTGAAATATCTAAGTCACTGATCTCACTGAAACAATTTTGAAGAGCAACCATTCAACATCAAATTGCTTCCTTTTGCACACAACTGTAAAGGATGATGTACATCTGCTTTGAATTTATTGTTTTGTAAACATATGTATGTATATATGCATGTGTGTGTGTATGCATGCACGTGTGAGTGTCAGTGCGCACATGTTCCTCTGTACACATCTAAAATATTCACCTAGTCAGACTGACAAAAAAAGATGCCATATCTGGCATAATCAGCCTTCATAAAGACAATCACTAGACTAATGCAAAGCAATACATAAGGGATCCATGATCAGGATAAAGAGAACAATCACTCTCAAGTTTGCTAGGAAAAACATCACGTAACACAACACTCTAGAGGGCTTGAACCTGTAAACAAGGTCAGATGAGGTTGGTTGCAATTTAAGAAGAGAACCCTTCTTTGCCTGTAGGTCACTGAAGATTTGTGTGTCGAAACACGTAGCAAAGCAGACCTAGAAACACAAACCAAAGGTTGATAAAGAACAAAAAAAAGCATAGACCAAATGAAATGTTAGCCTGTCCATGTTGCACTAACTACTTGCCTTTCCGTTTCGTGCTCGTACTGAGACGTGTGACAACACGTCGGGCATATCTGGGGTTAGAACTGCGACTGCCCCATCGGGGATTTCCTCCTCCCCTTTTACTTTGTTGGCCACTAAGATTGTTGGCCTTTCATAAGCTTTGTCTTGAACTTCCCCAAGATCACCCACCACCTCCACATAGCCACGTACTTCTACTGGGCTGATAACTTGCCAGCTGCACGAAAGGTAGATAATAACTATGACTGCAGAGCCAATGATAGCCCTCCCTCTAAAGCTTACAACATGATGGCAATGACCCTAAAAAATGAACACCTACCTGCCCAGATTGGCAGCAGAGCGTAATACGGGATCGATCCGGTTCAAAAGCTGAGAAAGAGATGCGGCAGAGCCGGATCTGATAATCTCCTCTGTGAATATGTCGATCTGTTTATTAAAAGACAAAATGGCATTACAAAAATCACATGCAAAAATCTACATAAGACAATCAGAAGAAAAACACAAACAGGGACGTACTGCCCATTGCTCGACTCCCAGCAGGCTTCCAAGATACTCAGCCGATGGTTGTAAAAGCCTGTGGTACTGCTCAGCTTTGTCGGCTAGTGCTAGCCTGGTACGATCCAGTACTGCTTTGGCCCTGAGTGGCCACTGTGCATGGCCACTTTTGCATGCCTCGTGAACAGAAGACCATTCCTGTAACAGCAATGGTATACACAATCACTCCACTCTGTTATCTACTCCATGGCCAGTTTTTTTTGAGCAGAGAAAACATGCAAGAGTTGAAAAATCACCTTCAGGCAGTACACAAGCTCCTCATTGTTATTAGATGATAGACACCCGTTCTCGAGCACCATAATTATCATGTAAACAATCTCCTGCAACCATAAATTTTTTGACAATTTTATATAACTTGGATAATACCCATGCATTGACATTGTAATTGCCTTTGCCAGGCTCACACTACTCACCCCAGCAGCAGCACTGCTCAATCCTTCTAGCCCCCGCTCAACTGCAGTTCTGACCGTTGAATCAAGTGCCAAATCTAGAAAAATGATATCCCGTAGCCGATCATGCGCTTTGAGGAGGGATGGTCGAAGTTCACGACGAGACTCGACCAGAGCCTAAAAAACAATTATGGTCATCAAAAACTTCACATAAATGATCACACTACACCTCTAAAACCTCACTTGTTATTCATAAGATAAAACCAATGAAGCTTCCTTTACTGAAAAAAAGGGGTGGTGTTGTTCCTCTAAAGAATCTTGACACGTAAAGAGAAGATAGCACTACTTAAAAGTTCACCTCCAAAAGAGGAATAACTTCCTTGTCCTCAACATGATCCAACACGAACTCCAGAAGTGCCTGCAAACAACATAGGCAATCTCTCAAGTATTACGCAACATTCAAGGCTTTTTTAGAAATCCAATCAAATAAACCAAGTTGGGCCTTACTGGGAGATTAGAAGACAATCCTGTAACTGGGTGGATTTGAACCCCTCCCATGAATCCTTCCCCCTGAGCAAGAGACGAAAAGGAACTACTGTAAGGCTCAAGACAACAAGTTAATATCACAAGATTTCAAACCCCCATCCCCCCCAACTGTGATGTCCAGCAGGTTCACACGCAGGGAACAGGACTGCATGCTACTTTTCTGCTGATGTGAAATGATGCTTTTGTGACCTCTGTTATCTCTTATAGATGTTGCTTTTCAAAATTATATTACAAATCTGCTGTTGAAATTTGTCAACTGGAGACTAGGTCTGATTCATTTCCTCTTATTTCTCTGTGTCATGACATACCATGAAAGGCATGTTAGAGGAATGTGTGAACCAGAAGCTTTACAGAAAGGTACATCTTTTAGGATGACATATTTGGATCTTAACAATGACAAATGTTCACAGTATAAGTCAAGGATTCCTTCTCCTTTCCAAAAAAAAAAAAAAGATTCTTCCATGAGTTAGAACATGCACATTTGGAAAATAGACGCAATAGTGCAATGAGTGTCCATAGAAAGAAAGGGGGAGAGGACAAGCTGCGGCTATCCCACTAGCGACCCTTGTGCAACCCCCACCCCCCCAACCCCCTTTTTTTTACAAACTACCCCACAGCCCCCTCCCTTACCTGCCTTTTTTTTTGTGAAAACCATGCTTCTATTAACGATGACTTATGTACAATATAGGAGATGGACTCAAGATAAGTCCATCTTCAAAGAACTTCAGAAGCAGTAGAATTTGGAAAAACACCTCAAACTTGTCTAAAAGCAATGTCCTCCAATTGTAAGCAGTCATGAAGGGATTGTCACAAATTCATCTTAAAGTAAGAATATGCCTCTAGAGGCGTTTGCACAAATTCACAATTGTAAGCAGTCATGGAGGGATTGTCACAAATTCATCTTAAAGTAAGAATATGCCTCTAGAGGCGTTTGCCCAAACATAGCATTGCTTCTCATCTTCCATATAATCCATAAAGCCCAATTTCTAGTCCATAGAAAGAAAACATCAAAATCAGGAGAGTTGCACACAAAAATTCCAAATATCCAAAAATGATTTCCATATAGCCTGCCTAGAAAGCGACCTGAGATATCATCGGACAATCATCGAAGAAAATCCCTCGTCTCCAAACAACACCATAACAAATGTGGTGCAGTTTCAGAACGAGCTCCACATCTGTAGCTGTCCCTCTCTTAGCAAGCATCTCTGCAACAGGGAGGACACCCACTAAAGAACACCAAAGAAACAATCTTTGCTTTAAAGGAAGCTTACTTTTCCATATACCCAGGAGGGGTTTTTTCCACCATCTTTCACTCTTTTGCATACCCCATAGAGTGTTGCCATGTGCATGAATCCAAGGTGGTGGAAGCAAATGATTATACATGCTAGCTGCAGTTATCTGATTCAAATGTAATCCATGAGCATTGTCAATTTGCCCTTTCACTTTCCAGTCATGCAGCCTGTCATTTTGAACCAGTGGAGGCAATGGTTCATATGGCTGCAATAACCTTTTAATCTTCCTCCAAATCGGTATTATATGATGCAAACCCAAGTTATGCTCACAACAGTGGAAAGGATAGCACATTCCCTGTGTATCATCCACAACATCCTATAGCGTGCGTATACCCAAGGATGCCAAAAAGCATACTTTACATGGTTCTTGCACAGCTAGCGGTTCTGCAAACAAAGAAGACCAGTGCAGACTTTCCAGACGCATAGAGTTACCGATTGGCAAAATCACGTCCCACCCATTTGAGGTCTTTTAATGCAGTCTTCCAATCTTGCACCATTCTTGTAGCATATGGACGGCCCTCAAAACGGCCTAACACTGCTTCCCAGTGTGAATTCATCCAAATTCCATAAGCCATAGTTTTCATGCATGTACACATGGCTGCAAGCATGATTGCCCAAGGCTATTCTTGCCGAAATGGAATAACGGTAGCTTTTCGAGCTAAAACATGGTAGTGAATATCAAACCATCATGGATCTTCAACGAACAAACACAATTGTGCCGCAACAGTTTCAAGGCTTTTTTATTTGTCTTGGTCTTCCACAACAATTCCAAAGCTTCATACATGAAAGCATGCGAATCTTTCTTTCTCCAAACAAGCACTAGGAACATAGGCATTGATCACTGATTGATCATTGTACACTACGTAATCTCACATGCAAGGGCTACATGGATAGCTTCAATTAAGCAAGTTTTGCTTTGAGCCTCTGCAGTACCTATTGTGCCGCATTCTAAACCATCATATCCCAGATGCCATACCATTCGATTTGGCTGAACTATTTGACCTGGCCATAGAAGTCCTTGCCAATCCATACAACGTAACGGAATCAACTTTGACTTCTCAAAATTTATATAGAGTCCCACAGCATTACCAAACAACTTTAAGACACTAATGATGTGTGTGAGATGACTCGGATCATTTTAGGCATGAAGAAAGGGTCATCAGCATAGGTATGTGCCATAAAGTGAGTTCCATCCGCTAATTTCTATAGGCCATGAAGCTAAACTATCTGCGTCAATTTGTCAATGCACAAGAGGATGCATAGCAATTGCATATAGTAATGCACTTAGAGGACAACCTTGTCTTACCGATCTTCCCTACGTCCAATGTCTAGAGAGATCCTTACCCAAAATACATCGGGCAATGCTATCCCTATATAACGAATAGATTACATGCTGCATTTTCGTCCCAAATCCCAAAGCAACCATTACATCAGCTCATAGTTGTTTCTTGTTTATTGTATCCCCTCACTGTACTCCACTCACCTCCATAGCGTACCCCCCCCCCCCCCCCCCCCCCTCTCACTATATTCACACCCTATAAGGGTTTCTGTTTACCTTCCAGTTCCAGTTTCATTTTCTAGGTGCCAGTAGTATCATCTTTATTTTTTCATTTTCTGGTTTTTTATCCAGACATTGTATCAGATCCACCATGATGTAACTTTTTGGTCTCATAGGTCATTATGGCCTTTTGAAGACGTTAATATAACATTGCATTTCATTTTCATTTCTCTCTCTCAACTGTGTGGACCCAAGAGGTGGAACACCGACATAGTGGATCTTGTGGACCCTCCATGAGCTACTCTAGACCTACCTCACCCGAGAGGAGTTACCTCGGACCGAGCCTCTGCACTCCATCGTACCCGGCGCCCTCGACCCCCCCATCGGCCACGATCACCTCATCAGCTCCAGATCGAGGACATGCTCCACCGCCATCGAGCTACCTTTCCACGTGACATAGCTAAGGGAGACCTCTCGACCATACTCATCAGCCCCATGCTTGATATTTTGGAGAGTGGTATCCCATCTACTCAGAGCTGATGTTGCTCCCATGTTTTTATGTTCTTAGTATTCCATTATGCGTTTCCATGGACAGTTTTATATAACCCCAGTGAGATAGCTATGTTTATGTTTTCTTTCTGTTCTATTTTCCATTCCATGATGAGATATGCCATGGACATTATTGTATCACTTTGGTCTCATAGGCCCATTGGGTCTTTAGTAGACACTTAATATATCTTTCTTTCTTTCTTCTCTCTCTCTCTCTCTCTCTCTCTCTCTCTCTCTCTCTCTCTCTCTCTCTCTCTCTTCCATGAAGGGGGCAGTAGAGGCCAGATTGACTAGAGGATATGCAGCACTAGGAGGTCTACAGAGGATGTGCTCACAGGTACAGTTTCAGGAGCCACGCACTAAGCTGTGGCCTTTTGACACGCTGGTCACATCGGCTATGCTATATGGAGTACAGATCTGGGGGCCTAGCCTAGATCGTCACAATCGATCAGGACGCACATACGATGGATGGAGATCGATGGAGAGACCACTTGTGTCCATGATATCTAGGATGATTCGGGCTAAGGCCTCAGTACCCCATGAGATTATCAGAGCCGAGATGGGAGCACCACCGATCGTAGTCGAGGCTCTTGCCAAATCAGTGTCCTTCATTCATAGCACCCGGGAGTTTCCCCGACACCGGTATGCACAACTTGCTTTAGAGTCCTCTCATCAGCTAGACATGGAGGGAGACACTTCATGCTGGTATGCGCAGATAGCATCCTGGTTTGAGCTCCACGGGTTCAATTTAGACAGACTTCCACCCTTCCAGTACTCTCTGGAGGCACCCTCTCTCACCTTGACACATTCTGAGATTAGTAGAGTCATCAGACAAGACCTCATTCAGTTGGGCACTAGGAGGACATGGCTAGAGCCCTCACAGGAGTTGGGGACGAAGATGGCTTTCTATAGAGACCATCTTCTACGCACCACTGAGGATGGCTTTATACTTAGACCGAGCTACATGGATACCCATCTGTCTCATGGATTGAGGTGCGCCATTGGACAGATCCGCACCTCTTCACATCAGTTAGAGATAGAGACAGGTAGATTTAGAGGCATACCTATAGGCGACAGGATTTGTCCGATTTGTTGGATAGAGCCAGAGACGGAGGAGCACTACATCTGTCGCTGCACAGCATATAATGAGATTCGGTGGCGCTACCATTGCCTTTTCAGAGAGGGATTTGGACCATTGGCTAGAGTCATGGACTATTGTGATCAGCGATGCTTGGGTTTTTATCTCCTGGAGATCCGCAGGCTCAGAGAGTCCATAATCAGAAGCAAACGCCCGACTGGCAGCGAGTCCACAGTGCACACAGAGACAGATTACTGACTTCTTTAGAGGGCCTACCTGGGAGGACACACAGCCGACAGCCCAACAGTGGGCACCCCGTGGAACTCTAGTTGAGAGAGCTATCCAGTTGGGCAGATCCAGACGCCCGAGGGTTCGCGGATCCTCACATCGGAGGCGGTGCCTACACCGGAGGATTCAGAGCATCATTGCAAGGCATCGGGTTCGTCCAACCAGGCATCTCACTATGGCAGATATCCATGCCATCCGGCAGAGACCCATGCTAGAGCTCCTAGGATGATTACCACTCCAGCCATATATTGTTGTACTCACTGTCACTTTTCTACTCCCCCGTATTCATGTATTCATGTCTCCATGTACTCATGTACCCCATTTTGACTAGTAGCATTAGCTTCCCACTCTCCCTAGTTGCTGCTTCCGGATGCTCCCTACTGATGTATTGTAGGGCTAGATACTTACCTTCAGTTCTTTCTTTTCTTTTCCAGATAGTGTATCAGATCTCACATGGTTGTAACTTTGGTCTCATAGGTCCCTTTGGTCTTTTGAAGACGTTAAGTTACATCATGGTGGATCTGGTACAATGTCTGGATAAAAAACCAGAAAATGAAAAATAAAGATGATACTACTGGCACCTAGAAAATGAAACTCGAACTGGAAGGTAAACAGAAACCCTTATAGGGTGTGAATATAGTGAGGGGGGGGTACGCTATGGAGGTGAGTGGAGTACAGTGAGGGGATACAATATCATGTGAGACGGGGGGGTACACTATGGAGGTGCCTCCATCTCATAATATGTGCCTTTTGAAGACGTTACTATAACATTTCATTTCATATAACATTTCTCTCTCTCTCTCTCTCTCTCTCTCTCTCTCTCTCTCTCTCTCTCACGGCTCCGCATAGAGAGAGCCTTCGGAGCCATCACAGAGCAGGAGTCGAGGAGAGATGAGGAGACTTACTGGCCGCAAAAGGCGGGCCTTCGTAGAGATACACAAGCTAGAGATCTTTCATTTCTTCATGAGTAGAGATAGCCCTGTCTCATGGCGGCACTTCAGAGAGCCCCGGACCCCGACACCTATTGCAGACCCATAGACATGGCACACATATGCAGAGGGCCTATACCACGCCCCACAGCAGCCACCTATACCATAGGAGCCTCGACCTACCACAGCTAGCTTCTTTACCCACTCGATGGTACAGGAAGCTATCCGCCGCCTACAGCATGGACGGGCCGCCGACCATATGGGCCTGCAGGGTGAGCATCTCATATATGCAGTAGATTCTTTAGCTCCTTTTCTTGCACACCTGTTTAACAGGGCACTAGCAGAGGGTTTGCGGAGTGGACGATGCACACCATTGTGCCGATTCACAAAACAGGGGATATGCTCGATCCGAGCAACTACAGGACGGTTATGATTGGCCACGTGCTGGCCAAACTCTATGGTGCAGTGCTGGAGCAAGAGCTTAGCTTATATGCTGAGCGAGCAGGTTTACGCTCATTAGGGCAGGCACAGGCTTCAGGAGAGCTTTCTCTACCACTAAACATGTATTCACTTTAAGATGTATGATTGATCAGGGCAGAGTGAGAAAGAGAAAGCTCTATTGCTCCTTTGTGGATTTCTGCAAGGCATTTGACACAGTACCACGAGAGAGGCTCTTTCAGCACCCGCAGTCTCTTGGCATACCAGCAGATATGACATGGGGCATCTATGCATTATATGAGCAGGTTTTTGGGCGAGTCAGATGTCCAGGAGGTATGTCCGAGACTTTTGCTAGCACCATTGGTGTGAAGCAAGGATGCCCACTTTCCCCCACGCTATTTGGGTTATACATTGATGAGGTGGCTGACTTCATTACACGGGGAGGCGGATATGGAGTTGATTTAGCAGGTACCTTAGTACATATTATGCTCTATGCTGATGATATTGTATTAGTGTCTGAGTCTCCAGGTGGTCTACAGCAACATCTACATGCACTCGATGATTTCTGCACACAGAGGGGTCTTACTGTGAACCTTGGGAAAACCAAGGTTATGGTCTTTCATACATCGAGACAGGGCAGGAGTCAGCTGACATTCACTCTCGCAAGATGCCAGGTGGAGGTGGTGACGTCATACGTGTACCTAGGGGTTACCTTCTCTACAGCAGCCACACGCTTCACCATGGGTTCAGCAGCCAGAGCTAGATTGACACGGGGATATGCAGCATTGGCTATGCTAGAGAGACAGTGCCACCAGGCGCATTTTCAGGAGCCCTGGACGAAGGGGTGGCTATTTGACACATTAGTCACACCGGCATTGATGTATGGAGCAGCGGTATGGGCGCCAGGCCTTGGTGGACACAGATAGAGAGACCACAAGCCCTCATGATGGCACGCATGATACGCAGCAAACCGTCAGTACCTCATGACATTATCCGAGCAGAGTGCACAGTGGGAGGTACCAGAGGATCTGGAGGAGTGGCAATACTTTACAGGGAGGAGCTTCGTGACAAAATACATGTGGTACATAGAGATGCAGTTGCGAGGTACATGTGGGTCCGAATATGCAGAGAGGGGCTCTGCGAGCTATATGTGGCGGTATGCTACTTTCCCCCAGCCCACTCCAGGTTTGCACCATCAGGAGAGTCGCCCTATATACCACTATATGATGATATCATGAGGCTTGCCAGCATGGGAGACATATTACTATTGGGAGACTTTAATGCATGTACAGGCACAGAGCAGACAGAGTTGTATGATACTCAAGAGGCTATGTACCGGGAGATCACGACAGAGGATGTAGGGTTGCAGAGATCAGCACAGAATGAGGGGGAGATTACAGATTATGGCAGGCTAGAGGATTGGCACGTGTACTACATGCATCTGCCTCATATGCGTTTCCCTGCACTATGATCCCTTCCACCCGCCCCCGCAGCACTGCCCCACAAAACAGTTCGTATGATGATGAGTGTCGTGAGACATGAGCACAGCTACAGCGTGAGATTGCCATTGGTCTCGCACGCATAGACAGGCCAGGATGATCTTTTAGCGCCTTGTGCGGAGAAAGAAACGAGCCTATCTGGCTAAGCTAGAGGAGGAGATCTACCAACACTTCCTGGGGAAGGACAGCAAGAGGGCATGGAAGATGTTTCAAAAGAGATAACCTGGTACTCCGATTACTGCACCTGAGGCATGGCATACTTATGCTAGAGAGCTATATGATGCACCACGACAGCCCCCCACCCCCCCTCCACTGGGAGCTAGACCGGCTAGCAGCACCTTTTTACTATGCAAATGGTGCTAGACCGGCTAGCAGCACCTTTTTTACTATGCAGATGGTGCTAGATGCGATAGACAGGTTACAGAATGGAAAGGCACAGGATCATGATGGGCTAGTTGGAGAGCACTTCTCATATGCACGAGACACTTTGGCTCCGCTCATCGTACATGTGTTTAATCGTGCCATTTGTGGGGGTTTCCCGACAAGCTGGACAGAGCATATCATTCTACCACTCTTTAAGAGTGGGGACCCCATGGTACCAGGCAACCACAGGACGATCATGATTGGTCATTACTTGGCCAAATTATATGGCTCTATATTGGAGTCGGAGCTGAGCCGATGGCATCTCATACACTATCTAGGAAAGAAAAGAAAGGACTGAAGGTAAGTATCTAGCCCTACAATACATCAATAGTAGGGAGCATCCGGAAGCAGCAACTAAGGAGAGTGGGAAGCTAATGCTACTAGTCAAAATGGTGTAGGCACCGCCTCCGATGTGAGGATCCGCGAACCCTCGCCCAACTGGATAGCTCTCTCAACTAGAGTTCCACGGGGTGCCCACTGTTGGGCTGTCGGCTGTGTGTCCTCCCGGGTAGTCCCTCTAAAGAAGTCAGTAATCTGTCTCTGTGTGGACTCGCTGCCAGTCGGGCGTCTGCTCCTCATAATGGACTCTCCGAGCCTGCGGATCTCCAGGAGATAAAAACCCAAGCATCGCTGATCACAAACCACATCAGGTTGACTGTATAAATCACCTAAAGTACGGAACTAGAGAAAGAAATGCCAACAAAGGAAGAATCCAAATTTCCTTATCCGAACACAACAAGATAAACTTGTTTGAACTCTAAAGAAAGAGATTTCAACAAGTGAAAATGCCAATGGGATTACCCTCATCAAAACATGCAGGCTATAGATAAAAGAAATTTATTCCAAGGGAGATATCACTGCCTCTTCCGAGAGGGTTTTGGGCCACGAAGGGTCATGGAGTTTGAGGATCAAAGATGCCTGGGATTGTTTCTACTTGAGCTCACGAGATACAGAAATGAAATGAAATGAAATGTTATATTAACGTCTTCAAAAGGCCAAAGTGACCTATGAGACCAAAGTTACAACCATGTATGCTGTGCAGCGACGAGACAGATGTGGTGCTCCTCCGTCTCTGGCTCTATCCAACAAATCTGACATATCCTGTCTCCTGGAGGTATGCCTCTAAATCTGCCTGTCTCTATCTCTAACTGATGTGAAGAGATGCGGATCTGCCCAATGGCGCACCTCAATCCATGAGACAAATGGGTATCCATGTAGCTCGGTCTAAGTATAAAGCAATCCTCAGTGGTGCGGAGAAGATGGTCTCTATAGAAAGTCATCTACAGATCTGTGTGTGTATCCTCTATGCTAAGAGGTCTTGAGGGTTGCCAGATTGGACATGCAGGTTTCTTTTCCTTGACTGGCTTTGTTGTACTTAGTTAAGCTTTTCCATTGAATTTGAATAAAGAAATACCGAAAGGGGCACCAAGCTTTGGGGCCAATAGGTGTCGTCTTGTTATTTGTGTAGGAGGACTCTGGCTCCCCAGTGTCTGTGTTTTACTTTGCTGAATTTACAGTTTTGAGAGAGCATGTTAAATGTTTGCTTACTGCCCTTTGGGATTCTTCTGAAGGCCGGTTTCAAGGTTCCGTTGCCGGGACATATCATCCACTTCTTCAAGAGGGTTTTCTCGTGGTTGTCTCGGGATACACGCTGCTGTAAAAAATCAGCAAGATGTCAAGAAGCTATGAGGATTGGGAAGATGAGGAATAGGACTCCTTTCTTGTAAGAGAAGCTGAACATGAACAGACTGCTAAAGATGCACTTAATGCACATGTAGCGCAGTCAGATGACTCTGGGACAAGCAAGAGTGGATATGCAAAAGAAAGCAACCGATAGTCACGCGCTCTTTGGAGTTTGCATTGGGTGACTAGATGCTTTTGTAGTGAGGTAGCCTCTTGTTGGCAGTTTACCAAATCACTGAAGGATTCATTGTGCGTCATGTGAGTCTACTTGGACCTTTCAAGGATGAGATGTGCTTACGGATGTATCAAATGCAGTCCTTATGGTAGTGGAAGAACGTCATGTGGTTCTTATACCAGGAGCAGATACTGGCACATGAGGAAAGGGAGGCTCAAGGCAAAGTTTCCTGTCGCTAGCCTGTGAATTATACACTTTTCACTAATGGATGCGATATGGATGGAGGAGGGTGACTTTGCAGATTCACCCCAGGATTTGCAGCTTTATCTTGAGGCTTTTTAGTTGGAGCCGACTCTTGTCAAGGCTCATACAAGTTCAGCTAAGCATGGGTCTAGGGCATTACCTGGTGCTCAAGAGGGGGGGGTAGCACCTCCACTCCCTTGGGGTAGACAAGCTCAAATTGATATCTAGAAGTTGCTTGGTGTTTCATTGCGTATTCACTCGGGGTACTGCTAGCTGACAGTATATCTGCTTGTTGGGACTTCTATGATCTTGTGTTCTAGATACATGAGATGGTAAAGTTGGGTATGGTTCACAGTCGACCACACCTTAAACTATAGTTGCAACTATGGATATCTCTCTTGACAGGAATGGTTTGCAGAGATAGTGTTTGCCTTGAGAACTAGAGTATGACTGAGGAAGATTGGGACACTAATCTTTGTCATATGGTTCTGGCTGTTTTTGACCACACGGTTGGTCAAACACTTCAAGACTCCACGGAGGGCGTAAGTCTTGCGAGCAACTATGGAGTTAGATCGAACTATGTTTAAACACGTATACGTACACTTCTTGTGGTAGTATTGCATTTTGGTGCCATTGGATCTTGGTATCAATGAGAATACATGGGAAATACTCCGGATTGTGTTGTATGAGGAATATATGTGGCTATGATACATCAGGTACTTCAGTATGTTCAGGGTGTACCACCAGTTGTGGGTCTTGCGGGATGGCCATATGAGAAGTGGATACAGCATCAAGTTGGATATATGTATAGAGTACCTACTAGATGTATGTTTGGATGCATTGAGTGCTTCATATGGTCATGATGTACCACTAGTCGTGGATCTTGCGGGATGGCCACGAGCGTAAGGCTTGCGAGCAGCCCTTAGACAGTGGGTAAAGCATCTTGAGGAGCATGTTGCTTGTGAAAGTGAAAGCATATGTGTGTCGTATGTGGAATGATACCCGGTTTTGTTTTTGGCTAACTCAGGTTATATGTTTCCACTTGGTTTTAGACTTTTACTACAGGTTTTAAAGAACGTAGCAAGAGGCTTATGTCACTTGGCGGTGACAGTGTGGCCATATTGTGCAGGATGATTTGGTGTCATCGTATGGGCACAATTGAGGGCTAGTGCTTTTGTCATATGAGCAGTCTTTGCTTGTGGGATCCTTTGCCATGCTTTTGAGTGCAATCGGAGAATGCCATCACTCTATGTATTGTCAGCAATTATATGTTTGCACAGATCATGGCTATGGAAGGGCAACAGGTTGGAGCAATGGCTTTATGACAGGGACTGCTTTTGGGCAGTTTGTTACAGCTTGCCAGGGCTCATGTGTTCATGATCATGCATGATTTGGTCATGCACACGAGTTGTGGGCTATTGTATATGCTGATGTTGTGGGAACACAGCTTTGTTTTGGGACTGTTTATGGGTTGTTTTGGTTGGCTACAAGTACAACTGTGTGCCTGGGTTTTTGGCTGCATTTACAAGGTCACATGGATGTGTTTCTTAGCATGGAAGTGATGCAAGCTCGTATGGGTGGATATACATAGGGCACATTGCTTTCTTCCTGCTTGAAAGGAACAAAGGGACCTGCAGTTTTGGGCATACCCATGTATCTCAGTTTTGGCGCAGAATTACAGCCAGACATATTCAATTAGAACTCTCTTGTTTGTGTGCCGTGTTGGTGCTATGTTTGAGACGGTGCTATGGATGATTTCATGTGGGGGACAAGACAAAGGTTTCATGCTAGGTCAGACCAAATGTTGCATGGGAAACAGGTCATCGGATGCACGCTGGAACATGTCTTTGCTTCGCGCGGAAAACATGCTTTTGGTTTTTCTAAGAGATAGGGTCACATGCAAGCAGTGGTTACAGGAATGGACACATGTTTGGTATAGCCTTGCTGCTGCTGATTGGACAAGTGAGGGAATCCATGGTTAAGATGGACAGGACCCTTGGACGGCAGAGATAGATGGTTCAGATGTGTCTATTGTATCATATGTTGTGCTGTCACATGAGTTCTCTTTTGGAAACAGATTAGAGTCCTTTTTGCTAGAAATAGAAGCACTGGATGTCTCACGATGTATGTTGTCCATAGGGTGACAAACTATGGGTAGTTGAGGTACCTTGATCGTGGGAGAAAGCTTCTGTTTGCAGGACTCAATGCATGAGAGTCTTTTGACTATGGGTAATCCGTTGTTCACTTGCAATGCAATTGAGGACGCTTGCCATTTTTCAAGAGGGGGGTATGTCATGGCCTTGTGAAATTGTTGGTACAGCATATGTGTGGGCATGGTGGTCTGTGAGTAAGATGAACATTTAATTGTTCATACTTGGGTGCCCGGACAAAAAGTTAACTTGTGGACATCCCCAAGTGTGAAGGGGGACCAAAGGATTAAAGCTTATAACCTTAAGTGGCCCCTAGGAATAAGTGGCCCCTAGGCATAAGTTATAAACTTGGGTGGCCCCCTAGGATTTTTATGGGGAGAGGGGACTACTCTACTTTTACAGTACACGCCTCCCTCTCTATCTCTCTCTTGCTTTTTCTGAAGGGAGGGCGCATACAGCCTAGGTGATTGCAAGCGTGGAGAGAAGGTGGCTGCAGCAGAAAGCACACAGTGGGCTGCAAACGCTTGGAGTTGGCAGTTGCGCAGGTGCTCACCAAACCAGGTTGCAGGTGGACAGAACTGCAGGTGGCTGTAGGACAGCAGCTGTACAGAGCTGGGCGTGGGTTTTTGCAGGCGGCGGCTGCAGGACAGTTGGTACACAGAGGGTTGAGCGAGGGAAGACTACTGGCTGGCTGTTACAGAGCAGTAAGTACAGCCTGAAAATCTCTCTCTCTCTCTCTCTCTCTCTCTCTCTCTCTCCTCCTCGTGTGAGCTCACGAGGGCAAAGGCAGGTGGCTGTAATTCAGGACAGCAGACACTATTCCTTCAGGGCTGGTGTATCTGATGAGGACTGGATTGAGGGACAGCAGTGTACCGGCTGAATATCTCTCTCTCTCTCCACTCGCTTACAACTGTTTCAGAGTTGTTTCATCTGGCCCTTTGTGAGAGGAGGGGTTTGGCGGTTTGAAGGGTGGAAACAGAGAAAGATTGTGGATTTGTTCTTTGGCTGAGTTTGAGGCTACGATCATGGAACAACTAGATGCGTGCTCAAGGCTTCCCTGTTGCATTGTCTTGGTTGATTAGAGGAGACAGCAGTGTGTTGCTTTTGTGGGACACAGATCTGTGTGTGTATCCTTTACGCTAAGAGGTCTTGAGGGTTGCCAGATTGGACATGCAGGTTTCTTTTCCTTGACTGGCATTGTTGTACTCAGTTAAGCTTTTCCATTGAATTTGAATAACGAAATACTGAAAGGGGCGCCAAGCTTTGGGGCCAACAGGTGTCGTCTTGTTATTTGTGTAGGAGCACTCTGGCTCCCCAGTGTCTGTGTTTTACTTTGCTGAATTTACAGTTTTGAGAGAGCGTGTTAAATATTTGCTTACTGCCCTTTGGGATTCTTCTAAAGGCCGGTTTCACACAACCCTTTAAGGGGGCTGTTCACACACAAACACAAGCGGATACACAAGTTTGGGATGGAAGCCCTTAACCTAGCATGCGAAGACCTGCTGTAAGGCTGTGAGGACAGACTACAAAATCTGCTGGAAACTACTGTGGGATTCTAAAGAGTGCTGCAATAGACATATCGATATACGGAACTAGAGGCAGAAATATCAACCAACCAACCAAACATGGTTATCAAAAATGACCTTTGCCGGCTCTACAGAATGACCTTATTCTCACACTGACCAAGGAGAGTATAGATAACATGGGGTTCAATTATCGCATGCATTTGAGGATTTCTATAAGGCATTGCCATGTTTAATTACTTGGGTTGCATGCAGAAACAGGCTGAGAGGGGGATCTCACAAAAGAGTGCAGGTATGCATGGTAACACACAGAAGGTTGAGACAGCACGCTATGATTCATTATTAAATACAACAACATTTTCAGGGTACACTATGATTCATAACACACAGGAGATTGAGACAGAGGAGCACGCTATGATTCATTATCAAATACTACAACATTTTGAGGGTGCTCTAATTGGCCAACCACTGCCAAATGCGAGAGACAAATGACACCAGCCCATGAGGCTGCGTAATCAGAGCTTGGATTGAGACCCACCTACAGACTTGTCTTAAGGCATCTTAAAGACACACACAATCCCAGATTCTGAAGCCACATCCATATCCCAGAGAACATTATGGAGAGCCTAAAAGAGGCACCGGATATGAAGAAATAGATCCTGGATATAATCCATGGCACAAGGTAGGTTCACCATCTATTCCAGAAGATGAGATTCTGTGCCGTATTTGTAAACCGGTGTTGGATGGAAAAACTTGCCCCATTCTTTACAGCGGTGACTGTTTCCTTTGACTGTGTGTGCAGCTCCCTTTTCTTTTTTCACCGCCACTTTTACAAGCAAGAATCTTCAAGGCCTCTGTATTTACACTCCTGCACTGTTTTTTTTCTGATTCCCTTTGTTTCTCTAAAACCTTGGTTTGAAGCACTTGAGATGAACAAACAAATGTTACACCGACTACCCATACTTGATAACGAACCACTTTTACCAGCAAGGATCTTCAAGGCCTCTTGTGTTTACCCTCCTCCAATGTTTCTTTTTGAATTCCCTTTGTTTCTCTAAAACCTTGATTATAAAGCACTTGAGAATGAACAAAGAAATGTTACACCATCTACCCATGCTTGATAATGAAGAACTATAGGACAAAGACAAACCTCAGAAGAATAACCCATGCAAGTAGAAATCGCAGATTCAAGATCTGCTCCTGAATGAACTGCCTGGAAAAAGAGGGGAAAAAAACATTAGGTGATCGTGCAAATAAATCCCAACGATAAGAGGAAAAAGAACATTAGATGATCATGTGAATAATGATATGAGAATCTTTCTGTGTAAATCAATCAAAAAAAACCTTGAGTGTCTTCAGATAGGCTGTCAAATCGCGAATAAGACCCTCTTTCTGGTCCGGTCTAAAGCGAGGCTCTGATACTATGGGTCTATCATAGCTTGCAAGTCGGTCCTTTGTAACACCATTAGCTTTCAAAGTTTTCCAATAAGCATTGATATCTAAATCACTTTTGATGTAATCAAGTAGCGCCTGCAAGGCAAAATCATGATATTAACAAGTCCAAAACAAGAAAACAGCAATGTTAAGCTTTTGGACATCATTGACTCAAATAAAAACCTGGCAAATCACAACATCATCCGGACTTGTATTGTTATGAAGCTTTTGGTGCCACTCTTCCATCATACCTCCCTTGCAGTCATTCTTCCGCTGAGGTCATAAAAGATTGGAGTCGAGTTAATAATTTCCTAGTGACAAGATGCTTGAGCATGTTTTGTGCATCTAATAAGGCTGGTTACAGAAATTGCCCGCCTGTAGGACGGGTGGAGCGCTAGGCTGGCGAGATTGCTGGCAGGCAGCCTGGATGGCCCACCACTGTCGGCCTGGAAAAACATCTCTGTAACCAGCCTACGTTCAAACAGTTTGTCATGCATTACAATGAGGACTTAAATAAAAGAGTCACCTGTACAACTAGTATCTCATCCCTGATACGCTGCCCTACATCACCTTGACCGCCTCGACCGACTGTAGACATAATAATCCTGACAATCTCTCTGTCTCCAGGTTGGTCTCTAAAAATCTCTTGAAGCAAACCTGTGAGCCGGTCCTGGGCAGCACTGATCTCTCTGCAGCAGGATAAATAGAATAGAATTCACAGCCACAATTAAACCTTAAAATGGTTCAAATTAATTAAAATGTTATTACACTCACCGTGGCTTAACATTATAATTTTTGTTCCAAGTTAGCTGTCTGGTGGCCATGAACCTCATCCAGACAAGGATTGCTACCAAGGGTAGCTGACCTCCACCTTTAGCTTTCATGGTCAGATCCGTGGCTATGTTGAATCTGCATAATACATTGAAAATTTAGTTGGCTAATCCTAGAAGAACTTAACAAAGCGAGAATAAGGCCCTTAGAACAACAGCCCATGAAACCCCGACAGACAAGCTAGATTGCCCAAACATGAGCAGCCACCCCATTGTCAGATTCTCCGACACAGAGGGATGGGGCTAATGTACAAGGGGCCTAAAATCCTTGAGTCACAAACCTGTGCATCAAAGACCTTTCAGCATCACTTTCACGGTCTGCAATCTGCTCTAGCAGCCATTTGGCAGTTCCTTCACCACCTCCAAGGTCCTGTTTAAGAATATCTTTTAGCTGACCATAAAACAGTACTTTGCAATAAGAAGCGTAATTAGTGACGCTCCATCTTTCTAAGGTGCTGCTCCAGTACCTTTTTCGGCTTCTTGTCTGCCTCTAAGGAGATGTAGAAATCAGAACCATTGTTTTTATCCAAGAATCACCCGACCGAAAAACGAATGGGATGCCAATGATACCAGAGTCACTGATTTTAATCTCCAAAGCCTGATACCACCAACGCAAACAAGCTGTGTGTGTTGATCAAAGCTAGAAAACCTCAAGAAAGCACAAAATCGCATGCATGAAACTCAGAACGTTCGAGAATTGATACCTGAAAAGATGAATCACCAGCCATGCCATCTTTGAACACAGTCTCACAAGAGCCTTCAAGTGGTGTGGAGTTGGGAGGAATGATACCTTCTGGAGGGGCCTGTTAAAAAAAAAAATATAGATAAGCAGCGCCTATTTTGAGGCCTCATATCTTTTCTCTGAGCTAACATCTTCAAATTCTGCCTATCAAAAGTATCACCTGCCACTCTCCCTTTGAGCTTTTTGACACTGCCCAATGAAGAACAAGTGACTCTTTTACATCTGATGCAAACCAGACATGACGGTGTTCTCCTAGACTGACAGCCCAAACCTGATATATCACGAGGTAGCAAACAAATCATCTCTCTCTCTCTCTCTCTCTCTCTCTCTCTCTCTCTCTCTCGCTGCCTGCCTGCGCCCCCCTTCGCTCTCTCTCGCGCTGCCTGCCTGCACCCCCCCCCTCCTCGCTGCCTGCCTGTGCCCCCCTTCGCTCTCTCTCGCGCTGCCTGCCCTTCACCCCCCCCTCCTGCTGCCTACCTGCGCCCTCCCCCCCCCCCCCCCCCCCCCCCCCCCCCCCCACGTTGCCTGCCCTTCGCTCTCTCTCTGCCCTCCCCCCGTCTCTCTCTCCTGCGCATCTCTCCCTCCCCTAGATCCCACCTGTGCGCCCTCTTTGCCCGCTTGCACCCCGCCCTGTGTCCCCTCCATCTCTCTCTCTCTCCTGAAGGTCAGCACCATGTTGAGACCAACCCTGGTCTGCTGAAGTAACAGTCACAGCCCACAAGGATTAACGACAAAAGAAACGTCATGGAGGCACGTATGGAAAAGCTCGAAAAGATGCTGAAGGATTGAAGAAAACCACGGACAGCAACCTCAACACTGTCCAGAAGAACCTCCTCAATCGCATTGCTAAGCTAGAGACCGAGGCAGAAACATGGAAGAAAGAAAAGGAAACAATGCAGGAGGAGATTGCCCAGCTTAAAGGCGAAGTAGCTTCACTGCGTGAACGCCCAGAAGAAGGGGAAATACTCGAGGCAGACAAAGAAGCCATGAAGGAGGAGCTCACCCAGACAATTACCAAAACCCTGGAGGGCAAGATGGAAGCAGTAAGAGAAGGATGGGTGGAAGTGGTCAAGAAAAACATTAAGAAAGAAGTACAAGAGGACACGCACATGGTCCAATCCACACTAGATGAAGAGAAGATGAGGAGAATCCGTCGCCTGAACATACGCGTGACATGTATTCTAGAGACAGAGGGGTGCACCCCTGAGGTGGACGGCCCAAAGCCCTAATGCTACAGTTCGCAGATGAAGTGAGCAGGCAAACCTTCATGAGACAGAGAGTTATTCTGAGAAACCTACCAGGGGACCCCATCTACTTTGATGATGACCTAACTTGGATGCAGAGACAACATAGGAAATCATGCATGCCACAAATTAAAGCAGCACGTGCTGAAGGGAAAAAGGCACATTACAGAGACGGCCATGTATACATAGAGGGCAAGATGGTGGCATAGCGCCATATGGCCTATGGGACACAGGAAATTATCAAGAAGCACAAGGAGATATATGCAGCAGTTTGGAACTGCAATGGGGCTCTATGGACACATCCAGGCAGACTAGAGGAGGTTATGGAGAACCAGGACATCATGTTTTCTGACAGAGACACATGAAAGCCCAGAGAGAGGCTTACCACGGGTAGCAGGGTACCAGTGGGAATCAGTGTATAGACAAGGGATGCGACAGGGCACTTCCAGAGGCTCAGGTGGGATCGCTATACTATTCAGACGAGCACTACACCAACGTATCAGGGTGGTGTCGAGAGACCCAAAGGCGCGCTACATGTGGATTAGGATTAGCCTACAGCTCTCAGAGGTGAGAACAGTTTACTTGGCAATATGCTACTTCCCGCCGAAGGGGTCGAGATTCAACACAGGTCACATGGAGGACCAGATTGGAGGAGGAGAGGAGAGAGGGGCCCTTCCTAGTGAGTCTCCATACGCCACTCTATCCGCAGATATCCTACACTATTCGACCATGGGGGAGGTTCTCCTGATGGGGGACTTCAATGCACGCACACAGAATCGACAGTGTGAATCATTCGACTTCACAGATCCCCTCATCCTACAGGCACTAGACGATGTAGATGCAGGGACCACAAGGATGTTAGAGGACAGTGGGCCAGACAGTACAGGTTATGGGCAACACCTTCTGGACCTGGGAGCTAGACACCATCTCGTTATTTATAACGGGATGTCACAATGGCCAGAATCGGGAAGACTCACATGTTTCCCATCATCAGGAGGCAGCAGCACTGTGGACTACATATTGGGCTCGTGGGAGAGCACAGACCTGATAGACTCTTTCACTATCCCTACATGCCCCATTGGTGCGGACCATACTTATTTGGCTTTTTCTCTTAGGAGCTCTCTTGATCTGCCACCCCCGACCACTCAGGCATCTCGTACCATCTTCCACTTTACCCAGGAGCTTGCAGACGTTTATGATTCAAAAGTACATGATGGCCTCTTTGGTATGGACCCTACAGCACCCATTGATGTACTGACAGCCCAGCTTTCACACATACTGCACACAGCAGCTAGCCACAGCTTTCCACACCATCTCCAGACATGGAAGCCACCTAGATCCGGGGACATGCCCCATAATAGATGGTATGATAAAGAGTGCAGAGAGCTTCATCGACATCTCTGAGCCCAGATAGCGAAAGGGGAAATAACACAGCAGCAGGCCAGTAGACAGATGCGGTCTCTTACACGCCATAAGCGACGCACATATGAGGAGGCTCAATACTGGGACATCTACCACATGCTCGTGAGCAAAGATGCAGCCACTGCTTGGCGACGACTCAGAGAGCCACGCCCCCCCACCCCGATTACTGATCCTCAACGCTGGCAGAGTTATGCAGAAGGGCTTTATGATGTTCCGCACCAGCCACTCATCCCTCGCCCCACCGAGACTCCACCGACCTCATCGGTTTTCTTTACTACCGATATGGTATCTCGAGCTATACATAGATTCCAACATGGGAGAGCTGAGGATCACACCGGCTTACAGGGTGAGCATTTCATTTATGCAGCTGACACACTCTCTCCTTTTATTGCTTACCTCTTTAACAGGGCTCTGGTAGAAGGTTTCCCGGCTGAGTGGACAATGCACACTATTGTACCGATCCACAAAGCTGGGGACATGTTGGACCCCGGTGATTACAGGACCATCATGATTGGTCATACCTTGGCCAAACTCTATGGGGCTATCCTGGAGGCAAAATTGAGCACACACACTGAGAGGAAGGGGCTTCGTGCCCCTGGTCAGGCAGGTTTTCGGCGAGCCTTCTCTACTATTGATCACATTTTCACCCTGATTGACCAAACTCGGGCACAGAGACAGAGACTCTATTGCTGTTTTGTGGACTTCCGCAAAGCCTTCGACACAGTCCCGAGAGAGCGCCTCTTCCACCGCTTACAGACACTGGGCATACCCCCCGACATGATGTGGGGGATTTACAGATTATATGAGCAAGTGTTTGGACGAGTTAGATGCCCAGGGGGACTATTAGATATGATTGCCAGCACCATTGGTGTGAAGCAGGGCTGCCCTCTCTCCCCGACACTCTTTGGCTTATACATCGACGGGGTAGCAAACTACATCATACACGGAGGAGGCTCTGGGATTGACATCTCAGGTAAGACTGTACACATTCTATTATATGCTGATGATATCACTCTTGTGTCGGATACTCGGACAGGGCTACAAAGGCATCTACAGGCCTTGGATACTTTCTGTGCGGAGCGAGGACTCAGAGTGAACCTTGGGAAAACCAAGGTTATGGTCTTTCATACATCAGCAGCAGTTAGATGCCAGACTATCCTTACACTAGCCCGGGGACAGGTAGAGGTGGTGGGCTCATATGTATACCTTGGGGTCACATTTACTAGCTCATCAGGGAGATTCTCTATGGCACAGGCAGCCAGAGACAGAGTGACACGAGGGTATGCAGCACTAGCAATTTTGGAACGCCAGTGTCACACCAGGCACACTTCCAGGAGCCCCGTACGAAGGGGTGGCTATTTGATACACTAGTTACTCCAGCATTGATGTATGCAGCAGCAGTATGGGCACCAGGTTTGGCTACATCCTCATGGACACAGATAGAGCGCCCTCAGATTTTGATGCTCTCACGGATGATCTGCACCAAACCTTCAGTACCACATGATATCCTTCGAGCGGAGTTTGCTGTACCACCTATGTTAGTAGAGGCCATGTTCCAGACTATATCTTTTACACACAGGATGCAGGAGCTCCCACTAAATCGGGTATCTCGGGCTACTTTTGAGGCATCCAAACAGCTTGCTGAGGGACATACCTGGTCATGGTACTCCCAGGTGGTACAGTGGATATCATCACAGGATTGATATTGACATATTACCACCCCTTACAGTATGACCTAGCTGCACCACACAGACGCCTCTCTCAGAGAGAGGAACAAAGGCATGAGACATGACATTTGGCAGGGCCACATACAGGAGACTTGGCTATCTCCCAGTCAGCCACTCCCGACGAAGATGCTCGACTACAGAGACCACTTCTTGAGCACCTCCACAGACGGCTTCATCCAGCGACCACGATACTTGGAGGTCCACTTATCACATGGAGCCAGAGTAACCATTGGGCGACTAAGGGTCTCATCACACCAACTAGAGATCGAGACTGGGAGAGCAGCACGCATCCCTCCAACAGAGCGCATTTGCAGATTATGCCAGACGGGGGTAGAGACAGAGGAGCATTTTGTTTGCCAGTGTGGTGCTTTGCAGGAGATCAGGGCATGCTATCCTGAGGTTTTTAGAGGGACCACATCACTTAGACAGATCTGGGAGAGATCGGACCAGAGACAGCTAGGCAGACTACTACTAGCACTACAGAGACACAGGGAGATCTTACTTCAGACACCTGCACATCATAGCGGAGGAAGACAATCCCAGTTGACTGACTTCTTCCAGAGATTGGCACCAGTAGCCCAGCCACACACATTGGGAGTGACATCTCAGTGAGCGGAGGAGATTCGAGCTAGGCGACGACCCAGACTAGCCGGCTACCAGACACCACAGCTACACCACAGAGAGATCGCGGCCATCCGGTCTCGACACCAACAGGAGGTCCAAGAGCAACTGGCACATTTTCGCTCTAATCCAGGACGCATGTTCCAGACA
This sequence comes from Cibotium barometz, assembly GCF_041138505.1. Classification (NCBI taxonomy): domain Eukaryota; kingdom Viridiplantae; phylum Streptophyta; class Polypodiopsida; order Cyatheales; family Cibotiaceae; genus Cibotium; species Cibotium barometz. The sequence continues at coordinate 39,178,981 of NC_141085.1, read as the reverse complement.
TTTACGGCATCCTCAGATCGGATGTATGACATATTGTACCCAAACTATGGGACTGGATGGAGTTAGGAGTAGATAACATATCATACTTGTATCACCCCTTCAGCATATAGAGATGCATTAGTAGCCCTAGTACTCCATCCACACCCTCTCCTTTGTACACCACTATTGAGTCCCCTATGGTCGTGTTGTCATACTTGTACATTTTATTCTCACTCCACATTTTCCTCTTGATGACTGGAGGAACATCATTGTACTACTTGTTTGTCTCATAGGCCAATTTTGGCCTTTTGCAGACGTTAATATATCTTTCTTTCTTTCTTTCTTTCTTCTCTCTCTCTCTCTCTCATCAGAGGACACTGGACCAGACAGAGGACATTATGGGGACCACTTACTAGAGTTGGGAGCTAGGCATCGTCTCGTTGTTTATAACGGGATGCTACAGTGGCCAGGATCAGGAGGGCTGACATGCTTCCCACATGGGGGTCATACACGGACCGGAGGCACGATGGTAGACTACATTATGGGGTCTTTGGAGGCATCACAGCTTGTCACCTCATTCTCCATCCCACCTCGTCCTATTGGGGTAGATCATGCATACTTGGCATTTTCACTAGCCGGATCACAAGTATCACCAGCCCCCCACATACCGACCACACTACCATCTACTTCACACATGACATGGCAGACATATACACTGACAGAGTAGAGGATGGGCTCCTACTCATGGATCCCCTGGCACCTATGGATACCATTACAGCCCAGTTGGCATCACTCCTACACACGACTGCATTATAGAGCTTCCCACATCGTGTCCACTCAGGAGAGCCTGCGAGATCTGGGACTATGCCCCAGAACAGATGGTATGATGACGAGTGCAGAGCCCTATACGCACGGCTCCGCATACAAAGAGTCTCGGGAGCCATCACAGAGCAGGAGTCGAGGAGAGAGATGAGGAGACTTACTCGCCGCAAAAGGCGGGCCTTCGCAGAGATACAGGAGCTAGAGATCTTCCATTTCTTCATGAGTAGAGATAGCCCTATCTCATGGCGGCACCTCAGAGAGCCTCGGACACCGACACCCATTGCAGACCCACAGACATGGCACACATATGTAGAAGGTCTATACCACGCCCCACAGCAGCCACCTATACCTCGGCGACAGGAGCCTCGACCTACCACAGCTAGCTTCTTTGCCCACTCGATGGTAAAGGAAGCTATCCGCCGCCTACAGCATGGACGGGCCACCGACCATATGGGCCTACAGGGTGAGCATCTCATATATGCAGTAGATTCTTTGGCTCCTTTTCTTGCACACCTGTTTAACAGGGCCCTAGCAGAGGGTTTGCCTGCGGAGTGGATGATACACACCATTGTGCCGATCCACAAAACAGGGGATATGCTCGATCCGAGAGCAACTACAGGACGGTTATGGTTGGCCACATGTTTGCCAAACTCTATGGTGCAGTGTTGGAGCAAGAGCTTAGCTTATATGCTGAGCGAGCAGGTTTATGCTCATCAAGGCAGGCAGGCTTTAGGAGAGGTTTCTCTACCACTAACCATGTATTCACTCTGAGATGTATGATTGATCAGGCTAGAGTGACGAAGAGAAAGCTCTATTGCTGCTTTGTGGATTTCCGCAAGGCATTTGACACAGTACCACGCGAGAGGCTCTTTCAGCACCCGCAGTCTCTTGGCATACCAGCAGATATGACATGGGGCATCTATGCATTCTATGAGTAGGTTTTTGGGCGAGTCAGATGCCCAGGAGGTATGTCCGAGACTATTGCTAGCACCATTGGTGTGAAGCAAGGATGCCCACTTTCCCCCACGCTATTTGGGTTGATGAGGTGGCTGACTTCATTACACGGGGAGGCGGAGATGGAGGTACCTAAGTACATATTATGCTTTATGCTGATGATATTGTATTAGTGTCTGAGTCTCTAGGAGGTCTACAGCAACATCTACATGCACTCGATGATTTCTGCACACAAAGGGATCTTACTATGAAGCTTGGGAAAACCAAGGTTATGGTCTTTCATACATCGAGACAGGGCGGGAGAGTCAGCTGACATTCACTCTCGCAGGACGCCACGTGGAGGTGGTGACATCATACGTGTACCTAAGGGTCACCTTCTCTGCAGAAGCAGCCACGCGCTTCACCATGGGTTCAGCAGCCAGAGCTAGATTGACAAGGGGATATGCAGCATTGGCTATGCTAGAGAGACAGTGCCACCAGGCGCATTTTCGGGAGCCCCGGACGAAGGGGTGGCTATTTGACACAGTAGTCACACCGGCACTGATGTATGGAGCAGCGGTATGGGCGCCAGGCCTTGCTACCCGTTGGTGGACACAGATAGAGAGACCACAAGCCCTCATGATGGCACGCATGATACGCAGCAAACCGTCAGTACCTCATGACATTATCCGAGCAGAGTTTGCTACGCCTCCTATTATGGTAGAGGCCATATTCCAGACTATATGCCCGCTAGACAGATTCAGAGAGATGCCACAGGACAGATTGTCATGCAGAGCTTTTGAGGCATCTAGACAACTGGCTGAGGCACGAGACAGAGGATCATGGTATGCACAGGTCACACATTGGTTCTCACAGCATGGCCTAGACATGGATCATCTACCACCATTCCAGTATGACAGGGATGCACCACATATCCGTCTCTTTTATAGTGAGAGGAACAGAGTATTGAGACAGGACCTATGGTAGCTCTATACAACACGAGAGACATGGATATCGCCTACACAGCCTCTTCCACCGAAGATGCTGTACTACGGAGATCACTTCATGAGTATCACTGATGATGGATTTATAGAGAGGCCTAGATACATGGAGGGCTTTTTACCACACGGCTCCCGAGTAGCTATTGGTCAGCTTAGAGTCTCATCACATCAATTGGAGATCGAGACTGGCAGAGCAGCACGGATCCCCTGAGAGGAGAGGGTATGCAGATTGTGCAGAGAGAAGGTGGAGAGTGAGGAGCATTATGTATGTAGATGCAGAGCATATACAGACATCAATAAGAGATATCCCATTTTATTCAGAGAGCCACATTCCCTACGCCAGCTCTTTGAGGCAGCAGACCATTGCATACTGGAGAGATTCATTCTAGACATACAGCGTCACAAAGAGACATCATTACAGGCTCAGACAGCTCCAGAGGGGGGACGACAAACACAGATTACTACATTTTTTCAGAGATCCACCCCACTCCCAACCCCTGCACAGGAGGGAATTACTCTCCAGAGAGCAGACACACTCAGAGCCCGCAGGAGAGAGAGGACACCTGGCTTTCGGACACCACGCCTATACCAGAGAGAGATGACAGAGATCAGAGCTTAGTTTCACAGAGAGGGTGTGGAGCGACTGGCTCGCTTCAGAGCAGACCCAGGCATGTTCTTTAGGGAGCTGTGGACACCCCCTTCATTGATGTATACCATTTTATACCCCCAATATGGTACAAGATGGAGCTAGCTAGGTTGCATATCTACTCCATGCATATAGCTTTGCATTCTCCTAGTAGTAGAGCTCCATCCCCTCCCCCACTCATTGTACTTATTACACACCCAAATTCAGCTTTTTAGTTCAGTACTTTTCGCAGGTTCAGTTTCAGGAACCTCGAACGAAACTTTGGCTTTTTGACACTCTAGTGACATCAGCTATGCTTTATGGAGTGCAGATATGGGGACCTTCAGTGGGCCATCACAGCGCAGGCGGGTGGAGAGGTATGGAGAGGCCTTTGGTATCTATGATTGCTAGGATTATTAGAGCCAAGGCCGTGGTACCTCATGAGATTATTCGAGCAGAGCTGGCGGCTGCCCCTCTGGTGATTGAGGCTCTTACGAGATCAGTCTCCTACATACATGGCTTGTGGGATCTCCCCCGAGACAGATATGCACGCCTCGCCCTGGAGTCCTCCCGACAGTTAGCTTTACAGGGAGACACGGCTTGTTGGTATGGACAGATGACATCTTGGTTCCAGGCACATGGTTTTAGCATGGACAGATTGCCTCCCTTCCAGTATTCTCTGGAGGCACCCTCTCTCACTCTCACACGGACAGAGATTACCAGACTCATCCGTCAGGATTTAGTTCAGCTGGACATTAGGAGGACATGGATACAGCCGACTGAGGAGCTGGGCACGAAGATGGCTTTCTACAGAGAGCATTTTCTTCAACTCACAGCAGATGGTTTTGTGATCAGACCCAGTTACATGGATGTACACTTGTCTCATGCAGTACGATGTGCTATTGGTCAGATTCGCACATCCTCACACCAGCTTGAGATTGAGATTGGCCGATATAGAGGTATACCAGCTGAGGCCAGGATATGCCGAGTATGCCATGGGGAGCCAGAGACAGAGCTGCATTATATATGCCATTGTACTGCATCTTGCTTGAGCTGCGGAGACATAGAGATAGCTTGCTTAGGCGCACAGAGAGCCAGACTCAGAGGCACATTACAGATTTCTTTAGTCCAGCCATCACTGCGCCAGATGGACCACAGCAGCAGCAGGACATGGATACCGCCCACACCAGGGGTACACTGATTGATCGTGCGATTGAGCTTGGGTGGTCCAGACGCCCACGACTACGGAGGGGGGGCATCCCAGCATAGATGGAGGTTGCAGCGGCAGATTCGGATTATTCTTGCGAGGCATGCGGGACACCCAGTCAGGGTGCTGACCACAGAGGATATTGAGGAGATCCGCCAGTGTCCGATGCGGCACATATTATGAGATGGAGGCACCTCCATAGTATACCCCTCCGTCCCACATGATATTGTATCCTCTCACTATATTCCACTCACCTCCATAGCGTACCCCCCCCTCGCTATATTCCAGTTCCAGTTTCATTTTCTAGGTGCCAGTAGTATCATCTTTATTTTTCATTTTCTAGGTTTTTTTATCCAGACATTGTATCAGATCCACCATGATGTAACTTTTGGTCTCATAGGTCATTATGGCCTTTTGAAGACGTTAATATAACATTTCATTTCATTTCATTTCTCTCTCTCTCTCTCTCTCTCTCCAAAAGACATTGATAGTTGTACATTGATTTGTCTCATAGGTCGAGTTCGGCCTCTAGTAGACGTTAATAGAGCTTTCTTTCTTTCTTTGTTTCTCATGCCTGTGCACCTCTAGCTGTTGCCCGCCCTGATCTACCACTGCACCTATGCGCTGGGCTCCCTCCGCCTCCCCTTTGCCCTGCGCGCTCTGTACCTTCTACACCCTGTTTCTGCCCAGCTCGCGCCCGGCCCGCGCCGCCCCCCCTTCTGTGTGTAGTAATGTAGAATGTCAATACCCCGAACCGATGGTTGAACCCTGAACCGAAGCCACTCCCGCCCTTACCCCATCACGCATCGGGCGAGATCCCGTCTTCTCCCATGTCCTTCACCACAGCTTGAGTTGAGTGACTGTGACAATGGTGCTCCCTCTTGAAGACAAAGTGAACAAGATCGAAGAACAAGCTCAAAATGCCCTTTCAGACCAAAAGAAACTGATAGACATGAGATTGAACCAGCATCAAAAGGAGATTCATGCTATCAGGACTGAGATTCAGGGCAAAGAGGAAATGTACAAAAAGCTGCAAGCTGAGATGCGACAAGAGATGGAAGCCTAGAAGGACGCAATGCCTGGCTGCATGCATGCAGAAATGTATGGAATTATGCAAGGAAGAGATGCACAAGTATGGCAAAGAGGAAGGAGAGCTAGCCACACAAGAAGCTCTTGCTCTAGAGATTGCCCAGTTGCGAGACGCCAATGCCAAACTTGAGGCGGAACTAGAGAAGGCTAAGAAGGCCATCACAGCAAAGATTCAAGAGGCCAAATCAGGATTCGGAGAGGAGCATGCAAGCCTCCGAAAAGACATGGAAGCAACCAAAGAAGAGGTTGGAGAAACCTCCATCACAGCAAAGATTCAAGAGGCCAAATCAAGATTCCGAGAGGAGCATGCAAGCCTCCGAAAAGACATGGAAGCAACCAAAGAAGAGGTTGGAGAAACCTCCAAATGGGTTGAGGTTGTGAAAAAGCACCCCCCCCCCCCCCCCCCCGGGAATGCCACATCCATCATGACGGCCACGCTTGAGGAAGAGAAGCGTTGCCAATCTAGGGCTCTACATGTGCGAGTAACAAGCTTGCAAGCGGGCAACTCACCGAAAGAGGACGGTGAGACTTTATGTAGACAGATGGGCCTCACTAACACCCCTTTTGTAGATGCTTGGCAAGCCGGGAAGGACTTGACGAGGGAGAGGCCTCTCCTCCTCAAGTTCAAAGATACAGAGTCCCGTTTGGCTTTCTTGAAGAAGAGGGCCACCCTCCGAACCACCAATATACCTTGGAGATGACCTCACCCCCCCTACAGGTGGAACACAAGAAAGCCGGGATGGTTCATGTTATGGAAGCCCGCAAGGCAAGAAAATGGGCCATTGATCGTGATGACCGACGGATAAGCGCCCCACATGACGGTGCGGGGCCTATGAGACCATAGATGCATTGAGGATGGGAGTATGGAATTACAATGGAACTCTGTGGTCAGACACAGGACGCTTCACAGAGACTTACACAGATAGGGATACTATCTTCTACATAGAAACGCATCAAAGTCTTGAGAGAGGGCTACCCAAAGTGGAGGGTTATACATGGGAATCAGCTTTCAAAGGACAAACACGCACCAGTGGGGTGGTGCGTGGCTCAGGAGGAGTGACATGCTTATTTCGCCCTCATTTGAGAGGCATGCTCACAATGGTTAGACACGATGAGGAGGCTCGTTTATGTGGATGCTTTTAGCCAAGCCTGGCTTGAGAGTGATGCATATTGCAGTATGCTACTTCCCACCAGAGAAATCAGAATGTGCATGCAGGTTGACAGAGAAAGGAGAGATTCCCTATGCGCCATTATTTGTCGACATTGCAGAGTTCTCCCAGCAAGGAGAGGTCCTCCTATTAGGAGACTTTAATGCACGGACAAAAGGGGAACAAGTGCAGACATATAACTGTTAGTAGTCATCTCCTATCTGTATATTTACACCAGGGCCTCTGTTGTGGGTGTGCCCACCCGATTTAGGTTTTCCTCATTTTTCCCCACTCTTCATGTTTTTCCCTATTTTTCCTCAGGTGTGGGAGGCTGTCCTGTGGTGGCTGTTGGCTCATCCAGATGATGGCCGATTGATTCTGCTGCCCCCAGGTTGTCCTCTGTATAACTGGCCGACTTGATCTGTGTGCTGGCCGACTGGAGGGCTGAGCAGGTCGTAGACATCTAGCAGCTGTCGGCTGTCTTTTGTGCAGGCTATCTGGCTGTACGGGCCCCACAGCCTTGGTGAGCTGTGCAACCTCTGTAAAGGTTTTTATCTCCTTCTCCACCGGTAATTTTAGTTCTTTTATTTCCTCTTGCATTTGAGGTGCTGCAGCCATGCCTTGTCCCTCATTTTGATGGTCTAACTTTTCCTTCAATGCATTCAGCTCTGTTCTTAATTCCAAGATCATACTGTCTTTCTCTGCAATCATTGCATGCATTTCCTCTTGCAATTATTTTTTGATTGCAGCCTGCATGAAAGTTTGTGCAACCTGCAGTTCCACTCGTACTCGGGCTTGCATCTCGCCCTTTATCTTTGCATACATGTCTTAATTCCAAGATCATATTGTCTTTCTCTGCAATCATTGCATGCATTTCCTCTTGCAATTATTTTCTGATTTCAGCCTGAAAGGGAGCAGGGAAGGTAGCAGGTGATGCACAAGGTCCAATAGTGTGGTCTGGGGGCTGCAGCAAAGAGGCGTGAGCACACAGAGAGAGAGGCGTGGAGGTTCGAAAAACACAGAGAGAGAGATCGTACGATTTTGGGGGAAAATCATTAGAGCATTTTGCCCTTGTGTTCCCTTTTATTAAAAGTAAGGTCTTGAGACCTTTAAGAAAAAAAACAGTCTTTGGCCCAAGTTCAATGTGAACTTGGCCAAGGACTTTTAAAAAAAATCCTAAAGCCTTTTTTAAAAAAAAAGGCCATGTACAAAGATATACAAAAAGTACATAGAGGGGGTCATTTAGGCCTGTAACCCAACAACCTCCCACTTAAAGGCATAAATGGTGCCTTTAAGCTAAGTCACTCCCACCATCTGTATGCATAGCTGATGTTGTGCTTTGGGTAAGCACTTAGTGAGAGCATCTGCAGGGTTTTGTGACGTATGTACCTTAACAACTATGATAAGGCCATGCTCAAGCACTTCTCTAATGAAGTGATACCGCACGTCAATATGCTTTGTGCGCGCATGGAACATGGCATTCTTTGCCAGACATATGGCACTCTGGCTATCACAACCAAGCATAGGTGCCTTGTCAGGCAAACCAAACTCACTGCATAAACGTGCCAACCATATGGCTTCTTTGGAAGCCTCAGTGGCTGAAATATATTCAGCCTCTGTAGCAGACAGTGCAACTAGCTTTTGTAGTCTAGAGCACCATGAGACAGCACCTCCTGCAAGAGTATATACATAACCACTTGTGGATTTGCGTGTATCCACATCACCAGCCATGTCAGAGTCACAAAATCCCTTCAATTCCAAAGGACCCTTACCATAACAAAGGCATTTGTTTTTAGTCCCTTTTAAATACCTCATAATGGACTTTACTGGCATCCCAATTGAATTTGCCTGGATTAGCCATAAACCGGCTCACAACTCCCACTCCATGGGCTATGTCAGGCCTAGTAGCAACCATAGCATACATAAGTGAACCACAAGCTGATGCATAAGGAACACCTTGCATATCATTGGTTGCCTGATCAGATTTGGGGCAATCATCCTTGGAGAACTTAACATATGGCTGTAATGGCACACCAAGAGGCTTTGCATCAGCCATGTTAAACCTGTCCAGCACCTTTTCAATGTATTTTTCTTGAGACAAATACAATATGCGCTGGTCCCTTTGCCTTCTAATCCTTACTCCAAGAACATGTTCAGCTGCCCCAAGGTCTTTCATGGAAAATGCAGATTTCAGCTGCTGTTTAAGAGCATCAACAGTGCTTCTTTTCTTCCCAGCAATCAACATATCATCTACATAGAGCACAAGAATGATAGGGCTGCCATCCTCATCAAATTTTGTGTACAAACAATGATCTGCATGGCTCCTTTTGTACCCATGTTTGAGCATGAAAGCATCAAACTTTTTGTACCATTGTCTAGAGGCTTGTTTCAGCCCATACAAGCTTCTTTTAAGCCTACATACCAAATGTTCCTTTTCCAGGAATAACAAAGCCCTCGGGCTGCTTCATGTAAAGTTCCTCATCAACATCGCCATGCAAGAAAGTTGTATGCACATCCATTTGGTCTAATTCCAAATCAAGGGCAGCCGCTATGGCAAACAATACACGCAAAGTGGTCATCTTCACTACAGGAGAGAACACTTCCTGAAAGTCTATGCCTTTCGTTTGAGCATATCCCTTTGCAACCAGCCTTGCTTTATACTTGGGTTTTGCATCAACTGTCTTGATTTTATACACCCATTTGTTAGGAATGGCTTTCCTTCCCTTGGGCAATTCCACCAAGTCCCAAGTATCATTTGCATGCAAAGCTTTGATCTCTTCCTGCATAGCAAGCTCCCACTTCTTACTGTGCTCACATGTCTTTGCCTCTTTATAAGTAAGAGGCTCCCCCTCATCTGTCAGCATAATATAATGCAAAGAGGGATCATATCTACTCACATTCCGCCTTGGACGAGTCGACCGCCTTACCCAATGATCCACATTCTCTGGCAATGGGTCTACATCAGGTGGCAAAATCAAATCATCAACAAGGGGCTGCTGTACATCGTTTTCAGCATTGTTATGTGGCTGCAAATGCCCTTCAGGAGCCTCATTTTGCTGTCCAACATCATCTGGCTCAAACACCACTGGCTCATCAACATTTTCAGTCATATGTGGTGCATCCTGAGGGTCTAAAATAGGCCTAATAGGTGGCTGTAAATGCTGAAATTTCACCTTTTTATGGTCACCATTAGAGGCACAATTGTTTTTAAGCAGCCTTGCCTCATTAAAAACAACATCCCGGCTACGCACAACCTTTTTGAGCTGAGGTAACCAAATCCTGTAGCCCATTTCACCTTCTTCACCACATCCCATGAAGAGGCCTTTAATGGACTTGGCATCCAGTTTACTCCTCAACTCAGGCCTTATATGCACAAAAGCCTCGCAACCAAAGACACGTAAGTGATCATATGAAGCAGGTTTGCCAGACCAAACCTCTTCAGGAATGTCACCCTTTAAAGACATGTGAGGGGATCGATTACATATATGAACTGCAGTTTTCAAAGCCTCTCCCCAAAAACCATGAGGGAGATTAGTTATGGACAGCATGCATCTCACCCTCTCACAAAGAGTCCTATTATAACGTTCAGCCACACCATTAGAAGAGGGGCTGCATGGAACAGTAAGCTCCCTCTTAATGCCCAAATTTTCACAAAATTTATTAAATTCACCACTTGTGAACTCACCCCCATTATCCGTACGCAAGCATTTCAGCTTTCTACCTGTTTGGGTGGTCACAAATGCATGAAACTTCTTAAACGCAGCAAAGGCTTCATCCTTAGATCTGAGCAAATGAACCCAAATTTTTCTAGAATGATCATCAACAAAGGAGACAATATAATGTGCACCCCCCATAGATTTGGTAGGCATGCTACAAACATCAGAATGTACAAGATCAAGCACACTAGACTTACGAGAGACACTAGAGTAATAAGAACGCTTTACTTGCTTGCCATATTGACATTCATTACAAAAATCAAGCTTTGTGCCTTAAGCATCAAGCTTCTTCAAATTACAAAGTTTAGCAAGGCCCTTTTGGCTCATATGGCCAAGCCTCTTATGCCACAACTCCATATGCGAGTTAATTTCAGCCAAAGCAATAAATTTGCCCAACAAGGCCTTTCCATGCAAGCAATAAAGTGTTCCTTTCTTTGTACCTTTCACAATCAGCCGTGAGCCTTTTGTCATTTTCCATGATCCTCTCTCAAACAAAACGCTGTAACCATGCATATCCATTTGACCAACAGAAAGCAAACTCTTCATGATTCCTGGCACATATCTAACATCATGCAAGACAAACTCATTCGTGCCATCTATAGAAAGATGCACGGTGCCGATACCCTCAATGGAACATGCATGATTGTTTCCAAGGTATACATGGCCATGGCTGCCTGCAGCAAAAGTAGAAAAACACTCCTTAATAGGAGTCACATGAAATGAAGCACCGGAATCGACTATCCAAGTCTGGGACAATACATCATTGACAGTCAACAAAGCATCAATGAGATCACTCTTGGTGATCTGCATGTCCTGTGCATGAACATTGAGAGAGGCATCAAACTCATGAGCATCGTCGGCTGACAAAGTGGCACATAGGATGTCCTCTACATCTGACAGCTCCTCAATAACAACACTAGAAGCCACATTGGCCTTCTCATTTCCTTTGAGCTGTCCTGTGTGTCTGTCTTGACTTCCTTCTTCTCTTTCTTTTTGTCTCCACCGCTCTTCTTCCTTTCCAACTCTGCTTTGTAGTACCTGCATTCGGGTTTCTTGTGACCTTTCCTGCCACATTGATAGCATGTTACATCACCCTTGCCTTTGCTGGCCTTTCCCCTTTCTTTACTCTTACTCTTACTCCTCTGTGCATAAGCAGTCTTCTTCTCTGTCCTGCCTCTAACCATGTTGGCTGAACTGCCACCCTCTCCACTTGCTTTCCTCCTGATTTCTTCGTTCAATATAGAACCCCTAACACCCTCAAGGTCAAATTGGGATTGTTTGACAATGAGACCACCAATGTCTCCCAAGAATCAGGTAGAGTCATCCGCAAGAAGATAGCTTTGAGCTTATCATCAAAAGGGGGCAAACCTGAGTCCTGTAACTGAGATAGAGTACCTGTAAACAACGACAAGTGCTCTGCAGCGCTCTTGGACTCATCTAACTGCAGGCCAACAAGTTTTCGCATCAAATGCACCTGATTAACTGGCGTTGTATTCTCATACATTGCCTTCAACTTCTCCCACAGCTCAAACGCATTCACAAGACCCTTGAGGTCTACCAAAATCTCATCAGAGACGGCCATTTTAATGTAGGTAATGGCCTTCCTGTTCAATGTAAGCCACGCTGCATCTGTCATATCTTCTGGCTTCTCTGCTTCAAGTGCCCCGTCACAATCTTTGAGAAAGAGGATTCCTTGAATCCTATCCTTCCAAAGATCAAAACCTGTTCCCTCAAAGCGCTTGATCTCAAAGAGATTCTTTACGTCAGAGGAAGATGATGCCATGGTTGCACAAACGAGAGGGCTAAAGTGCTGAAATTTTGGGCAAACTACACCAAAACGGGAATGTAGCCTCACTACAATGTGCACAACGGCTCCAAAGGGTCACAGGAGCAAATTGAGCCAAAATATGCAAGTTTCGGCAAGAATAACAAATTCTGAATTTTTTTGTGCAGAAAATTCAGCGAGCGAATTCTTGCCTAAAAACAACAAATGTTGTTGTTGTTGTTTTTACCCTCACAGAGCATTCATAATGCAAAAACACAGCAATTGGGAGCATCTATAGGCAAAAGCCCCAATTTCTGGCATGAAATTGTAGCAAATTGACTCACAATTGGCCTTTCGGAACCAAAACTTGCTCAATGTTAAGAAATTACAGCAAATTAGGCATCTCCCCAATTCAAATACATCGAATGTGCACCTGTGTAAACCTGCGTAAACTTGCAATTTGCTGTAAACACCTGTTTCTGGGACCTGTTTTCAGCAATTTTGCCGATTTCGGGCAGTGGGGACCAAGTACAATCGTTCCCACAAGTTAATACATCTTTGGAGAACCTGCAGTTTGCTGTTATGACCTGTTTTTGACCTAATTACAGCCTGTTTTGGGCTGTTTTGATACTCTAGGTACCCCAGACGACCCCAGAAGCAAGGGGGTTCACGATGGAGCGAGAAATAGCGCGTGAAAAGCACTTCTTGCTTGCTTTTTGTTCCAATTCATGGTTCTACAAATGCTGCGCATGAACAACTTCTTCCAACTCATTGTATTCATTCTCCTTGTTAGACAGTCAAGGATTTAACTGCTTGATTTGAGCTTCCTTCATCATCCACATCTTTTGTGATGATATCCAAACACTTTGCACCTCACTAGAAACCCTTATTGTGTAACCAAGCAAGCCAACATTGCCCTCACAAACATATTTGATCAAAGAAGTTAGGCCTGAAAATTTAGTTCGTTGTTGGGTTTGTCCAGCCACCTGTGCATAGGATTTTGAAACCCTAATGGGCTTTGATACCAGTTGAAAGGGAGCAGGGAAGGTAGCAGGTGATGCACAAGGTCCAATAGTGTGGTCTGGGGGCTGCAGCAAAGAAGCGTGAGCACACAGAGAGAGAGGCGTGGAGGTTCGAAAAACACAGAGAGAGAGAGAGAGAGAGAGAGAGATCGTACAATTTTGGGGGAAAATCATAAGAGCATTTCGCCCTTGTGTTCCCTTTTATTAAAAGTAAGGTCTTGAGACCTTTAAGAAAAAAAATAGTCTTTGGCCCAAGTTCAATGTGAACTTGGCCAAGGACTTTTAAAAAAAATCCTAAGCCTTTAAAAAGAAAAGGGCATGTACAAAGATATACAAAAAGTACATAGAGGGGGTCATTTAGGCCTGTAACCCAACACAGCCTGCATGAAAGTTTGTGCAACCTGCAGTTCCGCCCGTACTTGGGCTTGCATCTCGCCCTTCATCTTTGCATACATGTGTGCATACGTTTCAGCCAAATAGGCATGTGTTTCTTGCTTAACTTCCTCACACAGGAGGCGTATCTCTATCCTGACTAATCTGTGTATCTCATCATACATTGCTTCATCAATTCTCTTGGATGTCTTCCCGGTCGCTTTGACCGGGGAGAGTGTCCATTCCCTACCTTTTTCTCACATAAAACTTCTTAACAGAAGGGGACTTTACCGGTGTATGAAATGCAGCATCGGCGGCTCCTCCGAGTTCGGTGACAAGCTCCTCTTCGTCCATGTTGTTACTTCCTCAGTATTGGCTGCTCCTCTTCAACGTTGGCGGCTCCTCCGAGAGAAATGAAATGAAATGTTATATTAACGTCTTCAAAAGGCCAAAGTGACCTATGAGACCAAAGTTACAACCATGTGACATCTGATACACTGTCTGGACAAGAAAAGAAAGAGAGAGAGGGAAAGAGAGAGATGGCCGGGGGGGGGGCTGGGCACAACACGCGAGGGGGGGTGAAGGAGAAGAGGGGGGGGGGACGGGCGAGGGGGGAGCGAAGGAAGAGGCGGGCGGAGGGGGCTCTATGCAAACAGAGGAGGGAGGGCGGGCAAGGGCGAGGCCAAGAACAACAGCGCGGGGGAGGAGGGCGCATGGAAGCAAAGGCGGGGAAGGCGGAGCTCGCGATGGGGAAGGTGGAGAGAGAGAGAGAGAGAGAGAGAGAGAGAGAGAGAGAGAGAGAGAGAGAGAGAGAGAGAAGATATATTAACGTTTACAAGAGGCCAAAGTGGCCTATGAGACAAAAGTACCAATACATCCAAAACTCAAGGAAACTAAATGTCCCGAGTAGAAAATGAAAAGCATAAACTGAAAAACAACTAGCTATAACATGTGGCTAGTGGCCTAATACAACTGCCAGAAATAGGCATATCTGATAAAAGTGTGGAACTGGAAAAATGGTAGGCTATGGGAAGCAGTCGAGATAGACTCATCCCATAATGTCTCGTATAGGTTGATCCAGTATAGACATGCTGAAGCGCTGAGGTTGTGCCGCACAACATCATGCCAATATCGCCTCTATCCTCTGATAATGTCTCGCTTGGGGCCGCGGCCCAACAGGTTGTGGACGTCGTGCTCTACATAGCTCTCGAGCTCTGTCTAGGGTGACTCCTAGAGGTGGTTGTGTGGGCCCAGTCGACTCATGGTCACCGGTGCGCGGGGTCGCTGCTGCTCTGAAGAAGTCGGTAAGGGTGCACTGGCGTGTGTCTCGGACGTGTCCCCCCTATCTGGAGCGTAGGATAGAGGCAAAGCTTGGTGGTTTTGCACTCTTCATAATATTCCCTCTCGTGTAAGAGGTGAAGCTTGGTGGTTTTGGACTCTTCATCATACCATCCATTTTGGGGTTGGGATTCCACTGGCAAACTTGCTGTGGAGCATGTGGTGTAGGGGAAGCTGGCATGGGCGGAGTCATGGATGGTAGAGGAAGTTGGGATGTGATGGTGGAGATAGTGAGGGATAAGTTGAGAGCCGAAATTTGGCGGGAGGGGTGGTCCTCATAGATGTGGTCAAGATCATGATGGAAATGAATCCGGGTGAAGGTGGCGACAGGGGGTGTCTGTGTGGGTGATAAGTTGGGGCATGAGATTGTGAAAGAAAGTAATGTGTGGTCAGCTAGTATGGGGGGAGGAGGGATGGTGAAGTTTGAGATGTGTGGTATAAGAGTGGGAGATCCCATGAGGTAATCCACCGTCCTAGTGCCTCCCCCATGCGGAATGATGTTGCATTCCCCATATCTTGGTTGGCCCTCTAGAGGCCCATCTCAGCCAAGTCAATTTCTAACAACATAGTGGCATCTCCCTGGAAGTCATTGTCAGAATATGTAGCGGAGATGAAGACAAGATCTGAAAACACAAGAGCGAGTGCACTACAGAAAAACACAACAATCGAGAAGCGTGTAACTCTGCTATAAACACAAGGAAATCTCGAAATACTGAATACAAACTATGTGGGGGCAAGGGGCCATTTTATATGGCAGCCAGTCGGCCTGCACAAAAGACAACCGACAACAGCTAGAAGTCCACGACCTGCTCAGCCCTCCAGTCGGCTAGCTTCTGTTAGTCGGCCAACACACAGATCAAGTCGGCCAGCTACAGAGGACAATCTAGTGGCAGCAGAATCAGTCGGCCATCATCTGGATGAGCCAACAGCCACCACAGGACAACCTCCCACACCTGAGGAAAAATAGGGAAAAATATGGAGAGTGGGGAAAAATGAGAAAACACCTAAATCGGGTGGGCACACCCACAACAGAGCCTTGGTGTAAATATACAGACAAGAGATGACTGCTAACACCCCCTCTCAGCTCCTGGATGTGGAACCAGCCCCAATGAGCTGGAGTGCCGTCGAAGCAAAGCTTGATATAGAGACTTCGTGAAGGGGTCCACCGCACTCTCCTTCATCGAACAGAACTCTAGCAAGATGTCATCAACAACAATCTTTTCATGAACAAAATGCCTCTAGATGACCGTGGGTTCCACCAGTGGAAACCCAATCCCTCCAAGTAACCTCTGCAACCTCACCACCTCGTAAGCAGCACCACAAGCAACCCGGTACTCCGCCTCTATCAATGACAAGGCAATAGTTGGCTGCCTCTTACTGCTCCATGAAACCACTCCTGAGCCAAGGGAAAAATTGTAGCCTGATGTCAAGGTCCTCGTGTCTAGCTCTCAAACTGAGTCACTCCATCCTTGGAGTCTGACTCCATCCATCAATCCCCCTCTTGTATAAAAGAGTCCAAGATCCTTCGCATGCTTCAAAAACCACAAGATACGCAATCCTGTCTCCCAAAGAGTCCTGTGCAAACATGAGCTCAACAGCCTCATCAGGAAGCTCCCGTCCAATCTGGACTTCAGCAATGAGATCAATGAACCATTCTGCTTCCGAGTCAAGGAGGCATCATACTTCTCACAAGGATCAAGTACCGTTACGGTGGGATGCCAAGTCCTAGAAACGTGCTGAAGACCACTCAAGGCCTTCAAAAACCTGTAAACCACCCCCTCTGAGTTCGGAACCACAAAGCCTGGAGAATGTGCAACACTCTCTCTCCCAGGTCCTTAGTTTTGTGATGAGTGGCAGTCTGGTAATGGCCACTTAAGTGTGGATACACTGCAGGTGCAGGCTTTCCCGAAGAACCAGATGGTGGATGGCTTGCCAGTTTTGATGGCAGCTGTTGGTAGGAACTTTCCAGTACAGATGTTGGTAGTTCTTGTGTTCGTCAATCAAAGGAAACTCTACAGGTCACCTATGCTCTCATGTATCGTAGCATTCGGGACAAAGAAACTCATGTAGATGAGTAAGTTCTTTCCACGGGGACCTACTGGAAAGCCAGGCAGGTGGCAGTTGATTACTTGCAGAAGGAGGTGGATGCTGAAAGTTTGTAAACTCCATTCTCCACTCTGCCTTCCCAAACTACCTGGCCTATTGCCTTGTCTCGGAGAGCAACAAAATGCTCATCAAACTCCACCCGTATGCTAGTCTTGCAAACCTGATGCACGAACAATAGATGAAAACCAAGTGATGGAACATACAACATTTGGGAGGAATGCTTCCTCCCTCTACTATCTCTAACCTGCCCTCACTATGAACTGGGATAGTGGATGTATTCCCAATAAGAATGTGACCAGAATACCTGCAGAGATCCTGTAAAGCCGAACGGGGAGGAGTCATGTGCCTGGAAGCATCACTGTCGAGAATCCACTCCCGAGTATCCATAGCGGAGAGTTCTCCAACCTCCTCCCTGCACGAAGAAAATGAAACATCGGTGTCCATCACCTCCAGGTGCACAAAAGTTGTAGTCTTCACAGTTGCTGCTGAGGATTCTACACTCTTCTCGATGCTCAGGTTGGGACACTGCCTCCAATAGTGGCCTTTCTCGCCACAATCATTACAGGTCCTCTCTACCTTCAGTTTCTTGCGGTTTGAGTCAGACTTCTTCTCAGAAGACTTCTCCGCTGAAGCCTTCCCTTTGCCCTTGTTGTTACGGTCTTTCGACTGTTGGCCAGTTAAGGCCTCCGAACCTCCGCCCTATGGAGGGTTTGTGAATATTGGTCCAGACCATGGGCACAAGCTCCTCCCATGTGATGGTGCTGAGCCTGCCACCACTCGTAATCAACGAAGAGTAAAATGCTGAGTACTGAGAGGGCAAATGTGATAGCAACATTATGGCCATATCCTCCGATGATATCTCTTTCTTAGCCGCCTGGAGAACTTCCTGCTGAGGAGCCTGCAACTTGTTGATGTGCTCCCGCATCGTCGACGACTTTGCAGGATTCATCACCCGCATTTGTACTTCCAAGGAGATTCTCTTCATGGGCGATACCCTGTTATAGAGAGAAGCCAAATGCTGCCATATACCTCTGGCCAACGTCATATGCTTGATAAGATTAATTACTTGTGGTGGGCAATTGAGGAAAATGAAAGAACGGACTCTAGCATTGACACGATCCCATAACTGTGCCTGTGCCTTGCGTTCCTTCCAAACAGAGGGTAACTCCCCTTCCTCTAACTCCGGCCGTTGAACCCCAACAACAATGAAATCAGCAAGGTCGTAAGACTCCAAAACAAATTCCATCATTGCCTTCCATATGCAGTAGTTGTTCCCATCCAACTAACGGTCCACTCGGAATGTGGGGAGTATGTATACGTGGATATGTTAGGAGGCACACCACCCTCTAGTCATACCAGTACCCAGGATATCACTTTACTCGGGAGACCTCTAGGGTATATGGCGGTGCAGTATATGATGGTCTGTTCGCTCTTGACCCGAGCAGTCCACTTGATGAGCTTACGAAAGAGTTGGCATATGTATTACATGGTTCAGCAACGTATGCTTTCCCGTATACCCCCTCCTCTTTCTACCCCTCCTCGCCATACGGCCCCACAGAATGGTTGTTACGATGATGAATGTAGCGAGACTCGTGACTTTGCAGTGGGAGATCACCCTTGGCATCCACACACATAGACACGCTAGAACGCTCTTCAAACGCCTTGTGTGGAAGAAGAAGCGGGATTACCTGGCCAAGCTTGAGATGGAGATATACCAACTATTTTTGGGGCAAGACAGAGGGCGTGGAAGATGTTCCATGAGCGATAGCCACCCACACCTATCACCGCACCTGAGGCATGGCATGAATATGCAAGAACTTTATATGAAGTACCAGGGTAGCATCCCTCATCCGTCAGCGACTCGCCCGGATCATAGTACTTTTGTCACCATTCGGATGGTTTTGGATGCTATTGACAGACTGCGTAATGGAAGAGCCCAAGACCAGGATGGTCTGGTGGCAGAACATTTTTCACATGCCAGAGATGTATTGGCACCACTGCTAGTACACATGTCTAACGGGGCCATTTACGAAGGTTTCCCAGACAGTTGGACGGCACATACTATTGTACCTCTATTTAAGAGTGGTGACCCCATGATACCAGGGAACTACAAGACCATCATGATTGGCCCTTGCTTGGCCAAGATATTCGGATCTATTTTGGATCGAGAGCTGAGTAGATGGGCTGAGATACATGGACTCAGAGCACCTGGGCAGGCAGGTTTCAAACGAGGTTTCACAACTTTGGATCACATATTTACCCTCAGGGCTCTCATTGAGGAGGGACGAGCACCGGGGAAGAGGATATATTGCTGCTTTGTGGACTTCCGCAAAGCCTTTGACACGGTGCCACGTGCCAAACTCATGAGGAGACTACATGACATTGGTGTTCCCGAGGAGATGCAGTGGGGCATTTATGCATTATATGAGGCGGTGAAAGAGTACGGACTCTCGGAGGCATGTCGGATACAGTGACTAGCACCATTGGGGTGAAGCAAGGATGCCCATTGTCACCCACCCTTTTTGGACTTTACATTGATGAGATATCTGACTACATTGACAGGATGGGGAGGCAGGGGGCCAATCTGGCAAGGGTTTGGATACCCATACTGCTATATGCTGATGACATTGTACTTATTGTAGACTCCCCTGAGGGTTTGCAACAATATTTGGATGCTTTGCAGTCGTTTTGTGCATATAGGGACCTCATAGTGAACCTTGGGAAGACTAAGATTATGGTCTTCAATACCGCACAGGGCTGGGTGACTAGATCCGACCATCAGTTCACTTTTAGAGGTGAATCAGTTCACTTTTGGAGGTGAATCAATGGAGTACACTAGATCATATGTGTACCTAGGAGTCACATTCAACGGACCACAGTTCTCTATGAGGCAGGCAGCAAAGGCTAGATTGGCACATGGATATGCAGCCCTAGGGGCACTAGAGAGACAATGTGCCTACATTCAGTTTCACGAGCCGCGCACCAAACTCTGGTTGTTTGACACAATGGTCTTCAATATCGCACAGGCCTGGGTGACTAGATCCGACCATCAGTTCACTTTTAGAGGTGAATCAGTGGAGTACACCAGATCATATGTGTACCTAGGAGTCACATTCAGCGGACCACAGTTCTCTATGAGGTAGGCAGCAAAGGCTAGATTGGCACGTGGATATGCAGCCCTAGGGGCACTAGAGAGACAATGTGCCTACATTCAGTTTCACGAGCCGCACACCAAACTCTAGTTGTTTGACACATTCAACGGACCACAGTTCTCTATGAGGCAGGCAGCAAAGGCTAGATTGGCACGTGGATATGCAGCCCTAGGGGGCACTAGAGAGATAATGTGCCTACACAGTTTCACGAGCCGCGCACCAAACTCTGGTTGTTTGACACATTGGTCACACCTACACTCTTATATGGCTCAGATGGCAAGTACTAGAGAAACCACTGGTGACTATGATCGCACGCATGATTCAGAGCAAACCATCGGTACCTCATGAGATTGTCAGAGCAGAGATAGGAGCCGCACCAGTGGTTACCAAACCCCTGTTAGTCAGTGATATTTTTGCAGAGGATATGGGAGCTCACCAGACAGAGATACCCACACCTAGCACTTATCTCATCCATGCAGTTAGCGGCAGACGGCAATACACGATGTTGGTACACCCATATGTGTACCTGGCTGAGATTACATGGCATGACAATTGATGTACTCCCTCCATTTGATTATAGCCTGGACTGCCCCTTCTTGGACCTTAGTCTCTCTGAACAGAATAGGGTGATTAGGATGGACATCGTGAGGCTAGATGCAGAAAGGACGTCGTCCAACCCCCCCCTACCACTAGGCACGAAGATGGCCCACTATCGGGACCATTTTCTACATCTTTGCCCAAATGACTTTGTGACACAGTCTACATACACGGACACCCATCTCTCACATGGCATACGCAGTGCCATTGGACAAATCCACACTTCATCACATCAGCTGAGGGCAGAGACTGGCAAATATGAGGGGATGAAGCCAGAAGACCGCATTTGTCAGCTATTACAACATGTGATGGAGTTTGAGGATCAGAGGTGTTTGGGGCTTTTCAGGGCCAAGACCACCCCCGACAGATACGACCAGGACCTCCACTACCCCCTCAGCGAGCCAGACGTCCTTCAGGAGGAGTCACCCTTGACAGAGCCATAGCACTTTGTCGAGCGAGACGCCCACGCTTACCAAGACCTCGTCCACGGCCGCTTCATCACCGGTGGATTAGAGCCATCATCACCCGTCACAGGAGACGACTGCCCCGCCACTTTAGTTTCTCTATCTTACGGCACCCCATGAGAGAGATACTGAGATAAGTAGATTACACCAGTCTTATGCTAGTTGTAGATATTATACACTTTTGTTGTACCTCAATAGGAGTATTTTCCTTTCATAGCTGTTTAGGACTGTTTTAGGACTTTTTTAGTCCTTTTTGTTTTACTTTTGATGAGACACCATCAGCTATGTACTATGTTTTGGTCTCATAGGCCACTTTGGCCTTTCGCAAACGTTAATCTCTCTCTCTCTCTCTCTCTCTCTCTCTCTCTCTTCATCTTTATTTTTCATTTTCTGGTTTTTTATCCAGACATTGTATCAGATCCACCATGATGTAACTTTTTGGTCTCATAGGTCATTATGGCCTTTTGAAGACGTTAATATACCATTTCATTTCTTCCGAGAGGGATTCGGACCACTCACATGGGTGATACAGATTGAGGATCAGAGGTGCTTGGGCATGTACTTGATGGACCTCAGACGACACAGGGATGTAGTGTTAAGACAACATGTTGAGAGACAGCCCCGGCTCCGACAGGACACCTCACAGAAAGCCATCACAGATTTCTTTGTGGTACACACATCCACATCGGAATCCACTGCCCATAACAGTTCCTCTACTATGACATCAGAGCCCACCACCCGTACCCACGCTCCAGCTCCACGCCCCAGAGGAGTTCTTAGCAAGAGAGCTCCATCCATTCTACGAGCCAGACGTCCCTGACCCAGAGCATCAGGACCCTCCACCACAGAGAGACATATTCGTGAAGTTCTCCGCCGACATGACATGCTCCCATCACAGAGGCCTGACATTCACTCCACCATCAGATCAGTTTTGGCCGAGGCGGGTATCGTCATTAGCTGATCACAGCATATCTCACTCTACTACACAGGATCATCTGTTGATCCCATGTACTGTCAGATGGTTTCATTTTACTTTTTCTTTATGGCTCAGTATATGCATGGTACCATTGTATTACTTTTGGTCTCATAGACCTAGATGTTAATCTCTCTCTCTCTCTCTCTCTCTCTCTCTCTCTCTCTCTCTCTCTCTCTCTCTCTCTCTCTCTCTCTCCACGCACTGGTGGTCCATGGCATGACGTCGCACAAGCCCTCCCTCCCTGCTCGCGCTACGCATTGGTGGTCTCCCTCTGTTCGTGCCCATCCGCTCGCGCTGCCCTGCTTGCACTACGTACCCATGGTGTGCTGCGCCTGGCGCTGCCCTGTCCACACTATGTTGTGCCTATTCGTACCCACCCGCCCGAGCTGCCCTGCTCACGTTGCGCACCCTTGCTCTGCTGCGCCTGGCGCTACCCTGCTCGCGATGTGCTGCCTATCCTCCATTGCCAGAAATACTCTCTCTCTCTCTCTCTCTCCAGTTTTTCTTTTTTTGCCACGCATGTGCTTTTTCTAAAGGAGGCCTGGCGGGCTGAAGCGACAACATATGTTCTCTCTCTCTCTCTCTCTCTCTCTCTCTCTCTCTCTCTCTCTCTCTCTCTCTCTCTCTCTCTCTCTCCCGCCTGCTGCCCTCTCTCTCTCTTTGAGCCTGTGTCGCCTCCCTCTCCCGCCTACTTCCCCCCTTGCTGACTCTCTCTCTCTCTCTCTCTCTCTCTCTCTCTCTCTCTCTCTCTCTCTCTCTCTCTCTCTCTCTCTCTTCACCGCCCGCTGTGCGCCCATCATCTGCCTATTCGCCACCGACGCACCCACGCACCCACCCACCCACACACCCTTTCTCAAGCCCCCAAGGCAGCAACATAACTCTCTCTCTCTGCTGAATCTCCTCTCTTTCCCTTTCCCCTACATGACTTGAACCCCCCCCCCCCCCGCCCCCCCTCCCTATTGTTGTTGTTTCGCGCTGGTGTCATGGATTAATTTTCAGTTCATTGGCTGTGGGAAGTTCTGCAAAAAGTCATGGCCAAGACCGGGTTTAAAGAGGAGCTCGTGAAGGTGGAGGACAAGCTCGGCACAATTATCAAAGAAAACAAGAAGATGGTCGACTCTTCCGTTACCGCAATCATAAACCGCCTCTCCAAACTCAAGAAGGGATTTGACAAAATCCAAGAGCTCGAAGAGAGATATTCCAAGCAAGAGGCTGAGATTTCAGCCTTAAAGGAGGAACTAGTGGAGGCCAAATTGCATGCTAAAAGTCAAGCGGCTGAAATCTCAGCCCTCAAAAAGGAGTTGGAAGCCACTTCAAAAAGCAAGCTTGAGGATGGAAAATTTCAGCCCTCCTTTATTGAAGAGCTGAATACCATCAAGGAACAAATGAGGATCATTCGAGAGGAGGAGGAGCAACATAAAGAGAAGACATCTTCATGGGTGGAGGTGATCACAAAGACACAAAAGAAGATGGACGAGGCGGAGAAATGGATCGAGGTCGCCAAGAAAGGGAAAGGTAAAGAATCGCCACCCATCCCCACTCCCACCATCATCAACATGACCCTTGAAGAGGAGCAAAGGAGGAAGACCCGGGCCTTACTTACATGTACGAGTGTCCGGTCTAAAAGACCGTGATGATGCGGAAGGGGAAACCAAGGAGCTCTTCTCTATGATGGGCATTGAAGCCACGCACACAAAGGCATGGAGAGTGGGAAACAAGAGAGAAGGTAGTGGCGAATCTTCTGAGCAGAGAGCACTTATCATTCGTTTCCCCTCCATGGAAGCGAAGAAGGACTTCTTGAAGAGACGTCCTACACTCAAGAAGACGGGAATATTTCTTGGAGATGACATCACACTCTCGCAACTTGCCCACATGAAAGAAGTTATGCCCGAGATAAGGGCTCCCCGAGAGAAAGGAAAAGTGGCCTTCTATAGAGATGGTAAGAGTGGTGATTATGGAGAGGCGCTCTTCATGAGACGGCGTGAGACCTATGGGACTACACTCAAAGTTGCTACTTGGAATTGTAATGGATCTCTACGCCTTGATGTAGGGGCTTTTGAGGATAGTTTCACTGGGAGGGACATCATCTTCTACTGTGATACGCATCAGGCTCCTGCACAGTCCATGCCACATGTTAGTGGATACCGATGGGAGACAGCTTGTAGACAGGAGACTCGTTCAGAGTATAGAGGACAGGGCTCGGGAGGAGTGGCAGTATTGTTTAGAAAGGAGCTACAGCCTTTGATACATATAGTCCGCAGAGATGAGCAGGGGTTAGACTGAGGGCAGAGACGGGCAGATATCTCTACATTGCTATATGCTATTTTTCTCCTAGTACATCAGTGCATGCATCACCTAGCGGGCAATCTCCCTTTTCTATTTTGGATGATGACATTTGGGAGTTCTCCAGGGATGGTGACATCATTCTCCTAGGGGACTTCAATGCCAGGACCGCCCATAACCAGACAATATTTTATGATACCTCAGAGGAGATGTTGAGGGAGCTTGATGTTAGGGATATGGGCCTATCTAGACTCTCACAGGATGAGGAACAAGAAAATCAAGAAAACCATAGATTTAAAATTAAAAAGTAAGAAAAATTTAGCTTACATGGAGTTGTAAGCTTTCCTTTGGCTTGAGGGATTGATCGGGCGGTTTCACTAGCTTTCCACATAGGCATGGTGCTAGTACAGTGGACTATGTTATGGCTCAGCCCAGTCTCATTCCCTCTTTTCAGGATTTTATGGCAGGCACTAGGCCGGTTGGAATAGCAGTGGATCATGCTATCTTGTCCTTCACTCTCACATTTCAGTTCAGCACAGCTCCATTGGGACAGGTCTCCACACACACTCGTTATACCTTTACGAGGGAGACTGACACCGTGTACACGGATGAGATATACAGACGCTTATGTGCGGAGGAGCCGGGACGGCCATTAGATGAGCTCACTCAAGTATTGATAGAGACGCTTCATGCTGCAGCATCAGAGGCATATCCCCATAGTCAGCCTACACGGAGACGATCTGGGAACATGCCCCAGAACAGTTGGTATGATGAGGAGTGCAGAGAGATGAGGATCAGATTACAGAGAGAGGTGCTCATGGGTGTTACCACTCACAAACAGTCACGGATTACCTTCCGGCACCTAGTGCGACGGAAGAAGAGGGCTTATCTTGCTCACTTAGAGAGGAATTTGTATCAGTTATTTATGAGTCAGGACTCAGGCGAGGCATGGAGACTATTCCATGAGCATTCACCATCACCAGCCATTACCTCCACAGAGATTTGGGGTGAGTATGCAACATCCCTATACACAGCATCAAGACAGCCGCCCCTGCCAGACCCATCGGAGCCATGCCTAGAGACATGTGCTTTTTTTACTGCTGAGATGGTAAGGAAAGCTATTGACAGGATGAGAACTAGGAGAGCATATGATCATGATGGTTTGGTAGCAGAACACTTTACTCATGCCAGAGATATGCTTGCAGAGCTTATTGCTATGATGTTTAACCGAGCCATGTGTGAGGGTTTTCCTGAGACTTAGAATATGTCCACGATTGTGCCTATCTTCAAGTCAGGGGATCCCATGCTTCCTGGGAATTATCGTACCATCATGATTGGTCACACAAAACATTGGCTAGATTATATGCATCTATTCTTGAGCAGGAGTTGAGTAGATGGGCAGAGGGCAGGCAGGGTTCAGGAGAGGTTTCTCCACTCTTGACCATATCTTGACACTCAAAGCTATTATTGAGGAGGGCAGATTATATGGCAGGAGGATTTATTGTTGCTTTGTGGATTTCCGCAAAGCTTTTGACACAATACCGAGAGCCAAACTCTGATGCGCAGACTACAGGAGATGGGAGTGCCCACAGAGCTGATTTGGGGAATCATGGCTTTATACACGACAGTTGTGGGGCAGGTACGTACTACTCAGGGTATATCTGAGATGGTTCACTCCACTATTGGGGTGAAACAGGGCTGCCCCCTTTCTCCCACCTTATTTGGGATGTACGTGGATGAGGTTTCAGACTACGTAGAGCGGGAGGGTGACAGAGGAGCACAGCTAGCAGGGACATGGATTCCGTTGTTATTGTATGCTGATGATATTGTGCTGATCTCAGATTCTCCAGAGGGGATGCAGCGTCATTTGGATGCATTGCACACGTTTGCACAGGACAGTGGATTGTCTGTTAACCTTGGTAAAACCAAGGTGATGGTGTTTAACACCACAGCACAGTGGGTTAGGAGGTCAGTACCCACCTTTACATATGGTCAGGAGACAGTGGAGTATACAGATGCATATACTTACCTTGGTGTGGTTTTTAGTGGCCCACTATTTTCCTTGAGGAGAGCAGCGGAGACCAGATTGACCAGAGCTTATGCAGCATTGGGGAGACTAGAGAGGATGTGTTCGCAGGTTCAGTTTCAAGAACCTCAAACAAAGCTCTGGCTCTTTGACACTTTGGTCACTTCAGCCATGCTGTATGGAGTGGAGATATGGGGACCCTCAGTGGATCACCACAGCCGAGCTGGTAGCACTGATGGATGGAGACGTATGGAGAGGCCCTTGGTTTCTATGATTTC
The DNA here is from genome assembly GCF_041138505.1 of Cibotium barometz. NCBI lineage: Eukaryota > Viridiplantae > Streptophyta > Polypodiopsida > Cyatheales > Cibotiaceae > Cibotium > Cibotium barometz. The sequence goes on along the minus strand of NC_141085.1, from coordinate 39,152,082 downwards.
CCAGATGATTAGGGCCAAGGCCTCCATACCACATGATATTATCCGTGCAGAGATGGCTGCCCCCCCATTGGTAGTATAGGCACTCACTCGATCAGTCTCCTTTATACATAGCACTTGGGCTCTCCCTAGAGACATATATGCTCACTTAGCCCTGGAGTCTTCACGACAGTTGGCATCACAGGGAGACAGATCATGTTGGTATGCACAGATGACAGCTTGGTTCCAGCTGCATGGCTTTAGTATGGACAGGCCACGTCCATTTCAGTACTCCCTGGATGCACCCTCCCTCTCTCTCACACGGGCAGAGATTACCAGACTTATCAAGCAGGACCTGACTCAGCTGGACACTAGGAGAACATGGATACAGCCGACACACGAGCTTGGTACAAAGATGGCTTTCTATAGAGATCATCTTCTCCAGCTCACGCAGGATGGGTTTGTGATTAGACCCAGCTACATGGATACTCACCTTTCTCATGGGATACGGTGTGCTATTGGTCAAATGCGCACATCCTCACACCAGCTAGAGATTGAGACTGGCAGATTCAAAGGAGTACCAGCTGAGGCCAGGATTTGTCAGCTGTGCCAGATGGAACCAGAGACAGAGTTACATTACATATGTAACTGTCCAGTATATTATGAGATACGAGGCCATTTTCACTGCCTGTTTAGAGAGGGCTTCGGACCACTTTCTAGAGTCATGAGATACCAGGATCAGAGATGCCTCGGATTATACTTGCTGGAGCTTCGTAGACATAGAGAGGGTCTCTTGAGAGGGAGGGGATCACATAGGGAGAGACACCTACAGAGGCAGATTACAGACTTCTTTCGACCAGAGATTGAGCAGTCAGGCCAGCAGGCATTGCAGTCCCAAAGTATAGCCGCACCAGAGGTACACTGATTGATCGGGCTATAGAGCTGGGACGGTCCAGGCGCCCCAAGATGAGAGGCCCATCTCGACACCGGCAGAGACTACAACAGAGGATCAGGACCATACTAGCACGGCATGGGAGACGCCCAGTCAGAGTACTCACCATGGAGGACATTGAGGTTATCCGCCATCGACCGATGAGAGACATCTTTGGATAGTGATGTGTATGATGCTTACCTTTATTGTTGGAGTTTTCCTCCCAGCTGTTATCCATTAGGAGCTCCTAGTACCATACTTTTCCTCATAGTTGTTTCAGTTTCAGTTAGTTGTTTAGTTGTTTTTAGCTTTTCTTACACAGACATTGTATCAGATCCACCAATTGTTGTAACCTTTTTGGTCTCATAGGTCATTTTGGCCTTCTGAAGACGTTAATATATCATTACATTTCATTTCTCTCTCTCTCTCTCTCTCTCTCTCTCTCTCTCTCTCTCTCTCTCTCTCTCTCTCAGATCCACCATGATGTAACTTTTGGTCTCATAGGTCATTATGGCCTTTTGAAGACGTTAATATAACATTTCATTTCATTTCATTTCTCTCTATCTCTATTGCACTCCCTCTCTCGCTCCTCTCTGCATGTGGGAAGCACTGCAGAGTAATCTCGAGGAATGGCTCCGAGTCTCCAATAGGAACTCGAGGCACTCGAGACAGCAATGAAGACACTAATCAAGGAGAACAAGAAGACATCCTCAAATGCGGTGGAGAACAAGTTACACCGGCACATCATGGCCCTCGAAGTACGGGTCACGATTGAACAAGAGAACACGGCACTCAAGGAGAGCAGGTGAGTGCATTGAAAGTGGAACTGGTGGCCGTCAAGAACACCCAGAAGGAAGAAGGGGAGATCAATGGCAACACTCACACGGCCATCAAAGAAGAGATCTACAAGGAGATCACGAAGGACATGGAGGAGAAACTCGAAGCCAAGCAATCACGATGGGTTGAAGTGGTGAAGAAGAACATCAATAAAGAAGTGAGGGAGGAGACTCAAAGGGAAGAACACCAAATCATTCACACCACCATCGAAGAGGAAAAGATGAGGCAAGCCCGCCGCCTCAACATTCGAATCACAGGTATAGCCGAGACACCCGACTCCACTCCCGAGAAAGATGGAAAGCTTCTATGCACGAAGCTCGGCTATAGGGAAGAGGACCCTCTCCCCTTCACCAAAGCAAGGAGAGCCGGGAAAGACTCAACACGCAAGCAACCCCTAATCCTACAGTTTGCACGAGAGACGGAGAGGGCCACATTCATGAGGAAGAGGGTGATTCTACAAGGAGTATAGGGAGATCCCATCTATTTGGATGACGACCTTACGAGGATGCAGATAGAGCACAGGAAAACATGCATGCCGAGAGTCCTACAGGCCCGGAAAGAGGGCAAGAGAGCATTTTATCGCGATGGCCATGTCATCATTGATGGCAAGGCCACCGATTAGCACCAAGCGGGGCCTATGGGACATCGGCTATGGAGGATCCAGATTCACAGATACACATAGCAGTTTGGAAATGCAATGGAGCACTTTGGACACATCTTGGGAGGATGGAGGAGGTCATGGAGGGTCGGGACATCATACTACTTACAGAGACACACCAGAGCCCAGAGAGGGGGCTACCCAAAGTAGAGGGCTATCAGTGGGAGTTTACATACAAGGGGACCACACGGCAGAGCACATCGAGAGGATCTGGAGGTATAGCGGTACTCTTCAAGCGAGAGCTACAGGAGCGCCTACACGTGGTAGCACGTGACCAGGAGGCTAGATACATGTGGATTAGACTGTAGCTCTCAGCAGACAGGGTGTTATACATTGCTCTATGCTACTTCTCTCCTAGAGGATCAAGATATGCCATGACAGCAGAGGATGAGAGTAGAGGTGAGGAGGAGGACACAGGGCCATTGGGAGGGTCACCATATGCAGCCCTTTCAGATGAGATCATACACTACTCCAACCTAGGGGAAGTCCTCCTTATGGGGGACTTCAATGCACGGACACAAAGCCGACAGTGCGACATTTATGATTTCGAGCACCCCGAGGTGATGCACACACTAGAGGTGGAGGACACGGGAGCTTGTAGGGTGTCAGAGGACATGGGGCTGGATAACACCAGATATGGTCATCACTTACTTGAGCTGGGAGCGCGACACCATCTCGTTATTTATAATGGGATGAGACAGTGGCAGGATTCAGGAGCACTCACATGCTTTCCACGATCAAGGGGGCGGGGGGGGGGGGGGGGGGGTAGCACAGTGGACTACATCATGGGGTCCATGGAGACCACACAGGCAATGACATCTTTCACCATCCCCCCTGTCCTATCGGTGCGGATCACACGTACCTCTTACTGTCATTGGCGAGCTCCACACCAGCACCCACACAGCCCACACAGGCATCGCATACAACTTTCTACTTCACCCATGACTTGGCAAACATATATGAGCATCATGTATATGACAGGCTACTTCAGATGGATCCCCTGTCACCTCTAGACACACTCACCACTCAGATGTCATCTCTACTACATACGGCCGCCACCCACAGCTTCCCCCATCACACACATTGCACACACAGATAGATCTGGGAGCATGCCCCAGAATCGGTGGCATGATGATGAGTGCAGAGAACTATACAGACACCTCCGTGCCCAGAGAGCAATAGGGACCATTACACAGAGACATGCGAGCCGACATATAAGGACCCTCACACGCCGTAAGAGGCATGCATATGAGGAGGCACAGTATTGGGATATATACCACCTACTCATGAGTAGAGATACGGCCACTGCATGACGCAAGATGAGAGAGCCTCGCCCTCGTACCCCGATTGAGGATCCACGCACATGGCACACATATGCAAAGATCCTCTACCATATCCCTCACCAACCCATACCACAGCCACAGGAGCCCCGCCCTACCACCTCTACTTTCTTTACCGCCTCGATGGTAGAGAGAGCTATCCGCCGGTTTTACAGCATGCGAGATCATCTGACCACACTGGTATACAAAGTGAGCATCTTATTTATGCAGCTGACACACTGGCACCCTTTGTTGCTCACCTCTTTAATAGGGCACTAGTGGAGGGCCTACCAGCTGAGTGGACTATGCATACCATCGTGCCTCTCCACAAAGAGGGAGACATGCTAGACCCCAGCAACTACAGGACTATCATGATTGGTCATACATTGGCCAAACCTTATGGCACAGTGCTCGAGGCAGAGTTGAGCTCATATGCAGAGAAGGAGGGACTGTGAGCACCAGGGCAGGCTGGATTCCGACGCCTTTCTCCACTATTGACCATATATTCACTCTGAGATGTCTGATTGATCAGGCTAGGGCTAGGGCGCGGGAGAGGAGATATCTGATTGATCAGGCTAGGGCGCGGGAGAGGAGATTATACTGCTGCTTTGTGGATTTCCGCAAAGCATTTAACACGGTGCCACAGGAGAGACTCTTCCAGCGCCTCCAACCATTGGGGATCCCATCAGAGATGTTTTGGGGCATCTATGGTTTATATGAGCAAGTCCTCGAGCGCATACGATCCCCCGGGGCCTATCTGATGTTATTGCTAGCACCATAGGTGTGAAGCAAGGATGCCCACTCTCTCCTACACTATTTGGGCTATACATCGATGAGGTGGCTGACTTCATTGTTTACGGTGGCGGGGACGGGGTAGACATCTCAGGTACAGCATCATCTCCATGCACTCGTTGACTTCTGCACACAGAGGGGACTTACAGTTAACCTTGGGAAAACCAAGGTCATGATTTTCCACACCTCACGGCCGGTTCGACGACAGGCCATCTTCACACTAGCAGGAGGACAGGTAGAGGTGGTAGACTCATATGTGTACTTGGGGATTACATTTGCAACTCCGCCAGGAAGATTTACTATGGCACGATAGACTCACACGAGGGTATGCAGCTCTGGCCATGCTAGAGAGACAATGTCACCAGGCACACTTCCAAGAGCCCCGCACGAAGGGGTGGTTGTTTGACACACTAGTCACCCCTGCTTTGATGTATGCTGCGGCAATATGGGCACCTGGGCTCGCTACCTCCACATGGTCTCAGATAGACAAGCCTCAGATTCTCATGCTCTCACACAGATGATCCGCAGCAAACCCTCCATCCCACATGACATTGTCCGAGCGGAGTTTGTTGCACCTCCTATGCTAGTAGAGGCCCTCTTCTAGACGATTTGCTTCATACAGAGGATCAGAGATATGCCATCAGATCGACTCTCACATAGAGCTTTTGAGGCGTCCAGGCAGCTTGAAGAGAGTGGAGATAGGAGATCATGGTATTCACAGATGATACAGTGGCTCACTCAGCATGGTCTCAACATAGATCACCTGCCACCTTTCCAGGATGATATACATGCACCACCCATCCAGCTCTCTCACAGTGAGAGGAACAGAGTCCTTCGGCAGGATTTATGGCAGCGATACACTCAAGAGACTTGGATTATACCCAATCAGCCTCTACCGCCAAAGATGCTATACTACAGAGATCAGTTTATGCGTATCTCAGCACATGGATTCATTCAACGACCAGGATATATGGATGTGTACATGCCTCACATTGCCCGAGTGGCAATTGGCCAGCTCAAAGTGTCATCACACCAACTTGAGATTGAGGCAGGTAGGGTAGCACGGATCACAGAGCAGAGAGGATATGCAGACTATGCTGGGAGGAGGTTGAGAGTGAGGAGCATTATGTATGCAGATGCAGAGCATATAGTGACATTAGAGAGAGATACACCACCATCTTCAGTGGACATCCCTCACTCCGCCAGATCATGGAATCCGCAGACCAACGCAGATTTGGCCAGTTCTTGCTAGAGACACAGCGCCACACAGAGAGGCACTGCTACGGACTCATGCCATAGGGAGAGGGGGGCGACAGCTCCAGCTCACTGATTTCTTACAGAGATCTATCCTAGTGCCTACCCTGACCCTCTATGTAGGAGATAGGAATGATGAACTATATGCTGAATATGCTCATATGCTGGATGAACTGATGTCCCACTCTCTTTCCCTTGTCTCTTGGGAAGGAAACGCTGAAGGGATGGCTTTGGGACTGATGCGATGCTGATGTGATGCTGAAAACGCAGATGCTCTCCTGTTGCCTGGGAAGGAAACACTGAGGAGATAGATGCGTTGGCTGAAAACGCTGATGTAAGATGCGATGATGGACTGAATGGTATGTGCCCCTATTTATATGAGTGAACTGGTGCTGGTCGGCCAGCCTTGCTGCAGTCGGCCAGCCTTGAATGCTCACGACTGCACCTGGATGCCATAAATGCCATCAAATGCTGGTCGGCTGACTTGAAGGCTGTCGGCTGATGTAGATATGCTGTCGGCTGATACTAACAGCCCTGACTTGATGCACATTAATGCCTTATATGCTCATGATGACTAAAATGCAGATGTTGGTGATAAAACACCCCCATATGATGCTCATACTAATAATGCCTGAATGAATATATGCCTGATGATGCCATGCCACTTGTACACCTGATGGGTGTGCACGTGACAGATCGAGAGCACCAGGCTACCAGACTCCCAGACTACATCAGAGGGAGATTACAGAGATACGGGCTCGACATCAGCACCATATCTAGGAGCGGCTAGCTCACTTACACTCACACCCGGAGATCATGCTCCAAGGGATTTCTGCCTCGCCATCGCCTATGTATCACATATTACACCCCCATTATGGTACTAGTTGGAGCTAGACAAATCTGCATTGCATTCTTGTATACCCTACGCATATAGGTTGCATACTGAACCTTTAGCAGTAGTGCTCCATCCATCACACCCCCCCCCCCCCACTAGCTCAGTACTTTCATAGTTTATTTCATGTTTATTTTGTCCTTTTTTTTTTCTGGACATCCAGAGGACATTGATAGTTGTACATTGATTTGTCTCATAGGTCGAGTTCGGCCTCTAGTAGACGTTAATACAGCTTTCTTTCTTTCTTTTCTTCTCATGATGAGTTTCCATGGACAATTTTGTATCACCCCAGTGAGATAGCAATGTTTATGTTTTCTTTCTGTTTTATTTTCCATTCCATCATGAGATATGCCATGGACATTATTGTATCACTTTGGTCTCATAGGCCCATTGGGTCTTTAGTAGACGCTTAATATCTTTTTTTCTTTCTTTCTTCTCTCTCTCTCTCTCTACCGGGAGATCACGGCAGAGGATGTAGGGTTGCAAAGATCGGCACAGGGTGAGGGGAGATTACAAATTATGGCAAGCATTTTCTCACACTCGGGAGTGCACATGGGTTGGTCATATACAATGGCCTATCGAGATGGCAAGGATCAAATGCTCTCACACTGGAACTCTAAAGGGGGAACGAGCACAGTGGACTACTTGATGGGATCTCCTTCATTGATACCTGATGTGCGGGGTTTCACGATTTCCAGTCGGCCCATTGGCATAGCAACCAATCATGCATACCTGAGTTTCACACTAGTAGGTAGATCCCCGAGAGATGGGCCAGTCACTCATCTACCTAGGTACCCGAGATATCAGTTTACATGTGAGACAGTTGGGGTTTACTGGGATGCAGTGTCTAATGGCTTGTTTGCTTTAGACCCACATAGCCCTCTGGACGAGATTACGAGAGGATTGGCAGGTGCACTACATGCATCCGCCTCATGTGTTTCCCTGCAATATGATCCCTTCAACACCCCCCCCCCCCCCCGCCGCAGCACTGCCCCACAGAACACTTGGTATGATGATGAGTGTCGTGAGACACGAGCACAACTACAACGTGAGATTGCCATTGGGACTCACACGCATAGATAGGCCAGAGTTGATCTTTTGGCGCCTTGTGTGGAGGAAGAAACGAGCCTACCTGGCTAAGTTAGAGAAGGAGATCTACCAACTCTTCCTGGGGAAGGACAACAAGAGGGCATGGAAGATGTTTCAGGAGAGACAGCCCGGTACTCCGATTACTGCAACTGAGGCATGGCATGCTTATGCTAGAGAGCTATATGATGCACCAGGACAGCCCCCCACCCCCCCACTAGGAGCTAGACTTGCCAGGAGCACCTTTTTTACTATGCGGAAGGTGCTAGATGAGATAGACAGGTTACAGAATGGAAAGGCACAGGATCATGATGGGCTAGTTGGAGAGCACTTCTCATATGCGCGCGACACTTTGGCTCCGCTCATCGTACATGTGTTTAATCGTGCCATTTGTGAGGGTTTCCCAGCAAGTTGGACAGAGCATATCATTGTACCACTCTTCAAGAGTGGGGACCCCATGGTAGGCAACTACAGGACGATCATGATTGGTCATTACTTGGCCAAACTATATGGCTCTATATTGGAGTCGAAGTTGAGCCGCTGGGCAGAGAGGCATGGTCATTGAGCACATGGACGAGCCGGCTTAAGGAGAGGATTTACTACCTTGGATCACATACTGACACTTCGAGCACTTATTGAAGAGGGCAAGGCACAAAAGAGAAGCATATACTATTGCTTTGTGGACTTCCGCAAAGCCTTTGATACCGTACCAGGTGCCAGGCTTATGCACAGATCGCATGACATTGAAGTACCTGAGGATATGCAATGGGGGATATATGCTTTGTATGAGTCTGTGATAGGTAGAGTCCGACGGACTATCTAGTATGGTGACCAACACGATAGGGGTGAAGCAGGGATACCCGCTATCACCCACCCTCTTTGGACTGTACATTGATGTGGTCTCCGATTATGTAGACAAATGGGGAGGCCCAGGGACATGCCTATCAGGGGTGTTGATACCCATCTTGTCATATGCTGATGATATCGTTCTAATCTCAGACTCTCCGGAGGGATTAAAGAGACATCTAGATGCATTACAAGCATTCTGTGCGGATAGAGATCTAACAGTGAACCTTGGGAAAACCAAGGTTATGGTGTTTAACACCACACAAGCATGGGTGACGAGATCATAGCCTCAGTTCACTTTCCGAGGGGAGCCAGTTGAGTACGTCAGGTCATATGTCTACTTGGGAGTTACTTTCACAAGACCGCGTTTCTCCCTGAAGGAGGCAGCAGCAGAAGCTAGATTAGCTCGAGGGCATGCAGCCTTGGGGGCACTTGAGAGGCAGTGTGCACACATAGTTTCAGGACAAGATCCCGACCACGACATCCTCACCATCGCCAAATCAGAGCCATTATTGCTCGGCATCGGAGGCGCCTACCTCACTTCTACGACCTCTCCATTCTAGACAGCCCCATGGCGGAGATATTTGATCTGAGGGGAGAGGGCAACACTTCAACTGATCAACATACATGGAGGTCTCCAATAAGTGAACCGTAACACCTCCTGCCATGATTTAACCAAATGATCCAACAAAGGAGAAGCAGATACACGCACAGATTGTGAAGCATTTAGAACATCCCACCAAGATGCAACAATCCAGGTCTTCCCATCTACAATACCCACATCCTCCAGAAATGCAACAGCCATGTCTATCCATGGCTGGGAATCAACACATAGCCTGAAGTAAAGTCCACCTACGGGCAAGAAGGTGTACCCAAACATCCAGAAGAGCTGCCCCTCCTAATCTCTTCATGGTAGTAATATGCTTCCATGAAACCCAAGTCAACCTTGGATTATTGCCTTTCTTTTTCCACAACATGAATCAAAGCGGCTGGGTGAGAGCTGTCAAAGCCTTTCGAGGCCAAGGAAGTAAGGGCAAGAAATAAGAAAGCATAGCTAGCATAATGACCTGTGCCACTTTCAGCCGGGTGTGAAACGGCCATGCCTGAGACTTCTAGTACACAAACTTATCCCCAATACGGCCTGAGATCCATTCTACCAGTTGTTTGTTGGTGACATCCACCCCGATAGGATAGCCCAAGTGACGTACAATGGTCCCATGCGGCACAAAATGACCCTGCCAACCAAGCTGCTATAAATCTCTCTCTGTGCAACTAAGAAGAGCCGACTTCTGGGTATTTATATACAACCCAAAAGCTTTTGCAAACAAAGACCAAGCTACCATTGCCCTCTCAACATTGGCTTTGTTGGCTTTAAGAAACATAAATGAATCATCAGCCAGTGCTTGACCCACCAATTGTTGACCCGAAGGCAAAGTTAGCCCAACCACCTCGCCCTCCTGAGCCAACCGAGCAAGCAAAGCAAGCATGGGATGGGTAACCAAAGCAAATAGCAAAGGGCTCAACAGACATCCTTGCCATAGAGAGCGAGTAAGGGACACTGGGGACATAACTCCACCATTCATCATAATCCGAGACTGAGATCCATGGCTGAGAGGGTAGATCAAATGAGACATACATGACCCAAAACCCATAGAAAGCATCAATTCAGCGAGGAAAGACCAAGTGACATGATCAAAGGCTTTCTCCAAATACAGCTGAACCATCACCACCTCCTGCTTTGTTTTCCTTGCATAATCAATGCCTACTTGAACATTAAGGATATTATGCAAGATATTGTGCCCCTTTATAAACCCAAACTGAGCAGGGTGTATCAAGTCCGGCAAAAACTTGTGCAATCTGTTTGCCAAGACTTTAGAGAAAACCTTATACATACAACCCATCAAAGAGATAGGCCTCCAATGTTTTAAAGCAAAGAGAGAAGGCACCTTTGGCAACAACCGAATCACCCCCACTTTCCAAGAATTAGGCATAGCTCCAAATTACCAGATCTCCCAACAAATGGATGTCAATTGCCAAATCTCCCAACAAATGGATGTCAATGGACCCTTCAACTAATCCGCATACTTGGAAAACAATTCATTAGTAATGCCATCCCAACCTGTGTCTTTGGGCAAATGAGCAAGCACAAGGCCAATCTCCTCCTCTGTAATATCAGCATCTCAAATGTTGGCCGAGTCCAAAGACACTTGATGTTGCACCAATGTTAGAATACTAGCGCGTGCTTGTTGATGAACATCATTAGATAGCACCTCAAGAGTGCCCAAAAGCTCCTGGTAAAACTAAACACACAAATCAATGATGCTATGAGGCTCCTGAAATCATCTCTCCCAATGAATTTTCAAGCCTCATAATATTCTCTCTAGCATAAGAGGGATGCAACTGAGCATAAAAATTTATGTGTCTGACAATTATCATCCTTAAACTCCAACCGGGCAGATAACTTAGCCCTCGTATAACTTGCCTCCTGACATTCAGCAAAACTACGAGAGAGCCAAGTAACAACAGTATCCACTAGATCATTCCTCGATGATATAGCCGCCTAAGATTGCAAGGCTCCCAATAAAGATTGCAGCAGTGTCCAGGTCTTGCCTCCTTTCAAGGCCTGATGAATACCATTATGACAAGCAAGGCATTGAACATTAGACAAAAAGCAATCCCAAGCTAACATTCCCTGTTGTGTAAAACATAGCTGAAAATTATCAATCAATTGCAGCATGTATCGATGAAAGACCTCATGATCAAGAAAGCTATGATTGAAGCGCAAAGGGAGCCTCCCAAGCAAAGTTTTATAAACATCCACAAGCTGATGCATTATGTCCAAGACCACAGGAAATGATCCGAGAGAACATGCTACCTCTCCACAGCCACTTTCGATATCTCAAGCAAAAATAAATCATCGTGCATAACATACATTCTATCTAGCCTGCTCCA